>NC_086096.1:22822213-23457149 GCF_948474715.1 Cydia amplana | reverse complement strand
AGAATACTTCGGAAGATTTGAAAACACTCGCGTTTTAGGTTTTTCGCTTTAAATATAGTCACATGAGATGGTCAATTGGTCAGCGCTGACACTTCAATATACGCAAATACGTCGATTGATGCTTTGAAAGTAAAAATTACTCGTGATTCATCTCTGATTAAAAGTTAATTTATTTTTCTCAAACATGCTATAAAATGTCGTCGCTACGTGCGTTATAACAGGCTTCAAAGTATCACACGTTTCGGGCGAAGCAACTCGAGAGAACTGTAAAGGAATTTCATACAAAATTGAAGGGCTAGGCCGGGAAGTAATTCTTTTTCAAATTTTAATGTAAACATGGCGTCTGTGTACATGAACAGGCTAAACAGTTGAATTATATTAAATTTTTAATATTTTTAGTGACTGAATATTTATCGGACCAAAAATATCACAAAATATATGAATGAATAAAAAAATTTGCTTGCTTGTTAAAAGGAAATTTATGTTTATAACTTTGATTTCTGATTATATGATATATACCTGGACCGGAATAAAATAGATATACCTGGACCAAGTGAAGCCTATGATATAAAATTTATAAACAGTAAAAAAGGTAAGTCTGTAGTTCTTCACGCTCACGGTTATAACTTTGTACAAATGAATAAATCAGGAAGTAGGAACTGTAAAGGTTTACAACCTTTACTGCTCTTTGGTCAGTGGCTGGCAGCTAAGCCACTTTTCAGTCAGTTAGAACGGGTGTGCTGATGGGCATTCCTAAAGAGACAGCCATTCAGAATAGTCGAATATTATTGATGTAAATTAGCTAAAATCTATTAAAATAATATACCGAAGTTCATCTTAAATCCTTACAATATTCTTCTACATTCTCCCAGTTAGTTCGTCCCTCGTTACATAGTGGAGGATGCTACATTAGCGTAGCTACAGTTTCCCCCAGTTTCTCGCGTTTTAGGAATCGCGTAAAAGAAAAACGCTAAGAAGAACCCCGACCTCATCGCACGCTAAGCGACGAAACGAAGGAAAAAGAAGGAATAAAACAAGAGGAGAACGTAATAATCACAATTACGAGGATACATTCCGAGTGATACATTTCTTATTATTTAATTCTCATTATCACCCATTCCGTAGTTTAATAGTATTTTATGCAACCATTGTTTAAGAGAGGTCAAAAAAGGCGAGTGGCGTGAGTAACAATTTGAGGCGAAGCCGAAAATTGTTAATAAAGACGCCACGAGTATTTTTTGACTCAGTTAATACAATACTTTTTCTACGACCAAGCACTTACTTTGAAATAAAATTGTAAATTTAACAAATATTTTTAATTCAAGAAGCAGCAAAAATGGAGGCTACGGGCGGGAAAAGAATGAATGAATGAATGAAATTTAAAAAAAAACATGTCTATGGTTCACTTATTTGTCATAGATGACATTTAAAATAAGGTTAGCAACACTGTATTTCATTCAATATTTTTAAAGTGGTCATTACACGAAGTATCGTAAAATCGCCAAAAAGATACTGCGTCTATGCAAAAATTCTTTTTTGGGGAATAGACTAAAGACTTATCTTTTAAACCTTTAAGACCTTTTAAATGACAAATAAAAGTAAGAAGGTAGAAAAAATATAATATAGCTACTATAGTACAACACATACGTAAAATGTAGCCGGAAAAATTCAAAGGAACGAGTGATGTTGAAGATTTCATTATTTAATACAAATTTGTTTCTCAAGTAAAAAAATATAAGGAGGAACAAAATAAATATGCCAGCAATAAATAGCAGTATATCTAAGTGGCCGGCACTGCAATTTTACAAACTTCAACTCCTTCACATCTTTAGAATATATTTTTGAAAAGCTCAAAAAGGAATTTCCATCACGCGTTAATTATGCACAGGCATTTTACTATAGAACAAAAGCATCTCATGAATTACCTTTAGACTATTACTACGCCCTCGATGCTCGATGGCATTGACGATGAAACATTTGTCAAACACTTCCAGAGAAATCTCGGTGAAAAATATAAAATGTATTTCGCGACCATACAAATGAAAACAAAAGAGGAATTACGGAAAGCAATTCGGCATTTTTGAAGCTGATAAATCTCCACAGCTCAACATACCACTCACTGAAAGTGTTTCTCTTTCACTGCCAACCGCTATCTCATCAATAAATCAATGTAAATTACCCTCTGAGATACATCGTTTGGTGCGAGGGCTCGATACCTTAGCACATTGGAAAGGGTCAGAATACAGATCATTCTTTTACTATCTGAGCATTGTAATTTTACCTGATGTCTTAATTCCAAATGCGGTTTCACACTTCTTGACACTACTGCGCAGTAACAATTTGTAAAGCTCATGAATTTGATACACTCATAGTGCATATAATGAACACCAAAAATAGGATAGACCGGACATTTACTGGTACTGGAAAATATTATGATAAAGCTTATTACCACCTACTATTACTGGCAGAACAACTTTTTAGGTACTTTGTCGAACATTACAAAGATTTTTATGGTGAAGGATATGTTACAAGTAACGTTCACAATTTACTACAATTTGTAACTGCTGAAGTGAAAATGTTTGGAACCCTTGGTACCTTTAGCGCCTATCCATTTGAAATCAAATTGTACTTAATTAAAAGGAAGTTGAGAGACGGTAAAAATACACTGTCTCAAGTGGCCAAAAGATTAACTGAGGATGACAATGAGATGGATATTAAACAAAAAAAAAAGTATATCCATACCTACCATACATTATCAAAAAAGAAAAAAGGTAATAGCACATTGAATTTTCCGGGCTTTATTTTGTCGTCTAAAATTAAGGACAGATATTTATTAACAGTGCAAAATAATATAGCTGTAATTGATTCAATGGAAGAATTAAATAATATTGTCACCATAAAGTGTTTCCAGTTGAAAGAAAAACAAGACGTGTTTATATATCCGATTATGTTTATATATCGAAATCATCGCGTCTTGGAATATATAAATCTAACAGCTTGCAAATGGGCGATACCATTAAAGTTGTATTATCTCCTAAAGATATACTGTCATTACTGAGAACGCGGTTCCAGACCCAAACATCACTCCTGTTCGTAGTACCCAACCTCGGTATAATTTCAGAGATACAACACTACGTCAACCACAGTATGCAACCAATTCTATAGCGGAAGAGGTCAATATCGTCCGTACGGATACGGACAAGCTCCAAGAGCAAACCTTTACGCCACGTCAGCCCAGAGCAACGAGAACACCCCAAACGACAACCAGCGTCGAGGCAACGGAGCTCCGCGCCGCTGAACGTCCTACGCTCCGAGAAACCTACAGGCAAATCCAGATTAACTGGATACACTATTATTACCTTTTATTGTAGAGAATTTCTCGCATTAATAGATACAGGAGCAGAGGCATCATGCATAAGCTTATCGATAACACTACACACGCGAAATACGGACGACTTCCGTAAAAAAAAAGACATTATGCCGGAATTGGAAGGAAAATAAAAAAACTTTTGTCTTGTAGCTAGATTTTATATAGTTGATCAAACCAAATTTGACAGAAAATAAGAACAAAAAACTATACTCATCCTTTTCTTTTGGGTGCTAGTACTAGTTTAAGACAAAGATAGTATGATTCTCTCTGTCTATGTTTTAAATGAGCCAGTCATTTGACAAACTATATATTTGTGGTTGATATTTATAAATAAATTTTCAAAATGAGTTTCGATGACAACAGCGACGAAGAAATTAATTGTACTCCGCCGGGATTGAGGGCGGAGGCAGAATTAGCAATTAATAACTTGTTGCTGCCAAAGTCGAAGGAGAAATACATGAATACATATCAAAAAAATTTAAGCTGGAAGACTGACAAAAATGCCTACGGTTTCTCAGATAATGTATTTCTGGCTTATTTTACGGAACTGGCAAGAACCAAAAAACCCTCGACATTGTGGGCAATGTACTCAACGCTTAAAGCGACTATACAACCTAAGCAGAATATTCACATAAAAGACTATGTTAATAAGGTGGTTGCATGGTTAAAACGCCAGTCGACTGGATATAAGGCAAAAAAATCAAAAATATTTACCTCCGAAAATGTCCAAACATTTCTAAATGAAGCACCCGATGACACATATCTGGCCATAAAAGTAAGTAAATATGACAACTTTTTGCATTCATCATAATTGTCGTGGCTTCCAACCTCCGTGGCGACCTGACATAGACCAACTGACTGGCTGACATACATATTTGGAACTACGGCCATTTAAATTCAAAATTAAACATGACAATGACACGACAAAATAAGATGGCAGCCACCAAGATCAGACAGACTGTTCAATAGGAGTACATTACATTTGACGGACCCATGACGTTCAGGACCGACTCGAAGACTGTCGACTGGCTGAAGTCTGACACGGGGCGATTCAAGCCTTTCTTCGCGCATCGTGTTGCCGAAGTCACCGAACTGACAGATTTCCGTGACTGGAGGTGGGTGCCGACGGACCTCAACCCTGCCGACGACGCAACGCGCGATACGCAGACGCATGTATGTATACGAACTCTGTAAACTTCTTAAGAGCAACAAGAATTATTTTACAAAATTAGCTTCCCTCCGCGAAAACCTTCGCTCTCAATACAAGTATAACTTAAAACTGCCTCTAGTCAATAATAAAACTTACGATAAAAGCACATATATTACTGCCATTCGCGTCTTTAATCAGCTTCCAGATGAATTAAAAATGTTAGTCATTGCGGACGTGCTCTCCCAGACGGTTCTCCAAATATTGGAGATTCGTGAGAACACCTGACATAGGCGACTGGGCTCTCTGCAAGCCGGCGAACTGACGGCGCAGGACCTTGAGACTGTCGAACGACTGGGTGCCACCGACTCCCAAAAGAGAACCTTTACCGAAGAGATCTCCACGCTACGACAGTCTAACACGGTGAGCAATAAAAGCAGCCTTCGGCAGTTAACGCCGTATTTAGACTCGGATGGGCTCCTACGTGCCCGCGGCAGGACCGATTCCGCGGCCATCCTGACAGAAGAAGCCAAACACCCTGCAGCACGCCCAGTTTGCCTCTAAGCATAGCGAGTCTGGGCCCTGGTAGTGCCTTTGTCAAAAGGTCAGCCTCCATCTCTTCCGTACACTTGTACTCGATCTTTAGTACACCTTCTTTTACACAATCTCTGATGTAGTGTACTTTCAGATCTATATGCTTCGATTTGGAAGATACTATAGGGTTGTGTCCCAATTTTATGGCGGCTTGATTGTCGCTCCAAATTGTTATCTGTCCGAAATCAATGGCCAAATCTCTAAACAGCGATCTTAGGTGAACTGCTTCCTTCGCAGCTTCTGTCAGAGCTGTGTACTCCGATTCTGCTGTTGAAAGGGCCACGCTTCTTTGTTTCTTGGATGCCCAACTGATCGCTGCCCCGGCGTATTTAAATGTATAACCAGAGCAGGACTTTCGGTCCAATTTGCAAGCGCCCCAGTCGGCATCTGCCATGCCATCCAATGGCTTCTGTGACTTAGTGTAAGTCAGGCCGACGTTAGTCGTGCCTTTCAAGTATCGTAGCACTCGCTTGGCCGATCTAAACTGTTCCTTTCACTTCTAAAATTTTGTTTCGTTCATTGTAAAGTCCAGTTTTAATGCTCTCAAAAGTTGGTATATTACTGAGCAAATCTATACCATCTCTTTGGAGTTCGTGAACGGCTTCTTTATACTGCTTCTTTATTGGCTGGAAATATGCAGCTGGTAGTCTGTTTCAAGCGGTAAATTTTTTGTAATATTATATTTCGACCCCAGTCACCTGCACAGTTACTATCATGTTCCTTTGATTTCTGTGTAATCTCGTTACGAGTGTTTAATGGTAAATTTCCTTTGCAGGCTTTCTTTCCATGGCATTTAAAAAATAAGTTACCATTTTTATATTCAAAATGGTTTACACGTTGGTAACTGGTTGCGTATCAAGACAAAACATTCGCCTACCGCAACTAGTTGTACGGAGAGGGAAAACTCTTCCTTTGCAGCTGGTTGCGAAACATGGTGGTGATGACGGCCGAAAGGGAATAAAGAGGCAAAAGTCTGAGATCAAACGATTAATTTATAAATTGTACACAATGTACAGCTCGTTTATTAGAAGTGACCGCTTAAATTCTAGAAGCCTATGGCCGATGACATTGATTTTGCTAAGATTGCATTTTCTTAACATGATCTAAACTTTCCTCGTTTACTGGACTTATTAGATTAAGTTCGTAAGAACTATATTTCATTACGACAATATAAATAAACCGACCAAGCAAAACCCGAAGAGCAAGTCAAGCAGTATTTGGTATCATGTTTTTAACAATTTAATGACTACCTATTTTGTTTCTTAATACAAACTTGCTATTTTATAATTATACCTAGCTAAATTAATTTAGTTTGCAGTATGGCAAAAATAAAAGCGGCCAAGTGCGAGTCGGACTCGCCCATGAAGGGTTCCGTATTTAGGCGATTTATGACGTATTAAAAAAAAACTACTTACTACTAGATCTCGTTCAAACCAATTTTCGGTGGAAGTTTACATGGTAATGTACATCGTATATTTTTTTTAGTTTTATCATTCTCTTATTTTAGAAGTTACAGGGGGGGGGACACACATTTTACCATTTTGGAAGTGTCTCTCGCGCAAACTATTCAGTTTAGAAAAAAATGATATTAGAAACCTCAATATCATTTTTGAAGACCTATCCACAGATACCCCACACGTATGGGTTTGATGAAAAAAAAATTTTGAGTTTCAGTTCGAAGTATGGGGAACCCCAAAAAATTATTGGTTTTTTTCTATTTTTGTGTGAAAATCTTAATGCGGTTCACAGAATACATCTACTTACCAAGTTTAAACAGTATAGTTCTTATAGTTTCGGAGAAAAGTGGCTGTGACATACGGACGGACAGACAGACGGACAGACGGACAGACAGACAGACAGACAGACAGACAGACATGACGAATCTATAAGGGTTCCGTTTTTTGCCATTTGGCTACGGAACCCTAAAAAGGGCATAATTTTCAGTAAAATTATGTGTATTATTTTAGCCAGGGGCGATTTTACGATGGGTTACCAGCCAGGCCCTTTAATAACATAAATAATTTGTTTGTTTCCATTTTCATAGATGTATTTATTAATGGAGTGGGCCAGTAGGTAGTATTAAAATTACAGCCGTATTTAAGTACTGGAGCAGGAAATAATTGTATTTTGATAACTTAACCGAAGTAATTTCAGCTTGTACATGGTGTTCAAAGTAAAGAAAATATTACTAGTGTGGAACTTACAATTGAACGAAACGAACGACCGGAAAAGTTAACATTATTTAGATATTACGAAGTCTTTTAATACACACTCTTTTCCTTTGAATATCAAGAGGAAGATAGAACGGGGTCATAAGCAATATTTGCCATAGATAGCTTAATATTTTTCTGGCGCTCATACTCTGGACAGCGAGACTTATTAGTGGTAAAATGAACACCGAAGCATAGGCAACAACATGCACAATCTTCTTCAATGGTGCATGTGGAGCCAGTATGACCCTCTCCACACTTGTAACACCGCGGTTTAGATCTACATTGTCCCTGCGTGTGACCAAAGCGAGAACAAGAATAACATTGGATCGTTGGATAGATGTATAAGTCTACTGGTAGAGCGTTATAAAACATAAATATGCGTTTTGGAAGAACTTGGCCATCAAACGTTATAACAACTGTTTGTGATGGCTTCCAGACTGGAAAACCATCCAGTACCTAGACTTGGCTCACGAGATAACCGCCTTGTGGGATATTGATTCGACGATCATTGTCCCGACAGGTGTTTCAGCGAACGGTCTAATAGCGAAGAGTCTCGACCAACATCTTGAGAGACTCTCGCTAGGTGGTTGGATCAAGGGCCAGATGCAGAAGGCGGTGATCTTGGACACGGCGCGGATAGTCCGCCGGTTCCTCTCTCTGCGGCCCTGACCACCAGTAGCTTGGGCCTTGCCCCGCTGCCGGCGGCACCCTAGGTTTGGTTTTTAGGGTTCCGTAGTCAAATGGCAAAAAACGGAACCCTTATAGATTCGTTATGTCCGTCCGTCTGTCTGTCTGTCTGTCTGTCCGTCCGTATGTCACAGCCACTTTTTTCCGAAACTATAAGAACTATACTGTTGAAACTTGGTAAGTAGATGTATTCTGTGCACCGCATTAAGATTTTCACACAAAAATAGAAAAAAAAAAAACAATAAATTTTAGGGGTTCCCCATATTTAGAACTGAAAATCAAAATTTTTTTTCCCTCAAACCCATACGTGTGGGGTATCTATGGATAGGTCTTCAAAAATGATATTGAGGTTTCTAATATCATTTTTTTCTAAACTGAATAGTTTGTGCGACAGACACTTCCAAAGTGGTAAAATGTGTCCCCCCCCCCCCTGTAACTTCTAAAATAAGAGAATGATAAAACTAAAAAAAATATATGATGTACATTAACTTAAACTTCCACCGAAAATTGGTTTGAACGAGATCTAGTAAGTAGTTTTTTTTTAATACGTCATATATCGCCTAAATACGGAACCCTTCACGGGCGAGTCCGACTCGCACTTGGCCGCTTTTTTATAATGTATTTTTTATTGTTTTGTAAGTGTTTTTATATTTTTTATAAAACGGCAGTCCGTCCCGCGCTACTTTATGGATCTGAATGCTGGACAACAAAGAAAATTCATGAGCAAAAGGTACATACCAACGAGATGAAGATGCTCAGGTGGGCGGGAGGTGTAACCCGGCTAGACAAAATCCGTAATGAATACGAGGGGCGTTCAATAAAAAGTGAGAATGAGTATGTTATATACAACTTTTATTAAATGTTATTTTATTTTTCGACATAGTCACCTTTTAGCATAATACACTTAGTATATCTTTTTTCTAAACTTAATATTCCATTTCTAAAAAAGGTTTTATCTTGAGTACTTAAAAAATCTTGTACTGCAGCGACTACCGCGTCGTCGTCTTCAAATTTCTTGCCTCTTAGGTATTTCTTCAATCTCGGAAATAGGTAGAAATAACTAGGGGCGAGGTCTGGTGAATACGGAGGATGCTTAAGGATATCAAACCCAGCATCACGTATTGCAGCCATTGCAACGGCGGACTTGTGTGCCGGTGCATTGTCCTGATGGAACAACACAATTTTCGAGAGTTTACCTCGCCGTTTTTCACGGATCTCATTGCGCAATGTTGCTATTTGTTTGGCATATAAAGAGCCCGTAATAGTGGCTCCATGCTCGAGATACTCAATCACTACGACCCCTTTACCATCCCAAAAAACAGAGCCCATGACCTTATCGGCAGATGGGCCCACCTTGAATTTCTTCGGAGTTGGAGATGATGGCCTTTTCCATGTCATAGACTGCAGTTTCGTTTCAGGGTCGTAATGATGGAGCCATGTTTCGTCCATTGTTATAAATCGCGCCAAAAAAAGTTCCCGATCTTGCTGTATCAGGTCCAAAGCTACTTGACAAATCTCGACTCTAGTTTGTTTTTGCGTGTCAGTAAGCATTCTGGGTACCCAACGCGCTGATACCTTTTTCATACCCAAGCGTTCATGTAAAATATTATGCACGCTCCCCGTTGAAATCTTTACATTTTCAGCAATAAAACGAACCGTGACACGACGATCCGCCAAAACTAAGTTTTCGACTTTTTTCACAATTTCTTCAGTTACTGCTGTAGTAGGGCGTCCGGAGCGGGGGTCATCCATGGTCGATGTTCTTCCACGTCTAAATTCGGCGCACCAACGTGTAACTGTCGAATACGGAGGAGCATTAGACCTTAAAGTGTCCCGTAAATCTAAATTGACTTGCTCCGTAGAAAAATTTTTCAAACACAAGTATTTAATAACGGCGCGCAGTTCAATTTTCTCCATTTTCGCTAACGTAGTCAACAGCATCGCAAAGAAATCGCCGTATTTTTTTTTTAAACAAAAAACAGTTAGTTTTTTTTTTCATGGCAATCAGCTAGGTAGATTAGCTTTACCGGCCAGTATTTACTTTCCTAATATTTAAAGAGTTTGCATCTCATTCTCATTATATATTGAACGCCCCTCGTATATACGCGGTAGCTTCAAGGTTGCACCAATCGCAGACAAACTTACTGAAAACCGCCTTCGTTGGTATGGCCACGTTAAACGACGGGAAAACGATCACGTAGTACAAGTAGCCCTCAATCTACCAGAGGCCGCAAGAGGCAGCGGCCGACCGCCATATACCTGGTGGACTAATATAGAAAGAGACCTCAAGAAAGCCCAGGTGCCCCAACAGACAACCCAAGATCGTAGGACTTGGCGCAGGACAGTGAGGAGACCCGACCCCAAATAATGGGACCAGGAGAGGAAGAAGAAGAAGTGTTTTTATATTTTACTTTTATATTCATATTATAAATTACCTAACTTAAGAAGAGAAATAAATAAAGATAATAATAATTCATAAGCTTGAGCATGACAGGGTTCAATGATGTCGATGAATTGAAAGATGGGGTCAGAGAATTCAAATCTGGCTTTCAACTGAGTGACTACTTCAATGTAAAACTGTAAACACCCTTTTCTTACTTTGTCTATTGCCTGTTTTGCTACTGGGTCCTCTGGGTGTTTTTCTAAAAAGGTTGTTATAGAGCCAGTTGCCTCAACCCCAACATAAACTTTATCCAGTGGCAGAAAATTACCAGGGTATTGGTTTTTTTTATTTTATCGTATGGCTTATACAAAAATAGGCAGTTATATAAATGTCACAGAATAAAAATTACATTAAGTACAATTAAAAATTAAATTAAATGTCAATATTCAGTGCGTTCAGCCACGCAATTGCGTCGGGTGTTAGGCGCAGCAGGTCTTCTGGTGATCCCAAGCATGAGTGCAGAGGGCATCGCTGAATTATATGCTCCATAGTCTGGACTTCTTCGCCACACTCGCACATTGCAGAATCTTTCCATCCCCATTTATGCAGAAAGTAATTGCAGCGACCGTGACCCGTTCTCAGTCTATTTAAGCGACATTCGATCTCCGGGGAAGGTTGAATCCTAATGGTTTAGAAGTCGGGTCTATGGTTTCCACGTGAGAGCCAGCAGAAGCAGTGGTCCATTCAGTTTTCCAGGCTTCAGTCACATTAAAACCACTTAGAGTTTGAGCAGCAGCATACGCAGGACTTCGGGACTTTAGGCGTTGGGGTGGTGGGTAGAAAAACTCATTGTGGATAGGCAATGCTGGTTTGGAACTGATCTTCTCAGCTTCTCTCCTGAGTGCACGTTTTCTCCTCAAGTGTGGAGGTGCTATGTGACATAGTATTGGTAGCCAATGGGAAGGAGTGGACTTAACCGTTCCTGATATACATCGCATAGTCTCATTCAGTTTGGTATCCACCTTGCCCACGTGAGCGCTTTCTGACCACACTAGAGCACAGTATTCCGCTGGTGAATAAACCAGTGCGATACCAGTGGTACGTAGCCAATCGGCAGATGCTCCCCACGAGGTGCCACATAGCCTATGCAGGATATTATTTCGCGTTGATAGTTTCTGGGAGAGCTTCGCAAGATGTTCCTTGTACGTGAGAGAACTATCCAGAGTAATTCCACGATATTTTGGGTGCCGGTTGTATTTGAGCTTTTTCCCATTGAAATAGACCGTAAGGTATTGGTGATTCACAGTATAGGGATCAGATTTTGTTATGGCAAACTTCATGTAGTTTGTATAAGTGTTTTTCAGTAAAGAGCAAACTTGTGACTTCAGCCGATGAACAAGAGGAGTTTCTGTAAGTAGCTCTAATGAATATGATGAAAATTCAAGGTATATTATCATCAGGTAATTTTTTAAGACAGAAAGAATTTCATCTGTAGTTTTAGAAGGGCCATCAAATGCCTTTGCGGTGAAGTAAGGGATTAATGTCGATAGTTGTTCTAGGACCCTATCTACACATTGTTTTAGTGACAACCACCTTGTATTTGCAGGACTAAGGATTTTGTGGATGTCAACTTAAAAAATTGCTGCATTTCAATAAGCTTTTTTTGCCTTTTATTACTGCGTGAAAAATGAGACCCTATATTACGCAAGATATCTTCGAGGGACCTTGGTAAGTGAAGGCAAGCTTTTGATGCCACTAAGTGAATGCTGTGGCAGGAGCATTTTATGCATGCAATGCTAGGTAATTCATCCTTTACACGCGAGAATATGGAATTATGTATGCCAACCATTGAATTAGTGGTGTCTGATGAAAATCCCGCTAAATTACAAAAGGGAATATTTTTACTTTCCACGCATTCTTTTAAACACTCAAACAAGTTTTCTGCAGTGCTGGACTCTGTTTCCATTGTATCAAGAAATTCTGTCTTTACAAAGACAACACAGAAAACACAGAAATACATTTCTGTGTTGCAATATATAACAGTATTTAACACACTGTTTTTTTGATGTATTGTCAGTTGTTTCATCCATAATTAATGAAAAGTGACTGCCTGGGTCTTTTAAGGAATCAACTAATTTGTAGAACATTCAGGACCTAATATTTGTGTTACAACTGCAGTGGCCTTTGTTCTGCCCATTGCCAAACCCTTTGCTATGTTAGAATCAGGAAAAATATTTGGCATTAATGGGACTAATGTGTCCATCAAAGCAAATGGCAAATTATGTTCTGCGAACATACTGGCAAGCTTAAGTTCAGCTCGTTTTATCATGGTGCTCTCTTTAGAGTTGCTAACTGTACTAGTGATTGTTTTATTTGTATTGCTAATAGACACAAACTGCTTATGGGTGCCGCTCTCTACATGAGTTCTAAGTACAGATTTATGGCAAGTCAATTCTATATTGCAAAAATTGCATTTTGGAACATCTGTCCCATGTTCATTAGTGTCTTTAATATGCGAATTTTTAAATAAACTAGCACTGAGCCATTTGTCGTTCAACAAAATCTGAGTAGATATATTATTAAATATTTTCCTATTTCAATATTATATATTATAGCTACATGTGTAACGAAACGAGATATATTTTGTCTGAAACAAATTAATACGTGGTGAATGAGTCCTTGAGTAGATACTTACTGTGGTTTAGTTTCTGTCGCAGCTACAAATTTTGTTTTGTTGTTAGTTGTTTTTACCTATTTACACACAAGCTTCCACGTAATATGATAATTGATTACTTGATTAGTATCAACCGGCCAAGTTTTCAAAGTTTAATTTCGATGATTCAATCTTCAAGAGGCGCCAAAACACCGGAAAAGTAGCAAATCGCAAAACAATATGAAACAAGAAAAATATGGTCACACCAAACGGTTGTCGCCCGTCGGTCACAGACAGACTAAAAAGTCAAATACACAAACCGTCACCTATCATATTGTCAAGCAGTCTGGCGAAAGTCTCCTTATAAAAATCGTTGTATGAAGTTTAAGCTAGCTGGTATGGCGGATATATATATCTTGCTCTAACAGCGGCATCCCTTTCTCACTTACCTTCACATCCGCCATTGTCCGCCATGATTTATTTAACTGATTTGACGTAAAAGTTACGACCATAACTTGGTTTGAGCCCGTGAATGTGTACCTATTATGTGATCTAAAGCAAATATACACTACAAAACGTGTGAGATTTGCGGTTTAAAGGCCGGTCGTGTTGGTGGTTGGTGGTCAAAACGAACATTTATGGCTAAATTTCCATTGGATGAATAAGAATAAGAATAAGAATAAGAATAAGAAATGTTTATTAGCACAAATAATAATTAATAACACAAGATAAAATATAACAAAACTTAGATTCAGTTACATAAATATTTGTGCCAAAAGGTCCCCACTCAGCTTTTTGTCACGTTGTGTATCCTAGGATGATAATGAAGATAGGTAAGTTCAAAAATCTATTTGTTTTTCTACATAAAACACATAACGCATGTTTCTTTAGGAATTAAAATAAATTCTGGAATAAAATAATATCATTGTAAAAGTTAGTGCGGTAAGTACCCAGATAATATCGATATTTTTTCTGACCAGTTCTTAGGTCCATGTTATTGAAAAATGTTTTGGTTTCCCTTGCCATGGGTATATATAAATAGAAAGAGACGAGCAAAAACACTACTTGACTAAAATAACCCACAATATGTATGGTGCACAATAAAGAATATTTATTATTATTATTATTTGTATCTCCGTTACATAATAACCCGAGTATAATATCTTTCTATTAATATCGAAAAAAATTGCTCCTTTCCAGGTGTAAAAGATGGGTTCAAGTGACGGGTAATGAAGATTTAGCCTATGTGCCTATTGAAAATCAAGCAACCATGACTGACCAACTGCTGAGGCGACTAAGCCTCTTATTAATCAGAAACGAATGCCGAATTAAAAATAGATCTTTCGCGGAATTAGAAGACCCCTTAGTAGACACTAAAAAAAGGTCAACAACAGGGTATATCAAAGTAGTAAATATTATTTTAAAAGATCTAATAAAATTAATTAATTAAAAAGAAAACTGTTGTTATCATTTATTACAATCATACTTTTCGTAACTTCTAAGTAAAAAAATAGTAGTTACGAAAAGTACTTATTGCGAAAGTTTAATAATTAGTCTAAAAACAACGCATTTTTTTTTTCAAATTATCGATATCGATAAAAATATCTAACAGTGTGTGAAGCACATCCCTTTTTGTTGCTCATGTTGGCAGCAGTGCCGTCCATATCTGCTGTCATCAAGCTGTCATAATTTCTGTCCTATTGGTACAGGATTCTAGCATACGCTTCATACTACTCAGAATTTCAGGTGGCTAGTATGGAAGTCCCGTCTCTTAAAACGTAGTGATTATATTCTCTTTGTTGTCAAGTTGGTACGTATTATCTCCATCTAATTCACACCGTCATTGTTGTCATGACATGAAACAAAAAATCGAATAGAATAACAGACTAACAATCCTTTTCAATAATTTTATTTCAGAAATAAACATCCATGTTTTTTTCGTTTCCAATTATACCGATTGACCGCAATGGATACGAAAACAATTCGATTATACGAATTTCGTATCCAATTATACGATCTGGCAGCCCTGAGTGTTAACTCGGAACAGCCTGTACATTGATGCTTAGGTTGTTTTCTTTTCAGTTACTCGTCAATTTATTCTCTACTGTCACTTTTTCTATGTGACACAGTAATTGGTTGTCCATGTTTTATACAGTGAGTTATCTACTGAGGCAAAAGTATTTTGTCCTGCGGTTATAATAATTTATATACGTGCTACTTTAATAATCATCTCATATAATTCGTTTTAGTGGTGTACAATTTTCATTGATTATACCTAAAAATTAAATAAATATGAAATCTATTGTGAACGTGAAGCCGGCCATTGGTAAACCGTTTTTTACTTTAATTTTTTATGTATACCTACTTAATATACAAGATTTTTTTTATTTCTTAATAGGGGCTTCAGTTTTAGATTTGTACAAGGAATTAGAGTTTGGGGATGCAAATGGAAAGTATCCTAGGTAAGTAAAGTTTACTATCAATTTAGTACCGCGCTAGCCAATATCCTTAATTACTGGTACAGCCTTTGAATACCTGTTGTTAAATCAAATAAAGCTAGATTCACATCTTACACATCTTGATTTTATTGACCTCCGTTAATTTTAAGCTTAAATTACCTAGAACTGAAATTATCAAAGACACTGGCATTGCTAGTAAATTTATATCTTATATAAGCCTTCGCGAACGTATACATTAGCATAAGATTACTTGGACAGTCTAAGATACCATACAAATTTCTGCATCTATTTATGTTTAGTCAATCATATGTATTTGAAATGGACAATCTAATTTGTTGCTTGGGTCAAGGGTACTTTGCGGCCCTATTTTCCCTAGTAACAAGATTAGATTTTATGCATTTTTAAAACTTGCTAATATTCGAACAGAGAAGCGCGAAAAGGAGGAAATCGTATGAATTAGCGATCATAATTTAGAACAGACGACAGCTTAGCGCAGCAGCCATAACAGTCGTTGAATGAATTTTTCAATTGCTGTTACCTACTACATATATAACTAGTGGTTAACTGTATTATCGAGAAACAAACTTCTAATTCCGGTATTCCTAGGACTGTAATGTATCAGCTCGTTTTTACGGTAGACATGTGCTCAATATGTATCTACTAATATTTGATTATAATGTTTTATTATAATGTTTTATTCATAAGTTTCATAACGGTAGGGACGTGTTAATTGTGGGTTTAAAAAGTTTTTAAGACTTGAGTAGATTTGGACCCGGGTATGTCCTTAAACTACGTCCAAAAGAGAGGTATGGGCACTGTGAGTGTCATCTCGCTTTGTATGGTAGGGCACAGCACAGCGGATGTTATTCCAGATCTAGAGCAGAGCCCAACTGGGGAAGTACCTCCACCTTACAGAAAACCGCAGCCAAATAACACTAGACCCTACTCCTTGTGTGTGTTGTGTTCCTGCTGGTGAGTAAGGTTGCCAGAGCTCAACGAGGGTGGGTGAGGGTAAAAAGGTCGGCAACGCGCATGTAATACCTCTGGAGTTGCAGGCGTCCATAGGCTACGGTACGGTGACTGCTTACCATCAGGCGGTCCGTATGCTTGTTTGCCACCGAAGTGGTAAAAAAAAACGATTACTTAGTTAACGAAGTATAATTTCCACCGATTGGTCATAAAACTTTATCTTTACGAATACAAGAGGACAAAAAAAGCGGCCAAGTGCGAGTCGGACTCGCCCATGAAGGGTTCCGTATTTAGGGGATTTATGACGTATTAAAAAAAAACTACTTACTAGATCTCGTTCAAACCAATTTTCGGTGGAAGTTTGCATGGTAATGTACATCATATATATTTTTTAGTTTTATCATTCTCTTATTTTAGAAGTTACAGGGGGGGGGGGGGGACACACATTTTACCACTTTGGAAGTGTCTCTCGCGCAAACTATTCAGTTTAGAAATAAATGATATTAGAAACATCAATATCATTTTTGAAGACCTATCTATAGATATCCCACACGTATGGGTTTGATGAAAAAATTTTTTTTTAGTTTCAGTTCTAAGTATGGGAAACCCCCAAAACTTATTGTTTTTTTTTCTATTTTTGTGTGAAAATCTTAATGCGGTTCACAGAATACATCTACTTACCAAGTTTCAACAATATATTAGTTCTTATAGTTTCGGAAAAAAGTGGCTGTGACATACGGACGGACAGACAGACGGACAGACGGACAGACAGACAGACAGACATGACGAATCTATAAGGGTTCCGTTTTTTGCCATTTGGCTACGGAACCCTAAAAAAGAGGTGTGAAGTGCTTTGCCGCACGTCCCATCCATATATTGGGAATAACTAGTACCTACGTATTATGGGTACTTTGTGTTAATGGAATAATAATATCGTCACGTTAGGATTAGGTAAAATGAAACTTTTTTCGACACAAATCGTATTTACTTTGAAATTCATGTTTGTTTACCTTATTGTAAAAGAGCCATTAGCGATAACATTCATCGGTGCAAATAATATTTCGTCGACCATAACAAAAAATACATTGGTAACTTACTCATAAATTTAATTTTAGCAAACTCCAGTCGTGAGTCGGGGCTGATATCACACACACTTTTTTATTCTTCTCATCTGTTTTCAGAGGCAAACAACCCATATTCAATCATGCGGAGATAAACGAACTCGATAACAATGGTAAAAATAATATTTTTCATTCTTTATTTAAGCTACCTACTAAATACTAAAGGTTATCGCTGTCGTCAGTGTTGCCAGATGGGTTTTACGTTCAACGGAACGTCGTAACGACGCGCACCTCTTAAAAATAGTACGCCAATTCAAGTTTGAGTACGCAGTACAAAATTTACTGTGAAATGGTAGTTTATGCAACTGGTGCATAATGAGGCCTTAAAATTCTAAAGTGGTTTTATGAAACGAGAATTATGTACAGTTACATACATTTCCTTATATACACACATATTATAAGTACTTATAAGAATACATTCTAAAATAAGTTCAGTAGCTAGTGAGTTTTGGTTGTCAGCTGACGAAATGATAACACATGATAATATCAGATAATATTAATAATTCATACCTCATACCTTTTATATGAAATTATTCAGGCCTGTCTAGGACTCCATAAACAGTCTTGAGATTGAAGATTGATTGTAATGATTCGTCAATTATTTGTATTCTGTACACAATCATTTTTTACTGAAAATAATATATAACAGTTAAAATTTACACAGTAACAGTACCTTTCCATAGAAAAAAAAGTAATACTGCCATATAAGACAAGACCGGTCATTAAGTTAGAATTATTTGAAACCAAGCCACTACTGCCAAAGGAAACAGGTGAGGTGATGAAGTTATATTTTTTTACTAGAAGTATGTGAAACATGCAAAAAAATAAAATTAAAGTACCATACGCACCATAACATGTTACAAGTTAGTTAAGTTAGTAGGTTAGCAATTTATGGGTCATATTTAATTTTTGTCCTTAACATTTCCGCTTGTGGTTCCCATTTAATACATCCACCACCATCTTTAACTCCTTGAGATGTTTTCATTAAGGCAGCAATAGTGTCTGTATTAAGTTTATTCCGATCATCAGTTTTAATTCTTTTCAGGGAGCTGAATACCCTTTCTACAGATGCATTGGAAAAGGGCAAAATTAAAATAAGGGAAATAATAGTTTTCAAATTTGAAAACTTTTGGTTTCCCGCCAAGGTTTTGATGGTAAAAACACTTTTCCAATACTCTTCAATATCTTGTGTTGCTAAATCATGTTCGGCTTGGTCAAGCAGTGAGTGCTCCCTCCATTCTTGTTCTAGTTCTTGCATATTAATTAAGTTATTACCTTTAAGCATTGGAAATCGGTTCAGCACTTGTGTAAGGCTTTGCATATTAATTATTTGAGCGTTTTTGGGATCCACTATAGCCACAATGTCAAAAATCGGGTCTGTGAAGTCGAATCTGACTGTTATCTGTTTGATAAGTTCAATATAAAAAGCTAAGCAGGATTTCATAAAGTTGTCAATTTCCGATTCCGGTGGAGGATTTGCTTCCTGTCTCATTTCTGTCAAGGATTCCTGAGCAGCAATTCCCAAGTACACATCTTTTAAGGGTAAGAAGTGTCGCGGGTTACTATACTCTATGTTTTCTTTAGTTTTATTTTTACATTCTCTTAGCTGCATGTAATTGATAGTGATTGTTTGAACAAGGTGGTCAACGGATGGCTTCAGTTTGTATAAAAGAGGGGACTCTGATTGGAACAGGACGTTAAAACTTGTAAGCAAGCCTAGAACATATGAAAGGAATTCCAGGTATATTTTGGAGAACTTGTTGTAGAGGGAGTTATTGATATCATCATTAATTCGCGATGGGTCATCGTATGTCTCCATTGTAAAATAGTTTATTAGAACATCATATTGTTCCAAAACTCTGTCCACGCATTGCTTTACAGACAGCCATCTTGTGGTAGCTACTGTTAGTATTTTATGGATCTCCACTTTAAAGAACTCCTGCATCTCTTGCAGCCTTTTTATTCTAGCGGCACTACGACTGAAATAAGCTCCGATGTTTCTTAAAAGATCCTCCACAGATTTAGGTAGCTTCAGGCAGGCCTTTGATGCTGCTAAATGAATTAAGTGGCAGCTGCACTTCACACAAACTATCGAGGGATTTAGTTCTTTAAGCCGCGTGAACATCGAGTTAATCTCACCAAACATGGAATTGGTGGTATCTGAGGAATACCCCATTAAATTGGCTATAGGAATACCTCGATCCTCTAACATTTGTTTTATAGTCGGGTCAGCACAGTTCATAATGTATGAGAGCTCTACATGAATTCTCACACTAGAGATTTTTTGAGATGTGATAACCTATGTTGCAAATACTATATTTAAAAAAAAATCTCCAGAAAATATGTCACATGGTTTTAATAAATCCAAACTATTATTAAAATAGAAAAAATATATCAAAACATGAATCCGACACTCGAGATTTTTTAATATGCAGTTCTCAAACATATACTCATTATGTATTTATATTTTCTCCCAGCTTGACACCAAAACCAGCTCCCAATAATTTTCTTTATTAAAAATATTTTTTTATATAAAAATAACAACTATGTGTACATAACAATTACATGTTAATTAAGCTCTGTATATTTACTATATCCTACAAAAAAATCTCTCACGTAAATTAATCCATTTAATTACTATTAACCATTTTTGTTTTGAAAATGTTTTCGTTGCTTCGAGAAAATGGACAGTGGGTTTGTTTTTCACTTTCTCAAATCTCTTTCTCATGTTAGTGTAACAACAAAAAATCTCCCACGTATATGTAATATTGTATATAATAAAACCATTATTAAATCATCCAAGCTATTTAAATTACCCTAAATGGCGGGTACTGATTCACTGTAGAGAACGTTTTATCGACTTCCATATCTCCGTCTCACTTCAATGTTCGCGGCAGACGATTGTTCCGCTTCAACAGCCGAGAGTTCGCGATCCGGTTGACCGTTAATTCTCCTATGACTATCTTACCCAGTTTCATCGGTATGCGTTGCGCGCTTACTTAACACACCTCAGGCCAAGCTCCTATAAAACGCGCAATGCATGCATGCATTGCGGTATCTCCTATACGTCACATATGTCAGCTATGAGGCTATGACATGGCTATGACAGACTGTGGCAGTTAGTTCCAAACAAGTATACAGACTTGTCTACCCACCATAAAGTTTAGCGTAAAGAGAATATATCACTCCTTAGTGAAAAACCATACGGTTTGTGCGAAGTTGAGCGTTATGTCAATGCTAATAAAGATGATGGTTTGACTTACGGAAATGAATAATATAATATCATTTTATTTTATATTTCCAATTCCCGTTTCATTTACACCCAATATTAAATCTTTTTCCGTAATAAAATGCGTATATAATTACTGTCATCATCTGTATTTATTTTATTTCTTTAACCCCCGTTATTCATAAACGCGCTACAAACCTCAATTAGCTAATAATAGTAATAATCGTTTGTCCTTATCTGTCACTTTAACTTATGTATTTGTAAGTAAGGGATAAACATAATTGAACTAAATCAGGCCCGTAAAGTTTATGAATAAAGTGGTTAATCTTTATTGCACAAAAGAAAAACCTTATAGTACAAGAGGCGGACTTAATGCCATAAGGCATTCTCTACCAGTTAACGATGGCTTGTCCTCCGGCCCATTTGATCGATGACCTCCTTTGATTATTTATTTTTAATGGACGCCAAAATCCAGACAGGAACTTCGATTTTGACATTTACCACAGTAATGCAGTCGGTAGCAATGTCGCGCTTCAAAATTGCTGCAGTCGACTGCATTGCTGTAGAAAACGTGAAAAAGGTCATTCAAAGGGTAATAGGGTTATATACACCGCGGGATTTAATAACCCGAAAGATTTAAACCAACGATTTTAGAGCCTAATTAGAGTATATAAAGTTATATAACACATAGTCCAAAAACCCTTAATTCAAGAGATATTAATTATTTAAAACAAATCACAAGTAAAAAAATCTCAATTCTAACACACCCTTATGCGTGACGTAGCCACCAACTAATTTTACACGCAGACGCACTAACTACATGGTTATTAGCCAGTTTCACTTAATTAAGTTTGATATCCTACAAAAAGGTTTCACTACCGAAATTTTGTTCTGTTCTCAATCACGAGAGTACAAACTATTTACCTTTACGATAACTGGCTGATAGTTTGACGAAAATGACGAAATTGATGTCAATAAAATGACATATTTCATATGTCACACAAGATATGCGCAAGATAACATCTTTAAATTTGATTGACTGTAATAAATAAAATTCATTTAGCGGATATTCACTTTGTGTACGGATTTGGAAACCCGAAGAACTATGTGCTTCCGGCACGACGGACCCACTTCAGCCTAGAAGTTCGTAAATTGGCTAGACGAACAATACCCTGAGAGGTGGATTGGCCGTGGAAGCAACGTCCTAACCTGGCCCGCCCGGTCACCCGACTTAACGCCATTGGTTTTTTTCTATGGGGAACTCTGAAAGATAAGGAAGGAATACTCAACACCAGTGAACTCTGGAGAAGAATTATTAATAAAAATTCGAACGGCTTCCGAAGAAATAAAGAACACTTTTGTAAACCTAAATAATGAAATCCGTTTAAAATCAAATCTTTGTGCTGAAAACGGTGGTACACACTTCGAAAACCTAATTCATTAAGTTAATAAAAAAGCGTAATTGTTTAACATAGTTGTTTATTTTACTTTACTCGGTATAAATCAACACATCGAGAATTTAAAATACGTACTGATAAGCATGATCGATATTTTAACAAAAGGTCATTCAAGTAATCATCCCTTTCCAGCTGTAGTATGAGTTAAAACAATAAGAGGCATGATTTCTTTCGGATATAATCATGGTTAATGGCTTTGGTTACCTCACTCAAAGGAAAAGATTTTATCGCAAAGTTTCAACAATAATAACTGCACTGTACCTACTGTTGTAGTAATTAATAAAGTTTTGATACAATTTGTGGTATTTTGAGGTGCCAATCAATTGAAATAATTTCAACGTAAACATGATCCTAGACATAACTTGACAATTCTTGTCATGGAACACATGTCACTGCATTCGCCGTGCATCGTATGATATCGGAGTGATTCATGAAATGTCATGCTCGCTCTCTGTTTCTCTACTTGAGATTAATTAAACTCGCTCACTCTCTGAATAAAGGTTTGTTCACAAAGAAGCGGTAAATTAATATGATTTAATTTGTACTGAAATAGTAGTTTAATTAAAATATATAATTGGACCCATGTTGATATAACATTATTTACTCGTACTGTCGTCAAAAATACGTGGTTTAAATCTTTCGGGTTATTAAATCCCGCGGTGTATAAAATGAAATGATGCATTAATAAAACTTTAGTTAATTAACAATATTATATTAAATCATTAACAACTTTGACAGCACGATCTCTTCGCAGGTAGGTGCTCTACAAGGAGTTTATATTACAACATTATTTCCAAGAAATAATCTCTCATTGTTACGAAAATGTTGGTAGGGTGGCTTTAGGTTACTTTTCGTTCATATCGTCTTGGATATGGGTGAACATGGTGTTAATACACTCAGTATCAATCAACCTGTAAAGATATTGTAGCCTGGCCTTTTCTCGAAAAGTCTTCTAGAAAAATTTACGCTCATGTCGTCTCGGATATGAGTATATTTGGTATCAGTGCATTCAGTATAATATCCTGAACACAAATATATGAGATGACAAGCGCGAAAGTGGTGAGGGTAGTTGCTATGACGCAAAGTTTTTACCATTTTTCTTTTAAACATACCATGTGGGGTACCAAATGAAAGGGCCTTGTGAGTAGATCACAAATATATAACACACTGTAACACTTTTACTACTTAATCCAACAAATTATTTGAAAACGTTCAAAAATTTCACAATGAGTTGAATTCCAACTGCTCTAAATTGACTAAGATAACTTGATCCCAAGTTTCCTTGCAATTATACGTAATCGAGGGCCAGGCTCATACTAGTTCTCATGTCGCGATGCGCTAACGCTAACAAAAACTAAGCGTTACGAATTGCTGACATTTGCTTCTTTTAGTTTCACTCTACTCAAGCATCGGATGACAGGATCGTTGAAAAGGGACAAACATATCCTTTGACGTTACGTTACTCTTCTCGTGAATTGTCAAATTTTAAAATTCGAAATTAGCTTTGGAATTTGTCCGGGTGGCTATTCGAAGTATAACTTGGTGGACGGTACTTACTAACCAAATAAGCTTGAGATCCAGTATCATAGATAGTTGTAAGACTTCAAGGGTCTATTTATATCTGACTGTGCATCCTGTATTCTAAACGTTTTGTGAATAGATATAAAAATTGACACCTATCATTTTTCACATAAACACAGACACTTTATGCATTGAATTATTAAACCTTAACGCAATGCCATAAGTCATAAGGTATATTTTCCTAATATACCTTGATGCTAATTCGAACTTTGTTATAAAAGATGTCATTTTATATCATTCGCGCGTGCATTTCACTCGTACTAGATGAAATATGTATTGGTGCGAGCGAGACGGTTGGGCGAATGATAACAAAATGATATCTTTTTGACATCTTAAACAAAGTTTGACTTGGCCTCTGTGGAAGCCTGGAAATACAGCATACTTCATTGACTTTTTATGCTGGAAATTGATTTAATAATTGCGAGAAAAATAAGTATGTTATTCTTCAATAACTTGTACAGTTACTGTCAAAAAACTAGAAGTGTCCATTAATTGTGTAGAACATTATTTGCTGTTTGTTTCCAATATCATGCTGCTATTCTGCGAATATAGCAGTTCCTCAGGCAGATAAATTAAACATGATCGAAACAAATACTATTAACCACAATAGTAAACTTTTCTCTCAGTGTGGGATATTCTCGGTCATGAAAAACTTACAAAGTTATTGTTTTTTTCATTAAATCTATAATTATTATTATTGTCGGGAGAAATTCTGACCGTGTAGTCGTGTAAGCTTCATAGCCCATTCTTCAAAAAATCTCTAGTGTGAAATTACTGTTTAGGTAGTATAAAATATAAAATAAAAAAAAATGTTATTTCTCAAAAACGGGAACAGATATCAAGTTGTTAATTCGCAGCCGGGTATTCAATATGATATATAATTCACCCGTGTAGAAACATTTGACTGTGCAATTAATGTAACTTTAACTTTATATTGACTCCACTATTAAACAAATGAATAGATCCTCGGCCTTGCCGGAATTTGCCTGTTTCATTTCGAGAAAAGCGGTTTTGACAGCATTGGTGTTTTTGTCTAGGTAAGTGACAGTAAATGCGCATTGCTTTTGGACGCTGCAGTCGGTAGTTTCATCCATTATAAGGGAATAAAAGTCTGTTGGACCTTTTAGTTGGTTATCGATTTTTTTTTTCAAACTCTGGAGCCAGCACTGTTTTAACTATAGCTGTTGTTTTTGTTCTGCCGAGCTTTAATTCTTTGGCTATAGTAGAGTCAGGAAAAATGTCAGCTAACAGCGGTGTTAAACTGTCCATTGAAGAAAAAGAAAGATTGTGTGCTGCCATAAAACTTGAAAGTTTTAATTCTGCGCGTCTCACCTTTGCCTTAGTTGGGTCATTTTTTTCATGCCATGCTTCTTCGATTTTTTTATTTTTACTTATTTGTTTCATCATCTTAACATGATTATTAGACTCAGCATGTCTAATTAATGCCGCCTTATGCCGTGTCAGAGTTATGCCACATATTCTGCACAAAGGAGTTGAATTGTCTTTTTTTATTAACCAGGAGCTTAATTTCACGTGATTGAGCCATGAGTCACAAAATTGAACTTTTTTTTTTTTGGTGATGGTGCGGCGTCATTGCCATCAGGGTGTGAATCCTCCACATTTAGTCTGGAGTTAAATTAAACACAAGTCGTCTCCTTCACGATTTTCGTAGACATCTCTTCTAAATACCTAAAACTGGTATGGATGTGTTCCTCGTGGTCTCTAGAATACGAATTGACCGGTTTTAGTTTATGGAGAGGGGGACGTGTCGATAAAAAGGGGGGGAATGTGGGCGGCCGACCAGCATTGATATTTGTTCACATCTTGAGTCCTATGGGACCGATCGGTTCGTTTCAGGTGTCGTTTGAAAGAGTATTAAACGTGCTATTATTGCTTCATAATAACTGTAGTCATAACTGTAGTCGTTTAGAAAATATTTTAAAATATATGATTTTTTACCGTGCATAGATGGCATAAGTACTGACAAAACATGCGTCTAACTCAATAAATTATAACTTTACCGCAATTAATGTTATTACAAAATATACGAGAAATTTCATTAGCTTTCTAAAAACATAAGGTTTATTGGTGTATGGTATTATATAACCATGTAATGATGAATTTTGTTCAGCATGGGTCACTACGCACCGTCACGTAAATGGCGGGCGACCGACCACAACTGTTCATTGTTTCTCGGGTTCTATTTTACTGATCAATTGGTGATGGATACCATTAGAAAGAATGTTAAATGTACAATAATTGGTTTCTAATAACCGTAGTCATAACTGTAGTCATTTGCAAAATAATTGAAAATATATGATTTTTACCGTGCATGGACATAAGTACTGGTAAAACATGCTTCTAACTCAATAGATTATAACATTACCGCAATAAATATTTTCAAAATATACGGGAAATTTTATGAGCTATCCAAAAATATAAGTTTTATTGCTTTATAATGTTGTATAACTAAGTAATCATGAATTTTGTTCAGCATGGGTACTGTGCACCGTCACGTAAATGGAGCCCGGCCATCGTTGAGTTTTCATTATATTTCAGGTTCTATTTTTCTGATACATGGTGGATACCATTTGCAAGCATATTAAATTTTCTGTGAATACTCGATTGTTTGAAATCTGAGGCCCAAAATAACCATTTTAAAAATATTAAGAAAATGTTTAATTTTTACCTTAGAGGTTTGCTTAGTGACTGAAATAATTTGAGAAAGAGATAATGTAGTAAATATAGCGTGAAATTTTTAGAGTAAAATCAGCAAACTATTTATTAACTTTCCAAAAATATTGTTTAGTTACCGTACAACTATATAGGTATGCCAGGACCAATTTCGCCAAGCAAGCAAACACACGGCGCGGCGAGCGCCTGGTAGACCAGCAGCATTCTATTATTGTTTGACAGTACATTTTATAATGTAGGTATCCAAAATGATAAAATATCGATATAAATGATGGTTTGTTTGTTTTGTTTTTTTATCACAGGAAACTTAAGTATATTTTGACTCTTTTGACAAAAGCCCAGTTCTAGGTTCATAACATCGTTAAGTTCGTAGCTTTCATGATTGCAAAACCACTGCATATGAAGTACTTAATATCTGTGTTGTTATTTGACTCACGCGTCTACACGTAAAACGTTTTCAAACCCACTCCGTAGTTAATAATTTAAAATCACCTTTTTAGTGAGATCTGAGGCTTGTGGCGTTAAAGAGATATTTGTCGCCGCACGCTCCAGGATGCAAAATAAGTGACTACTATTTGAGTAGCAGCGTATGTCCACATAATAACTATCCGTGAAGTCCGGTTTTAAGTATAGTAATAGTAAGATAAGGTCAATATTGAGTAAACTATCTATATTATATTTATTTACTATTTTATTTTACGGTCTAATTTATAGTTTTTGCTTACCTATTGATTCATTGGCGTTTGGCATTGTAGTTTTAGCTTGTAAGTATGACTCTATTGACAGTTATAAGATGTACTACGGTATTTAAATAACGCTCGTCTGTAACTACATGATCTTAGATCTATAATAGCGACTCATAACTTCTCTGTTCGACTGTAAGTCATACAAGAGAGTTAAGTAGCGATTGCGATATAAAAAGCTATAAGTAGAAGGCTTTATCACACGTTTAGAACCTTAAGTGCAAATTGCAGATTATTACTCATATAGATGTTAAGGTTGTTCAATTCACTTTGAGCTATAAGCTATAATACTAGCAGCTTAACATGCAATATAGCGCCCAAAACAGCTACTGTAGATCTTAAATCTTTAGATGAACCTTTTAAACACTTTTTTCTACTCCAGCACTTAAATGTGTCAATTAATTGACTGACAGTGATATCTAAAGCAATGTCATTTGAATGCTTTGTCTATAGGCTCATAAGATGACTGCTAGCAGTCATCTTATGAGTATAATACAACTGCTTTATTTTTTTTAAAGATACAAGTTCCGATCATCTTGATTGAAAGAGGTATGTTTTCATTTACAATAATAACTCTTTTTTTTTTTTAAATAAGAACTCTTTTTTTTTTAAATAATAACTCAATTTTTTTTAAATAACAAGTCTTTTTTTTTAATAATAACTCTTTTTTTTTAATAATAACTCTTTTTACATTTTTTTTTTTTTTTTTTTTTTTTTTTTTTTTTTTTTTTTTTTTTGCTGCAGCTGTCATAGAAAAAGTAATGTATGCAACAGCTCATAATTGGTTCTTAAAATTCTCGGGTCTTTTTTTACAAAACTCGACTACGTCTCGTTTTGTAACTTCGACCCTTGACTTTTAAGAACCCTTATTATATCACTGTTGCATAAACTACTATTATCTCACCAGAGCCTGTAAACTGTAAACTAAGACTATAGATGTAGCTATTCTAGAGCCAGGCTGTCTTTAGGTAAGAAAATAGGTGCTAAGTGTCGCCTAATTGTTTGTTGGGATTTATATGACGGTGCGCAGTGACCCATGCTGAACAAAATTCATTATTACTTGGTTATATAATATCTTACACCAATAAATTTTATGTTTTTGGAAAGCTAATGAAATGTCTCGTATATTTTGTAAATACATTAATTGCGATAAAGTTATAATTTATTAAGTTAGAACCATGTTTTAGCAGTACTTATGTGCATGCACGGTAAAAAATCATGTTTTCAATTATTTTAAAAATGACTAAAGTTATGACTACAGTTATTGAAAACCAATTATAGTACGTTTAATATTCTTTCAAATGGTATCTATCACGAACTGATCAATAAAATAAAACCCGAGAAATAATGAAAAGTTGACGCCGATCGCCTGCCATTTACGTGACGGCGCTTAGTGACCCATGCTGAACAAAATTCGTAATTACTTGGTTATATAATATCATACACCAATAAAACTTATATTTTTGGAAAGCTAATGAAATTTCACGTACATTTTGTAAGAATATTATTGGAGTAAAGTTATAATTTATTGAGTTAGACGCATATTTTATCAGTACTTATGCCATCCATGCACGGTAAAAAAATCAAATATTTTAAAATATTTTGTAAATTACTAAAGTTATGACTACGGCTATTAGAAACCATTTATTGTACGTTTAATAACCTTTCAAATGGTACCTATCAGCAATTGATCAATAAAATAGAACCCGAGAAATAATGAAAAGTTTACGTCGGTCGCCCGCCATTTACGTGACGGTGCGTAGTGACCCATGCTGAACAAAATTCGTTATTAATTGGTTATATAATATCATACGCCAATAAAACTTATGTTTTTGGTAAGCTAATGAAATGTCTCGTATATTTTGTAATAAAATAATTGCGGTATTGTTGTAATTTATTGAGTTAGGCGCATATTTAATCAGTACTTATGCCATCCATGCACGGTATAAAATCAAATATTTTAAAATATTTTGTAAACGACTACAGTTATGACTACGGTTATTATGAAACAATAATAGCACGTTTAATACTCTTTCAAACGACACCTCACACGAACCGATCGGTCCCATAGGACTCAAGATGTGAACAAATATCAATAATGGTCGGCCGCCATCTTTGCCCCCCTTTTTTTCGACCCGTCCCCCACTCCATAAACTAAAACCGGTCATTTCGTATTCTAGAGATCACGAGGAACACATCCATACCAGTTTTAGGTATTTAGAAGAGATGTCGACGACTTTTCTCGAAACAGGCCGATTTCCACCTGTCTAATTACTGAGACCGGGATGACTGGGTCCTGGATTACTGGGTCCTGGATTACTAGGTCCCGGATTACTGGGTCCGGGATTACTAGGTCCGGGATTACTAGATCCGGAATTACTGCCACCAGGGTCACTGGGACCGGGTGTACTACTAGTGCTGTTAGTAATGTCAATGACGTTGTGGGGTCGTTTTCTTGATCATATTAAAAATTTGTCCATTTTACTTTAATTTTTCCATTGTAATTAACCCATAACCGTAAAAAAGCAGGGCTGTAACACAAACACACATGCATTTTATTTCCAGCCCTAGATATACAGCCTTGGCCAAAACTATTGAGCACCCACTTTTTCATGTTAGTATACCTAATTATTTTTTCAATTTCAGATTCTAGGCTTTGTATACACATTCCAAGCTAACTCAGAACAGAACAGGCAAAATAACATCATATCCAACATGAAACATGTGGTATTTACATTTTACCAAAAACATGATTGCTGCTGGATTAAAGGTGAACTAAAAAGGAAAAAATGTTCTCTTAATGTGGTAGTTGCTTGTACATTGTATAGGAGAATTAGGATTTTGTATATAACATACCTATACCTATAATTTAGATTGCGCTCTGGGAACCTTTTGGATGGAAAATGCAACATATCAATCACCGTGACTGCAATTAAAAAAAATATTATCATAATACAAAATCATAATAAAATTCTCCTTTACCTTTCACAAGTAACTCTCACCAAGAATTTATTTTTAGCTTTTCAGTTCACCTTGAAACCATATTATATTATAATCACTGTTTTAATTATTATTCATTATTTTGGGAGTGTCATTAACATGTCCTATACAAACAAAGTCAAGGGTGAAGGCTTGTTAGGTAATAAATATATTTTTAGCCTATGTCACTTGTGATAATGCAAGCATTCTAAGGTTATGGCATTTATAAAATATGGTAGAATATAGAAACTCACATGCTCAAATACATGCTTACAAACATGAGAGTTGAAAACTATTCACTCTTTTTTGGGCAGTCATGTAAAGATACAACCTTATGTCTTCTATGAAAGGTTCAGCTTTGAAACATCACAAGACTAATTGTTTAAATTTAAAGCAAATTTGACCTTATACATAAAAGAGATAAGGTTGATCTTATGATCCTTTGTTAGTTCAAGTCAAAAAAATATGAATTATATGATCCAAATGATTGTGAAATATTTTTACTTAATACCATTGTAATTGATATAATAATGACAATGTCTTATGGCTTTGCTCTTCTACTTAATAAGACTCTCACAACTAACATACATAACTCCTGTTTTCACTTTTTATGGACACATTTTTTATGCAAGCCGCTTGACCGGGTAGTAGATATGTTCATATTAGAATATTTAGAGAGCCATGTTAGATTTAGTTAGTGGACTTTTTCATTCTTTAAAAAAAAACATAGGTACTGGAAGGAAAATGATTGAAACTTACCTTTTATCCCTTTTTAAAGTGTGACTTTTCCAAGCCAGTGTGCTCTAGTGAGCAAGCCTAGAACAAACACAGACGCATTTTAATTTTTAAGCAATAGAAATACAGTAAAACTTCGTTTTGTGTAGGGTGAAAAAAGTTATGAAACCAAGTTACAGCCGTTACAGGTACTTACAAGTGTAAAATGGAGTATTACGCTGAAAATTGTATTATCTTTTTAAACTGTATGTTATGTCTTTAATTTACCTGTTAACATCCAATCCAATTAAAGAAAATAATGTTTAGTAATACTTACTCACAATTTGATCCTTTTTTTTGATCGATATAACAAATTCTTCTTCTTATTCTTCAAAATTATGGCTTCTGCCCAGTGGGACAATTTCGCCAGTATCAAGGTCGTAGTAGCAAGGTCATATGATTGAAATTGTACGGTTAATACAAGACAGTGTACGGTGTCTTCATTCGCTCTTCTTCTTCTTATCCGTCATAGTAAGGTAATACGATTTAGATTGTACGGTTAGTATAAAACAGTGTACGGTGATTTTATTCGCTCTTGTAAAGCGATAGCAAACTTTACAAGAAGCACGTCGACAACCGGCCGTAGAAACAAAAATGGTGGTTAAACGCGCTTCAAGATTAATTCTCCATTCACAGCACACCACCACATTAGTTTACTGTATAATAAGCTATCAATATTACACTTTAAACCATATTAATGAGCTAAAAACAAAGGAATTAAACGCAAAGCCAACCAACAAGATGGTCCTCAAACCGGAAGTCCATAACAACACTAACACAACAAACAATACAAACATGAAAAAATTAAACCGCCAAATGACCGCCAAAGAAAACTTAGAAAACGACAAGCCAAGGCGCCAACAACAGCTCAAACCTAACCTAACCAAAACAAAACTGCGGCGCTGTCTTCATACAGAACAGTCAAACTAAACTAAATGAAACTGTAATGCACAGCTAACATGTTCTATTTTGCCTTGACTAATGACTATGATGTTCATTTGGCAGTGTTACTTGCTTGTCGTGCGGGCGACAGGCACAGATAATCTATAGAATGTATGTATTAGCAGTAAACATTTTTTGGGTGCGTTCCTAAATAATATTAATCTAAAAACCTACAAAAAAATATTTTGTTCAAGTTGAGTAACAGGCTGTCAGGTGATAAAATATAAAAATAGTACGCAAATCGCCGGATGAGTACGCGAGTACGCAAGACCATAAAATAGTACGCAATTCGTACTATGGCGTACCCATCTGGCAACGCTGGCTGTCGTGTCGTACCTAATAACTGAGGGCCTACCGCGAACCACGTTCGACGTGTTACCTCCCTGTCACACTTACGTACGAATTTACAAGTGCGACAGAGAGGCAACACGTCGAACGTGGTTCGCGGTAGGCGCTCTGATTCCCCATGCAACCATAGCATATTTTTTACCTAATTCCAGGCGCAAAGGTGCGTAATGTCTTTAATAATAAATATATGTAGATGTTATCGTGAAAACCCGTTTTAAGTGTAAACGCGTTTTCACTAGTTAAAACTAGTTTTCCGAAGCACATAAGTTTATCCCTGTGTGGTAAGTAGGTACTCGATTCAAGAGACCTAATTTGTGGGCCGATTTCGATGATTCTTAAACACAAGTGTGCTAACTAGGAGTAGGTACATAAGATGTCGATATAATATTCGCACGTATATGTGCTTGTAAGCTGTATGTGCACGTATGAGAATGAGATCCTTACAAAAATATAAACTTATAAGTTTAGTCTTTGATTTTATTAAGCAGTATTCGCACAATTAGAAATGCCACATATATTCGGCAACTATTCGGTATTCGGCTACTTTGCCGAATATTCGGTATTCGGATGAATACCTATTACATACACCTCTACTAATGAAGAAAAATTGCATCGCAATTCGCAAACCATGATATTTAATATTTTTAATATTGTGGTCGACTCACCTTTTTATATATACTTTTATTGTAATATTGAATCCTGTAGTTTTTATAAATTTATGTTCTTTTTGATATGATATTTTTGTCCAGTCTTTTCTCAGGTTTTACAAAATAAACTAGGTACCTACTATTTTGAACTAGTGCGCCTATCAATAATAAATATATTCTTGAGAAGTTGTTATACCTGCTTAATGAATATTTTTGATTTACCTTCAGTTTTTGCTTGCAAATGATTGTATTCATGCTTTAGATTCGCTTGACTTTAACCTACATACCTACATTATTACTATGAGTAACAAATATTGCAGTTGTTGGCTTCGTAAGTTCGTATTTACCTAATTGAAACGGACTCGCAAGATCTAAAATAGGTATATACCACGTTAGCAATTTTATCGACTCCTTTTGCTTGCTTTCAGACAAAGGTCCCAAAAATCGAAGTGCACAGCAGGCGTCATTCCAAAGGGCTACAAAATGGTTAATTCTATTGGGTCAAACAGTAGGTCTAATGCCAGTACTCGGTGTATACCGAGAGCCTCCAGAACCTATGAGGCAAGTATCAATTAAATAACAAGTATCTAATATATGTGTCTTTGTTTTTCTACGTTTTAACAGAAACTCAAACTTAGGAAATTGAAGATTAGTTTCATTAACCGATGAGATAAAATGTTTATACTATGTTGTTAGACGTTACCTGTTTGATTATTTATCTATTTCCTATTTCATCTACCTATTTGTGTCATACAACAACTAAATAAAAATAAAAGGTAATAAAATAAAACATTATCATGTCATTGCTATTCCAGATTCAAAGCGGTGTCACTTAAAATGGTTTACGGCTTAGTGATGTTTGTTTCGCAAACATTGATTTCATTGGGAAACGTCTGGATAATGTTTGAGACAAATGTATCCGTAACTTCTGTTGGTAAGTTACTATTTTAGATGCCATCATAATTAAAGGAGAAGCACTTGGGCCCAGAACGGACTAGAACTAGAGCGTATTGGATTGAAACGAACGTCTTATTATATCCTTTTTCTACTCCCGTACTTTTATTTGTCATTTAAAAGGTCGTACACACACCTTTAAACCCCTATGTCACAAATGTATAAAGACAAGTCTTTAGTCTATTCCCCAAAAAAGTATTTGTGCATACACGCAGTATCTTTTTGGTACTTTTACGATACTTCGTGTAATCACCACTTAAAAATATTGTATGAAATACATTGTTGCCAACCTGATTTTAATTGTCATCTCTGACAGATGACTACTAAGTTCATTGCTGCCAATTTACAAAATATTCATTAGGTTCTATAGTAGAAACAATAAAATTGCTTCAGAAGTCAGAAACGCGCATGTGACACCCGTAATATAGCAAGATCCATAGACTACGAACACCGCTTAGCGTTGCTTGTTAGTCTCCATAGGCTACTGTGGCCAAAATCGAGAAAAAAACTGTCCAAAATTGTAATTTAACTAAGAGCAAGTACCAGGGCCTCATGAGTTACAAGAAGGTGTCGCTGACCAACCGGCCGTGGGGCGCGGGGCGCGGTGGCCGGGTCGCGTACGAATATGAAGGTATCGCGGCTGCACGCGTATATTAGCTGTATAGTTTTGGTTTGTTTACCTACATATATGTCCTATATGATTCCACTTGTTTAAAATTTACAATTTTTTTCAAAGTAAGTGCTTGGTCGTAGAAAAAATATTGTATGCAATGTTGTTTAACTGAGTCAAAAAATACTCGTGGCGTCTTTATTAACAATTTTCGGCTTCGCCTCAAATTGTTACTCACGCCACTCGCCTTTTTTGACCTCTCTTAAACAACGGTTGCATAAAATACTATTTTGTTTTAACATTTAGGTATTTTTTCTACTCCCGTACTTTTATTTGTCATTTAAAGGGTCGTGTACACACCTTTTAACCCCTACCTTATAGTTGTCAAGACAAGTATTTAGTCTATTCCCCAAAAAAGCATTTGTGCATACACGCAGTATCTTTTTGGCACTTTTTCGATACTTCGTGTAATGACCACTTAAAAATATTGAATGAAATACATTGTTGCCAACCTTATCTTAAATGTCATCTCTGACAAATAAGTGAACCATAGACATGTTTTTTTTTAATTTCATTCATTATTTTTCCGCCCGTACCCTCCATTTTTGCTACTTCTTGATTGAAAAATATTTGTTCATCATCTTCCTCGCGTTGTCCCGGCATTTTGCCACGGCTCATGGGAGCCTGGGGTGCGCTTGGCAACTAATCCCAGTAATGGGCGTGGGAACTAGTTTTTACAAAAGCGACTGCCATCTGACCTTCTACCCAGAGGGTAAACTAGGCCCGTATTGGGATTAGTCCGGTTTCCTCACGATGTTTTCCTTCACCGAAAAGCGACTGGTAAATATCAAATAATATTTCGTACATAAGTTCCGAAAAACTCATTGGTACGAGCCGGGGTTCGAACCCACGACCTCCGGATTGCAAGTCGCATGCTCTTACCGCTAGGCCACCAGCGCCATTATGAAAAATATTTGTTAAATTTACAATTTTATTTCAAAGTGCTTGGTCGTAGAAAAAGTATTGTATGCAACGTTGTTTAACTGAGTCAAAAAGTACTCGTGGCGTCTTTATTAACAATTTTAGACTTCGCCTCAAATTGTTACTCACGCCACTCGCCTTTTTTGACCTCTCTTAAACAACGGTTGCATTTTAAATACTATTAAAACTTACTATTATTTACGATATGAATTGAAGTCATTATTATGACATGCGTTCATTTTAAGCAGGACACATTGACAGTAATGAGCAGACATAGGAACCCTTTGTCTCGTCTTGGCGGGGGCACGGCCGTGCCCCCAGATCCGCGGGGCAAAATTGTTTGACAAGTAGGGAGTTCCTGTATCGATAAACTCAACTATCGATGCTGGTTCTATATACTAGTGATCACTCTAGGGTTTGCTTGTAAAAATGTTTTCATTAAGAGTAAAAAAAATATAATACCTCAATATACTCTTCTTCGTTTTTAAGACAAGACAAGACAATTTTATAATTTTACTCAATCCAATTTTTTTCTTCGTGAATGTCCCATTTACTATTGTTAAAGCAAACGACCAGATTTCTTTTCCATATTTTCGGGCGTTAAGCGTCTTCGTCTTGGCTGATAAATCCATTTCAGGTGGCTAAATGATTTTTCAATTTCTGTGGAGGTTATAGGGGCATAACAAAATTTCATAAAGTGATCTTCTGTACTTCGTCTATTCCTCGGTTGTAAAATGACTTCTTCACCTTTTTGTAGCATATTAATTTTTTCCATAGTGTCGTACCCGGAGTTTTTGTTAAAAACATTTTTAAATTTATTGTAAATAATTTTTCCCTTTTCGTCCAAATATATTTTAGATAATGTAGACTGTATACTTTTTTTATTACTATTCGTACACCAAAGTCTAGCGACAGATATGGCGATTGTAATTTTTTTATAGACTTGAATAATATTTAGATTTTTAGCAATAAACTTAAGTTCACCCTGAATATTTGATTTATTTAATGCAGCTTTGGCTTTTTTAACTGCTATACCATCTGATGCAGAAAATGTATTCATAACTCGTCTTATATCATCAAAATATTTAGCATAAGTAAAAGTTTGCTGCTTGAAACCATGTGCCCCATCTTATAATTGTTGGCTGTGGCGGTAGAGGTATTTTTGGTAACATATTTTTGAATACCTACATTGTTCTCCGGGAACACTTCAATAGTACATTATTGTCGAGGTTCGGAAGTAGCTACTTGCAGGCTGAGGATTCGTTTTAAACGGACGACCTTGGGAGTCCGTTTAATTGAATCCGAAGCCAGCAAGTAGCCTTCCAGCCGAGTCATATATAGTGCTTTTCTCAAAAATGGTGCAAGAAATAGAAATATTTTACAGAACTTACAGAAGCAACGTTCTAATTTTCACAGAAAAAATACAACCATTAAAAAAATTTGCTTGCCGCCTTTAAAAAAAAAAGAAGTGTATTTTTCTGCTGAAAATACGCCAACCTATTTGAGACACCTAAATAGTCGCGGTACCAACATTAAGCCTGTAACAGACTATCGCACCGCACCGCGACCTTGGAGCGTCGCACCCATAAGTGAGAGCGAGAAAGAGATATCTGTTTCACCCATAAGTGAGAGGGAGAAAGAGATATCTGTTTCTCGCTCTCACTTATGGGTGCGACGCTCCAAGGTCGCGGTGCGGTGCGATAGTCTGTTATAGGCTTTATAATAATAAGTGCTGATCATCTGTTTGGCTGTTTAAGGGACCTATGCCTTCATTTGATATGGCCATTTAAAGTTTTAAAAAGGTTGGAACTCGTTAAATAATGGAATTTGTATGCGACATTGCAGTCCCGAAATCGAGACTGCAATGTTTTTAACTTTTTAATTTTTTGAATGACCATAAACTACGCACTTCGCGACCTATTTTTTAACCGGCAACGTCGACTTTGCCGTCCATTTTTGAGAAAAAATACTTTTTTGACCGATGATATCAAGGTATTAACACTTGGAAACAGAGATCTTACTTTCTCAGCCACCCTATTTAATCCATGAGCTGCACATGTTATGTGAGTCAAATGACTATGATCATCGTGACTCCATTGAACCTTATAGGTATTACGCCCTACCTGTGATTATTTAAAATATGCTATGTTGAACAGAACAAAAAACACACAATATTGGGGGCGATCACTAGTATATAGAACGAGCACCGATAATTTAATTTGTCGATATAGGAAGTCCCTAGCAATCAACAAAATTTGCCCCGCGGCTTCCTATGTCTGGTAATGACATTGATATAGTATAAAGAACTGGATACCCAATCAGCCGCCAAAAATGGCCCCACAAAAGTAACGTCAAAACAGATCATGCATTACTTTTTCGTTTAGTCTTGTTTGAAACGCTCAAATGTGAAGTTGTCAACAATTACGAAATGTGCCGTTAAAATATGTACAAATAACAATGATAAAACAAGGAAAAAGGATGGAATGTATTTCTTTCGGTTAGTTCTTTGGATAGCATTACATAATTTATGTAATCTGGTGGTAATTTTATGGTTTTGAATAATTTGTTAGTACCAAAGAATGTCAAGGAACAAAAATCTAATGAGTCGATGTGAGGTCAATATTTTTTTATATTTTTATATGGAATTCATAAAGAATAATATTATGTTTTAATTCAAGATTTCCAAGATTTCCTATGCGACGTGCAAAGTGGACTGCTATTTAATTATACCAAGAGATAGGGGTGATGCAGTTTTAAACAAGGCAAAACGGCACTTGTGTGTTCGGCCCATTTCCCTGTTTCCGACATATACACCACCAATAAGGGCTTATATCGACTAACTGTAAATGCTAAACCTGTCTGAACACAGTGACAACCACAGGATTTTTTTTATAAAGTATAGGTAGACTTTATAAAAAAAATCCAATCAGTACCTAAATGTCCCCGTGCACCCGTGCTATGAGTAAATGTAGATCTTAAACACACAGTTATTTAATAAGTAGAATTTATTTCAAGGAAAATAGTATTTAAAGACGTATACTTACGAATTAAAAAATTAATTTGTTTGAATTTGAACCACGAATTAATTTTATTTGAGCTCCCGATTAAATTAAATTTGTTTTATTTATTACTTCAATTGGTTTTCCTGTACAGTAATACATATTAAAGTGTACCAAAGTGACTCCATTCGTTCATTATTCTCGTTTGACGTTGTTTGACGTAAATACGTTACGTTTAGTGCCATCGGATTAAATTTTTTAACGGTGTTGGTACTTATGTTTGCAAATTTGAGACTTAATGCTTACGACATTAAGCTCTGTTCTGTACGAAACATTTATTTTGACTCAAAATTTACGTAAGCGTTTTTATCATCAATGCAAATGGTGCGAAACGTCATTGGGATCCACATTTCTTGACGTTTTTGTTCTGCTTTGTGTGTCTATTTCTTTTATATTAAGTCAGTGGGTAATGAGTAAAGGCATTATGGGACTAAGTTGTTTTGAAATTCAGGAAAAATAAAGACAGTGGCATTATGTAGGACATGTTTAGGTGCAATAAGTTTGAATTTTGAGTTAGGATATTTTTATATGTTCTCAATTCTATACGACGAAAGACGAAGAAAAAGATTCTCCGTATAGAGTCTGTGCGGAAAGAGAAGAGTCGTGGAATGTATGGGTCCCAATACATTACTACTAATTTTTAAGATGTAATGTTCCACCGAAATCAGTCTTATGAAGTTATGAACTAAAAGGCTACCTACCTGGCCAAGTCTTTCTTGTTCCCTATTGGTACCAGTAAGGAACAGACTGCGAGCAATAAAAATGTAACAATATATATTTTTTTAAATACACACAGGAAACTTTTGAATTGTTTAGGTTTGTGGGATAGCGCTGCGTACTGCCCACGCTCAGACTGATGTCGGGAATAGGCTTAGGCCAATGGTGCACTGCCCATGCTCAGGCTGATGTCTGAATCGTTGAACGAACTATGTCAGGTAACGTAGCATGCGCCTTGGTCCGTGTCCACAAAGGCAATGGTAAAAATGTTACCGAAAAAGAAAACTGCGGACGAAGAGAAGGGCCACGTTAAAATAAAGAAATGCAAACAAATAAAATAATAAAATAAAAGATTCGAACACTCACCCGTGACAAAAAGCGGCTTTTCCAAATGTAAAAGGGATGTTCAATGAACGTTTAAAACTTTCGTTATTATGTTATCACTATTCGACAAACTATGCATTCTTGTGGTACACTTTACGGAAAAACTACTGCACTGTTAGGCTTGAGATTTAACATAGTAATTTAAATTCATGTCTAGATGTGTTATCAAACATAAAAATATCATTTTATAAACCTAAAAACATAAAATAATGTAATAACACTTTGTATTACTACTAGCGCCATCTTTTGGCAAAACAATGAATTAACATTCGTGGTAATGTTATATTTCTCTAACAGATGGCGTTAGTAGTAAATAAATAAATAAATATTGGACGTTGTTTTACAAATTGACTAAGCCCCAGAAAAGCTCAAGAAGGCTTGCGTTGTGGGTACTCAGACAAAGATACCTATGTGGTGTTTTCAATTTCAATAATGTCGATGGCGCTTATGCCATTAACAACGATGAATACAAAAGTGGGTTAAAATTTTGGATTCAGACCCACCTCGCTTCGCTTGGTTTGATTCCTAATTTAGCAATTAAGTTTCTGTGAATACCTACTAGAACAATCAATCTCGCTGTATATTCACTGCGGAGGCACAGAATAAATAATAGTACTAAGTACAGAAGACTCACTCTCTAACAAAACGCGTCTGTTACGATCAGCACAGATATGGCCGCTAGGTGGCGACAGCGCCACGCGCGGCTTATGGCTTTTCCCAAAATTGGGGCCGAACGGATGTACTTTTAGCTACCTGTAGCAAAGCGACGAAATCGCGGAGTGAGACACGCCTGGCGGAGGTCAATTTACTCGTATGTTTTGTGACGCTGAGGAACTGATCAGTCATGTTGTGTTAGCAAACATAAATCGGGTATTTTCAGTTCGAGAAACAGTTTTGGCGCCATTCATTCATTACGTAAGACGATTTTGGGGTGGAGGGGTGTCGTAGATATCTTATTTTTTCAATTTTTTTCTTACTTGGGGGAGGGAGGGGGTTTTTATAGTTCTTACGTAAGATCACAAAGATGCGATTTTTTTTAATTTCTATGAAATTGTGACGTTTAAAATAAGAATAGTACTTCCACACTCTATGCTATCAAACACGGTGCAGAGTTAGCTTAAACGAGCTCAAGTACCTTTGTCCTGTTTGCATGCAATGATACCACGTTCCAAGTATAGCGGATCATCTCCTGACTTTGTGTTACACTCAGTCAGTGTACAAACGTACGTACAAATAAACTTTCATAAAAATATTTTTTTGAAAAATAAACACTAAAACAAATCAAACGCGTACTCGTTTTTTCCTTTAGATTCTTACGTAATATGTATATGGTAGGGGGGTAGGGGGGTAGGGGGAGGGGGTCAGTATATTCTTATTATTTCTTACCTATGTAAGAAACACGTTGGAAAATCACATATATGTTATCGACCTTCAAAAACGAATCATACAGGTTTGGTATAGGGCCGTAAATTGTATGAAGTGATTTGACAATTCACGAAGACATATGCAATGACAAGTCTGCACTCTTGTCGTGAATTGTCAAATCACTTCATTGCAATTTAAGGCTCTATGCTATCCTGGTATGGTTTGTTTTTGCCGATTGATGACATATTTCATTCGTGTCAGATATATAGGCGGTCCGTTTGCCGTCCGATGTATTTGCATTCACAGTGGAGAGATATTTATGCCAGATGAGAGTAATCACATAATTTTGATTTTTATGAGTCGTCAAATATTTGTAAGCGTCCCGATCCGATATTTATGCGGATACAGACTAACGATGTTTTAGCCAGCTACAAAGCATCACATATTTTACCGAGGTAGTGTCGTCATATACCTACTTATGCCTCCAATGGAGCATCAGATATTTTTGCACGCCTGCCCACAGTCATATATTTTTGCTGGTGACTGTACCTAGTGAAACTCAGGTTTGTTGCTGAAACGCTGTTTTCGTCATCCGACTCGTATCGATGAGCACTTAGGAGAGTAGTACCCAAGATAAAGCTGATGCTGAACCTTGGCTGTACTTATTGGAACTCAGGTTTGGTGCAACATAGACACACGCTGTTTTGGACATCCGACTCGTTATGATGAGTACTTGGGAGAGCAGTACCCAAGATAGAGCTGATATTGAACCCTAGCAGTACCAAGTGGAACTCAGGTTTGTTGCAACTGTTTTAGTCAGCGCTGTTTTAGTCATCCGACTCGTCTTGATAAGCACTTAGGAGATTAGTACCCAAGATAGGTTTGGTGCAACATAGGCACACGCTGTTTTGGTCATCTGACACGTCTTAATGAGCACTTAGAAGAGCAGTATCCAAGATAGAGCTGATGCTGAACCCTGGGTGTACCTAGTGGAACTGTGTGTGTGTGTTTATGTGCGGAGCAGCGTGATTACCGCCAGTAGGTGTCCAGACGGGATAGTTTTTCGCTCAATTGTGTGGTGTGGACGCAAAAATTTAATTCAAGGACATTGGCTCGCTGACCTAACATTATGTAGGAAAGCCAGTACAAAAGTACTGGGCGACCGTGTAGGATGTAATAATAAGCGCTTATGAAATTGTATATTACATGTGGATGTAATTGGCAATTTGATTTTGTCGTCTGGACACGTTTTTAATGGACAAAGTAAAAGCTGTAACAGACAGGCGTACCGGACAGCAACCGGAATCCGGTCAGTATATTTTCTTTCTTGCTCTCACTTATAGCTGCGTTCTTAACGGACTTATTACATAGGTACCCACTCGATCGATCATGGAACAAGCCTCGGACTGGATCAATGTCGCGGTCCGGTACGTTTAGGTAGGAAAACTCCGCGAGCCCTTACAAAGCTCTGCTTTTTGCTAGTTGATATAGTCACTCTAAGTCACCAAAACATAGCCCCTAGTTACATCCAACTTCTAAGCACCATATACAAACATAGTACAGCCGCCATAAAATTACAGTCTTCTGGCCCGTCCTTCGAAGTGCAAAGGGGAGAGAAACAAGAAGATCCGCTATCGCCGAAACTTTTCACCAGTACATTAGAACATGTCTTCCAGAAGCTTGCGCCGCATTGGAGAGACAAGGGGTTGGTTGTCGGCGAGAAAAGGTTAACTAACCTTCGTTTCGCCGATGACATTGTCCTTTTTTCCCCAACGGCATCCGAGCTACATCATATGCTAGAAGACCTTAGCAACGCAAGCCTCGAGGTTGGACTAAAGATGAATATGTCAAAGACCAAAGTCATGACTAACGGCATAAAATGTAGGATTGAGGTAAACGGAGAACACATTGCATATGTCCATGAATACCTTTATTTGGGCCAAATAGTCTCTTTCCAGGCGCGACAAGAAAAAGAGGTCGATAGACGGACCGAGAACGCCTGGAAGAGCTATTGGTCCATGAAACACCTCATGAAGGGAGACCTACCTCTGTCTCTCAAACGTAGGCTCATGGACATGTGCATACTTCCAGTCCTCACCTATGGTGCTCAAACTTGGTCTTTAACGGAAGCTCAGAAGTCCAAACTCGGGGTTTGTCAGAGAGCTATGGAGCGCAGCATATTAGGTGTGAAACTAAGGGATCGCATCCGGAACACCACGCTGCGCTCTAAAACTCAAATAATAGATGTAGCTCGAAAAGCGGCCAAGTTAAAGTGGGACTGGGCTGGTCATGTCTGCCGCATGCCGAATGACTTATGGGCCAAGATAACCACAGAGTGGGTGCCCCGTGAGTCGAACCGGGGATCCGGCAGACCTCGTCGGCGATGGCGGGATAACTTAGACTCCTTTTTGAGCGACTGGCCAGATGTAGCTCAAAATCGGGAGGAGTGGAAGAAGAGGGGGGAGGCCTTTGCCCAGCAGTGGGACACAATAGGCTCGCAATAATAATAAATATTGATATAGGCAGAATTAATACTATTTTGTGATAAGCTTTGAAAATATGCATAAAATATCTTCTCACGTTGACACCAACTTCATTTATTTTCCTTTTTGTCAGTTGTCAAACCAGACGTCGGGAATTAACTCATAGAAAAAAGGTTTCTACCAAAGCGTAACGCTGCAGTAGGTATTATTTGTTTTGGAATAGATGTTTTTGGGTGAGAAATTGTTAAAATCTGTAACATTTGTAGTAATAATTGGTGGCTTTGTTCATTTCAGGCCTTTGAATGGGTTTACCCAGGCTAAAAATGTTCATCTATACCTGTACAGATCGATAAAGAAGAACGTTAAATAACATCAAAACATCTTGACTGCTTCATTGTAAACTTTTTTATTCATTTGAACGGTATCAGTCGATGAGGTTTGTTTTGAGGATCAGGAGGACCATGTGTAAACAGCCCTAATAAACACTGTCTGTTAGACAGTGTCTAACCTTTGAAGTAAAATGATAATCAATTTCTTTTTCAGGTCATTTATCGTTTTACGTATCCAGCGCAGTAACAACTATTATTTTCTTTCAAGTGGCAAAGAAATGGCCTACGTTAATTAAAAACATACCTCATTTTGAATTGGATGAATACGTGGATACGAGAATCAAGACGAAGTGTAACGTGTTCATTGCAATGTTTTTGACTGTGGCTACCGGTAAGTGTGGTTGATAAAATATAGAACAAAATGCGTCCTTGGATTACTAATAATTATGCGTATGAAAATTCTACAGTCGATTTTAATCTTAAATAAAAAATCGCTAATTATTAATAAACGCGCATCGTTTGCAATTTCCAAATTTTTTAAAGTGTTGTTATCGGAAAAAAATACTTGTAGGTATTGACACCAATATAATTTTGCGACTTCTGTATGCCTAACACAGCATTGGCGCGACAGTACCTATATTTTTTATTTAAATTTAAATTTTCAACGTACTAGGGCCTGTTCGGAAAGATAAGAGTCGTGGAATGTATTATACTACCTACACTACTTATAAAACCATATTTACCGAGATTTTTTTAGTGGGTTACTTGTTACTTCCGGCGACGGAATATATATAGACATCGCTCTCCATAGCAAAATGCCTTCAAAAAATATCGCCATCTCATACAAATACAAATGTTTATTTGTATCGACTACAAGGCACGCTAGATTTTTGTCGCTTACTCGTACTTCATATTTTTGTTTCAATGCTCTAAAAGCTTCCTCGGTAAACCCGGGCTTGCATCAATAACCTGGTACCATATTGGATCCTGGAATCGATCTTACCTGGATTTGCTATCTAAGATACAGGTATTTTTTAGATTCAGTGACATATTTAGTTACATGTTTTGACTTTAATAAAATAAAAATACATGATCTCTTCAAAACAACTTTTTAAAAGATTTTTTTGCTCTTATTTCATTTACAGGAGATTTTTGGACTATATTTGATTTATCTACATCGGTGCATATGCACTTCATTAGGTGCGCAACGCATAAATATAATGGTATGAGTTCGAAATCGCTTTCTTTCTCTGTCAAATATAAGTAAGAATAATTTAAATACACCAACAGAGCTCTCTGGTTAAAAGACAGGCATGAGGCATTTATCAGTGCAAAACTAAAACTTACCACTCCAGAAAAAGCGGGCCAGCAGTGTTCTTTCATGCAAAACGTTTTGAAATCATTGAGCATTTTAAATATACTATTTGTATCATGAACTGCGGAAACCATGTGAAATACTGGGAACAGCCTCTGAGTTGCCTTTAACTGAACTATTCCGGTGTATAAGAGTATCCTCTTAGCTTCTCCTTTATTTCCCTTTAAGTCTCTTGCAACGCTACCGGTGGCATCTAAATGTAAAATTGTAGGGCGTTCTTGTTTCAGGCTTCTTACCTCGATCTTACGAGTAGATACTTATAATCATTTATTTACAAACAAGATATATACAGTGGTATTACTAAAAGAAATTAAAAACTAGCTTAAATCTAAAATAGGCCCTAAAAGAACTTAAAAAAATATTAAAAATACGCAAATATTGGCCGAAACCAGACTATCGAAATATAAAAGTTAAAACGGAAAAATGATAGAATGTTAAAAAAATATATCCTTATGAAAGGTTATTTAAAATCTGAAAAAAGACAAAATTGATCACAAAAATACTATTACTATCTTACCTTTTACTACCTATTATACCTATTACTGTCAAGAGATAATTACTCGAACATTTTGAAGAAACAAAAAAGTAAAGGAAAAGGAAAAGAACTTTCTAATTGTTGTGTTGCCGCATCAATTTCGCCGTCGATTAATTTGTACCCCAATTTTTTATGCTTCTCAATTTCAAATTATAACATTCGGTTTCTGTTAATAGAACTTCTAACAATTGTGCCAATGAGGGATATTTCCGTCCTATATAACGGTTTATCTTAGCATGCCAACCTTCAATGTTATTGTTTGTTCTTATAGTTTCTTTCGCACAAAAACATGATTCCATCATTTAATTTTTTTCTTTAACCATTGCTTTTGGAAGTACTTCAAGTACTTGTTAAATTGTTTAAGTCCTTTACTAGGATTGGAAGGCATTTTCATCAGCATTGTGTATAAATAACCCTCTTCTATATATTTGTTAGTTGCGTAACAGGAATAAATATTCTTCTGTCACAACTGGTTGCCATGAAAGACTATAAGCACTACAATAATAAAATTTGGTAGAGAGGTGTAATCTATAGTACCCTATACTCAGCATGGTTTGACATGCTCTTGGCCGGTTTTTTTAGACTAGAACTTCTTGCGGGCAAAATAGACATAACCCCCTTTTTTTGCTTTAACGTACTATAAGGTAAACATGTAACACCTCTGGAGTTGCAGGCGTCCATAGGCTACGGTGAGTGCTTACCATCAGGCGGCCCGTATGCTTGTTTGCCACCGATGTGGTATAAGGTAAAAAGAATTTGTGGGTTTCCATGCTACTCGTGTATTGTAATCTGTCCAGCCGTTTTGGCGTGACGAGACATAGACGCGCATACATACATAAATACCTACAGTGACCTCTAAATCACCCATTTCAGGTACTTTTAAGGGTTTTGGATTTGGATTTCTTCTTTTATTTTAAGACTTTGTTGCTTCTTTGCTTAACTTTATGATTCTAAGTCAAAGGGAAATAGGTACCTTCCGTGTAGGTTTTTTAAGTAAGCATTAAAATATAAGTAAACAAGTATGTCACTTTTTTCGTGACCTAACAACAATTTGACAGTGTCGAATTCCAAGATTTTTTGATCAACATATACATAAACCACTTAATTTTTTTCTATTTAGGTTTGTACCAGAAACACTTATTTTATATAATAATAAAGAAACCATTAGAAATATGTGTTTAAATAACCATACATATACATAATCCACCTCATTTTTGGTAATACCACTTAACCCTTTTAATATTATATCCTTTTTATTATTATCGTCTTAGTTACTTTAGTATTCTTTTTTTTCCTTCCCCGTGTTGTATACATATTATTAATATATACTAGTATAAGTTACTATTTAAGCTACTTTATTGTTATACTCTTTTTATTTGTTTTTATATTATTAATCAATGTTTAATTGTGCTATTGCTAGCTGCTCAACCGATACGGGTCCCCGAATAACTGCCTCCCTTCCCTTGGAGAACCTGATGGTACCGTTCCCACATTGCACCCGTTCTTTTAAAGGCCAAAAGGGCTTAAACATACATATCGGCAAGATTCATATCCATACCAGTCTCCCAATACGCAGTCTGCTTATGTCGCCACACCTGAAAAATTAAGTACATTTAAACAGTCGGTCCCAGTAGTAAAGCGTATTCCTCGCAGCCTATGGATTCAGGTCGCTCACAAACTTGCAGAAGACATAAAATCCGCCATAACCCAAAACACACAGGAGTATTGGGAGCATTTCCTCACTTTTTCCTATCGGATACTATAGGTACGTAAAACTGGGACGCCACGTGCGTCGATACTCTTGCGCCGTCCCACCTTCCAGGGACCTCGACTAAGGCCGGGACAGCCGCCGCAGCGCCCAAGCACCTCAAACGGCGCAAATATGCAGCCATTGATTCTGGTTGCATGTTTGAGCCGTTTGGGGTGGAGACCCTTGGGCCTTGGGGACCCGGAGCACACTACATTTTAAGGAGCCTGCGAAGCGTCTCACTGATGCTACGGGTGACCAGAGGGCTGGTTACTTCCTTGCCCAACGAATCGGCATCGCCATTCAGCGCGGCAACGCCACCAGCCTTCTGGGCGCCCCATCCGGCGCCGAGCTAGCTCCCATTTTTTATTTGTAAATATGTGTATAATTGTATATAGGTAGATAGTTTTAGTTAATTTTAATGTTGTAGGTATTCTTTCTGTTTTTATATGTTTATGTTTGTAAATAAATCTCTCCTTTACGCTTCTTCAATTATTTTATTTTTGACATTTTATTTTACATAATTATTTGTACTTATTTATTATATAGAATTAATATTGAATAAGATCACAACGCAACGCAAAGTTATTGTGAAACAGAAGTCGCTATTTTTGGTTATCTAAGTGATATTATTTTTATACAATCTTCGCAACTCTTATCCATATCTTACAATTTAAAAGTGATTTTGAACTAGCGGCAATAAATGATTTAAAACAAGTATTTAAAAACGTGATCATAACTGGATGTTTGGAAAAAAGCTGAAGATCTCGAAGTCACTGACCATCCAATTGGTAAAAGCATTACAACGCAATTATGTAAGTTAGCGTTATTTCCGCCAGCGAACATTCAGATGGTTTTCGTGTGATTGCTGACCTCATGCCTAATACTGACGTCTTTACTCAGTTCACTAACACTACAAACGAGAGTGGGTAAAGAAAATACAATCCGAGATGTTTAGTCGTCATAATCAATTAAATAAAACGACCATTTTTCTGGAATGGTGACACCACCGTATTAGAGTCAGATTTGGTTGCCATCCGAAATTATGATTATTATTAAATAAACAAAAAAGAGAGGTGAAACAGCATGATTTTAGAACTAAGAGAAATCTGGCCGGATGCAACAAAAAACAACACAAAAAGCAAAAAAAGCCATTATACAGGAACAGCTATGGTTGAAAAATATTTAAACAATCTAATCTAATACCTTTAAACGAGCAATTCTTGTTTATTTATTTATATATATATATATATATATATATTTCGGGGATCTCGGAAACGTCTCTAACGATTTCGATGAAATTTGCTATACAGGGGTTTTCGGGGGCGAAAAATCGATCTAGCTAGGTCTTATCTCTGGGAAAACGCGCATTTTCGAGTTTTTATATGTTTTCCGAGCGAAGCTCGGTCACCCAGATATTGAGTTATTAATTGCCGAAGCCTTAAAGGCTATGAATGATTTCGAATTGCCGAATTAGCCTGTTTTAGTCAATTTGCGTAATTACTTATGTCATATAATATATAAAGGTTAATTTTAAATAGGCATTTTTTGCTGTCTCACGGCTAATACTCGAAGTCCATAGGACTAAAAGACTACCCAGTCTTTTAGTCCTGATTGAAAATATTATGTATATATTTTAAATCAGTGTACTTTTTATAAAATTAAAAAATAATGTACAACTATACCTTAAATATTATTTGTTTTTGACATTAATCGCATTTGAAGGTCCAAAAACGGCGAAATTTGCCGCTTTTTCGCGTGTCCCAGTTGCGGCATAGCCCAATAAAAGAATCATAACTTTGGATGTAGGTAAGGTATTATTAATAGCTTTGTATTTAAGTATATAAAGAGCATTTTCTAGAGAATTGATTTAATCATTTCGATAAATTAATGCTTTATTTAATAAAACAAGGGAAGCCTTTTTATCGTTGTCCCGCGCGACATTTGATTTGTTATGATTTATTATACCCCCAAAATCCATACAAATGTCGACATAGTGCCATACAAATGTCGAAAAGGTGTCATATAAATGTCACAAAATTAATAAATAATGACATAAAGATTTTGATACTGTCATACAATGTCGAAAAAATGCCATTTACATGTCAAATGCGCCTTACAAATTGCTAAATAGTGCCATACAAATGTCGATCTTTAAACGTCCATATCTGACTAACTATAAAAAGTAGAGTGGTGCCTTGTACAGTATATTTTTTATTGATAAGAATCCTTTCTAAAACGATGATTATAAATCTGAATCAATCCAAAAAAAAATACAAAAATACAAAATTAGTAAAACCACCCATAAGTTTACTCATAATTTAACTGAAAATTAAGAAAATGGTGAATAAAATTATTACACATAACTTTTGGTCGAGTCACAATCAGAAAGAACCTATAACCGGAAAAAAGTTTTTGTTATTCTGCGGAAAGAATCACATTCATACATTGTAATAGAAAATTTCTTACACAGTTACACAAATTTGTATAATATCAATAATTGATTTCAGTGGAACACATGTTAGCACAATTTTCTGGTATAGCAGTGGTGCTAGACTGCGCTGTAGACCATTCTCGATTATACAGAGACTACATCGAGTCTAGTTTCCCATGGGTCGTTGAATTTGGCCTATCAGACCATTTTCTTATTGGGATTTCTATACAGGTAACTTCATTATTTGATTAAGTTTTATCTGAAATAAATTCGCTGTAGGTACCTACTTTATCTATAATTCTCAGGCGATTATATGCTAAACACATTCCTGCATACACATAGGTATGCAGGAAGACTAGCTCCAATTGTACACATTCTGAGTCTTAATTATTGTAAATTAAATTCCACACGTAAGTAGGTAATAGATAGACAGACATACTTTAGTCAGTAACATTTATTTCATTCTGTTTCAGTTTATAAATATAACTGCAACTCTAGCCTGGAATTACTCGGATCTCTTCATAGTTTGTATAAGTTATTATTTGACTTCAATCTTACAAGGAATCTATAGAAAAGTGATTGATAATAAAGCTAAGGTATGTATGCGAATGGTCTGCAACTACTTACATATAATGCTTTTACTTCATTTCTCAGTTTTTGTCCAGATTTTGTAAATGTGTGTTTGGAGGATTGAAAGCAGAGGCTGGGAATTTAAGAACGAAGGGGGAATTGGATGATCTCAGATATTACCAATAGCAGATTTATTGCATGCAACTGAACCAAATGAAGATTATTCTGCTTAAGAAAGACTTGACGAGAGTAACTCTGATATAACAGCAGGTTACTTGGATTTGTAATGTCGGTCGATGTACGCTTATAATATTGGCTAGGCGCCCCGACCATAGCTGAAATTATTAAATTTGTCTTTCAGAATGCTAATACAGTTCTCTACCAAACTTCTTTTACCGTATTGACTAGTTCTTTTTGGGAATTTTCAATCACTCCGACATAAGGTACCTTTTCTATTAAACTTTGAGACGTCCTTACTAAGCTTATAACTTATAATAAAAATAATATCTCCGAAAGTAGAAAACCCACATAAGGTACTGTGGTCCCGTAGGCCGGTTCATTTTTTCCCAACTTACGCTTGGATCGATTAATTTTACTCGGATACAATGGCTTACTTTATGCCCTTGTTGTATAATCTACTATATTCTCTCAGTTGCAGTACTTGTCGTCAAGTTTTTGGGCTTCGGTTCGAGAGGACTACAACCACGCGGCGCAGCTGGTGCGAGCGGTCGATGAGGTCGTCAGTGGCGCCGTGTTCGCATCTTTTACCATTAATCTGTTCTTTATTTGCTTTCAACTGTACAATCTTTTGTCGTTAGTATTTCTTTAATGAATAGTCTGAGCGTATTTATGACCGTAGTTATGCAGAAAACGACCAACTCAATTTTTTTATCAATGCAGAAAGCGACCAAAGCCACTGAGTTAGGGTGTAAGTGCTATAAAAATATAATTATATAAGTTCCTTGGTTCTAGATACAGGCCTACGTCATTTTTTTCCAATTATAATAATTTTCATTCACCTGAAAACCTACTGCCCGTTGCATTAAGTTTTAAAATGTGACAACATAAAAGTGCGACACTTTCTGTGTCCGATATTTCCGAGCATGTTAAGAAAAAAAAAACAAGTTCCGCACCCTTGTGGTAAAACAATTCACCTGCTTGTTGTAGCAGATTCGAGTATTTTTTGTTCTAAGTTATTGTTTAACTATATATTAAAGTAGCTACGTAAATTTATTTCAGAGATGGAATGCGACTAAAACCTACGGTAAAATGTCCAAGATCTGGCAGCGGGTTAGTACAAAATATTGTAAAATGTAGTCCATCATTTATAATATTATAATCTTAGTCTTTAGGTACCCTATAGGTACTGCTTGGGCGTCGGCCTCCTCTCATCTGGGTGATTATCTCAACGATTTTTTTTTGCGGCGGAGCTGATAATGACAGTGTGGATTAATTGTTTCACAATGGTATTTTTTTTCTGAAAACCTTACACAAATTATTATCTTAAGCCAAATCGCAAAATGTTATAAAAGTTATCGATATTTATGAAAAAAAAATTTTTTCGCCGCAATTCTAATTTTGGTGTAGTGTCCTGAATCCATTTTTCTTGAATGATTTCTATAGTAGAACCATAACATCCATTGATTTAACTAAAACTTCACAAACTTTTACTCGTTATTAGTCTACGTATATTATAAGAAAATAAAAGTGAAAATTAGTAGGTAGGTACATGAATTGATACTCTAAACTAAGCATTAATAGTTGTCCTGGTAAAATAGTAAATTTTGGTGGTAAATATTGAAAATGATTTTTATGGTCGAACGAAAAGCAACAAGGCTAACAAACGTGTAGTAACCTGTTAATTCAGTTCTGATACGGCACTGAGCGATGATGATGAGTCGTATGACGCTAGATCTGTCCAGCAAACGCGACAAGTATCTAATTTTGGTGTATTAAAATACTTTTTAATGCAATTTTGGTGGTGTATCTAACTAATGACCGAAAAGTAGTTGTTTTTGTGTGAACTGTATTTAAAGCATGTTTATAGATTCTTTTTTAAAATATAAACTTGAAACTGAAGTGAGTGATACGGTTTACTTTTAAATATACTTTTATGCAATGGTTCTAATTTTGGTGCATCAATTTTGGTGGTTTTGGTGGTAATTTGAAAACCACCAAAATTGCTTAATGCCACTAAAATTGATACTTATGAGCCATAACTAAGTAATTTTGTATTTGCTGTCATATATTTATATTTTGTATTCACAGCATTAATGACTAAGTGCATTGATTACCAGTAAAAGATAAATACTTTACAATGAAACAAAATTTCACTTTTTGTAATTGCACTGACTTTAACCTACATTATTTGATTGTATAATGTTTTCATCTGACCTCAACTGGCTTAAGGAGCCGTTTCAGGGTAGATTTCGTTTACTTTTATTGAAATACCTAAAGATACAGACTATAATAGGGATGGTGGCCAGTAAATCTAATTTTGGTGGCAACCAAATTATTGAAATCATAATATCTCTAAAACTACTATGTATAATGAAAGGCCATTACTACACAATATCGATTGTGACTAGTTACGTATTATCGATACATAATTTAGACATAAACTAAAAAAATAAAAAATCCCACCAAAATTAGGTAAATTTTGGACCTGTTGAAATTCACCCATCTATGTCAGATATTCCTTACGCTAGCACAAAGCAGGTTGGGGGATACGCATCGGCAAGACCCAGAATTTGAACCCACGACTTCCTGACTGAAAGTCGGACGTCGGAACCACTCAGATACCACTTGCTGGTATACCATGAGTGATAATAATATTTTATCCATTAACATCAACAAAAATGATAGATAAGCAAGTAGACTACGTAGCTAAGTATTGGTTATCTCATGTTTTTATTTAATTAATAATCACTCAACAAATTTCAGGCCATTGGGAGGATATGAGAATGTGATATATCTCACCTATTCAATGATGTTTGTTTTATTTCGATATTTGTGTGTTTCTCTCATCGCTGCTCGAGTGCACACAACCTCACAGTCCCTGGCTCCTGCACTTTATGACGTTCCATCAACCGTTTATAACGTTGAGGTATGATTATTATCTATACTTAACTAACTTTACATGACACCTTATTAAGAACACAATATTTAAAAAGTATATAAGAACAAAAATGATAAATATTTCTGGGATTAAATTAACATATTAATCAACACGTATCATTATAATGAACTGTACAACTTAGCCAACATTTCAATTAGATCAATGAAGCATTTTACACGTTCATTAAGAGCCCATCAACGTGCTCACAGCGCCACTGATAAATAATTGTTATTATTGAAATTTAGCGATACCTAGATATTTAAATAAAAAGGGGCCACTATGTACTGTATTTTGTATTTAAGTACCTTTTGAATACATTATAATAGTTTTTACGTTGCTGGATTCGGCAATATATATGCGTCCAAAGTTACAACGGCCGTTTTTGTTTCCAAGCCGAACCAAGAGTTAGATGCAGAAAGCGGTAGTCTTGGACACTTTAAGACAAATAAAGGAAATAATCATCACACAATAACATTCATACAAAGTAATGTAACAAAATGCTATATATTATATAAACGCTTGTCATAAAGTTAGGTTAGGTGTTTATTTTGAGTTATAGTTATGTTTTCTGTAACTTCACTTATCTTCTAGGTTCAAAGATTTTTGGATCAAGTTCATCATGACACACTGGCCTTAAGCGGTCTTCAATTTTTTTACGTCACCAAAAGTCTCGTTTTGACTGTAAGTACCTCTTCCATTAATTCATTATTATTAGAAGAAACCTGAATATTATCAAATCAATCTCAGAAGAGAGATTATTATTAATAGGACTCGAACAACATCTGTTATGTACACAAAGTGTTCTATCACTATATGCCTGTATCCGTGATCCTATGATACTATTTGCATATTGTTTTTACTACCACAAACATGCTTCAATAACCATCGTCAGCACACACAAGAGCAATCACTGTTGTCTATTTCCGTGCTCCATTATGATGAGCATATCGCATCTCTAAGCGACAAAGATGCCGAAAACAATACACTATACAAGTGCGTTTCATTAAGTAACAGAGCTTAGATTTTTTTTAACCATTATCTATTTTTAGGATTCCGAACTTCAGTCAGCTTAATTGAAACTCTTTAGGTATAGGAATAGGATCACCTTGTTGTGCGTCCTTCAAGACCCTATTTTTTAGGAATGCGTGGAAGCATTCAGTTAAAATTAATACCAAATAATCAGAAGCAGTGAAAAAAAAATGAAACTTATAGTCAACGCAATCTAGACATTTATGCACATTTTAACGCTTGCAAGGGAAAGGGAATCAAAACCTTTACCCCGATTTTGGCGACAAGCAATGGCATGGCAGTAAGCCAGAAAACCATCTTTTTGTAATTTTTGTTACAAAATAATAACTTTTTTGTGATTATGAACTTATTTGCAGTTGGTAAACTACCGGGACCTGTGTACACGTCTGTAAAAACCTTCTGTAGTTCGTAATAATTATCAACATCACGTCAATAAAAATAAGTTATACTCTCCGAAATTACTAAAGTTACAAAAAACGGAAATTATTCTGATACTTATGTGTATGATCTGCCCTATCAACTTAAGTATCTTCGATTTATCGTCACTTTATGGGACTTCCTGTAAAGGCAGATTTGAAACCTATGTTGTTTGTTACAGGTGGCTGGTTCCATCTTTACATACGAGCTGGTTCTATTGCAGTACGGTGGATAATAGTATTAAAAAAGTAATATTAGTAAATGCTTAAACTTATAGGCATCTACACTATCTAATAAAATATAAATTTGAGATATTATTCAGTTTTATTTTACAAATCTGTACTGTAACCTAGCAACGGGAAAACACGTGAAAATAATCTCTCTTCCCGAAATAAAAATATTTCCAATTATTTATCTACAAATTTTTCGGCCAATTTGAAGTGAGAATCTATAGACGATCCCCAAATTGTGTTATCTCTCTACGGAGACCGCAGGCTGCTGGTGGAAACTTGGTGGAAACTCTAAATAGCACCATGGATGGGCTGGCCGGGTGACATGACAAGCTGTCATCAAAATTAACAAACAGTGAAAGTAAAAATTGTATAATGTTTACTCATGATTTTGAGGGTGCTGCTTGCAATTAAATTGCCCACTTCCTATGAGAAACTAAATACTTATACCTACTTAGTGTGCCGACCTCGCTCCATACAGTCTCCTGAGTGTATAACTTTTAATCGACTCACAGAATCAAGAGTATTTTTTATCTTGTGTTGTACATAATTACTTTGTAGTTAAGATTAGTTATTTATTCCTTTTTTACGTTTTTATTTGTAGGTACTTAATGCTGTTAATGTTTTATAATGATATCTGTTTAGTTTGTATTTTATATTTATAGTGTTTATGCCTTCGCAACCGTGCCTGAACCCGCCGGAGTTGCTGCATTGCCCTGTTTGCGCGGACGGAAAACAATATAAAGGTCACCGGGGTCTCGCTATCCATACGGCTTACCGGCATGGCACCCGTGTGGCTATCGACCCCCCGATTCCTAGCGCTTCTCAACCTGCACGGTCTTCCTCCGTCGGGGGCCCTACAGCGACACCGCCTACAGCCGATATATCACTTGCGGACAGGCTAGGGCTGTTGAAGGCCAACATATCATTTCAATTGTGAAAAGAATACCCCGTGGTGCGCGTTTCACTGTCGCACGCTGCCTCACCGAGTGTGTGGCCAAGGTTGTCGCGGAAAATTCTGTTAAAGCATGGGAGCGTCTGCTCACGTTTCCATTCACAGTTTTACACGCTGAAAAATCAAAAAAGGTATCACTCACCTCCCAAATTAAAACCAACACATCTTCTTTATCTGATCTACCAGACATCCCTCAAAATACACGCTCAACTCATAATTCGCTTCATACGAAAATAAAATCCATAGAAAATTAACTTTCAGAAGGGAACGTGAGTGGTGCTGCCCGGCTTTTATTTTCTAGTGATGACTTGGCTGCGCACTCGGCTGCTACTATGCTTTAAAAGAAAAACATCCTGAGCCTCCCATTTCTTCAAGACTGCCAGATCCTCCCTCCGTCGATGATCCCTCTGTCATTGTCACTGAAGATGCAGTGAGTCAGGCCATAGCTTCGTTCCCCAACGGGTCCCCCGGCGGGATGGATGGCTTGTCTCCTCAGCATTTAAAAGACCTGACTGCGATGACACTAGGCGATGCGAGGTCGGCCCTACTCAGAGAACTAACAGCTTTAATCAACTTGATGCTTTCAGGCCGCGTAAACACAGATATGGCGCGAACTTGGTGGAACTGGTCAAGAAGGACGGCGGTACTCGCCCGATTGCGGTTGGGTGCACCCTCAGGCGCTTAGCCTCCAAACTATGCTGCAGACAATTCAACCAAAGGCTAACAAAGATCTATAAACCTCGTCAACTAGGCTTTGGCATAAAGGGTGGTTGTGAGGCAGCAGTGCACGCTGCGCGTACCAGGGATCGGAACCGGTTTTTTGCAAAAACTTAGAAATAACCATATTTTTCCAATTATTTTATACTCGAAATGTAGGACTCAGTTGTGTTTTTAGGTTACGACTTCGTATTATTAGATTGCCCAATTAGAAATGAAGTAATTAGAAAAGAACGAAAAAATACCGTTTCCGTTCTCATACAAAAAATACCGGTATCCGATCCCTGGCGCGTACATTCCTCAATCGTCCGGACTACGAAGTGTTTGTAAAAATAGATGTCAAAAATGCATTTAATTCTGTCGACCAGGGTGCTCTGTTAGCAGATGTTATGGTGGTATCACTGATGTTAATACTATATTAAGACACTCTAGTTTATCTATGACAGATGCTCTTTGTTTGTCTATTCTATCATGTCACGGTCCTACAATGTTCTCATAAATAAAGTCTTATATTTAATAATTAAAAGTCTATTTGTTCATATCACTACATGGTGTCAGAAGTGATCAAAGAACTAAATAAAGTCATGAAAAATGTCAGAAGAGGTCGTAGCAACGAAAACAAAAGGAAGACATGGAATTCTCGGGTGCGCTCCTATGTGCACGACCGGCAATATGGCGGAGAATTATAAAAAATGGGCACAATCATTTAAATTGTATCTACGTGCATCGTCGTTAGACGACGAAACAGATCAGCGTAAAGTCGCATTGTTGTTACATATGATTGGTGAACGGGGAGTCGAGATCTTTAACTCATTCCAAAAAGATGAGGAGACAATAAAATATGATGATTTATTGAAACTATTCCAAGATTATTTCATTCATTTCTTCACCTACAAGCAAGGTGATGAAGAAACACTGGACGAGTTTGTGACTAACCTAAGGGCAAAAAGTCAAACTTGTAAGTTCTCAACCTTACAAGATACATTGATCAAGTCGATGTTTATATGTAATATGAACAGTAAATATAACTATGTACAGGAAAAGTTACTTATACAAGATGAGTTGACGTTAGATACAGCACTGCAAGTAGCAAAGAGCCTGGTTGCAGCCAAGAAACAGGCGCAAACAATGCAAGAGCCAACCGTTTTGTATATGAACAAGTCTAGGTCACGAACGCCAGCAAAATATACGTCGTCATCTTCAAGTCAACGGCCACAGCGTTCACATTCACAACAAAGTCAGCACAGGTCACAACAGTCAAGTCGGCAATGGCAAGCACAGCCAGGTCAACAACATCAGCCGTTGTGTGGTAAATGTGGTCAAGTTCATAGATACAAGTGTCCAGCTGCTACTGTGGAATGTCTGAATTGCCACAAAATAGGTCATTACAAAAGAATGTGCAGATCAGGCAATCGAGTTCACTATGTCGAAACAATGGAAGAACCAGAGGTTGGTGCTACATCATCAGATTTCTTCATAGGACACATCAAAGCAAGTACATCAGAATCTGAAGCAGAATGGTCAATCAAGGTAACCATAAAAGATGTGGATATCAATTGTCTTTTAGATACCGGAAGTGGTGCAGATGTAATGAATATTACAGATTACAACAGTCTCAACCTCAAGACAAAGTTAGATAAGTGGACCAGGATTACAGCATATGGTAGTCATAATATAGAAATTTTGGGTGAGCAAACATTTCTATGCAAATTGTTAGTGAATAATGTGTGTGTAACAAGACCCATAACATTTGTAGTTGCAAATGTAACTTCTCCTACAGTCTTAGGAAGAATAACATGTCGTCAACTGGGTCTAGTACAAAGAATATATTGTATTGAGTCTGAAGAAAGTCATAATGTAGATTTGGAATGTCAAAATAAGTCAGGTCAATCTAATAAAACCAAAAATGATGAAATGTCACAGTCAAACAGTCAAAGCAAAATGTCTATGTCAAAGTCACAAGTTGAATTGTCAAAACAGTCAAATGATAAGTTTATGAAAAACTTTTTGTCAAAATATGAAAATGTTTTTGTCGGTCTAGGATGTTTACCAGGTGAGTGTAACATAACTGTCAATCCCATAGAATTAGAATAGACAAGAACAACTGTCAATCTTCAAAAGTGCGACCAAAAATGAAATGCAATTGTGTGCGTAAATTGTCTATGTGAGATCAAAAATAGTGATGTCATGTTACAACATATTAATAATCTGTCGGTGTTTGATTGCTTTATCGACTACTTTTTCAAATGTGTTATTTTAAACGTTAAAATTCTACGACATTATGATGTATAAAATAACACCTGCACTGCGTGTGCTATCAAAATCGTTACAGCCTTATCTTAGTCTAACTCTTACTGTGTTGGAAAGTGAAGTTTAAATTTACTGCTAAACATCTGCACCTTCAAAAAGGGTATAACAATCGTTATTATTTGAAGTCGGTTATAAAGGTTAATATCTTAATTATGTCTTGTGAATAAATGATTACATAGCTATTAATATACCGACAAGTTATCGATACTGTCACCTGAACATTTTGTCAAGCCCTAGCGTAAAGTAACAGTTTATGTTTTTACGCAAAATATTTTAAATTATTGAGTAATATGATAAAATATTAGCACACAAAGGAAAAAAAACTTATAATCAACTGTATAATCCGGCTTCTTACACTTTTTATGCTGTTAATTTGACAAAATATCGTTAAGAAAATTTCGCTCGGAATATCATTATTCCTCTGAAATGAGTATTTGCTAGGTTTATTTGGCCCCGTGACACTGAAATCCGGTACACTACAAGACACTATCTCCATTGTATTACTTTATCAAATAGTTTTCTTCCGAATTTGTGTATATTTTTCAAATTGAAAATTACTGTGATACGCTCTTGGCCGTCCGCGGCCGTCGTCAAACTCAAAAATGGTCACGTTTTCTCATTTGTAGTCTGACTCTTTCGCACTCATGCGATGTTCATATACGTGATGGCTTCCCTTTCGCACACTTCAGCTGTCTGTCAAGCGCGAGCGCGAGAATGACAAGTCTGTGGTCAATCCAGATGTGCCGCCAAGGATAGATGCTCCAAGAAAGGTGCCATTTGCACTTTATCCTAAACTTCAACAGGAATTGGATAAGATGGAGCAGATGGATGTCATCGCCAAAGTCACAGAGCCTACTAAATGGGTAAGTTCTTTAATTCTTGTAGAAAAGAAAAATGGTCAACTAAGGGTATGTCTTGACCCTAGAAATTTAAATCAAGCCATTTGTCGTAGTCATTATCCTATACCAACTGTAGACATAGTACGTTCCAAAGTGCTTGGAGCTAAATATTACTCCACTTTGGATGCTAGCAGTGGTTTTTGGATGTGTCGTCTTAATGAAGAAAGCTCCTATCTGACAACTTTCAATACGCCTTTCGGAAGGTACAGGTTTAAACGTTTGCCGTTTGGAGTAAGCTGTGCTCCAGAGTATTTTCACAGGGTGATGACTGAAGCTTTTAGTGATATACCGGGTGTCACAGTATATAGTGATGACATATTAGTGTCGGGCAAGTCAATAAATGAGCATAATGAACGTTTAACCATGGTCTTTGAGAGAGCTCAGCAATTAAATATAAAATTTAATAAAGCCAAGTGCACATTTACAGTCACAAATGTCAAATACTTAGGTCATATTTTTACAGCCGAAGGTGTCAAACCTGATAATGAAAAAATTAGAGCCATAAAAGGAATGCCGTCACCTACATGTACTAAAGACCTACAAAGGTTTTTAGGCATGATTAATTATTTAGGTCCATTTATAAAAAATCTAGCCGAGGAAGTAGCCCCCCTGAGGGATCTCTTAAAAAAAGATAGTGTTTTCACATGGAATGAAAACTATGAGGCAGTTTTCAACCGTCTTAAAAATCTCATTTGTCATGCGCCAGTGCTAGCGCACTTTGATGTTAAAGTCCCGATAGTTCTTTCGGTAGATTCGAGTAGTACAGCGGTCGGTGCGGTCTTATTGCAAAATAACCATCCAATATATTATGCGTCTAAGACCTTAACAACTACTCAGCAAAGAATGGCTCAAATTGAAAAAGAACTTTATGCAATAGTCTTCGCATGTGTTAGGTTTCATCAATTTATTTATGGCCAAACAGTAACTGTAGAAACTGATCACTGTCCTTTAATAACACTTTTCAAAAAGCCACTTGCAGAGGTACCAACGCGTTTACAACGTATGATGCTTAAGATTCAAGCATATAGTCTCAATGTCATATATAAAAAAGGCACACTCATGTTCATTGCAGACACTCTATCTAGAGCTGCTTTATCTGAAACTAGTGTTGATGAGCTTCATGAGGACATAGTGGTCCATGTCAACTTGTTAACGAAATCGTTACCTGTGTCGCCTGAGCGTCTTCAATGGCTAAAGGACGCCACGAACGCAGATGAGGATATGCAAATTCTGAAAAAATATTACTTTGAAGGGTGGCCTATAACAAAATCGCAAGTTTTGCCACAAGTACAAGAATATTGGCAATATAGACATGACTTGCATACTGAAAATGATCTCATGTTTAGGAGTAACAGTATCCTTATTCCCAAGAAAATCAGGCCAGATATTCTTAAAATTATACATAGTGGGCATTTAGGGATAGAGCGTTCAAAGGCTTTTGCTCGAGGAAGCGTGTTTTGGCCTTTCATGTCAAGTGACATTAAAAATTTAGTAGAGTCTTGTCCTACATGCCTAAAACACAGAAATTCCAATCCTCCTGAACCTCTAATGTCACATACTTTACCAAGACTTCCATGGGAAAAACTTGGAATTGATTTCATGTATTATAAAAATAAAACCTACCTGGTAATTGAAGATTATTATATTCAAATTACATTGAAGTTAGTAGTGTTAGTACAACTAGCGCGAATGTTCTGATAAATACACTGAAACCTATATTTAGCCGTCATGGTATTCCATTTGAAATAGTGAGTGACAATGGTCCACCATTTAACTCTACTGAGTTCAAAAAATTTACCTCTGAATGGGACATAAAACATACCACTTCTAGTCCATACTTAGCCAGGTCAAACGGTTTAGCTGAGTCTGGAGTGAAAATATGTAAAAAAATATTTACTAAATGTGATGAGTCAGGTGCAGACTTTTACCTTGCTCTTCTCCAATACAGGAACACTCCACGAGGAAATTTAGCTTCTCCAGCTCAATTGCTGATGTCACGTAGTCTTAGAACTCAGTTACCTACCCTAGCAGAAAAGTTAAGGCCTAAAACAGTTAGGTTTGAGGAACATCTAACTACCAAACAACAAAATCAAACAACTTCAGAGAAATATTATAATAAAAATACAAAAACTTTGCCAGAGCTTAAAAAAGGAGATGAAGTGTACTATAAAAAGAGTCCAGATAGTGTATGGGTGCCAGGAGAAATTGTAGATGTCGGTCCGGAACCAAGGTCCTATATCGTGAGCAGTCCAGATGGATTTGTTGGTAGACGCAACAGACAGCACATCCTTCTACCACAATCAAGGTCAGTATCATCATCATCTAAGCAGGTATCCCAACACCAGGAGACGCCGCAGGAACCTCAACAACGAGAGGCAGCTAGACAGGAAACCCAATCCCAGGAGGCAGAGTCAGCAACGGGTCAGGCAGAGCATACAACTACACCGACTCCTGCATCGCAGACTACTGTATCTAATTATTCTAGATTTGGTCGATTAATTAAACCACCTAGAAAACTAAACTTATAATTTGACTGCTATAATTAATATTAATGCATATTTTGTATAAGAGGCTAAGTGGCAATTTTGTATAAAATAAGGGGGATGTTATGGTGGTATCACTGATGTTAATACTATATTAAGACACTCTAGTTTATCTATGACAGATGCTCTTTGTTTGTCTATTCTATCATGTCACGGTCCTACAATGTTCTCATAAATAAAGTCTTATATTTAATAATTAAAAGTCTATTTGTTCATATCACTACAGCAGAAGTAAAAAAAGAGCTACCAGAACTTTACAAATACATTTGGCAATGCTACGGAGCACCATCAAAATTACTTTTTGGAAATGAAATTATTCTTTCAAGTATGGGCTGCCAACAGGGAGATCCGCTTGGGCCCGCAATTTTCAGTTTGGTCATTCACCCCATCATCTCTAGTCTAAATTCTAAATTCAATGTGTGGTACCTAGATGACGGCTCCCTTGGCGGAGACGCACTAACCGTACTACAAGATTTACAATCTATCATAGATAAATTTTCGAAAATCACTTCGTGGACTGGGCGTTCGCACTTCGGCCAGTTCGGCTCTGCCCGCGTTCCTGGCCTCTGTATACGGCTCGTTGTCTCTCGTCGGTATTATTTTAAACCAGTCTTCGATACCTGATGATGAGATAGCGAACCTGAAGGAGGCCAGGGAGGCCTGGTGCGAGTCATGCCCGAGTGCAGACATCCCAGTTGCCCGTCATTGTCAGCGGGATTGGGACTCCCCGCGTCTAAAGGTAGCCCATACCTCTCTCATCGAACAAAGTCCGGACGATTCTGAACGTGCGCGCATTCTGGCAGTTTCGGCCCCCGAGTCGGACCACTGGTTAAGAGCTCTCCCATCCAGACAAATCGGCACTGTTCTGGATCCAAGTAGCTTAAGGATAGCAATTTGCTTGAGACTTGGGTCCAGAATATGTGTTCCTCATACATGCGTCTGCGGCAAGGATGTGGACCAGCTGAGCCGCCATAGCCTCTCATGTCCAAGAAGCGCCGGCCCAATATTCCGCCACAGCACTATTAACGATTTGGTCCGTCGCGCGCTTGCCACCGTGTCTGTGCCTGCGGTTTTAGAACCCGTAGGCATGGCGAGGGACGACGGCAAGCGTCCCGACGGAGCCACGTTGGTGCCGTGGAAATTGGGAAGGGCCCTGGTGTGGGATGCAACATGTGTCGACACTTTTGCACAGTCCCACATTCAGGGGACCCGCATTCGGGCCGGCGCTGCGGCTGACCAGGCCCAAGTACTCAAGCGCCGCAAATACTCGATGTTGCTCAACGACTATCAGTTTGCGGCGCTCGCATATGAGTTTGTTTCACTGCGGTGCAAGAAACTTCTTCATGTACACGGAAATACTATTTATACATAAATTAAAAGCTTGTTTAAATTCATAACAATACTTCATATAATTTTTATCGTATCGAGTCAACTGACAAAAGGCATGTAAACAACATTGCTAAACAACTACCAAAATCATCTAATCAAACAAGTAGGTATGTAAAGATTGTAAAGGAGGTCAACATATCAACTTCACATCCACAATACTTTTTAGAATTGGGAGTGGGACAAGTCTTGAACTCCAATTCTTTTGCTTACTTGGTCCAAACAATGGCTTGGTAAACATGTCCGCTAATTGAAGTTCAGATGAGACTTGCTTCAGAACGAAGTCACCATTCTGTAAGCACTCTCGAATAAAGAAGTGCTTAATTCTTATATGTTTTGTCCTCTTGTGGAATTCATAAGGCGGATTCTCGGAAAGCTTGATTGCTGATTCATTATCCACATAAATCGTTGGTTTTTCAATAAATCCAGTCAACTCCTCTAGGAGTTCCTTAAGCCATAACGCTTCTCTCGCTGTTTCCGTTAAGGCAACCAATTCTGATTCTGTTGACGATATAGCTACAGTTGGCTGTTTCTGGCTTTTCCACATTATTGGACCATTGAATAGGAAAACCATCCCTGATGTTGAGTGGCCCGTCGATGAGTCGCCACCGAAATCGGCATCGCTGAAGCATATCAACTTATTCTTGTCCCGACTGGTTGAAAAAACCAATCCTTTATTTACTGTACCTTTAAGGTACCTAAGAATTCGTTTTACCCTCATTACGTCGAGACTAGTTGGTTTTTCCAAGTTTCTTGAGGCAACACTTACTGCATAGCTTATATCTGGCCTTGTAGCGACCATTAGGTACGCTAGAGCTCCCACGGCTTGACGGTAAGGAAAAACTATATTGCCATCTTCTTCTTCTTCGTCTTTATTAATTTTTACTGCCGGGGTTGGCATTTATTTTATTTATTTATTTATTTGGAAATTTAATTCAGGCAACAAGGCCCATATTACAAATACCTTACAGACTAACATACATATGTATTTTATAAACTTAAAACTAAACACTAGCTATTTAGTCGTAAACAGTAGTACCCAGTCCATCGGGCGTAATTTCAGTCCTACGAAAGTACAAGCTTTCAGTCCGTCGAAAGCAAAACAATGTTAACAGTGAATTCCAAAAAAAAAGAAAATAAAAACAGGTCTTTAAATCATGTTACTCAGAACCATTGGTACTATCAGCGTCAACTGATCAACTGAAACTGAACATTACTGATCAAAATCACTAAAGATAGCTTTCTTCTTTAGCTTTAACAACAGAAACTCGCTCAAGACTTCTATGCAGAAGTAAAACATTTCAAAATAATCCCAACGAAATGGGAACTGCTCACCAGCTTAATAAAGTATGATGCACGCGACCAAGTCAAAGGTGGTGGTGGTGAGGTCCAACCCAAGCACGGAGGCTGCTCCTTTCCGCTTGCCGTTGCCGTTGCTGCGGCTGATTGCGAGAGACACGATGTGGTTCAATATAGCTGGCTGTTACGTTACTGAAATCATCATTTGCACGGTATCAGGTTTATCATGTATGCAGGCTAAACTCAAAAGGTTTATGAAATGCAAGGTAGCAGACACAAAAAACATGTTTCCAATGTATACGGGACTTCATAAATCTCAGAAAAAAATTTAAACTTCAATGAGTGCGTTTTATTTCATTCTATGAACAAACAAACACGTGTTCCAAAAATAAGTAACAAGGTAAAATGGGCCAATACGAAAAGTGACAGCTTATTAGTTACGTTCGACTGTTATGCTTCGCCATTACACTCAAAATAAAATTCACTAATAAACAATTAGAACGAAACCTGTCCTTTTATTTCCAAATCTCCAGCACAGAAGATACTGCACAGCTGCTTCTGTGCCACGGGCGTAATAGTGTCTGTAAGTTCGCTCGGCTCTGGCTGCAGGACACTGTAACATTAATTTTCATATGCGTAGCTCATGTTTCCATAGTATACACGATTTGTGATCTATCACGGCATTACGAGCAATAATTTGTCGCAATTTTATTAATTACTAAACGTTACAGGGTAAAGATTACATAATCCTTGCATTGGCAAATCAGCAGGATCAATTTCTAACGGTGCATTGTATTTTAATGAAAAAAATATTTTTTTAAGGTAGATGCACAAGTGAGCGATGAAATAATATCACGTCGCGACAGCCAATATTTGATTTTAATTAACAATATGGATTTCATACCAAAATAACTTAAGATCACTTAGATTTAAATGGATTTTAAAAATTAATTGTATTTTCAAATCAATTATTGAGGGTAGATTCACAAGTGAGCGATGAAATAATATCATCGTCGTGTTAGCTAATACTTGGTTTTAATTAACAGTATGGATTTCAATTCAAAATAACTCAAGATCGCTTCGATTTAAATGGATTACAAAAATTAATTATAAAGAAACGTGGCGATACCAGAGATGACGTCACGTAAAGACCGCTATGCTCGACTGCCTCAATCATAATTCACAGTTTCACAATAATTCTCACCAAATAACAATGAATTACACTCACCATTCAATCAAGGTTAGACACGTGAGCTTACCATTACAAAGTGTCCAGATTATGGAATGTAGGTCACCAGAAATACACCACGCTCCCAGGTGGCTGTGTAAGCAATACATGAAACTCCGCATCCATCTCACTTGCTGATGACGGAGAAAGATGGTCCTAATGGCGGTGGGCGCGTGGGGGTAGTACCTAGATGTATTACTTCACAGCCAAAATAGTAGGTATGCTACCAACGCATGAAATAAACATTCGGACTCATTAACCATACTAGTGCCTACTATATTTCAGTACTAAATGATGAAAAGAACTAATTGCTATTAGAATGTTGACTGGTTAAATTAAAAATAAAAAGATCACATGAAATCGTTCAAATCTTTATTTCAGTCAAACTAAACCGGTTCCAACCCTACACCTCTGACCCGAGAAGATTTAACCCGGCAACAAACTCGGCGGGACACATCTTTTCAAAACAAACACATAGTTTCTTTATTTTTACAAAAGTAAGCTTATAATGGCACATAAGAAATCAAAATAACACTTGGAATAAAACACTTAGCTAAACGGTTAAAGAACGTGAGAATCTATAAGCTTTCAGAATAATCCTTCAGGTGTAAGCCTTCAGGAACGTAGCGAATTAGGCACGAGCTTGGCTAACGTCCGATCTCTAGCGCGGTCCGATCAAGAAGAAGGAAGCCAGTCCCAGCGGCGGAGCCAACTGCTCCCGCCTCAAATTCAAATTGGTAAACCTGCCTGACCAGTCTACCAACATAACGACAAAAATGCCTGCTCGTGCCTACGTTCACTCAAGATACGCGTTCTTGACGTTCCAAAGCCTTCTACCTGTCATTTTCGTTCAACAATACACCAATAGATGGCGGATTATACTCTCTGCGCAACTTTATTATTTCGTTACAAGCAAATAATACGTAGCCAAACATTGCTAATCGATTTTATACAGGCGTCTAACTATGAACTGTAATGCTGCAATACGTCTTTCTGGTGTCTCGCTCCGACACGGCCGTCCTGCGCTACACACGTCCTCGTGTGTGGGTGTATGCATTTGATTCTGTAACAAAATACTCAGCACAGTATCTCATCGCTCGGTCATTCCTGACCAACAATTTGGGTCTCACTCAAATTACTATTAAAATCAAACTTTGTTATCAATCAAACCAGAAAAAATAATTGTTCAAAATTACTTTAACAATCCTCAATTCTCTAGTCAAAGTCCATCGAGCAACGACTGAATAAAAATAATCATCAGTAATCATCGCCGCTATCTAACGGATACACTCCAATAATCATCGCCTCCATCTGGCGGATACTCTCAAATTGATGTGAAAACAGAACAATCCCAAACATCAAAAACACAAATCATAACAGCTCTAATTCATTGCTCGACAGTATCACTACTATTGTCGTCAATATCAATTTACGGGGAAATTATCTGGCATTAAAAAAAATTGGTCATATGTGATCAAAATTTTGTAAGACATCTTAAAATAAATAACATTCTGAATTGATAGTTCCAATTTTACTCATATGAACACAGTACATAAACGGGAAATCATTTTTAACAAAACAACACCAGTTCTTCGGTGCATTGCCAGTCCTTCGGCAGATACCAGACCCTCGTCAGAAGTAACCATCTCAGCCGCGTAAGTGCTACTCCTCGCAAAGAGCATTCTGCACATAAAAAGCAGACCACGTGCACCTCTTACATGCTCCGGCACTTCTGATGCGGTCACTAAACAATACCCAGTCCATCGGGCATACTTTCAGTCCATCGAAAGCAAAACAGTATTGCCCAGTCCATCGGGCGTGCCTTCAGTCCATCGAAAGCATGACAGTATTGCCCAGTCCAACGGGCGTGCCTTCAGTCCATCGAAAGCATGACAGTATTGCCCAGTCCATCGGGCGTGCCTTCAGTCTATTGAAAGCAAAACAGTAGTGCCCAGTCCATCGGGCGTAATTTCAGTCCTACGAAAGTACAAGCTTTCAGTCCGTCGAAAGCAAAACAATGTTAACAGTGAATTCAAAAAAAAGAAAATAAGAACAGGTCTTTAAATCATGTTACTCAGAACCATTGGTACTATCAGCGTCAACTGATCAACTGAACCTGAACATTACTGATCAAAATCACTAAAGATAGCTTTCTTCCTTAGCTTTAACAACAGAAACTCGCTCAAGACTTCTATGCAGAAGTAAAACATCTCAAAATAATCCCAACGAAATGGGAACTGCTCACGAGCTTAATAAAGTATGATGCACGCGACCAAGTCAAAGGTGGTGGTGGTGAGGTCCAACCCAAGCACGGAGGCCGATCCCTTCCGCTTGCCGTTGCCGTTGCCGCGGCAGATTGCGAGAGACACGATGTGGTTCAACATAGCTGGCTGTTACTGAAATCATCATTTGCACGGTATCAGGTTTATCATGTATGCATGCTAAACTCAAAAGGTTTATGAAATGCAAGGTAGCAGACACAAAAACATGTTTCCAATGTATACGGGACTTCAAAAATCTCTGAATAAAATTTAAACTTCAATGAGTGCGTTTTATTTCATTCTAATGAACAAACAAACACGTGTTCCAAAAATAAGTAACACGGTAAAATGGGCCAATACGAAAAGTGACAGCTTATTAGTTACGTTCGACTGTTATGCTTCGCCATTACACTCAAAATAAAATTCACTAATAAACAATTAGAACGAAACCTGCCCTTTTATTTCCAAATCTCCAGCACAGAAGACTGCACAGCTGCTTCTGTGTCACGGGCGTAATGGTGTCTGCAAGTTCGCTCGGCTCTGGCTGCAGGACACTGTAACATTAATTTTCATATGCGTAGCTCATGTTTCCATAGTATGCACTATTTGTGATCTATCACGGCATTACGAGCAATAATTTGTCGCAATTTTATTATAGTAGCTTATGCAACAGTGATATAATAAGGGTTCTTAAAATTCAAGGGTCGAAGTTACAAAACGAGACGTAGTCGAGTTTTGTAAAAAAAGACCCGAGAATTTTGAGAACCAATTATGAGCTGTTGCATACATTACCTTTTCTATGACAGCTGCAGCAAAAAAAAAAAAAAAAAGTTATTATTAAAAAAAAAGAGTTATTATTAAAAAAAAAGAGTAAATGAAAACATACCTCTTTCAATCAAGATGATCGGAATTTGTATCTTTAAAAAAAATAAAGCAGTTGTATTATACTCATAAGATGACTGCTAGCAGTCATCTTATGAGCCTATAGACAAATCATTCAAATGACATTGCTTTAGATATCACTGTCAGTCATTTAATTGACACATTTAAGTGCTGGAGTAGAAAAATTACTAAACATTACAGGGTAAAGATTACATAATCCTATGCATTGGCAAATCAGCAGGATCAATTTCTAGCCAAACATTGCTAATCGATTTTATACAGGCGTCTAACTATATGAACTGTAATGCTGCAATACGTCTTTCTGGTGTCTCGCTCCGACATATATTTATCTATACATATAAATTGTGAAGTTCTCAAAGTTAACTGTGACGATGGCGTGTGTGTGAGAACTTTATTTGTAATAGAAACGCTGAAGCATTTTATATTTGTTTTTAATAAGACTTAGTACAATAAATATATTGAGTGTATTCACGTTATTTATTTGACACGAATGTTTTATCAAGAAGATTGCCACCATGGCAACGAAGGCCATAGAGGATTAGTCTCCTAAAGTATGTTCAAGTAGGTTGAACATACTTTACACCCTCGGAAGTTTTAAGAATTTTGGGTTAAATTCTTTAAGTCCCATTCTGGAACTCAAATCCTGTAGTCTGGGCCCGAATAGCGGTTTGGTGAATAGGTCAGCAAGCTGGACTTCGCCAGGAACTTGTTTGACACTGAACTCTTCATTACTTACACATTCTCTAACAAAGAAGTGTTTTAGTTTAATATGTTTGGTGCGCTTGTGAAATTCGTATTTAGGGTTATGCGCTAAGTAGACTGCTGACTTGTTGTCTAAATTTAGGACTGGCTTTTCCGTTTTTGTTAAATCGTTAAACAAACGATTTAGCCACAGCACTTCTTGAGCCGCTTCGGAAGCCGCTACGATTTCCGCCTCTGTTGTTGAAATGGAGACTGTCGTCTGTTTCTGGCTTCGCCAGCTGACAGCGGCGCCAGAGAATACCGGAAGTCGAACGTCCAGTAGACTGTTCTCCTCCATGATCTGCGTCGCTGTAGCAGACCAAGTGCGGCGTTGACTTTTTCGTAAATATTAGGCCCTTTTCTTGGGTCCCTTTCAGATATCTTAAGATGCGCTTAACTAGCATCACATCTTCCTTTGTAGGTGCTTCTAGATGTCTCGAGGCGACTCCAACAGCGTAGGAAATATCAGGCCTCGTACCTACGGACAGATATGCCAAAGCGCCTACGGCTTGCCTATAAGGGAAGTTTGACTTCATGTTTTCATCCGCTCCCGCATCATTATCTTTGATCATGGGTGACGGTGCTGGCTTGCAATTAGACATTCCATATTTTTCTAAGATTTTCTTGATATATGACTTTTGGCATAGAGATATGGAGTCTTTTTGCACGTTTATTTCCATTCCGAGGAAGTAAGAGGCAGGTTTGGTCGTTATTTTGAATCTAGCTTTTAGTTCCTTCAAAAACTCGTCACCTGCTGTGGTTGAGTTGTGCGCTACCAATCCATCGTCCACGTAAAGAGCTATAGCAACCTTGGATTGGCCTTTGGTTCGCACGAATAGGCATGGATCCGCTTCACTCTGCTTGAATCCAGTTTTCAGTAAAAACTCTGCTATGCAGGTATTCCAGCAGCGTGGCGCTTGCTTCAATCCATAAAGGCTGCGTTTTAATTTACAGACTCTTTTTGTTCCATCACGATAACCTTCGGGCTGTTTCATATATAGTTCTTCCTTAACTTCGCCGTTTAGGAAGGCGGTCGTCACGTCGAACTGTGTCAGTTTCAGGTTTTCACGAGTAGCGACAGCAAGCAGTGAACGTACAGTGCTCAGACGAACCACTGGGCTGAACGTTCTGTCGTAGTCCACTCCAGGTATCTGGGAATAGCCTTTGATGACCATTCTGGCCTTGTACCTTTCGACGGAACCATCGGGGTTCATTTTTATCTTAAATACCCATTTGCATGGCAGGGCTTTTCGTCCTTTGGGTAGGTCGACCAGATCCCATGTTTGATTGTCCTCCAATGAGCGAATTTCACTTTTCATTGCTTCTTGCCATTTTTCGCTTTCTGGGGATTCCATAGCCTCTTTGAAAGTTTCAGGTTCCTTCGGTTTATGAAGATTTTCGACTTCTTCAGCTGCAGCCAAAATAAAGTCGTCGTACCTTTTTGGAGCTGCGATAGTAGACCTGTCTCTCAAAGTTCGAGGTGGAGTTGAAGTTGAAGCATGTGCATCAATTGTTTCATTTAGATCTTCTACATCAGAAGGTTCGTCATCATCGACAAAGTTGTGAGAACCGGAAAGAGATTCATACTCGCTTTCATAGTTTTGTGGTTCTGATTGTTGAACTTCTTCAGTGCTGTTGACCGAGTTTTGTTGCAACGTATCGTCGAGATCTTCGTCTTCGTCTTCCGTGTCGCTAATACTGTCGTTTAGTGGTGTGACGTCTCCATCTTCATTGTCGTCAAGCTGTATTGTTACTTGTTTACGTGGTAATATTGACGGTTTTGAAGGTTCTGGAGATTCGAAGGAACTGTCATTGTTGAAAATATCGGTGATGTCGTTGGTTTCGATGAGATGCAGAATTTTGTTTTTGTTGTTGCGATTTCTCGTTATTTTTCTTCCAGCAGCTTGTACATATTTTGTGTGTTTTGCGTTTGAAGATGTTACCTCTTCGTTTGCAGATTCGACAGGACGCATATAATGCTTCTTCTTGATATGAGGATCCAGGTTCGTCGTCATTGGTCATATTATGGTTATGACGGGCTTCAAACTCTTCTAGTATTTTTGTTTTAAGCTCATCTGGCTTAGGAAGAGTGTCACGCGTTTCAATAGCGACTCTGAAGTTCTCATATTCTGGGGATAGACTGTATAACATCATGATGGTTAACAAGTCTTCGTTTATAGTGACGTCCATATCAGCCAGCTTGTCAACTGTGTCCATAAATTTGTTCAAGTGTGCTCGTACATCTTGGTTGTCTAATTTAGTTAGGATCAGCTGTTTAAGTAGGGTCGCTTTACGCGCAGGTCCCTTACTGGCATAAGTGTTCTTTAATTGGTCCCATAATTCTTTTGCAGTGCCGCAGTTTTTAATTTGTTTAAGCTCGGAAGGAGCGATAATCAGGACGAGCTCACATTTCGCTAATCGATCCTTTTCTTTTACATCGGCAGTTGCATCAGCAGCCAAGGCTGTCTCAACATATTTAAATAATTTATGTCGTACTAGGACGGCTTCAGCTTGAATTACCCAAGTGTCGTAATTATCCTTCGTGAGTGGATCGATTTTTATGTTCGACATTTCGACTTGGTATTCGTACTTACAGTTTACGCTCTGCTACCATGTGAAGTTCTCAAAGTTAACTGTGACGATGGCGTGTGTGTGAGAACTTTATTTGTAATAGAAACGCTGAAGCATTTTATATTTGTTTTTAATAAGACTTAGTACAATAAATATATTGAGTGTATTCACGTTATTTATTTGACACGAATGTTTTATCAAGAAGATTGCCACCATGGCAACGAAGGCCATAGAGGATTAGTCTCCTAAAGTATGTTCAAGTAGGTTGAACATACTTCACATAAATATTTATAATTTTTATACAGGTGTCCCAAGAAGTAGTGATATACTGAAGCTGGGAGGTAGAGGACCTAGAGGGCTATCTGAATCACCCCCATGTATGTTCCGCGATTTTTTGTATTTTCGGAGTTATGATTTTTTTAAATTTTTCACCTATCGCCGAGTACGATGAGATTTTTATTTATGGTGACGTGAATTATTGCGGTAGATGCTTGATTTTTTTTGTGTGCTACGCTGATAGATAGGCCAATTCAGTATGGTAACATTTACTATCGTTAGATCTTTGAATGGAATTAAAAAAAAATTTAATGCCAAGAAAGATAAAATTACCCAGTATGTTCACAACTTCAAGGGCGCTTAGAAAAATAAAACATACTGGGTAATTTTATCTTTCTTGGCATTAAATTTTTTTTTAATTCCATTCAGTGATCTGACGATAGTAAATGTTACCATACTGAATTGGCCTATCTATCAGCTTAGCACACAAAAAAAACAAGCATCTACCGCAATAATTCACGTCACAGGCTATACAGGGGCCACCCTCATTCAATGCAGTTTTTCTTGTTACTAAAATCGATGACATGGTTCCTAAGAAGAGATCGTCGTATGTCTTATAGTTTCAGATTTTCCCATACTGACCGATCTAAATGCGCCACCCTGTATACTCAAAGGTATAAGTACCTAAATAAACTAAGCATAATAATACATTCATAAAACTAATGAAACGAAGTAATAATAGTTATAGGCCGCCCGTACTTACTGCATTAGAAGAAAGAAGAAAGAAAATACATTTATTTAACGCCACAACATATTACATAATTGAAATGAAAACATACAGGCATAAAAAAAACATTGGACGCTAAAATAGGACCCCCACTCAGCATAATGCCGCGGCAATCCGTGGCGCTGGTTTTCAGTGGGGACCTGACTTAAAACTATGAGACGACACATACGCCAACGACACTCAAAAAATAGACATAAAAAGAGTAAGGTACACAGAAATTTATACATACTAAACAACAACCGAAGAAAACAAAAAGAACATACTAATAACAGAACTATAAAACACACACTGAATTATAAAAATAAAAAATAAAAATTCAAAGAAAGACTGTATAACCTAAAAAACTACTCACAAAACAAATATTTATTATTTTAACAATATGACTATATAAATAAAATGTAAATGTACAGATACTTAACGCCGCACCAACCCAAGGAACTTGTACGAACTTGTACGAACTTATACGAACTTACATTAGACAATAATAAGGTTTTAATACCCATCAAACCCAATTAAATTCTCCTTCCACGGTATGACGCAGCTCTTAAAACTGCCTACAATCAACTTATAGGTACAATTCCGCAGGTGTTGCTAAAAACAACAGTATGATACCTTTTATTCTTTAATGGTCCTTATATATTCTGTGGATTCATCAGCAATCAAATAATGTTACTGAATACCTTTCATAGAATAACAAAGCACGTCTTTTTCTATTTTGCCCCATTACATTTTTAGCGTACCGCACAAAACTTTGTTCGCGGTACACTTATTAATCATTGTTTTTGCTTCCATTCTACCCAAGTTAACATTGTCCGCTATATGTATTTGAATCCGGGCAGTAGACTTTTACTACCTTACTTAAATGATCTATACTACGAATGTCTAATGTTTTGTATTGCGTACGACTTCAAATAAAACAAGCCTTAATTCAGATTGTTATCTTGCTACAGAAAACAAAGAAAGATCTATGTGGTCTCCCGCTCCAGATGGTAAGCGAGAAAGTACAATTACATAATACTATTATACGCAATACATATAGGCATAGCATCCCAATATTTGACTGAGGGTTCCAAATTGGCTAGAGCCGCCAGTTGTTGTCAAACAGATGAGGTAAATTCCCTTAAATTGGTGGACGTTGATCTTTCAAATTTTTTGTTAATTGTTATATCTGTTATTCAATAATGCTTTAGCTTCGGTATAACTATTGCTAGTCATTGGCAGTCTTGTGGATAAATTAACAACTTTCTCATCAGTTTTTGAAGAATGAAGAGAGTCTTTAAGATACGTATAGTGTGATAAAAAATTAATACAAGACTTGTTTGCACATTTCACCTGATAAGGAAACAATTACTCTTTCAGTAGTCAAATAACTACAAATTTAATATAGTTTACTATAAAAACTTTAATATCACGGCTGAACATAAATTGCGTCAAAACAAGTAGGCAGGTATGTTATCAGCAGTGATATTGTGTTTATTGTGTCCACGTAAGTTTTAGGATTGGGATAAATATCATTTGAATTTTATTTTATAATAAATGTTTATTACGTTACCAGCTTCATGCGCAATTTTTTGCATCCGTTATAATAAAATGAGCTTTCGATGTTCATATAAATAATATCAGAATTATTTTACTCAAGGAATAAGTATACAAAAGATGCTAAAATCGTCGTCAAGGATGGAAGAGAGGAACTGCGACTCGGTGTGCCGCGACTTACCACCCGAGGACACGCAGCCAGTGTGTATGATGGCCAGCAGATACAAAAAAGGATACCTGTACTTCGCAAATCACTGCCAAGCAAGACTAGCCATGTGTATCGAGAATTTTGGTAACATTATTGATATTTGTAAGATGCGAGCTCGCGCTCGAGCGAGACTCAAAATATCTTACATATAATTTTTTTTAAAGATTTTGGTCACCTATTGAGCATACTAGACTATAAAAAAATAAGGAAATAAATCCAGGTATTCCCAGTTTCGGAAAATCATATGTATCATATTTGATACAATGCCAATCCCTCGACAAACCAGTTACCTACTTTTTAAAAGAAAAATGTGGGTTTTATTAAAAATAAAACATGTAGTGCAACAAAAATCATCATTTATTGCTTATTAAACGCAATCTAAAGCATCAGATGACTATTAAACCTGTAAAAATAAATAATATCTACGAATACCTGATCACATGGGAGAAAAAACAGATCCCGTAAAGTTTCAAAAAAGTTGTCAACAAAAAGTTGTGTAAAAAAAGAAAAGTAAACAAATAAATAAAAGCTAAAAAATTTTTTTTTTGTACTTAGGGGGCATTTTTGGGCATACAAAAAAATTTCCGCGCTACGCGCTACGGCGTAGCAATAATGCTACAGCGTACGAATATACAGTTAAAAAACATCTAGTACTTTAAAAAAATCAAAGTTCAGTAACTAAATAATACGACAACTAATATGACATATTTGAAACATGTTTTATAACACCACAAATATAAAAAAATATATAAAAACATGTAAACCTATTTTGAAGACAAGTTGGCAATGTATTAAATGTAATACAATCCTTTTGACATGTACAATTATGAGTTCTTGGTAATGTATCAAATATAATACATAACAGTTTTATGTAATATTCTGTGTATTAAATGTTTTAAAATTCGACCGCAATGGAAATATTTATGCACTAACAGATAGTTAGTGCATCAAAATGTAGATTATGGGAAAATACATATTAATCTAAGAAATAAGTGCAAAACTTCCAGTTCGTAACGAAATTTGTTGTTTCCATGGCGCCATGTTGATTATTACTAATTAATTTACAATGACACTTGTCACCATTATTTTTTTCTATAATAAAGGAGGGTCGCTCAACATATTTATGGCTTTTTTAAAGTTCCGTGTATCACGGGTGTTACAATGCCAAGATAGGGGTTAAGCTGCATATACATTTGTTGAGTCGTTTTTAAGTGCAGGAGGAACAAACATATAAAAATTACTTGTTCATAAATTAGGATTTAACTAGAAAATCAGCAGGTATGGACATTGGCAAATTACATCCAACACACACAAGCGGGCGCCCTCGCCTAATAAAATCATATAGTTTCATTCAAGATGAAAACCTCTCTAAAGAATTTCTCGTGTCTCTCTCTAAAGTCAGGTGAAAATATTCCGCGAATATTGGAAATCAAAAATAATTTTCTCTATCACTTTTGCATACTGAACCGCTAGAGAGACAGATAACGAATAATCATTCAAATAAAAAGGATATTTCATTATGTTCTACATTGGTATATGTTATGTACCACTATTTTTATGGTGAATGTTTACTAACATGTTATTAATTACATTTACAGTTTTAAATATGGTTCATTGGAGAAGGTGTCAAAGATACGGACTATATATAATGCCAAACCCCTCATACATATCCACTGCACAGGACGAATAAGTATTGCGAGACAATAAAACTATAAAGATATGCAAATTGCTAGTTGTTTTGTATGTGTTTTTTCGCGCCACTGCTAGAAAATGTAGCAGGAAAAACCGGCTAAGACCATAACGGACTATGCTCAGTGTAGGGTTCCGTTAACCAATCCAGATTATTTCATAACAATCAACACGTGTGAACAAGGGCTTACTTAGTAAGTCTTATCCCTGTTTTTTTCTAAAGTCTGTTAATTACTAGGGTGCATTCCTGATTTTATCATATTCTACAGTAGAGGTAATTTAATTGAGGTTACATTATGTCTTTCTTTAACGCTACCACTGCAGTAGTCTATCCCTTAAAGATAACTTAGCTGGAATGTTTAGTTTTGCCTCCGCAACGTAGTCTTGGTAGTAAAGGTGAATAAAGGACTCGTTGGCAAGGCTTCAAAGTGCCTGGCGAGACGTGAACACACTCGGTTAACCGCGATAGTTTTAACAATTGCGCGGGTCTACCTATTCTGTAAAATTATAATTCAACCGGAAAATCGCCTTTATTCACATTTATCCTGTCCTTAATCGTAGATACTTAGGATACATACAGTAGTTTATGTATCTGTTTGAAAACAACTTTAACGATACCTAGGTTATAAATGTAATTATTATTCCTTATCTTAGTTACATTATACTTGATTATATTAGATACCTAGTCAGGCATACCCAAGTTGAAATATATATTGCTTTCAGAAACAACTTAACTAATTTAATCTGGTTCGTTATTGAAGTTAATTTTACGCCTACACTCATCATCATCATCATCATATTTATTCATCAACAATACAAGATTGTGTTTGAAGTAAAATAAAATAGGTAACATTATGGAAATAATATACCTAACAATTATCATATTAGTTTTTAGACAAAATACTTACTTACTAATAACACATTTTAGGACAATATTCACGTTATACATAATGAGATCAAATATGGCATTTATGAACAACTTATACACTATAACTAGACTAAATCAGTATTAAATAACTCATCCAAGCTATAGAAGCAACCTCTTAACTCACTCCTCCTCCTCCTCTCCTCTCCTCTTTATTGCTTCAGTTTTTGCTTAAAGATAGTATACTCTGAAATATTTTTCAAATGCTGAGGCAGTTTATTAAATAACTTAACAGCCTGATGTCTCACACAGTGCTCCTCAATTTTTGAAGTAGGGCGAAAATTAATTTTCAAATTTTTAGTTCGTGTGAGAAAACGCAGTTCCTCTTCTTCGTGCGTTTCGAATCTTTTCTTGTGTTTGACAAGTTCCGTAAGCAGTCTGTGTACATATAAGCAGGGCACCGTAAGTATACCAAGCTTAAGGAAATATTGCCTACAAGAGACCCACGGTGGAATTCGAAATATGGTTCTTACAGCCCTTTTTTGAGCGATTAGAGCTCTGTTCACGTTATATCTGAAACTGTTACCCCAGAACATAATGCTATACCGCAATTTCGATTCAATTAGAGCATGATATACTATTTTTAGTTGTACTACACTAATTTCGTCTCTGAGGCTTCTCAAGGCGTAGCACGCAGAATTAATTACGTTTTCAATAGCTTCCAGCTCCTGTACCCAGTTTAACTTGGAGTCAAGACGTATGCCAAGTAACTTAACATTTTCAACTATGTCTATAGTGGATCCGTTCATATTGATGTCAAGTCTGTCAGTTCTTTTGGAGTTTTGGTTAAATAACATTATTTGGGTCTTGTCGGTGTTCAAGCAGAGATTATTAATTGTAAACCATTGCTGGAAGGTGTTTAAAGCAAAATTAACTATTTCATTAAGTTCTACTACGTGATCAGCATGAATAACGGCATTGGTATCATCAGCAAACATAATTATACTGCAGTTCGGCACCACATTGGAAACATAATTGATGATATCATTTGTGAATATGTTAAATAGCATAAATAACCCTAAAATTGACCCTTGCGGTACACCTCTGCCAACCTTCAATAGATCAGACTTAGTTGATCTTTCACAGCCGCAATGTATATCTTTTATCTCAACATATTGATTTCTGTTTTGCAGATAAGTAAAGCAACGTACTCACTCACTGCACGCTAATTAAACGCAACGTACTTACAATTTAAATCAAACCATGGTTGATGATAAAGTTTGCTTGGGTGCAGAATACACCGCAACCGCCGCGGGTATTTGACTGTATTTAAAATAAATTATTTTACCCCATGCATGAAATAAAGCACCAGAAAATTAACAGAGAAACGCAGACAGCAGTTATTTTTAGACACAATTTCTGTTTTTAAACCCGTATAAAACTCGGAGTAATAATCCAATATGGAGTGGTGACACGCACTAATTTCTATGTGAAAAATTCTGCCGTTTTCGGCGCGGGGGGCGAGGAACGCACACAAATAATGTAAACACTAATGCATTTTTTGCATGCGTCGCTACACACGCACACGACAAAATTATCAAACACTACCATAAACTATATTCTCACAAATACAAGAACAAACACAGACAACCCTGTCCGTGAACGAGATGATGTCAGTTCTAAGTAAACGTAGAAGTGCGAGGGACTTGTCGATAATATTGTCGATATTTTATCGACTGAATTTTAACTGTCTGCTTTAGTCAATTATAACCATCAAAAACATTACATGTAAAAAGGTGCAAGTCTCGCAACGCTTCTACTACAAAAAAGTTTTGAGATGTAATGCTATGCTAATGTGAAACCAAGTCGGTTATTTTAATCAGTGCCAGGGGGTGTTAAAACCGTATCAATAAGATATCTTTAATTTGTAATACGTATAATGACTTGGCCATCGCACGGCTGCATAATGACATAAGGATCATCGTCACCTATTAAAAATAATTCTAATTTAACATAACGCTAGCGCTAATTGCAGTTTGAGCATTACATATATTTACGAGTACGGTAAGAGTAAAGCATTATGTGCGATTTCCAAGTCATTATATGTATTACAAATTAAAGATATCTTATTGATACGGTTTTAACACCCCCTGGCACTGATTAAAATAACCGACTTGGTTTCACATTAGCATTACATGTCAAAACTTTTTTGTAGTAGAAGCGTTGCGAGACTTGCACCTTTTTACATGTAATGTTTTTGATGGGATCTCATCTCTTTTTGTAGACAGTCCTTCTTTCGGGTACTCATACCCATACTATGTATACACATATCATAACTAAACACATCTTTATTCATACTCACATCGTACATACATCGTAGTGTACCTTTACATTACCTACTATTTGTAGGAACTGCAACAGTAACTTTGTAATAGCATATATTTATATGGAATTACAAACTTACTTATGCAGTTCTTAGATATTTAAAACGTGACTGATATTGCAATATTTTTAGGTTTTCGATGGCTTGATAAGCTGAAAACTACTTATGTTTAAAATTTATTGCATCTTTTGGAAATCTAAAAAAATAAATCAAAATAACAATATATTTATAATGTTCATATAGATTTTATCGATATTGGTTTTTATGGTGTCCCATCACTAACTATGGTAGAGTGATACCAGAGTAATAAATTAAAAGTGCCTATTTATGGAAAATGACGGCAGTAAATACCTTAAAATAAGTAATTTACAATACAAACATTGGACATGTCAAATAAAAAATATACGATAGAAACTAAGAGAAAAATGAATTTTCAAACAGTAGTAGGGTAGGGTAGGGTAGGGTTTTCGTCCACTTGACGAAATTGAATATAAATCTACATTGCTGCACAAATTTGGACTTAATGCAATCCTTAATGTCGAGACAATATATCTATCTACATAAAAAATGTATTTGGCAAGTAGCAAATTAAATATCAAATATGTTATTTGCTAATCTGTCATGTGGACGAAAACTAGAGAGCATGGACGGAAACTAGCACAATGACCCTATATCGGCAATATCACGTTATTTATGATTTATACTATTTCATTGAATGGATTATGTTGATATAAAAATAAGGTGTTATAGAAAAATAATGTGTTATATAAATTATATAACAATAAGCAACGCAAATTAGAAGTTAGGTATACCTAATGAATATTTAGAAAGTCTTCTTTAAATTTTACCCTAAATTAGATCTAGTACCATGAAGTGGTATCACTTTCAGATTGACAATGTTTTTTAGTTTTTTGCTAAATTAGTGCACTATTTCATAATATTTACATGTAATAGTACTTACATATGAAAAGAAACATGTTTTTTAAGTACGCTAGATGTTTCCGATCGGTTTTTACAGGAGAAAACGCTACAATTCGGCATGTTCTGCTCCTAACATTCCGCTTAGACTGACGTTTTCTGAATGGCGTATGACGTATGGCAACTAGTTTTATATAACCTCCTTGACCGGCGGCCGCCGACTTTTGGCAGAGGGGAACGCCTGTTAATGGCGGTTCCTGTTGGTTTATTATTCCGAGGTATAAAACTATAAAGAGCAGGTTATTTGATTGTGGCGTCACATGCTAGTGTTTAATATAAATTTCATACAAGCAAAACCGTTTTGACAGTTCTAAAAAAGGAACTGATTTGACTGAACTGACCTATCCCAAAAACATCCAAAATCCAGTAAGTTTTAAAGATCTCCGTCCAATAAGTATATTGATAATACCCTTATTATCAAAAATAGTAGAAAAAGCAGTTAGTTTTCAATTAACAGAGTATCTAGAGGCGAATGAAATCCTGCCGAAGAAACAGTCAGGGTTCAGAAAGTCTCATAGTACCACCACTGCTTTACTAGACGTAGTAGATAACATCTTAGCGGATCGAGACAGTGGTAAAAATGTCATGCTGGTGCTGTTAGATTTCTCTAGGGCATTTGATACCATTAAACGCTCTTACTTTCCAAAATGGCATTTTATGGATTCGATAGGTATACGTTCTCTTAACTGGTTTGTGAGCTATCTCACTGGACGCACACAATATGTTGGACTTCGAGATGAAAAAGGTTCAACGTCAATCTCCAGTCCGCTGCCCGTTATACGTGGAGTTCCACAAGGATCAATTATAGGCCCATTGCTTTTTATCTTGTATAGTGCAGATATTATTAAAAACATAAAGCATTGCAACTATCATCAACATGCGCTTGATTTACAAATTTATATACCATTTAAGCCCAATGAAATGTCCTCAGCAGTCAGTAAATTGAACTTGGACTTGGATCAAAATCGCGTAGTGGTGTAAAGCAAACAATCTCGTTCTTAATTATAGTAAATCAAAGTGATGATGTTTGGTCCTGATAAACTGGTGCGTGACCTAGCAGCAACTGTTTTTATAGGCTTAAAATATTATATCACGTCCGTCACAACCCAACAAGATTTATAACTAAGCGGACATAATTATTCAGTAATTAAAGCTTTAACATTTTGTAAACAACAAGATATACCTATTTGTCGACTCTCTCCCTCTTTTTCCTTCTTACACGTGATATGTCTAATCTGTCTTATTCTGATTCTATCTGTTCTGTTTGTGTATTAGTTTTAAGGTTTAGCTTTTAATTTTGGGTGCCCCGAAAACCAGCGCAGTGTCTTAGAGACACTGCTTAATGCTGAGCGGCATCCTTTCTTTAATTAATTTTCTGATGTACCTAAGTAATGTAAGTATGTTTTTTTTTGTACGCCAAATAAATCTTTTTTATTTCTATTTCTAGTAGTCAAATACCCTATTAGAAACATGTTTTCTTAGTCGCCCACTGGCTATGCAATGTATTATTATTAACCATGAAGGTTGAACAACCAAGCGAAGTCCGTCGTGTAAATTGCAAAATTAGTGTCAGGTGGGGTAAACTACACCTCCTTGCGAGGGCCAAGCAAACACGCCTATGTAATCATGGCTTCGGAATAATATCCTAAGGGCACTGTCGTTTCCACTACGGACGCTTAATATGACCGTCTATAATGGATTTTTAACCGAATTAGACTATGGTAATAGGGTAGGAAATCGGAAACTATGACACGTATGGAAATTGGTTCTCGAGATTTACGTGTCTGATTTAAGGATTATAAAAAAATCTGTTCAATAATAAATTATAATAATATACCATTCAGGTATCAAACTTGATCAACCTATTTCAAAAAAGTTTATTTTAAGAAAAATTATTTGAACCTCATTCCACAAAATATAATATTGATCAACAGTGCAGTGTTCTTCATATTTGCTACACCTACAAATAGTATCCAAAAATGGTTAGACTAAAAATACACAAACATAATAAATAAATAAAACCCTTAAGCCTCGTCAAAAATTACTTATTTTAACAATAAAGCCCTGGACTTCCCTGCCTGGCCTAAACGTTCCAAAAAAATGCCGGCTGCGTTGCCATGCTAAATGTCTAAAGATATTTGTTTGACCAGAGAAGACAAGAGGCAGCCCTGGAAGGCTCCTTAACCGGCGTCCTATCTCCCTAATTAGCTTCTTGGGCTCGGCGCACCATGGCCCAGCCGTTTCGACAGCGACCGGAACAAAGTCATACACTGGTCCAAGGTTGGCGTATCTGCCGTGCTTACTTAACTTAACTGAGCATCAGCCTCAGCCGCTGCACCTGCCTTCTTGATTATGTGACTGACAAGAGTGGGAGCAAAAGTACACAAACGCTATGGCATCCCAATGCAGGCCTTTTGCCGAAGGGACCAGTGTCGGACCCATCCATCCAGGTTGCCATCTGTACGGCTCAAACGGAGGCTCCAAAATACATTATCATAAAATCTAAAATAACAATCAAATTGTTAATGTTAAAGATACACCTAGGAGATTTTATACTAGCGGTTAGGTATTCAAACTATTTATTTGTGACTAGCATCGTTCAAAACTAGAAAGAATGAATATGACATGTATACATTCTGTCAATGTCTCGATTGAGAAAATGAACAACGTTTCGTTTTTTGCTATATTTTTTTAATGAATCTTCTCGTTAATTGATATTATTAGAGAGAGTAGACCGTTACGTTGTTCGGTTGTGTATTTTATAATATATATAGTAAAGTGATATCTGGATTTTACAAATAGCCACGATGGATTGCCGGGTGTTGACTAAACAATGGTTAAAAGCATTTGGGAAGTAATTCTTCATTAGCTGCACACTTCCACGTTAGTTCTATGCATAATGAGCTAACAAAATTACGCTTCAAACAACATTAATGAACAAATACAAAAAAATATTCTCTGGACGACATCGCCGTTTGAACTTCAAACGGAAACCCCTAGTATTTTTTATGGAGATTACCTAAGTTTTTGATACGTCAGTCGTAATTTTATTAAAGGAAATTTTAGACATATGTTCGTGATTTTTCTCTATCGAGTGAAAGTCAAATACTCAGGATGCGAATCGGTAAAGTCCCGAGAGAAAGACCTAATTACATTTTTGGCATCGCGCAAAAACTTAGTTCTCCGTGTGGTGAAAAGTCATTATCATAAAGTCATTAGAAGAAAATATATTCTCTGGTAATATTATTCACATTAAGATTCTCCCAATACAAACGTAGTTCCCATTTTCTTCTCTGGATATTGACAAACATATATTCATGCTGCAGTGGATCTAGCCGTTCATTCATCGAACCTAATATTAGGCCCTGAACTGATGCTATCTAATATCCTGGTAGCATATCGAAAAATAATATATTGTACCTATATTTCCCGAGTTAAAGGGATTTGTAAAAACTAAAAAGCTTATGAGCAGGCATCGGAGTTTTTGTCGCATGGTAAGACTAATAGCAAGCTATGGAGTCGACATTTGCCATAAATGTAAACTCTTATTCATACTCATACTCATTTATTTAATTTATCTTAAAATGCCTTTAGAGCGGTCGGTCGTGTATATTATCTTATTCGAATTATATAAAAAAATATTTTTCTATTACATTATGAATTCATAACTCCAACTATTTTAACATACAACTATACAAACTACATCGCTGCGAAAGACCTAATGTCATGTAGGTACTGACCGCTGATAAAATTGATTAGTATTTGTCATGTGTCAATCACTGGTGATTGCAAACGTAGTAGTTATTTATATCTGTAAGTGGTAAATACGTTGTGGAATATTCCATAATTAATTATTATGCCTAACCCAAAAATAGCTGCAATTTTGGCATGGATAGAGCCATACAACGATTTACAATATGACTATGAAAAATCTGCTATAGTGTGCTTGAGTTGTGAAGTACAACTCACCCAATTGAAACTTATATTTATTTTAAAACATATCAACAGTATTCTTCATCAAAAGAAATAGTAATCTGTTCTCATATTAAATAAAATTAATCATGAATATGAGTATGAATAAGAGTTTACATTTATGGCAAATGTCGACTCCATAGCTTGCTATTAGTCTTACCATGCGATAAAAACTCCGATGCCTGCTTATGAGAATAAATAATATACTTTTATTGTTGTAAAAACAATTCCGAAGCAGTATTTGTGACTAAAACTTTATACAAATACTTAATAATGTTCTTTTGAGAAGGATGGAAACTAGAGTCGAAATTCAGAAAACGTACATGTTATTGTGTTATCTATGTTTTTCACAAGGACTCTAAACTCTTTGTTGTTTGTTGTCTTTGTTGTTGAACAACTTTGGGTGTCATAATTATTCCATTAGATTGTTTATTTTATAAACACGTTTATACAACAATTAAGTAATTTATATGTGCTTTATCCTATTTCGACATGCATGCCGTCCTCATTTCCAAAATGTAACCAACGCACCTGGTCTTCAATATCATCATCCGCATTATTGGCTCTTCGTACGTCGTGCCCATGTGTATCTTCATACTGCACATAAAAACGGTGACTAGGTTCAACATTTCACTTTATACTAACTCAATACAAACTCTCAAACGTAGAAAAGATATCTACTTAATACAAATTCTTTTAGGGGATGAAATCTACGAAATCCAGCATCATGTTTTCCCGTATAAATTAAGAGAATGCATACGAAGTTTCAAAAATAACATGAAATTGGTAATTTTTGAAAATACTTTGTATCGTTTCTTTCACTTCCTTCGCAATTGAATATTCTGAAACGGTGATTATTTTTCTTACATTGAAAGTAAGAGAATGTTCTTACTTAAAAAAATCGTTTATCGTAAAAACCTTCAACCCCATTAGGGAATGAATTAACGAGAACGATGAGATTAGTTTTCTTGTATTAAGTAAAGGGCCTGTCTGGGAAATTTCAAGAACCTCGCTTTAAAAACTACTTAGCTCGTTCTCCAAAGTAACTGCCAACCTTCTTAATCTTTTTCTCATAATAAAATCCCTTCTGATTGGTTGATTACGTTTTGAAAATAGTCACTTACTGTAAAAAAAATGCAAGCTTCTAGATTCAGTCGTTTCGGTTCTGCGTTGATTGTAAGTCGGTCAGCTATCCAGTCAATGAATTACCTACTCAGAACTTCTGCTATAAACAGTTACATACTATGTAGAGGTATTTCCTACTTACTTCTTGGGTTTCAAATGTTATTTTGTAATTTGTTTGGCCATTATCGTTGTACCTTCCTCTTATGTCTTTAAGGGGTATCACACTTCGTCGTTTTAATGCGCCTATATCATTCATAAAGTAAGGGTTACTGAAAACTTGAAAAAAATTAAGTAAACATATTAATACTGTGGTCGATATGTAAACCATGGTATCGTTCAAAAACAATGCCCCAGATACCGAGTAATTGTATTATTATTTATCAGTAGTTGGTAAATGAATATACTAGATTTACGCAAGACTTGCGTCCGTGTCATACGATACACATACACATTTGTAATAAGTACATAGAAGGCATACCTACTTTAAACGCACCCACTCTCTTACACTTCATATAATAATATTATCAAATTTATTGTGTAACAAAACAAATTCAATTTACTTTCTGAGTTTCTTATTTCGTATATTTATTACAATGTTACGAAATTCGTTTCCACTAAGTCTCTTAGGTACTTACAACCTAACAAAAGCGGCATTATGTAATAGATTAATATAGGTACGTACCTACGTATCTACTGAGGGTCGATCAACTTTTTTATGTCATATCGTGTCCCAACCAAATAAAAATTCAAATCTTACAAATCGTAATAGTTTTTAAATTTATCTGGTATATTATAGTAAATTAACCAAATAATCATTCAAACTAGAACTTAAATACTGAAAGAATTCTTTTTAAATATAGTTTTTTTTTTGGTGACCTAGGAGATAATTTTCGACTCCCATACAAAAAAAGTATGTCCCAATCGCATGTCGGCTTCGGTTTTTACTTAACAGTGTAAAAAAAGTACTCCACCATATACACTATTAACGCTTAATTAAAAAGGTATTAACATCTAATTTAAAATTTCGATGCTAAAATTTCGCTAGAATTCGTAGATTTATTTAAAAAAAAAGTTCTTTTAACGTCCCGAAACAATGATTCATTTTTAAGTCCCCTAACTTACCAAACATTACAAACGCAACGAAGGCTCAAGGTTATGACACTGTATCGCCCAGCCAATAGGCAGCCGATCTAAGTATCACGTGACAAGGTCCACCATTACGGTTACTTTCTTATTCGCCGGCCATTTCGTCCGTGGTTCGAAGTGAGACAAGATGTGTTAATTGTCGGTCCGCTGACTTACTGTGATATTTCGTAAGTAATTTTGTCTTTTTATATTATTTTGAAGCTTAATAGATCCTACTTAGGTCTAAAATGGTCTAACAATATACTTTTTTGAAATATTTGTGTGAATAATAACTAAAATTATTGATTTGACTTTAATTGTCTTCTGGGTCACCGTTCCCCCGGGTCACTTTTCTGGTGACCCAAGAGACGGTGATGGTGACTCAGGAGACTTTATCAATACGTTTTGATAAATTTGCTTCTTTTCATGGATATATTAACTTTTTAATCTAAATTAGTAATAAATTATTACTATGTCTCTTTGCTTATGAGCGGAAGTGGATTAAAAACTTAATTTATTTTTTTCCGTCTTCCCGTTTTGCGATACTTCCTTGATATGCTGAAGTGCACTTCTAAAGTTAAAACGTAACATTTAAAAATGCTTTAAGGTTTTATCATCATGAGGTTTATTTTTAAAGTAAAGGACTCGGTTCAGAGAAAATAGTCAATAAAGAATTTTTGTTAAAATGTAAGACTTTTTAAGAATACGACTTTTCACTAATAATAAATACGTATAGTTTTAATTCCTTTCTCTGAACTGTTTCCAATTCTTTTACTTTATAATCAATATAAACCACGTAAATTACAAAATGTTAAATTTAACAGTTGTGGTTAAACTTATATTGTGGTGTGTTTTATTAGCGTTTAGTATGTAATAACTTTACTTGCATGTATATCAGCTTGCTTATTTTCTATTAACAGCTACAATGGCACCATTAACTGCGGCGGAAAAACAACGACGTTACAAGGAGAAACTGAAAAGGGATCCTGAAAAATATGAAGAGTATAAAAGAAAGAAGAGAGAGAACTATCATGCAAAGAAAAGATTAGTTAAAGATTTGACACCCAAGGAGCATTACAACGCAAAAGTCATATGGAAACTGAAAAAGAGAAATCTAAGAGAGAAACGGCAGGTCCTCAACCGCATCCTGGATAACACGCCACCAAGTTCTCCGTTACACGTGCAAGAGAATATACCACAGCCGGTAAACCTACAAGACAACATTCGCATCCGAGACATGCAAGAAAACATCCCACCATTGGCACCCTTAGACATGCAAGTTGTTCAAGTCATTGAACCAATAGTAGCCAACCATAACCGAGGTGTAGATAATATTATTAAGAAGAAGAATCAAGAAGAAAGGAAGAAAAGAGGACGTAAAAAAGTAAAAAGGGACCGAACGAAATTGTATCGGGATAATTTAAGGCTACAAAAAGAAAATAAAAACTTGAAACGGTTAGCTGAAAAATATAGAAAACGGTACCTTAGGAACAAAAAGAATGTACAAACACCGATTGAGGCCACACAAAAGAGGCTTTTGTCAATGTTTCAGTCCTAAAACCTATTACCCAATCGCGAACAAAAATGCAAATGTTAGAGATTCTAACTGCTCTATTGATCATGTCAGAGAAGGGGATAGGCCTGAATCCGAATCTGATGATGATTTGCCATTAAGCCTGATAATAAACAGCGCAGCATCAACTTTAGATATAAATATAACCGATTTATGCGGACCTCGTAGCTCTACGTTCTATGATGCCATTTATGACGATGAAGAGCAACCGTCAACTTCAACAAGGGGGCAACAAAATAAAGAAGACCGACCAGTACGCCGTGGAGATTTTTTACTTGTAAATGTGCATGCCACCAAAGGAAAATTTTACAGGTATGTCTGCAAGGTTGATGATTTGGATGATGATGGGGACATCAGTGTTACATTTTTAAGAAATGTAAAAAAGTGCCAGATATTTCGATTGGATCCAAAAGATGTGTCTTGCATTGATTATACCGACATTTTGAAAATTCTTCCGGAACCGACTGTAAAAATAAAACCGCGCCAACAATATTTTGAATTTAATGCTCCTATTGATATTTTAGAAAAATGATGTAGTGATGATTATTACCTACTTCTTGATCTCTTTCGATTGATTAAAGTATAATTAGTTATTTAAGACTGTTTGTATTAAGAGATTCAGACTGATTAGACTTAAAAATACATCTAACAAATGATACTGAATTTGTTGCTCGAAAAACGACACGTAGTTGAAATATTATACTTGTTTATTGATGGTTTTCTAATTATGTCTTTATATTATTGAGTCTTTATTTTATTGTTTATTCCTTTTAAAAACTGTGTATTTGAAATAATTTGGATGAGGCGAGCTTTTCTTTAGCCACTTTGGCTGTCACTATATTTTTGATGTTGATTGTACCGATAGCTGAGAATCATTTACTTTGATTTTTGTTTAATTGTTTTGATTTCTGAGTGTTTTTAGACTGATTAGACTTACTGATAAGTTAAAATGTGAAAACAGAATGACAGAATGTCTCTTGAGTCACTGAATCTGTCTCTGGAGGAACCAAAAATGTCTCTTGGATAACTAAATTTGTCTCTGGGAAAACTACGATGTCCCAAAAAAATATAGGCATGTTTTGCATTTTTCTGGAGGAGTGTGATTAATAGATGTTTTTAATTATAATTTTTTGATTATTTCGTAACATTAACATTATTATTCAGATAGGTAGAATATGCATGGTTGCGGTATTTGAGTAATATAAAAACTTTTCGTACATTTTACGACATAAGTGACTCAGGAGACACTATTAGTTGATTTTAAGGAAAACCAAAAAGGATCTCTTTATTTTTAAGTTAACAGAAGCAAAGAGTTTATGTTCTTTTGTATAATAGACGAATAAATATTTCGATTAAATGAAGTTTGATTTAATAAATCCCGGGGAACCCAGGGGACACGTTTTGAGTCAGCACAACATATTTAACACCAAAAGTTGACAAAATAATAAATTTTGTGCGCGGCCCGTAATCGCATACAAAACTTTAATTGTTCTTGTACGCGAAATGTTTAAAAAATAAAGATATTTAAAAGGATTATTTTTTTGAAAAAAATCTTTCTCCATGACATGAAAAAGTTGATCGACCCTGAATTAACTGGTCGATAGCCGATTATCAGTGATAGTTTACATCACATGTGTCTTTGGACAATGTATTGCAATTTGCCTACAACCTCCTCTTAGTACCTACATAGGAGATTATTCGTATTACATATATTATCAGACCGTCGTTTTAGGGTTCCGTAGTCAACTAGGAACCCTTATAGTTTCGCCATATCCTTCTGTCCGTCCGCGGCTTTGCTCCGTGATCTTTAGTGCTAGATTTTAATGGTTATGGGAGGGCTTTGGAGATTTGTTAGATGTATTTTCCGATATTTTTTTTTTCTTGTATAATAAATTCCGATCGTCTTTTTTCCCTGTATAAAAATTTCCGCACGCCTTTTTTCCCTATAGATATATTTCCTGGTATATTTTTTTTCTTGTATATATAAATCTGAACGCCTTCTTTCCGTATAGACATATTTTCCGATAGATTTATTTTCTTATACACAAATATCTGAACGCCTTCTTTCCCTGTATTTTTGTTGTTTAACGAAAAATTTCATGGTCATTCATTTTACTAGGGGCAAAACTTCTTATTTGCTTGGACCCTGTTTGCAATCTTGTGTGGAATATTTTGTGTATCATGGTTAGTTATCTTTAAAGGAATTTTACCAATCAGTAATCAAATCAAACGAGTGAAACGTTGTACTTAGTTAGGCACTTGACAGAAGTACGCCTATTAATCCTCTATACAGTTTATACGTGTAGATAACTTTCTGTCTATTTAGTTTATTACATGTTTGTCTTTGACTTTGTAATTGTCATTTATTGTCAACTTTTATGTTGTAGTGTAAGTAGGTAGTAACGTAAACGGGCAAAATTGCGAACATGCGAATACATATTATATAATTTTCTATCAAGAATCATATCTATTTTAAAATTTCTGATCAGGAAAAAAGACAGCCGGGAATTTGTCCCCTAGTAAAATTAAGGACTATAAAATATTGCATTATGTTAAAAAAATACAGGGAAAGAAGGCGTTCAGATATTTGTGTATAAGAAAATAAATCTATCGGAAAATATGTCTATACGGAAAGAAGGCGTTCAGATTTATATATACCAGGAAATATATCTATAGGGAAAAAAGGCGTGCGGAAATTTTTATACAGGGAAAAAAGACGATCGGAATTTATTATACAAGAAAAAAAAAATATCGGAAAATACATCTAACAAATCCGACTCTGCTTGAATCATTAATTTACAGCGCTATTCTTTAGTCAAGACAATATTCCAATACATAATTTCATATACAATAACCAGAAAAAACATAACACATCCTTTGGCCAGATAGAAAAATGTGAATTAAATTTCACATTTTCTCCATAGTAAATGTATGGAAAAAGTTTTCTTTAATTTGTGGCTTTTTAGTACATTACCGTAAGTTGACCCCAAAGAAACTATTTATACTGGATAGGAATGGAATCGATTGGCATACAAAAATAGCATGGGAAAAATAAAAGTTTTCATTTTTATACAAATTGTATGGGAAAAGTTTTCCTCGATTTGTGGCTTTTCTAGCCGGATATTTTTTTTTGGTTCCATACAAGCTTTTGATCCTTAATAGGAATGGGATCGATTGGCATCAAAAAAAAAGTTTGTCAGAAATGACCTTTTTCTCGCACCCTGTATGTTTTTTCCAAAATCTGTAAAAGCCAATCTTCATTAATTTGAAATCGAGGGAAGGTCTTCTTAGACCGTTTTCTCGTAGCAGCACGGGATCTGGTAGCTGCCCTCATTGACCCAAAAAGAAAATCCACCCTGTATATAATAAAACCTTTATTCACCGACTCAACTCTTCAACATCACTAATAATCTATACCTAATAACAATTCTAATATAAATTATAAAATATTAAAATACAGACTTAGAAACAAAAAACTCAAGGATATTTATCAGAAACCATGTAAATGTACCTATTAAAGAGAATGTTACTCTTCTTCTTTTTTTGGTGATGGATGAGGTTAAATTATGATTCAGTTACACTTTCTACACTTACACCCCCTTAAGTGAATCATTATTAAGCACCCCCTCAATTTTGAATACACTTTGTTTCTATGATCCTTGATCCTGATGTTTACTTTCAATAAGTACATATTTCTGTATACCCTATAAAAACTTACATACTACGATATACTATAAAGGAAAAACCCCGACATTTATTCGAAATAATTATTAACGTTCACTTTAGCCCGCACTTATACTACATTGTCTACACTCAATAGCTCACATTATCACTAAAACACTAATCTTCGTTGACATCACTGACAATCCAACCTCTAGACTGAGCTTAGGCCAATTCTTTCATGAAACCGATGCTGCCAAAAATACGGGAGTGCGGGGGGACGAGGTGAGCGAATCCCGTGCCGTGATTGGTCCATTCAAAGACACGGACCAATCACGGCACGGGATTGACTCGAAGATGGAGTAACGCTACCGGATGTGTGGCAGAGGGGGTAGCGCGACTATGCTATGTCTAGAGGTTTGATTGTCTGTGGTTGATATTTATCAAATTTTACAGCTGGTAAACTTTTCGTTAGTATATCAGCCAGCTGTGATCCAGTTGGACAGAATTTTACTGTAATCTGATTTTCGTCGATTTTCTCCTTTAGATAATAGTATTTTACGTCTATATGTTTGCTTCTTTTTCCCATGATTCCTTTCTTCATAAGCCAAATCGCAGACTGATTATCCACTCTCATTTCAACTTCGAGTTTTTCTTTGGTTATCTCATAGATCAGATCCCTTACGAACAGTAGTTCCTTACAACGTTCTGCTGCTGCTATAAATTCTGCTTCTGTACTGCTTAATGCGATTACTGATTGTTTTCTTGAGCTCCATGCCACTGGTCCACCATTCAGCTAAATCACAAAACCAGAAGTGCTGCGTCTAGTGTCTGGATCTCCCGCGAAATCCGAATCACAATAACCCCTGAGAACTTTATCATCTTTACTAAAGTGAATCCCTTTTTCTGCTGAACCTTTAAGGAATCGCAAAATTGTTTTAGCATTATTCAAATCATTGACCGAAGCGTAGCGAAGGTCTACGTTTTGACTCGGGCATTTTGCTTTTGTATGTCCGGATGTTCTCTACAGGTCGCAATTCTCAACCGATTCTTGTGAAATTTTGTGACCAGATTCTATGAGTAAATAAAAATTTTTTTTCGATCCCGTTTTTGGAAATTTTCAAAAATGGAGGATTTGTTGACCTCGCGCTTAAACAAATAGTCGTATCGATATCATAAAAGAGTATTTTCTTTTTGAGACATATTTACATAGTAAATGGCAAAAAATGCAGAAAAATTGTATTGCTGGTTTAGGCGGTATTTAGATATTTAGTTTGTACTCGAGAATGAGTAGTCGAATTTCGTCAGCTTAGCCAAGAACTATCATGGCGCGTTTTGTAAACAATCGCTTTTTTTTTTGCACACAGAAAGTCTGGGTTCGATCCCCAGTAAGACATAACTTTTTGTATTTTTTTTAATAAATTAAAATCTTTGTATTGTTGATTGATCAAACCGCTGTGTGGCGCTGTCATCGTGCACGGTCCCAATAAGCTATGCTCGCGAGGTCTACAGCTCACAGACCTACGTGAAAACTAATGTCTTGTCGCGTTTTATTCGAGAGATATAACAATGATCCTATCATCTCGCGGTAAAGCTCATGAGACTTTGTATCAACTTTAACGGATGGATGTTCTTCTATCATAATCGTTGGGCATCTAAATTCTTTTGCATTTTCAAGATTGGATTTTTTAATGATTTTCTCACTATACATATGTCTTCTAAAAATTTTAATCCCTTTTTTATCTTGCTTTATATCCAAACCTATATAATTAGTTACTTCATCTAAAATTCTTAATTCGAACGATTTTTGAATTGTATCTATTATATGCAATAGATCTTCTTCTCTTTCTCCGAGTACTAATCCGTCATCGACATATACTGCAAGGATAATTTTCCTTTCACCTTCCATGACAAAGATGCATTGATCAAGTTTCATTTGTTTAAAACCCATCTTTGTTAAGAACTCTGTAAACTTGATATTTCACATTAGTGGAGCTTGTTTTAAACCATACAAGCTCTTGTTTAGTTTGCATACTTTGCCTTCTTTGTCACTGTAGCCTTTAGCTACCTTCATGTATATAGATTCCTTCAAGTCTCCATGTAAAAGGGCCGTTTTGACATCAAACTGCTTCATCTTTAGATCTTTCGCTGTCGCAATTGATAATAGAATTCTTAAAGAAGTAGTATTTACTACCGGACTATATGTCTCATCATAATCTATTTTGTACTTTTGTTGAAAGCCCCTTGCAACTAGTCTGGCTTTATACCTACCATCAGACTTGACAGTAAAAATCCACTTGCTAGTAACTAATTTCCTTCCTTTTGCTTCTTGTTCATCCACAAATGACCACGTCTTATTTTCTTCAAGTGATTTAATTTCTTCTTCTATAGCTTGTTTCCATTTGTCCTTTTCTTTTGATTCTATTGCCTCCTCGTAGATCAACATCGATGCTCCAGTATCATAATTCATTAAATAATCTTTATATCTATCGGGTAGTCTACGTTCTCTGGCAGGTTGAACTCTTCTATTTTCATTATTATTACTATCATTATTTCGATTACGATTACTTTCAACTCGATTTTCAACTAGTTCAGAATCAACAGGTTCTTCATTCCCATCATAGTAGTCTTCATTACTTTCTTCTTCTACTTCTCGGTTTGTTTCACTTTCATTTCTTTCAACTACATTTGTTTCATTGTTATTTGTTTCATTGCCATTTGTTTCGAATTCATTTGTTTCTACTCCATTTGTTTCATCTTCATTTGTTCCACCTTCAATTGTTTCACCTTCATTTGTTTCACCTTCATTTGTTTCACCTTCACTTGTTTCACTACTCAATCTTCTCAAATGAATATCGCCTTCTCGAACACTCTCCATATTTCTACTTCTTATTCTTTTTCTTAACATTTCACCTTCTCGATCTTCATTATTGTTGACTCTACCACCTTGATTTTCTTCCTGTCTATTAACTTCTTTATTTTGTGTTGTGCCTTCCCTAACTGTCTCTTCGTTCTCTTCGACTATCTTCCAAAGACCTCTAATGCTTTCATCATTTTCTTCATTTAGATATATACCTTGCTCATCTTCATTTATTCTTACATCCCTGGCTCTTACAATTGTTTTCGTTTCATCCACCCATATTTTGTAACCATTTCTGATATAGCCAATCAGAATTCCTTTATTACATCTAACGTCTAACTTTCGTACACCAGAGTTTATATTATAATAGGCTGTTGAACCAAATCTTCTTATATGCGATACGTTTGGTTTGAAGCCAAACCACATCTCAGCTGGAGTTTTGTCTTTACCTTCGGTGGGGCTTCTATTTATTAGGAAGCTGGCAGTTGTAAGTGCTTCGCCCCATAGATAGTTTGGAACACGGCTGTCGAATATTAATGCTCTAGTTCTTTCTAACAGGGTTCTATTCAGTCTCTCCGCTTTTCCATTCAGTTGCGGCGTGTAGGGTATTGTTAGTTCTAGAATTATTCCTTTAGAGTTGCACCAAGACATTAGATTATTGTTCGAGTATTCGCGTCCATTATCGCATCTAATTTTTCTCACTTTTGAATTGAAATGATTTTCCGCTAAAGTCACAAACTGTTTTATTTTGTCAAAGGCTTCACTTTTAAAAGTAATTAAATAAACGACACAAAAATGTGTAAAGTCATCTAGGAAAGTAATAAAATATTTTTGTTATCCCAAGTGGGAGTTTCTATTGGACCACAAACATCCGTATGAATTATTTCCAAAGGGAATTTAGCTTTAATTCTATTGTTTTTGAAAGGTTTTCTAGTCATTTTCGTTTTGACACATATTTCGCAAAAATGTTCTTGATTTGCCCCTCCAATTTTAATACCGTTTACCAATTTAGCTAGACGCGGCACATCCGATACGTGACCAAGCCGGCGATGCCAGATATAGACATTCTCGGAGAACAATACCTCACGAACGATATTTGCAGAAAATTCTGTTTCATAGAGACCGTTTCTAGTTTTATAACCAGTAAGAATAATATTATTATGTTTCTTTACAGATACCTTATTTCCAGCGAAGAGTACAGATGCACCGTGATCAGTGATTGAACTTACAGATATCAGGTTTCTAGAAATTGCAGGAACATATAGTACATCTTCCAGTTCAAAACCATTTGTGTTGACTGTACCTATTGCTTGAGCGACGAGGTTCTCTGCATTGGCACATCTTACATCTACATTTATATTTTCTGTGGAATTTATGATATCATTATTGTAAAACATGTGGGAAGAAGCACCTGAATCAATTATAGCTCTAGTACTAGTCGTGTGTTTTATTTCTACACTCACCAGGCTGAACGTACGGCGAAATCTTTCAGTGTGTCCCTTCCTATTACATTTCCTACATATTTTCGTAGAAAAACATTCACTGGAAGTGTGTCCACTTTTATTGCAAATGGTGCACTCTTTATTAAAGCAGAATCTTGCAATATGACCTGGTTGATTGCAGTTGAAACACTTCTTTTCATTACTTTTCATGGCTTCTTCTGTTTGTGGATGAATATCTGAGGGACTACTATCAAATAGCTTAAGTTCTTTTTGAATACGTTCAATCAGAGTATGTATGGTTTGGTCAGATTTTGGAGTTACCTCCCATACAGTTCTAAAGAAATTTAAATTAGCTGGTAAAATTGTTAAAACCTTTTGTATAAGCATGTCATCATTTATTTTATTTGTGGTAGACTAGTTCAAAACACATATTTTGAAGTTTGGTAATATCCTGAAGTATATCTCCGCTGAATTTATAGTCGTAGAATTCAATTACCTTTAGGTGGCTGTCTTTTTCCACTTTGTAATTAAAGACAACATCTAACTTATCGAAGATATCCTTTGTAGTTGAGCAATTAATAACATAATGTAAGATATTCTCATCTATTGATTTTAAAATAAATTATTTAGCCTTTGCGGCTTTACCTTTATCTTCGCTGTCTTCTCCAACTCCTTTGGCGTCCAGAAATAATTTTGATAATTTACGCCACGTAGGATAGGAGGAATTTAAATTCAATTTATTTAGGCAATCCATATTCTGCATCTTTTAAAATTACGTACGGTTTACTGAAACGTCAGACTGGTTGCTAGCCTTATTTTGTAAACAACTCCGTTGCTAGGCTTATCTTCTGAAATATTTGTGTACGAAAGCTGAATCGTTTTCCTGAAACACTAAAATCACTGAATTTACTTTATCTTGTGGGCTCCATAACCTTTTAATGGTTATGGGAGGGCTTTGGAGGTTTATTAGAAATACGGGAAGGCACTTTAGTTTGTCAATACATTATTTATTATTTAATTTACAAACACAACATTTCATGACGGCTTCTTCTTCTTCTTGTTAGGGGCTATATAAGGCTCCAAAGCCTATGTATCACTGCGACCATCGCTGATCTATTGTGATCGCCACCTACTACAACTCTCGATCCAAACCTGCAACTTCAAACAGCTGCAGGATCTTTTTGATCTCGAGAGACTTTACCTCCTCCGGGCGCAATATGTGTCCGCCCAGGATTAAGTCACGAGTACGCATTAGGCAAGGGCACTCTGTGAGGATGTGCAAGGGCGTCTCCTCTGCCTCCATACAGAGTCTGCACCGCCCCATGTCACGTTTCCCCATGGTGTGCATGTGCTTATTTAGGCAGCAGTGCCCAGTAAGCACCCTTACCAAGTTGCGCAGTTGGTTCCTAGACAGCGCTAAGGCGTTCGAAGATGCTTTTTTGCTGAAGACCTTGATAAGCACTTTGGAATGGTTCATTAAAACCTGTTGTTTCCCTCCAGAGTTAAATTGTTGTGTATTGACAGTAGGTCTTTAGGGTGAGCCTCGTTAGGCTTTTGGGGATACCACAAAACGGCTCAGGACTGTAGTTTTTCCCCTTAGCCCCTGCTCGCGCGAGTTCGTCGGCCTTTTCGTTTCCTACGATACCCGCATGCCCTGGGACCCAACGTAGAACAACTTTGTTCCTGGCTCCAAGATTTGTTCAATAGTTGCCTGCAGTTCTCAACCAGCCTCCATGTGGTGACATCAGAGGTTAGGGCTAAGCGTGCCGCCTGGCTATCCGAATGGATATAGATTGTGTGATTACCGTAGTTGCTTTGCAGATTGATTGACGCACATTCTAGAATGGCGTATACCTCTGCCTGGAATATAGAGCAAAAACGTCCTAGGTTTAAGCTGATGCTTTCCCTAGGCGCTTCACCATATACTCCGCAGCCTACTTCAGATCCGGATTTGGAGCCATCAGTGTACCACCTCAGGCTTCCTTCTTTCCACTTAATTTGACTGTTTGACCAGTCGTCCCTTTTGGTGACTTCCACTGAGTAAAGTTTGAGTGGACAAAATTTGGGTGCCATAATGTCGGATGGCATCCCATGAACAGGAATATCGTACACTGATTCCTTAAACAGTCTCAGAGTTTTCGATAACCAATTACCTCTCCTCGCGCCCGCTATTCTAAGCATACTAGATTTCGCCTCCAACTCCAGATGCAGGTGAAGGGGCGGTAGATTTAGTATGGCCTCTAGGGCTGCCGTCGGGTAGGATGACATGGCTCCAGTGACGATGACACAGGCAGTTCTTTGCAGGCTGCCAAGCTTCGTCACTGTTACCTTCTGCGTCGTTTTCCTGTACCATGCTACAGAGGCGTAAGACACTATCGGCCTCACTATAGATGTATACAGCCATAAGGCAATTTTGGGTTTTAGCCGTAAGGCAATTTTGGGTTTTAGCCGTAAGGCAATTTTGGGTTTTAGACGTCATGACGGCTTATAGAAATAGAGTAATTTGACATTCTCAAGTTTGATTTAAACATCGTTCAAACTTGAGCTTCTATATTCAAATTAAATGTGTCAAGCCAGTGTCGACTGCATATCCACCCTCTTCATACCAACACTAAAAAGCTGAAGTTTGGCATATCGAAGTCAGTTACGCGGACAAAATCGTAAAATAAAAAGTAGAATATTTTTTTTAGGATAGCTCCCCTACTACAGGACGTGTCGTTGGATAGGTCTTTCAAAACAAATATGGGTCATTAGAAACATTTTTTTTAACATAATATTTTCGGAAATACCTAATAGTTCTGACAAAAAAAATTGTGCCCCCCCCCCCCTTTCTAACTTTTGAACGATAGGTCCAAAAAATACGTTTTACAATATTTGCACGTTATGCGAGCCTTACAATATTAAAACTAGTTCTACAGAATTCATAACAAGTATGTATGAATTCTGTATTCTGTTTTATTTTCCATATATTTTATCCCTTTTTAGAAGAGCAATTTTGACATATTTCTTGAATGAAGTTTAGGGAACTTTTTTATATAATATTACACAGTTTCCCATGTTTTTTTTAACTTTATTGTAACTTTGTTAGTTGTTCTAGATATTCCAAGAGTGTTTCAAATAGCTCCACTCGATTGTGTGTGTTATAAATAAATATCGAATACCTAGTTAAATTACAAATGTTACAATACAAAAAATAAATACTTGTTAACCAAGGACGTTCGTTCATGACGCCTATTCCTCTATACACTAAGCTAGACAGGGCTTTGTTCGACTTTGAAATTCGCAGTAGTTAAGGTCGTACTGTACATCTTGAAATATGGAACAGAACCAGAAATTGGGGAAAATATTCACCATGCCATTGAAAACATGTACCTACCTAAATTAAATTGACTTTAATGCATGAAATAACCAAATACCCTTACGCAATAGGGCTTTCCATTAAAAAAAAAGCGGCCAAGTGCGAGTCGGACTCGCCCATGAAGGGTTCCGTATTTAGGCGATTTATGACGTATAAAAAAAAAAACTACTTACTAGATCTCGTTCAAACCAATTTTCGGTGGAAGTTTACATGGTAATGTACATCATATATTTTTTTTAGTTTTATCATTCTCTTATTTTAGAAGTTACAGGGGGGGAGGGACACATATTTTACCACTTTGGAAGTGTCTCTCGCGCAAACTGTTCAGTTTAGAAAAAAATGATATTAGAAACCTCAATATCATTTTTGAAGACCTATCCATAGATTTTTGAGTTTCAGTTCGAAGTATGGGGAACCCCAAAAATGTATTGTTTTTTTTTCTATTTTTGTATGAAAATCTTAATGCGGTTTACAGAATACATCTACTTACCAAGTTTCAACAGTATAGTTCTTATAGTTTCGGAGAAAAGTGGCTGTGACATACGGACGGACAGACAGACGGACAGACGGACAGACAGACAGACAGACAGACAGACATGACGAATCTATAAGGGTTCCGTTTTTTGCCATTTGGCTACGGAACCCTAAAACACCCTTTTTATTGTGTGGCGTGTCACCATGGGTGAGCGATCGATGGTTACTCTTGTCGACAACATACAATTTTAATTCTTAGTAAACAACATATCGAGATCGGTATCTTTTTGTGTTAAGGATTAGTTGTTTATACTTTCATAGAATTAAGTGCGCAAGCTTAAAAGGTTAACGTAAACAACGTCATAAATTTGTAAAACATTTCCATAGATTTTAAACACAGCCTATTAGATCCATCGAGTCGTGTACACAAGTACAGCGTTTTGGTCCATATGAACCATGTGGTCATTTAAATAAGGTAAGATTTGGTTTGTCCCCTTGACATTCATTGACTGAGGATTCGTTTTAAACGGACGACCTTGGGAGTCCGTTTAATTGAATCCGAAGCCAGAAAGTAGTCTTCCAGCCGAGTCATATATAGTGCTCTTCTCAAAAATGGTGCAAGAAATGTGAATATAATAGAAATATTTTACAGAAACAACGTTCTAATTTTCACAGAAAAAAGTAAAACCATTAAAAAGATTTGCTTTGCCGCCTTTAAAAAAATAGAAGTGTATTTTTCTGCTGAAAATACGCCAACCTATTTGAGACACCTAAATAGTCGCGGTACCAACATTATAATAATAAGTACTGATCATCTATTTGGCTGTTTAATGGACCTATGCCTTTATTTGATATGGCCATTTCAACTTTTAAAAAGTTTAGAACTCGACAAATAATGGAATTTGTATGCAACATTGCAGTCCCGAAATCGAGACTGCAATGTTCTTAACTTTTTAATTTTTTGACTAACCATAAACTAAGCACTTCGCGACTTATTTTTTAACCGGTAACGTCGACTTTGCCGTCCATTTTGAGAAAAATAACTTTTTTAATACAGAGTTGGGCAGAATAAGTGTTTAAAATAGTCGTAAAATTAAAACATATCTTCAGATTTCAAACGTTTGAATATTTTTATTTTAAAAGTACCTACTCTATAAGTTTCAAAATTAGATCGTAGGCTCAAACCGGCGGTCTCCCTTCGCTTGTACGAGCATACTTTTATGTATTCCTCCATAGAACGAATTACCTCACAATACTGGAATTCCGCATATCTTTATCAACCGGTGCTTGAATGAAGTTAAATTCTGTGTACAGTCACCAGCAAAAATCATAATTATGTGATTACTCTCATCTGGCATAAATATCTCTCCACTGTGAATGCAAATACATGGGATGGCAAAATTACTTATTTTATCACCGACTCAAAGGAATCGGTAATAGTAACTATAAGAAGCTATTACCGATCGTAGATATATAATTTAATTTTATACTTACTGTCGTGACACGATAGGTACCCATTATTATAAATACACACACTCAAACTGATACAGATCAATCTCCCCAAACTAAGCAACGCGTGAAAGTTCCTAGAAATTTTCGTTCATATTGTAAATATAAAATATTAATCTCCTTATAAAGTGTTAGAAATTTTCAAAATAATCTACTATGGAAACTATGTCACCACACCTGCCTAGGTATATATATAAGTCTCACTGCTGGGCACATACTTTCTCTTATCAGCTTATCACGATCGGAAATAGCTGCTTAAAATCGTTAATAACTTCACAGCCATTATTATGGGTCGGCAATAGTAACAATCGACTCAGTAACTTTATAAACTAATTTTTACATCATAATCCTTTATTTAGGTACAGGTAGCTTTGTAATTACCTTTTATAAACATAATATTAACGTATAAAAATGGAAAAGTATATTTGAGGGCAACCTGTATACTTAAAAAATATGGTCGATTCTAAAATAGCCTTAATACCTGCATTTACCTTACTTGGTTTTTTTCCAGGTTCACTTGCAGATTATTAGCTTTAAGCCATTGCATTGTGTCAATAATGGTATTATAAGCAGGGATAAGTTCGCCTTTGTTGTATTTAATTTATTCTGTAACTATGTTTCTCGTGTTTTTATTTCCATGTGCAATAAAGTATATACATACATACATACATACATTAATTGAGCCATTGTAGTTGTGACTGTTGTTATCAGGGATAACTACCGACATATCATCTGCAAATAGTGTGCAATCATAGTTAGTAATTAATGGCAAGTCATTCACATAAAGTAAGAAAAGAAGAGGCCCTAAGATAGTCCCTTGTGGTACTCCTACTCTATTAAATTTACCTTCAGATTTAAATTTCTCTTCTATGTTTTCGCAATTAACACTAGCAGTTTCCACCAGTTGACGTCTATTGGTGAGATAGTTTTCTATCCATTTTTGAACTACACCTCTTAAACCATATACTTCACATTTCTTTAGAAGGAGGTCATGAGAAACATGGTCGAATGCTTGGCTCATATCGAAAAAATGGATACTGTATTATTTCCTTCGTCTACATTATTAATTATATTATTTATGACGTTAAAAGCAGCTAAGGTAGTGGATTTTCCTTTTTGAAAGCCATGCTGTTGGATACTCAATACTTTGTATTTATTTATAAAATTCATTAATCTTTTGTGCATAGCTTTTTCCAGGACTTTGGCTAAGATTGGAATAAGTGTAATAGGTCTGTAATTATTTACCTTTACTTTGTCCCCTTTCTTGTAGATAGGCTTAACAATTGATAATTTTAGTTTGTCTGAAGATTTATTAGGTAAGATAAAACAGGGGCTATTAAATCACCGGTCGACTTAAGTACCTCAGTTGGGATATCGTCATATCCAACAGATCGAGTATTATTCAGATATTTTATTAATTCTGACACCTCCTTTGAGCTTGTAGGCGACAGGAACATATTTGCGTAGTTACTACACAGAGGATAGTTATACTGTAACAAGTGAGAGCCAAGAGTAGCGTGATTTTTGTTATTTATAAAGAAATTGTTAAATGCGTTGGCTATATTGACGGGTCCCTCGATCACAGTGTCATCAACAATAATCCTATTAATACAATTTCTCCTATTATTTAGTTTCCCCATATCCATATCATTTATGATGTTCCAACTGGTTTTGGTGACATTTTTAGAGCCGTAAATAGATTCTTTATTGTCTATTCGTCTTGATGCAGTTATGCATTTTTTAAGCAGGTTATTGTATCTATTATAATTTATCTTGAGGTGTTTTACTTTTGTAATACAGGTATCTTAATCTACGTTTTGTTTCAAATGCATTTCTTATACCTTTCGTTATCCATTTCGTATTATTACCAGCATATCTGACTTTGCTTATGGCAATCGGGAAGCATAAATTAAAGAGCAAGGTATACGTGTCATAAAACTTACTTCCGCATAAACCTCCCTCCAAGACAAGCTTTCTAGGTATTGATAAAACTTTTTTAAATTGCCACGATTGTAGTCTCGTCTTTTTATATATTCGTACGAGGGGGGAATATGCTTTTCGCGTACTGGTATTCGAAGTAGCTGGCCAGTATCATGATCTGATAGACCCAAAGGAAGAACTTCGCCTGTAGCATATGGGATGTTGGATATTATTTGATCAATACAAGTATTTAATCGTGTGGGTTTTGTAATATGAATATGAAAGTTGTGATTTTGGATAATTCTCTGGAATTCATGAAGCGAATGTGTTGGCTGTAACAAATCAATATTGAAATCACCTGCAATAATGACGTTAACTGCTTTCTTCTTAATGGTTTGTAACAGACTATCTAGTTTTAAAGTTTCTCGAAAAACAGTCTGCCAGTTTAAAGCCATTAATATTTACATTTGCCTCGTCTCCCGATTTTACAAAAGTCTCAGAGAGACAGATTAAGTCTATATATTTCCCATCATTATCTAAATCTTTTAGTGTTATTTCTATTAAATCTCTTTTGTTTAGCAAGCCTGCGATATTTTGGTGTAACAGTAAAAACGTATGGGATTTATCTGACGCATTTGAATCTATATCATTAATCTCGAAAAAAATCCTCTTCTGTTTGAGTGCTCGATGTTGCAAGATAATTATGCCTCACATTTGTCAAAGGTGAGCTACTATGTATTGTATGTTGATCATCATCATATGGATAGTTATTAAATTTATCAATTTCAGTTATGTAGCTTTTTAGGTCTTTGAATATTGTTCGCAAAGCATTATTATTTATAAAACCAGATGCTCTATCTCATAGGGTGCCTGATTTAGGACATCTTCTGAACTAAATATATTTGATTTCTTTGCCTTGTGTCCATCTGCCTGTCGTTTTAGCCACATAGTTAAGTTTACATAGCTTTTTAAATTTATACTATGCTTCACCTGCAATTTGGCCTTAATCATGGAGTACAATGCCCACAATGTTGAAGACTTTTTAGTTTCTGCTAGTTCTTTAAATTATGCCAAAAACACGTGTTCTGAGAAACTGTGGTCAAGTTTTTTGGTTTTCCAATTTATAAAATTGTTATAAGTAACCATATATTTCGCCTTTGATTTTGCCGGCAGCAAGTTCTGTATAGCCAATTCTGCTTCGGCTCTTAATGCAGGTGGGGTGCAATCAATAATCATTTCTTCGTCAGTTTCGTCAGAACTCATATTGAATTATTTATAATAAAACAAGATTACAAACAACAAAATTAAATCCTATAAAACAGAATTACAGTGAAAAATTATCAAGTTTCCCGCCAAACCTTTTTTTTCTATACGGTTAGAGTCACGTTTGAGTAGACATTTTTACCGCTACCTAATATTAATATATAATATTTATCGCTCTTTAGCGATAAGACCGCCTGTTGTTTACCTCTGTCTTCATGTATCATTTGTGTTTCCATGTACATTTATTCTGAGGTTGTGCAATAAAGAGGATTTGTATTGTATTGTATTTAGATGAAATATTAATATTTCAATGTGTATACGAGGGGCGTTCAATAAAAAGTGAGAATGAGTATGTTATATACAACTTTTATTAAATGTTATTTTATTTTTCGACATAGTCACCTTTTAGCATAATACACTTAGTATATCTTTTTTCTAAACTTAATATTCCATTTCTAAACAAGGTTTTATCTTGAGTACTTAAAAAATCTTGTACTGCAGCGACTACCGCGTCGTCGTCTTCAAATTTCTTGCCTCTTAGGTATTTCTTCAATCTCGGAAATAGGTAGAAATCACTAGGGGCGAGGTCTGGTGAATACGGAGGATGCTTAAGGATATCGAACCCAGCATCACGTATTGCAGCCATTGCAACGGCGGACTTGTGTGCCGGTGCATTGTCCTGATGGAACAACACAATTTTCGAGAGTTTACCTCGCCGTTTTTCACGGATCTCATTGCGCAATGTTGCTATTTGTTTGGCATATAAAGAGCCCGTAATAGTGGCTCCATGCTCGAGATACTCAATCACTACGACCCCAATCACTACGACCCCTTTACCATCCCAAAAAACAGAGCCCATGACCTTATCGGCAGATGGGCCCGCCTTGAATTTCTTCGGAGTTGGAGATGATGGCCTTTTCCATGTCATAGACTGCAGTTTCGTTTCAGGGTCGTAATGATGGAGCCATGTTTCGTCCATTGTTATAAATCGCGCCAAAAAAAGTTCCCGGTCTTGCTGTATCAGGTCCAAAGCTTCTTGACAAATCTCGACTCAGTTTGTTTTTGCGTGTCAGTAAGCATTCTGGGTACCCAACGCGCTGATACCTTTTTCATACCCAAGCGTTCATGTAAAATATGCACGCTCCCCGTTGAAATCTTTACATTTTCAGCAATAAAACGAACCGTGACACGACGATCCGCCAAAACTAAGTTTTCGACTTTTTTCACAATTTCTTCAGTTACTGCTGTAGTAGGGCGTCCGGAGCGGGGATCATCCATGGTCGATGTTCTTGCACGTCTAAATTCGGTGCACCAACGTGCAACTGTCGAATACGGAGGAGCATTAGACCTTAAAGTGTCCCGTAAATCTAAATTGACTTGGTCCGTAGAAAAATTTTTCAAACACAAGTATTTAATAACGGCGCGCAGTTCAATTTTCTCCATTTTCGCTAACGTACTCAACAGCATCGCAAAGAAATCGCCGTATTTTTTTTTTAAACAAAAAACAGTTAGTTTTTTTTTTCATGGCAATCAGCTAGGTAGATTAGCTTTACCGGCCAGTATTTACTTTCCTAATATTTAAAGAGTTTGCATCTCATTCTCACTCGTATGTAGTTAAGAAAAAAATTGATAATAGGTAATGTCTTATTTGTCATGTTCATGTATATTTATTATGTAAATAAAACTGCACTAAGTACATACCAAATCGTTTGTTTTTTTTTTTAATACGCATAGTGGCAGAATGTCATAGTGAACCAGAAAGCAAATGTTGCTTAGTTTTTTTATAACTGAATGTCATGATGCCTGTGCCACAAATTTATGTGGAATGGTAATTAAAAAAGAGGACTTTGCCGGCCTAGGCCTGCAAAATGTGTATGAAATTCCATTAACGACCTCTTGTCCTAGCCGCACCTGAAACGTGATAGGTACTTCGCAGCCTATTATAAGGAACATAACATCAATATTTCATTGCATGTTTGAGAAAAATATAATAACTCACACTTAACACTAATCAATGGATTGATAGGCCACATCGAGAGTAATTTGCTTTTCCAGTATTTAAAGGCAACGTTATTATATTATTTACGAGTATAAATGGGGAAGTAAAGACTCGTTATTTTTACATAATGTTCAACGATCCAAATTGACAACAATGCGGTACTTATTGTAAATTGTAAAACAGTTAAACATGCACTCACTTCACTCACAGCACAAAATAGCGTTTATTCGCTCCGTGCAAAACGGGTGGTAGGAGAAACCGAAACGATCGCAGCGCTTGATGTGGCCAATAATGACAACATTGGTAACAGTGTTTCTGTCAATTCCCATACTTCTCAGTTATTTTAGCTTTATAATCATACTTACGATCAAAATAGGTCACGATAGCTAATGGTGTGGTAAACTGCAATAATACTGGACGAGACAGTAATAGAGTCTGTTCGGAAAGAGAAGAGTCGTGGAATGTATGGAGCCCAATACATTCCACGACTCTTCTCTTTCCGAACAGACTCTAGTAAATTTTATATATTTTCAACGCCGAGCTAGATATTAGCCTTTTATACCATATAGTATTATTCCAGGCTTAACAACGTAATGGCTAAACATTTTATCTAGTCTATGTCAACACAGAGTTTTTCTTGTATGTTAATAAAATAGTATGGCTAATATAGTGTACCAACATTAAGTGATTGTAATATTAGTTATTAAAAGCCCGTCAAAAGCACACTTTTGGGACGTAGGGTTATCTGTCATCTGTCACAAGTGTCACAACTGACATTGTGCCTATTAAGCGGGAGAACATAAATATTTAACATAAAATGTGTTGATTAAAACCTGTGAAAAAGGTCAATGTTTTTATAATTGCAAGCATCGTACGTATCCCCAGGAAGAGGATCACTGAGTCATCAAAACATAGTGAAACATACATTTTTTCATTGAATTTGTAACGAAACAACAACGAAGGAAATTGACCGAATAATATAAAATACACAGATAATTTTTACTGTTTTCACTAAAGGAAAAACCAAGTGTATTTAACATTAAATACGAATAGATTCCGCACATTGTTAAGTACATTATAGTAAATATTTTTAAGGAATAATCGTTATTTTGTTGCGCTCGTTATTTGACAGCGCCGACCACGTTGCGAACGCTAGGCGGCGCTGCCATCGTGCACGGTCCCATATTGTAAACTTCGACCTTGATAGGCTTCAGGATATTTATTTATACAAGAAATCAGATTACTTTCACCTTTACTTTTGATATGGAAAGTATCATACACGGCTGAATAACACACAAATTACCACGAAACACAAATTACGTTTACACGCAGGTTGTGAATCTACCCGCCATTATTTCTTCTGAATTTTCTTGTAAAGTTCTCAGCGAGTGTGGTATGTTGGCGTATGACAACTTTGTTTCTTTTAACATTGTAAAAGAAACAAAGTATTGAAAGTATTTTTATTTATTTGAAACAAAAATAATCCGTTGTTATAATATTTTGAGTTTTATTTGACAAAGATGTTTTTTTCTGTGCCAACGGCCTCCATGGCAACGATGGCCATAAATAATCTGTATCAGATGTTTTTGTGTGTTTTCCACGCCCTGGATGCGAGACTTTGAGGACGTTGTAATGATATATCCTCGGCTCCTTATATCACCGTGTATAGTAAACATCTGTGAATAAGGCGAGGGAGCAACTTTAACAGTGACAATTTTTTTTTATCTATTTCTTACAATGTGGCCTGATAAAAATAGGCTTCTCATCCGTTTGTCGTAATACAAAGCCCTTTTCGAAGTTATCTGGAATTTGTACGTCTTTCAGTTGTTGAAAACAGAATTTCCTTTCGTGATCGGTAAAGAGCATAATCTTTCTTAAAAAGGCGGAAGTTTATCTGCGTATCCCTCTGTGACGAATTCTCTTAATTATTGCTCCTTCATTGCCGGTATTGCTCTGTGGTCATGTTTTACCTTCTTCTTTTGCGAGTTTGCTTGCATTTCGGCTGGAATTTGCTTTGCGCTCATTTTTACGATCATTTTTGATTTGTTTTTTACCGAATATTGGTCGTCAGCCAGGTTAGGGCCTGATTCATGTAGATTCCTTTACACTTTCCTATATAAGTATGTAGGTACTTATCTCGCTTTAATTGGCGAAAAAAATCTTGTAATTTGTGCGTCCATTGTTGAAAACAAAAGATTATAAGCTGAAGTCTAGAAACCATAAGGACGAATAATTGAGTAAAAAGGTTCCATATTAACAAAATAAAAAACGTTATTATAAGATTGGGACACTTAATTTTCCCAACTCTGTACAGTTGCTCAAAAGTGGTACTTTACCAGCTATTTAACATGCGTAAAGGTATAACGTAGTATAAAGTTGAGGAGATTCAGTCATGTACAGTCTTAAGTTTTCAAGCTGATCTAGTATGAAACTTGGTCTTTTGTATTAGAAACCGCAAACCGAAGGCGCCTTTAAAAAAAGTTTAGTACCTACGCTATGTAATGTTTTTCTATTATCAAACCTATGTAGATATTTACATAATGGACTGTACTAACAATCGGCAGTTCTCACGTGCTCGACACGTACTTTGTAGCTGCTTTGATAGTGCACGACACCTTGCACTTTGTGACTATGCGCTGAAACTTGGCACAATTGATTCTTAGCTGGTCTTGAGTTGATAGAGACCGGGAGCCAACGAGAGCCAACTCCTTTTAGTGGGGGGGGGGGAGGGGGAAGTTCGACGCTGCCGCGCTTCAATTTTTGGATAAATTAAGGACGAGGAATCTATTTTTAGAACAAAAACAATGCACTTTCTAACAAAAAAAATGAATAAAGGAGAAAAAACTAAAAAAAGTATATTTGTTTTTTTATATTTACCTATTTTTTTTAAGTATAACAGAAATCACAAAACAAAAAATATAGTCGTAAAGCTACACTTATCTAGTTTACAAAAATATATAGATTATTATATAAATCTGTTGAAACATGGGAGATAAAAAATAATATTCAGCGTGGGTCAGGGTGACCTCAATGCATGATCGTCCGTGAAGTAGGGCTTAGGTACTGTTTTAAACACACGAATGGTGAATATCTCAGATCATAGAAGTAAGGAGATTTATAACGAAGCATAATTTCAACGAGACTCGGTGTCTCCAACTGTGCCCCACCACATCATTGAGGGCGTGGCCAGACAACCAACTCACGCGCTGTGATTGGCCGAACCGCGCGGGGTAAAGGACAAGAGCGGCGACGCTAGAGAGTAGGACAAGTCGATAAATTTTCAACAGCTATCGATATTTTGTATTATGTTCTAAACATGACTTTATTGTTTTGGCATTAAAATATTTTAAGTAATAATTGCCATTGACTTAATTTATATACCTTTAAACATTTGACCTTATTTGCGAGCTAAGATTTTTAAGGTACGATTAAGGTAAGTACCTACCTATAATATTATTCGATCCATAAAGTTCTGTCACGAAGGTTTCTACTGATAGAATGTAATACAAAGCTTTTAATAAAAAAATAGCAATGATTCGAAAGCTTGTTATATGTTTATCAAAACGTACCTAACATAATTGGTATAAAATTTAGTAACGATTTTATTTACTGTTTGTTTATATTGTTTACTTTGGGATTGTCGTTAGACGCGAGCAGTCGCCTGGATTGTGAAAAATTAAAGTCCACAAAAAGGAGTAAAAATCAGTGTTAAATTAATAAAATAGTTACAATTGTATTTTTAATGAACCTAATTTATTACAGCATATTTCGTCACCCGAATCCGAATATTAGGTACATAGAGCTATGAAGAACTGCGAAAGAAAATATGTTAAATTATATTGTAAGTTAGGTATGCACCGTTAAATAAGCTTTAAAATCATATACGAATAATAATAAACACTCTATACCTATATTTTTTTTATTAGTAATAATCTTTGTGATAGAACTTATGGACCAACTAAGTATTTAATATACTATTATTTAAACTTATTTATATTCACTTGTCATATAAATGAGGAGGGGTAAAAAGACGTCATGCTCCGTGGAAACCCCACTGTCTGTTTTGTGATTTATTGAAACGTAATGCTGATGTACACAATATGTACTGAATTAGTACATACTTAAAAAAAAAGTACCTCAATAGATCGAGAGTACAATTAACTCAATTCGGACTTGCTGTAGAGCATCTCCCCAGCAACCCCAAAATTTATTTAAAGAAAATTCACGTAAATACTTACTTTTTAGCAAATAAGACGCTGAAAAAAAATTGTACTGTGGTTTTTAACGTTGAATCAGTTAGCCATGGCCACAGACAATCCAACCTCTAGACATAGCATACTCGCGCTACCCCCTCTGCCACACATACGGTAGCGTTACTCCATCTTCGAGTCAATCCCGTGCCGTGATTGGTCCGTGTCTTTGAACGGACCAATCACGGCACGGGATTCGCTCACCTCGTCCCCCCGCACCCCCGCATTTTTGGCAGCATCGGTTTCATGAAAGAATTGGCCTAAGCTCAGTCTAGAGGTTGGATAGTCAGTGGCCATGGCTAGGTTAATTACTTAGGTAAAGCAAGCGTCTCCAGCCGACTTCTCAAACGTACGAAACTTTGTATTTTTATATACAATGGGATACACACATTTTATTTATGTTATGAACTTGGTTTCTGGTGAAAGTTCCAATGTTTTCTTGTCAACCAGCAATGGTGCATTGATCATAAACGTACCTAATTATTTTTAGGGCTCCGTACCTCAAAAGGAAAAAGCGGCCAAGTGCGAGTCGGACTCGCCCATGAAGGGTTCCGTATTTAGGCGATTTATGACGTATAAAAAAAAACTACTTACTAGATCTCGTTCAAACCAATTTTCGGTGGAAGTTTACATGGTAATGTACATCATATATTTTTTTTAGTTTTATCATTCTCTTATTTTAGAAGTTACAGGGGGGGACACACATTTTACCACTTTGGAAGTGTCTCTCGCGCAAACTATTCAGTTTAGAAAAAAATGATATTAGAAACCTCAATATCATTTTTGAAGACCTATCCATAGATACCCCACACGTATGGGTTTGATGAAAAAAAAATTTTTGAGTTTCAGTTCGAAGTATGGGGAACCCCAAAAATTTATTGTTTTTTTTTTTCTATTTTTGTGTGAAAATCTTAATGCGGTTCACAGAATACATCTACTTACCAAGTTTCAACAGTATAGTTCTTATAGTTTCGGAGAAAAGTGGCTGTGACATACGGACGGACAGAGAGACGGACAGACGGACAGACGGACAGACGGACAGACGGACAGACAGACAGACATGACGAATCTATAAGGGTTCCGTTTTTTGCCATTTGGCTACGGAACCCTAAAAACGGAACGGAACGGAAACTGCTGAACCAATTAAGTTGAAATTTGGTACACATATGTAAGTCTGTGACCCAAAGACGGACATGTAACGTAATTAAATGAATTTTAAACATAGGGGGCACTTTTGGGGGGTGAATGAGACAGCTAAAAAACAAAGTTTTGCAAACTTTGCTGCCCTGACTGACCCCTGAAAGTGTGCGATAATTGTTTGAAATAAAGCCTGGAAAATAACATTGGAACTCTCACCAGAAACCAAGTTCATAACATAAATAAAATGTGTGTATCCCATTGTATATAAAAATACAAAGTTTCGTACGTTTGAGAAGTCGGCTGGAGGCGCTTGCGTCCTGGCGACAATTAGGTAATTTAACTAGCCATGGCTAACTGATTCAACGTTAAAAACCACAGTACAATTTTTTTTTCAGCGTCTTATTTGCTAAAAAGTAAGTATTTACGTGAATTTTCTTTAAATAAATTTTGGGGTTGCTGGGGAGATGCTCTACAGCAAGTCCGAATTGAGTTAATTGTACTCTCGATCTATTGAGGTACAATTTTTTTTAAGTATGTACTAATTCAGTACATATTGTGTACATCAGCATTACGTTTCAATAAATCACAAAACAGACAGTGGGGTTTCCACGGAGCATGACGTGTAAAAAGTGTGTCAAGGATAATATTCAACAAGCATGAACATATTTGATCATACCTAGTGCAGTTATTTAAATCGTTGCTAAGAACCTAACTTTAATATCTATACTTATAGGTATAAACTACAATGTAATAAATAATATTTAAAACAGTTTTTTCTTTCACGTACCTACTGCATTTTTATTAAAAATTTATAGGTATACTACAAAATAATAGTAAAATTTTAATTGAAAAATAATTACTTCCATACACACTATATCCAGATAGTTTTATCGATAACGCTTAAACCTCAATTATGTACGAGCGCCACTCTAGTTCCTTGCGGAAAGAAGGGAACCGGTTAGCGATCGTACCAAGAAACAATAATGCCGTTGTGGATATCGTTAGCGGCATAATGCATTGCGCCGTTGCCTAGCACACTACAAATAGTTTTCCATGCTAAGCCGTCAATGTAGAATGCATATTCAAATTGCCACGCGTTTGTTTGGCAAAATGGTCCGACTCAGTAAAATCATATGTCACTGCATTTATTTGTTAAAATGTGTTGTTTTATTGACTAATACGTAAAAAAAACGTACTCACATGTGGTATGTAACTCCATGATCCCTAAGCACTCCTATTTCTACACGAAACAACGCTACAAACCGGTATTTTACGTAAATTGACGAGCACATTTTTCTACGACAGCTAAATTGCGACTGTCTTACCGGTCTTACGGCGGAAAGAAAAATGGTCAGCCTGACCATGTTGCGGCGACACGCGCCACGCCTCCGTCAGATATCTAGTACCTTCTATGATCTGAGGTGAATATATTATTGTTTTAGATCTGTTAGCGCCACTTGCATCATCCCACTAACCCGGGGTTAACCGGTTAAACCTGGAGTTACCATTTAAGCTGCCGGGTTTTCCAATTGAACCAGCTACGGCACTGTTTTATGCATTTGCAGTATTTGCACCTAACAATTTCTAAACGTGCTTCTGCAGCAACAGGCAAGTACGTCCATATAGGCTCCCGGTTGTGGTTGACCTTCGTGCAACCTCAAGTAGATGGACAGGGTAGATTTTAAGCTTGTGCCAATAACTGACACCAAACATGCACCCCTTGATATAATATGGCTTTTAAAAATGCTGATCTAAAGTAGCTTTGGTCTGTGGGATGTCTTCTATCTGCCGGTCTTTCTTAGTTAGGTACTGTTATTTACGGCACTCATTTACTGAAGTATACGATGCTGATCTGAAATAACAATTATGACCCACAATCTTCTGGTTTAAGCTTGGAGATCCTATTATAATTTGTTCCAAAAAGCAGAAAATCTGACCTATCTTATAAAATAGAATAGAATATAGAGCGTTTATTCGTGACCAAAAATAAGTAAAGAAAACAACAGGTAACATAACAACAAAGTCACGAAATGGTCCCGACTCACGATCTGGAGTTATAAAAAGAAAAATTAAAAGACACACCAATATTATAACAAAACAGAACAAAAACGTGGGTCGTGGTTAACGACTTAACTAAACTACAAAAAAAAGGATCATGGTGCATGCATTTGGTGCTGTCGATCGAGGCTTTATGACACTCATAATACGTACTGTGGATACGTATGTGATGTGGTGGTACTGGCAGTTGCACAATTGCACATGTGCAAAATTTACCTTAGCTTGAGGAACTGTGGGTGCATATAGGAACAGGAAAACATTAATCAGTATGTGTGTTGTCATGATATCGCCACCGCCTTAGGTATAAATGGTATATTTGGTGATAGAAAATTAAGAAAAGACGGGTTTTAACACGGTATCTTTGTTCAATGGTAAAGGAAAGAGAATAGTGTACTTCAGTAAATAACAGTATACTAAGAAAGACCGGCAGATAGAACACATCCCACAGACCAAAGCTACTTTATATCAGCATTTTTAAAAGCCATATTATATCAAGGGGTGCATGGGGTCAGTTGGCATAAACTCAAAATCTACCCTGTCCGTCTACTTGGGGTTGCACGAAGGTCAACAACAACCGGGAGCCTATATGGACGTACTTGCCTGTTGCTGCAGAAGCAGGTTTAGAAATTGTCAGGTGCAAATATGTACTGCAAATGCATAAAAACAGTGTTGCGGCTGGTTCAATTGGAAAAACAGGCAGCTTAAATGATCAGACCTCTGTATGTGCAGTGGATCGTCATCATCATCTTCCTCGCGTTGTCCCGGCATTTTGCCAAATGTACATTGCGTTGTTTTATTTAAAATACTACGCGCCACTTGCACTATCCCACTGACCCGGGGTTAAGCGGGTAAACCGTTAACACAGTATCGAATTGTACAGTCGACGTCAAAAGATATATTTACAATTGAAAGTTACAAAAAAATCTTTACATTAAAATAAGTTGCCATGTAATGTGACAAGTACTTGTTTACGTGATATATTACAGTTTTATATTTTCACACAATGTGCCCAAAATATGTTTACACTATTTAATCCGTGTAGTTTGCCCCTTTTTATGACGTATGTTCGTTTACATGACAAGTTACAGAATAATATTTACTCTTAATGTACCAAATTAAATTGCATGTAAAGATCTAATGTAATATTTACAATCAACCAATACATAAACAGTTTTATACCTCCTGCTAAATAAATATCTTTACAAACATTTGAAAGCTGCATTCTAATTTCAAATAATGACAATCGTCGAAAAGAGTACCATACTGTCAAATGGTCTGTTTGTCTCGTTCGTTTAGATAACGTCAATGCTATGTCGAGTATGTAATTCCGATGTTTACATTTAAACCATTTTCAGTATTTTTGATTTTCAGGGTTTCGTACCCAAAGGTTAAAACCGACCCAATTACTAAACCTCTACTGTCCGTTCGTCTGTCTGTCTGTCACCAGACTGCATCTATCTCACAAATAGTTAAAACTTTCAGACGATGTATTTCTGTGCCGTTAAGTTTAACCCTTAATTTGGCAGGGACTTAGATAACATAAAGTTGAATATTGTGCTATATATATTGGATCAGGGGTGATTTGAGAGCTACAAAAAAATAAAAATAAAAATTTTGGTATTGTAGTTTTGGAAAAAAAACGTGTCCGTCACAACGGACACTGCCAAAAATTGGGAAGAACCTCGATGAAATCATATGTCCGCTGAGGCGGACATTGCCAAATTCATGTGAAGTAAAACAAAACAATAGTTATAAACATGCATTTATTATAAAATATACTTATACAATTATTTCAGATGAAAATTTAACTGACAATTTCTGGGCTTCTTTCCGGTTACAAAACAAAGCCTTACGTTACACTTCATGCAGTATACTACCGTTTTTTTATTGCAGTACATGCACCGGCCTTCAGTTTTTGTGCTCATAAAGTGCCCAACGTTATCAAAACGCACTGAATCGACTGGTCGAGCAGTAAGTGGTCTTTTAACGCTGCACTCTTCACTTTTGTTCCTATTGACCGCCCTATTAGACTTTGTCAATGCAGCAAATAACTCATGACGAAACATTTTCAATGGTTTTGCTTGCACTTTTTTTAAGTCGCAGTGTTTCCTGTACAACAACCACCCGTTGTTGATACATATATCAATGAGTTGGGAAAATATACTTAAGTACCATCTTCGGCTTTTAAATGGAATCCTATACAGTGAGATCAACATGTCAGATAAGTCAACGCCACCCATGGTCTTATTATATACTTTTACCATGTTGGGGCAATCGACATCAACCTTGGCTTTGGCAATTTTACAGTACCGTTTTATTTTTTGCACTGGTTCGACATAGGAACTTATAAACGTCACACTTTTATTGTCGTTCCATCGTAAAACTGCCAATTTGTTGGAATTGCAGACTACTTGAGAGAAACTACCACGTGGTTTCTTTTTCAGCAGTTTTTCAGTAACCAGTTTTTCGTCAGCTCCTCTCAATCGGTTACGTCGAATGGTCCCAAGTGAAAAAATGCCATATTTTTGACGTAAGATGTAGACAAGCTCAGGTGATGAAAAGAAGTTGTCAAAACATACAGTAGATGGCCTTCTTTTTATCGATTGACAGAGAGCCAGTACAATTTGTGCACCGAACCCCAATGTCGCTTCATCGTCGGCAAATTTGTGAAACCGAAATGTGTCTTCGCCCCCGTACAGTATGAAATCGTAAATCATTCCACTTGGACCAGCTCGCACGTAGTTTTTAAAGCCCCACTTATTAGGCTTGTCCTTCATATACTGGCGACGTTTCCCAGCTTTAGTCCCTTTATACGGAATCATCTGTTCGTCTATGCTAAAACTTCTTTCTGTTTCCTCGGCCAAGCAGTTTTTCTTTATTTTTTCAACTACGGGTCGCACTTTATAGTACCTATCAGAATTTTCAAAATTTATGTCAGCAAAATGTAAATAACGACGTATTTGTTGGTATCTTTTCAGGCTCATGAGGTCTGCTATTGGAGCATATCTAAATTGCTTTGACCAGTAGTCGAGATAAGACGGCATCACAACTATACCCATCATTATTTTGATTGCCAAGAAGTCGCGAAACTCGTCAACAGACAAATCAATGGACTTTCCCGACTTCTGCACAGAATACATGTTGGTTTCGCTGACAATGTCCAAGAAAATATCTTCTGAAAAGAATTTCATGAAATAGTCTAACACTGTCTCATTTAAACCAATATCTACGTACTCGTCATTTTCATTTGTTGTTTCTATTTCAGCTCTATGTTGTAAAAATGCTCGCCGCCATGTGTAATTTAATGAAAACTTCTTGACTACTTTACGTCTTTTGCTAACGACCTGAGGACGCCTAGAACGGGTTTTTCGTGAAGTGTTTGGTGTTGGCAAGGATGGAATTGATGAGATAGATGGAACATTTGCATAGTTTTCTTCGTCTATGACTTCTTGCATAATGGGTGTTAGAGGAACATCCATTTCTTGTATTGAGTGCAATTCTGGGTGGTGGTTTGGTATTGCTTGCTCATATTCGGAACTAGTTGATATATTGAGACGTTCTAAAGAAGATGCCAAAGAAGGTGCTGGTGATGAAGCATTTGAACTTGCGGCACTACTTTCATGCAATTCGTTTTCATCAGCTGAACGTTCACTTGTCTCAGACTCGGCGTATTCTTTAGGTATTAATGCCAAAATTTTAGCTGCACGGCCCGACACCACACGCTGTTAGTAAGCAAACAAAAAATTGTAAGCAACAAGCAAACACACACGCCACAAACAAAAAAAATGTTAAAAAACTATCCCTTACAACATTGGCATAGTCCGCCATGGCGGACAAATGAAACTTTAGTTAGTATATTGTGAACTTGGCATAGTCCGCCATGGCGGACAAATGAAACTTTAGTTAGTATATTGTGAACTTGGCATAGTCCGGTGCGGCGGACAAGATGTTTAGACAGTGATTAAAAGTAGTTAAAGTAACAAAATGCAACTAAATTATACCCACACACAACAATCATATAATACAGTGTATGATTTGAGCACTAGAAACACAGGTTACGAGAAAAAAACAGAAGAAAAACGCATAAATACCTTGTTGAAAACAGTTGACGTCCGACGCGGAGCCATCTTGTGGAGCTACTGTCAAATTAGTGTTGCCAGTGGTCTAGTTATATTTTCTACCAAATATTAAATTAGTTAGGCTAATACTTGCCATATACGAATCGAAATAAAAATCTACCTATGAAGTGGTATAATTTTTATCATCAGTTGTCCGTTCCATCGGACAAAATCAAATTAAGGGTTAATAACAAATACTAAAATCAGAATAAAATAAATATTTAAGTGGAGCTCCCATACAACAAACGTGATTTTTTGCCAATTGTACAGAACCCTTAATGGACGAATCCGACTCGCCCTTGGCCGGTTATTTTGTAAATGCATAGATACTGAAGAATTATAAGTTAACCCTTTTCGGCGCCATGTCAAACGCAAAAGCTAATATGAATATTCTTAATATGAATTAATAAAAATAAGTAAGAAGGTAAAGAAAATTATAGCAAGGAGGTTTCATAAATAAAAAGTAGGCCAGAATGAAATAGGTGAATTATAAAGAAATTAGTAAATAAACAGGTGAATTGTGTAAATATGTTTTTGTAGCAGAATGCGTAAAAGTTTTTATGCATCATGAAACGTAAAAACAGAAATGTTGCTCTTGACGTGTATCACGTTTGACACATTGGGTGTAAATATTATTCTGTAACTTGTCATGTAAATGAACATACGTCAGAAAAAGGGGCAAACTACATGGATTAAATAGTGTAAACATATTTTGGGCACATTGTGTGAAAATATAAAACTGTAATATATCACGTAAACAAGTACTTGTCACATTACATGGCAACTTATTTTAATGTAAAGATTTTTTTGTAACTTTCAATTGTAAATATATCTTTGACGTCGACTGTACTGGGTAACCATGGTAACTCCAGATTTAACCGGTTAATCCCGGGTTAGTGGGATGATGCAAGTGGTGCTAACAGATCTAAAACAATAATATATTCACCATTCGTGTGTTTAAAACAGTACCTAAGCCCTACTTCACGGACGATCATGCATTGAGATATTTGAGATCACCCTAACCCACGCTGAATATTATTTTTTATCTCCCATGTTTCAACAGATTTATATAATAAACTATATATTTTTGTAAACTAGATAAGTGTAGCTTTACGACTATATTTTTTTGTTTTGGGATTTCTGTTATACTTTAAAAAAAAATTGCTAATTATAAAAAAAAAACAAATATACTTTTTTTGGTCTTTTCTACTTTATTCATTTTTTTTGTTAGAAAGTACATTGTATTTGTTCTAAAAATAGATTCCTCATCCTCAATTTATCTGAAAATGATATATCACATGCCCTAATACTTATAGCTTTAGAGAAATGTGGCTTCAATTGAAGCGCGGCAACGTCGAATTTCCCCCCCTCCCCCCCACTAAATGTGAGTTGGCTCTCGTTGTCTCCCGGTCTCTATCAACTCAAGACCACCTAAGGATCAACTGTGCCAAGTTTCAGCGCATAGTCACAAAGTGCAAGGTTCCCATACAACGGCGTGCAGTATCAAAGGGGCTATTTGGGTGGTAGAATCAGCTTAAAAAATAAATTTGAAAATATATTTAGCTCCGCCATTCAACTCTCGGAACATATTAACGACTATTAGAAAGGGACGGCCACCGTGACAAACTAAAGCCCACCATCTCAGCTCAGAGGGCTTCCTTGCGCCCGATATCTTATAAAAATAAAAATAGACATATCTCATATCGTCATATCATAAACCGTAGGTACGTATAAGTACCTACGGTAAGTACGTATATAAGTAATTTTGTTAAAGCTTGCCCGTCGGATAATTTAATGCGACAAGCATATTTATTTAACTAACAACCTTTTACCATTATATCAGTGTTGCCAGATCGTACCTTTTAGTACGGTTTTGCGTACTATTTTTGGACCCTTGCGTACCTTTTCTGTAGACAGTGTACATCGTACTAAATCCGTACCTTTTGAAGTACAATTGTTATTCAATTTTTTTTTAGTACTTATGTTGGTTCATTCTCGGCAAAATTTTCTAATCTGAAAATAATGGCCAACATAAAAAAGTACCATGTACTATAGACTTATAGACAACATACGTCCAAACAATGTATGTAATTACGTACTTATTTACAAGTAGTAGTGCAGTCAGTGCAGTCGGCAGTTGTGTCTTAACAAAACTCAGAGTCAAAATTCGGTCGGCGCTCAGCCATAAATTTTACATGTACATACAATTCATCAATTCAAGATTGTTTATGTTAAAATTAATTTTTTCTACTTGTCGACAATGCTTGAATTAAGACTTCGTATACCAAAGTGAAATCGCATACTTTTTTCACTATGGGACCCCAACTCAACTATAATATTCATTTCGATACAGTTTAGTCAACTATAATGAAATTGACCAATCACAACTTGCCTCGGTCAAGAGGACGAAACAAAACGATAGCTCAAATTAATTATTTTAGGTTGTATAGTAGAAATAACTGCTTCATAAGTTAGAAACGCGCATGTGACACCCTTGCATTGCTTGTTAGTCTCCATAGGCTACGGCGGCCAAAATCGAGAAAAAAGCTGTCTAAAAACTGAATTTAGCACGGAGCAAGTACCAGGGCCTCATGAGTTACGAGAAGGTGTCGTTGATCAACCGGCCGGGTGGCGCGGGGCGCGGGGGCCATGTCGCGTACGAGTATGAAGGTATCGCCGCTGCTCGCGCATCTTAGCTGTATACTTTTGTTTTTTTACCTACATATATATGATTCTTCTACTAGTTTTAAGTATTTTTTTTTGTTGACTCGTAGAAAAAGTATTGTATACAATAGTGATATAATCAAGCTTATATAGTGATATAGTGATATAAATAAGCTCAAATATAGCAAAGCTCTCCATTATATCACGATTGTATAAAATACTATACTGTCTGAGAGAAATACTTAAAACAAATGAGTTGTATTTTGTACAAAATACTTAGTTCTTTTCTTTATTGCAAATTGCAATCGCAAAATGATAGCAAAATGTAGGCAAACCCTGCTAATTACGCCTTCATTGGAGTAAAAGAGAAAGATCCCCGCAATTTGCGAATTTCGGTTTTCGCGGTAGACCCCCAGACTCTAAATAATGTTTCTGTAAGAAATTTTTCTCAAAAAAAAATTACCGTACTTTTTTTACCCAAATCGTACCTTTTTTGACGTACGAACGTACATAAGCTGGAAGCGCTCTGGCAACACTGCATTATATTTTATTTGTTATTAAGAATTTCATGTAACGGGTTCGGCATGTTCTGTGAGTGGAGTGGAATGAAAATGTAATGCATTTCCGACGTTTTCCTACATTATAAATGTGAAAGTTTGTATGCTTCGACATTTAGATGGACTTGGATGTATGCACAACACTACTAATAAGGCCGAGGAAAGTACAATTTCTATGCGAACGAAGTCGTAGATGAACGTTTCAGTAGGTCTCAAATTAAAAAAAAAAAGTAATTCTATTGCGGAAATGGGAAGTCTATAATGCAAACAATTGATTTTACTCATATTATAAAACTTTGTGTAACTATTTTAACTCGTATGCAACAACAGGGTTGGCAACTGTCAAAGGTTTGCGCCATCATATAGTTGGTCAAACCAATTTGGCAGTAAATAAGAACAAACAAAACTATACTTATCCTTTTCTTTTGGGTGCTAGTACTAGCGTAAAACAAAGATAGTATGATTCTCTACATATGTTTGAAATGAGACAGTCCTTTGACAAACTACAGCTTGCCCATCCAGCCCCAAAAATATTAAAAGGAATAAACAAGTATTTGACACAATTCTAGGGATTGATAGGGCAAGTGTAGTGTAGGTACATCTATATTTTAGATAGCTATATAGCGGGTAGATATAAGCGCTTGTCATTAAATGTGTCATTCTGAATATACCGTTGCTCCGTGACTGCGTGGTTTCTTTTCAATACTCCTATATTACATTTGGCAAACGAGGATTTGGGATTTATTGTTGTTGGAGAGGAACACAAGATGACGATTGGCAAGATTGGCGAGTTTTGTGTGGCATCGGGCAATTGGTCGCTATACGTCGAGAGGTTAGAGATGTACTTCAAGGTGAATACCATTACTACGGATTTGTGGTTGCCCACGTTAATTGCGGTGATGGGCGAGGAAACATACGATTTGTTGAGTAACCTGGTTAGCCCAAAAAAGCCGGCAGAAATGACCTACGAACTAGTCACAGAGGCGTTACGTAAGCACTTGCAACCAAAGCGATCCATCATGGCGGAAAGATACCGTTTTCGTCAACGGCGGCAGAATAAGGACGAGAGCATTATACAGTACATTGCGGAATTGAAGAAACTTGCTAAACATTGTGAATTTGCTTCGGTCCTTGAAGACAATTTACGTGATCAGTTGGTGTGTGGGTTAAAAAGTGACGTCATTAGACAACGGTTATTCGCAGAGGACGGTTTGAAATACGAGCGTGCCGTGCGCCTAGGTTGTGCTTTAGAGACAGCAGAGCGAGACGCGGCGGCTGTGGACCAGGCGGGACCAAGCGAGGCTCGGGGCCAGGCAGAGGGCACGGGCACGGTACACTCGCTGGCAGCACGAGCAGCGCACGCGCAGCAGGGGCACGGTCGACGCAGGGGCGCTGGCTCAGCATCGGCTCGGCGGCCGAGCGGTGCAGCGCTTTGTAACGTGTGCGGGGCGAGCGATCACGCCAGCACCGAGTGCAGATTCAGGAATTTTGTATGTCGCTTATGTGGGAATAAAGGCCACCTTAAGCGAGCCTGTCCAGAGCGAGCGGGGGCGACTGGCAGAGGAAGAGGCCGTTCAGGCGTGTATAGCCTGCAAACTACGGCGAACGGGAAGGCTACGGATGGCGGCCAGTCAGAGGATTCTGAGCTGGAGGGTGATCTTCATCAGTTGTGTTTGAACAGCTACAAACCGGTGAGCGTTAAATTATTAGTTGATAATGTGGAAATGAGTATGGAGGTGGACACAGGAGCAGCTGTTGCCTGTATTAGCAAAAAAACTTATTTACAATATTTTAAACATCGGCCACTTTGTAACTCAGAGGTTGTTTTTAACTTTTACAATGGCACCAAGATAAGGCCGTTAGGTATTATTAAGCCACTTGTAAAGTACGAAGGTCAAGAAAAAGCCTTAGAGTTGTTCGTGGTGGAAGGCGGAGCGATTTCATTATTAGGTCGCCATTGGCTTGTAGAATTAAATATCAAGATCCCCACTTTAAGTAAAAACAACGAGTTAAGTAATTTTAAGGCAGAGTGTACTTATATATCGCTTTTGATTGACAGGTATAAACAGCTATTCAGTGACGGACTCGGGCGGTTCACGGGCGGTAAGGCGACATTACGAGTGCGCGAGGGAGCCGAGCCGGTGTACTGTCGAGCGCGCCCTCTGCCGTACGCCATCAAAGACCAGGTGGACGCGCAGCTGGACGAAATGCTGCGGGAAGGTATTATTGAACCTGTAGATACGTCAGAGTGGGCCACTCCCCTGGTACCCGTTAGGAAACCCGACGGTAGTTTACGTCTGTGTGCTGACTTTAAAATCACGGTTAATCCCGTCTTATTAGTAGATAGATTCCCGTTGCCTAGGGTGGACGATTTGCTTGTGGGCCTTAACGGGGCGCAAGTTTTTTCTAAGATAGATCTCTCGCAGGCCTACAATCAAATAGAATTAGACGATTCTAAAGAATATACAGTTATAAATACTCATAGGGGTCTGTTTTTATATAATAGGCTAGTGTTCGGGCTAGCATCGAGCCCTGGCATTTTTCAACGTATTATGTCTAACCTGTTACACGATATTCCAAATGTGGAGTTCTTCCTTGATGACATAATAATAGCCACTAAGACAGAGAAGGAGCACCTCGAAACGCTAGAACAGGTATTTAGTAGACTGCATAGGCACGGCTTGAAGTTAAAAAAAGGGAAATGTATTTTTATGGTTGAGGAAGTCAAATACCTGGGATATATTATTTCCAAGGAGGGGTTAAAGGTCGATCCGAGTAAGGTGGAAGCGATAACAAATATTCCTAGGCCGAGCGATGTTAACGAGTTGCGTTCATTTTTAGGTTTAGTGAATTTTTATGCCAAATTCGTTCAAAATAATAGTATAATATTGTCTCCTCTATATAATTTGCTGAAGAAAAATGTGGCGTGGAAGTGGGATAGGGACTGCGAGAACTCATTTCACGCGATAAAAAAAATTCTTACTAGCGCCGATGTACTAGTACATTATGACCCGAGTAAACAGCTGATTTGCACCTGTGACGCGTCAAGCCGTGGCGTCGCAGGGGTGTTGACCCAACCGGGCGCGGGGGGGATCGAAAGACCGGTTGCGTACGTATCTAGGTCATTAACGGATGCGGAAAAAAACTATTCCCAGATTGATAAGGAAGCGCTTGCTATTGTGTTTTGTTTACAAAGACTGCATCAATACTTGTACGGGCGACGTTTCATTTTACGTACAGATCACAAACCGCTAGTTAGCATATTTGGGCCTAAACACGGGGTACCTACTATGGCGGCGAGTCGGTTACAGCGTTGGGCAGTCAAGTTATCAGCGTATACTTACGACATTGAGTACGTTAATACCAAGTCGAACGGCGCGGATGGTTTGTCACGTTTACCGGTAAAGAGTACCCGTAGCGGGGACGCGCGAGAGGTTCCCGAACAAACCTATTTGCATTTTGCGCAAGACGCTTTATCTCTAGACTGCAATACTGTTAAAAAGTATACACAACGTGATCCGGCATTGAGTCGTATATTAGGGTATTTAAGAGATCAGTGGCCGGAAACAAATGAATTCAAGACATTGCAACCGTACTTTAATCGAAAGGCGGAGTTATATGAGGAGTTAGGCTGTATTATGTGGGGCCATAGGGTCGTTATTCCTGAGTCGTGTCGCAGTAGGGTCTTACAAGCGTTGCATGAATGCCATATGGGCATAGTTAAAACTAAGGCGTTGGCGAGAAGTTATGTTTGGTGGCCAGGGCTTGACGAGGCCGTCGAGGGTCTATGCCGTGCGTGCCCCGTGTGTGCGGCGGAGGCCGACGCGCCACCCAGGCAAGCGCCGAGCCTTTGGTCGTGGCCAAGAAAAGCTTGGTCACGTGTACATATGGATTATTTAGGGCCGCTATTTGGGAAGTTATATTTGGTAATGGTAGACTCGGGGTCAAAATGGTTAGAGGTATTTGAAGTACCAAGTACGGCAGCGCAACATGCGATCGGAAAGTTGAGTGAAACTTTTGCTCGGTGGGGCATACCAAAACAGATAGTTTCTGATAACGGCCCTCCGTACACTAGCGTAGAACTGGCTACTTACTTAAGTAGCGAGGGTGTAGAACATGTTTTTGCCGCTCCGTACCACCCCTCATCTAATGGTGCCGCGGAAAATGGTGTACGCACTATTAAGCGGGTTATTCGTAAAGCGGTACGTCAAAATATTAATATTAATTTAGCCTTAAATAAGTTTTTGCTATACTATCGGAATACCGAGCACTGCTCAACGGGGGTGAGTCCCGCAGCGCTCATGTTGGGTAAACAGGTGCGCACTAAGCTAGACGCGTTAAGGCCCGACTGTGAGTCCAAAGTCCGCGCAGCGCAAAAGCGACAAGAGCGGAACTGTGGGGGCACAGCAGAGCGAATGTATGAGCCTGGAGAACCTGTGTGGGTGCGTCAGTATCAAGGGGGGACGAAGTGGGTCCCAGGTGAGGTCACGCAAAAGCTAGGCTCTAGGGATTATCAGATTTTAGACGAGCAGGGTAGGTCAGCACATAGGCATAGTGATCAGCTTAAACGTAGAACTAGGAACTCGTTAGTTTGCCCTGACAGCCCACCGCGGCAGGGGAGTCGCCCGTCTTTGGAAGGAAAGGTTCAGCCTGGGAGGGACTCCATCAGTCCGGAGGTCGCTAGGTCTTTGATCGCCGACAGTACACCGGAGGCGGGCAGCTTGAGCCCTAATGTAGCGAGTGCAGAGCCACAAGGGCTCGGAGAGGAAGAGGCCGACCTTATTGCTGGAAATGTCATACCGGAGTCGAACCCGCCAACCGCCTTACCGCTCCGACCCCGTCCGGTACGTCAATGCCGTAGGGATAATCCGCCACATTATAAGGTGTAATTACGTAATTAATATAAATGTATTAGTCCGTAATAACATGTATTAGCCATAAGCATTATTAGTTGTTGTTTATAGAATAAGTGTTATTCAACACAAGAAAAATGTATAATTTATACCTATGCCGATCTCAGTGTATAGTTTGTATAATTGGCTATAACTTTACTCATTAGTCCTAAAATGTTAGTTCTAAGGTTCTTGATAAGGGTGGAGGTGTAGTGTAGGTACATCTATATTTTAGATAGCTATATAGCGGGTAGATATAAGCGCTTGTCATTAAATGTGTCATTCTGAATATACCGTTGCTCCGTGACTGCGTGGTTTCTTTTCAATACTCCTATATTACCTATTCCTATATTATATTATATTATTATATTATTATTATATATGCTGGTACCGTTCTTCGACCGGCCAACCCAATTGAAAGTATTGAAATACCGCGTAATTTTATTTACCAAAACGGGGCCCCAGAGCCGCATTCCTATATAAAATTACTTCATGAATTTTCATTATTATTTCAGCACTTACAAAATCTACAGAACTGTAAAAGGATCTCTAAAGTTCAGACACGAAACGAAAAGTGTAGTTTACCTAATGGCTTTGTGTCCATTAAAGCAATGATGGCACCGAAACAAATGATTATTGGGAATTTGTGTTTGTGTAAGCAAGTTGGCATCCGAAGAAATGGCTAAAGCCAGCGGCGCTAAGAAAAGTTTATCTTCGTGGATATCAAAAAGTATGTGTTGTTTGTATTATACAATATTTTTTACATAAATATTACATGGCGCAAGTTAAAGTATGTTTATTATTTTAAGAAAACAAAGTTCACGTGGCGAAAATACCCGTGACGAACAAAGCAGTAACCTTACAAGACTCGTTAAGACCAATCTTGATAATCGGGCAAGCGTTCGGCTTATTTCCTGTTATCGGACTGTACAGCAAGTGCGAAGCAAACTTGAGGTAAACTTTGCTCAGTAGACACACCTAAACTAGTAGTTTGTGTTAACAGTGACACCCGCTCAACCCATTTCAAACTCATAAATATTTGATTATTTTGATTATCGAATAATCTGAATATGCAAGTTTATTCTTAAAATGATGCTTCGCAAAATAATATAGCTACTTACCTTTTTTGAGGCGATCGAAATTAAAAGCGAGTAACCCAAAATAATCGCACACGAAATTATGTCACGATTATTTCAATCTATTATCTCCGCCAATTCAAATTTTATTTCAAGAAATAATTAATTGATTAACATTTTGATTTATTTTGGAGTCATGTCATGTCCACATTATTGCGAGCAATGACGCATATTTGTCCGATCTCTGGTAATTAGTTTATAGAGCTCTATTAGCTTATAATTTTTTTAACCATGGTATCTGAAACTACATAAACTAATTACAGGCATAGATATACCTTACCCTATTGTAAGTAACTACAAAGTTTCAGAGCAATCTAGGTAGTCGTTATAAAATGAGGGCGTAAATACGTATGTATGGAGAACCAAGCTTGCTGTGGACTCTTAACGTACTGGCACAAGTGACCGACAGGGAACCAGTACCTACCCGACACTTCTATTTTTTATCCAAGAACATAAGGGTAGGAAGCGGATTTCTGAATGTGGTGGCGACACTGTGTAGTAGTTGGTCACTGGTGCCACTACGTTACGATAATATTATCAAAGTGTCAACTCTTTAAAGTTAGGTGTGCTCTAATAAGATAATACCATTTTAGGTTTTACTGGATTTCCTGGAAATGCCTTTATTCATTAATACTATTGAGCGGGCAAATATGGATGTGCATAATGTGTTTTAATAAAATGTTTCGCTTGGAAACCACATTGCAGACTACATGTAGGTAATCAACATTTTGTTATTTTCTGGTACCTGTTTAGCCGACTTAGTGGTTATGGATTTGCAGACAACGTTTCACTGAACAACTATTTGCGGGCGACTTCCCTATTCGCGGTATCATTTGTTAGAACTACTGGAAGTAGCATTCATAATTGGCAGAAAAGAGATTTGATCAGTAATTAGTAGGTACGTAGCTAGCACAGATATTTGTCAAATTGGTGCATAAATAGCTTAACATGAAGTCTAGGTTGGGTTAAGTAAATACGTATGTACGTGGACAATAAATATGAAGATATTTTGAAAAATTCAACCTCTAAGGTTAATAGGGGCTGAAAATTTGTATTGGGATCGAACATTTTTTGAGTGAGGGACTTGAAGCTTTTAAGGCATGTTAATAGAATGCGAATGCGTTTTTGAAAATGCATCCCCTGAGAGTAGGGTTGCCAGATCGAAAGCCGCTATTATCGGGAAAAAATATCAATTTTTCGGGATTTTGGGCCTTAAGTCGGGGAAAAAAAAAACCTATGAAATTAAATTAATTGTATTAAAAACAACGATATTTTACATTATTAGCACTACGTCAGCTGCTCTGCCCACTCTCGCCACGCGCGCCCCGCGCGCTCGCTGACGGGCTCGACGCGGGTCGCTTGCTCGCTCGACAACAGTTCGGAACTTGAAATTATTGTTTTATAACGTGAAGCTGTTTTTCGGGACAATTTTCACTTCGTCGGGAATCGGGAACACATGCTAAAAATCGGGAGAATCCCGCCGAATCTCGACCATCTGGCAACCCTACCTGAGAGGGTTAAAAAGTTTGTATCGCTTGATTAGCGAATGTCTCAATAAAATGCAACACTTCGCCTTGTGTATGTAAACTATGTAAGCGGCAATAGCCCTAAAGACCCTTATTAAACGGAGTGACACAAATGTCTGAATATATCTTTTTAGCGCCAGCTATCTTCTATGGAACTACGTGTATATCTATAGCTTTGTTTCTACAAGTATCTTTAAAATGGCCTAAATTAGTCAAGCACGCAATTGAAACAGAAGATCTAGATCCCAACTTTGATACAAGTTTGACATTTAAATGTTACATGACTTGCGCCGTTGTTCTTCTGCTAGCCATATGTAAGTAATCTATATATATAAATGCAAGTGTCCTGACTGACTGACTGACTGACTGACTGACTGATTCATCAACGCAGAGCCGAAACTACAAAAGCTAGAAAGTTGAAATTTGCACACTAGGTTGCATTTGTAAAGTGTACAAGAGATAAGAAGCGATTTTGAAAAATTCAACCCCAAGGGGGTTAAAAAGGGGATGAAAGGTTGTATGGGGTTCAAGTTTTAGTTTAAGCTAGGAATTTGAAACTTTGTGAAAATGTATTATATTAAAAAACAAGAAAACTAATTTCAGCGTTTTCGAAAATTCATCCCCCAAGGTGGTGAAAAAGGGGTTGAAAGTTTATATGGAGATCGAATATTTTTGTGAGTGTGGGACATGAAACTTTGTATATGGGTATGTTATTATAAGACAGTAAAAGTAATTTCAGCGTTTTTGAAAATTCATCCCCTAACAGGGTTAAAAAGGGGTTGAAAGTTTGAATCCATTACAAATGCTTTGAAACTTCTTAGAAAGGCATAATAGCCGATTACAAAAAACAGTAATTGCGACGTTTTAGGAAATTCAACCCCTAAGGGGGTAAAAAAGGGAATGAAATTTTGTCTTGGGGTGCAAATTTTATTTTAAGCTAGGACCTTGAAACTTTGCAAAAAGGTATTAAATTAAAATACAAGAAAAGTAATTTTTGGGTTTTTGAAAATTCATCCCCTAAGGTGGTGAAAAAGGGGTTTAAAATTTGTATGGATATCAAACATTTTTTCGAGCGCGGGACTTGATTCTTTGTATTTGGGGATATTACTAGAAGACGGGAAAAGTAATTTCAGCGTTTTGTAAAATTCATCCCCTAACAGGGTTAAAAAGGGGTTGAGGTTTCGTATAGGGTTAAAATTTTATTTTAAGCTAGGAACTTGAAACATGGTAACAAAATATATTATTAAAATACAAGAAAACTAATTTCAGCGTTTTTGAAAATTCATCCCCTAAGGTGGTGAAAAAGAGGTTGAAAGTTTATATGGATATCAAACATTTTTTCGAGCACGGGACTTGAATCTTTGTATTTGGGGATATTATTAGAAGACAGGACAAATAATTTCAGCGTTTTGTAAAATTCATCCCCTAACAGGGTTAAAAAGGGGTGGAAAGAACGTATAGGGTTAAAATTTTATTTTAAGCTAGGAACTTGAAACTTTGCAAAAATATATTAAATTAAAATACAAGAAAACTAATTTCAGCGTTTTTGAAAATTCATCTCCTAAGGTGGTGAAAAGGGGTTGAAAGTTTGTATGGATATCAAAAATTTTTTCGAGCACGGGACTTGAATCTTTGTATTTGGGGATATTATTAGAATACAAGAAAAGTAATTTCAGCGTTTTTAAAAATTCATCTCCTAAAATGGTTAAAAAGGGGTTGAAAGTTTGTATAGGGTTCAAATTTTATTTACCTAAAGCTAGGAACTTCAAACTTCGTAAACAGGTAGTTAGGTAGTAGGTTTTATTAAATAGAGGACATGAAAATCTTCTAAGGGGGTTGAGAGGGATTATATCGAGAACAGTTTTATTCAGTTAGGGGCTTGAAACTTCGTAGGTTGTGAAAGAGTCTCATGCGTTGTATAATATTAATAATTAACAAATGATTAACCGTCCTACTGCGAACTTTTGCTGCATAATGTTCTAAGCTAATGTAGAATATCTAACGGCTAACGGCTACAAATATAATGACCACCAAAAAATACTTTGGTACCCTAAATAAAAAAATCATGCTTACCAAAAAAAATTACTGAACACCAAAAAAATAAGGCCTAAAATTACAAAAGTACCACCGTTTTAATTACGACTGCACTTCAAATTGTATTCAAATACCAAATATATTGAACGATTACCTAAAATCATTAATGATCACCAAATCTTGAAGACCAAATTAATGCGATATTTTCACCTAATTAAACCACTATGATTAGGTACCAAAAAATGTATACATATTACCAAATAAAGTAAAATGATGCCAAAATTACTAGCCCCTGTCTGTCTGTCTGGCTGTCTTGGTCTTACAGAAAAGAAATGCTACTAGAAAAGTGGGTTAGGTTAGGTTTGAACTGCGACCCTTACAGAAAAGAAATGCTACTAGAAAAGTGGGTTAGGTTAGGTTTGAACTGCGACCCTTACAGAAAAGAAATGCTACTAGAAAAGTGGGTTAGGTTAGGTTTGAACTGCGACCCTTACAGAAAAGAAATGATACTAGAAAAGTGGGTTAGGTTAGGTTTGAACTGCGACCCATACAGAAACGAAATGCTACTAGAAAAGTTGGTTAGGTTAGGTTTGAACTGCGACCCTAGCAGAAAAGAAATGCTACTAGAAAAGTGGGTTAGGTTAGGTTGTTAGAACTACGACTGTTACAGAAATAAAATGCTGCTAGAAAAAGGTGACGAAGTGGATTAATTAATTTAATAGGATAACGATAATATATATTAAATATTTGCACATTTTTAATTAAAATGTGGTTACAATTTTGGTGGTCATTTACTATTTTTGGGTTTAAAATGATTATTTCGGAGTCATTTGCTTTAATAGGATACCAAGATTTAAAAATTTGGTTAAAATTTTACATTAAAATGGGGTTCTAATTTTGGTGGTCATTTAATATTTTTGGGTTTACAATGATTATTTTGGTGTCATTTTCTTTAATAAGATAGCAAGATGTAAAAATTTGGTTATCATTTCACATTAAAATGGGATTTGTAATTTGGTAATCATTTACTATTTTTGGGTTAATAATGATTAGTTTGGTGTCATTTCCTTTAATAGGATAGTAAAATGTAATAAAATTGGTAATCATTTCACATTAAAATGGAGTTATAATTTTGGTGATCATTTATTATTTTAGGGTGGTAAAATAAATTTTTTTGGTATTAAATTTTACTAAATCTGGTGATCAGTTAAATAGCAGCCATATAAATATAACCACCAATATACAAATCCACGCGTACGAAGTCGCGGGCAACAGCTATCTATCTATCTATATATATAAATGCACGTGTCCTGACTGATTGACTGACTGACTGACTCATCAACGCAGAGCCGAAACTACAAATGCTAGAAAGTTGAAATTTGGACACGAGGTTGCATTTATAAAATGTATAAGAGCTAAGAAGCGATTTTGAGAAATTCTACCCCTAAGGGGGTTAAAAAGGGGATGAAAGTTTGTATGGGGTTCAAGTTTTATTTTGAACTAGGAATTAGAAATTTTATCACAAGATATAATATTAAAAAACAAGAAAAATAATTTCAGCGTTTTTGAAAATTCATCCCCTAAGGTGGTGAAAAAGGGGTTGAAAGTTTGTATGGAGAAGAAAAATTTTTTTGATTGCGGGACTTGAAACTTTGTGTATGGAGATATTATTACAATACAAGAAAAGTAATTTCAGCGTTTTTGAAAATTCATCCCCTAAAAGGGATAAAAAGGGGTTGAAAGTTTGAATCCATTACAAATGCTTTGAAACTTCTTAGAAAGGCATAATAGCCGATTACAAAAAAAAGCTATGGGACGTTTTTTGGAAATTCAACCCCTAAGGGGGTTAAAAAGGGGATGAAAGTTTGTCTTGGGGTTCAAATTTTATTGTAAGCTAGGAACTTGAAACTTCGTAAAAAGGTATTATAATAAAAGAGAAGAAAACTAATTTCAGCGTTTTGGAAAATTCATCCCTCAAGGTGGTGAAAAAGGGGTTGAAAGTTTGTATGCACATCAAATATTTTCTAGAATCTTTGTACAAGGGCATACTATAAGAATACAAGAAAAGTAATTTCAGCGTTTTTAAAAATTCATCCCTTGAAAGGGTTAAATAGGGGTTGAAAGTTTGTATGGAGATCAAACATTTTTTTTGAGTGCGGGACTTGAATCTTTGTATAAAGGCATATTATTAGAATACAAGAAAAATAATTTCAGCGTTTTTGAAAATTCATCCCCCAAGGTGGTGAAAAAGGGGTTGAAAGTTTGTATGCACATCAAATATTTTATTGAGTGCGGGATTTGAATCTTCGTATAAGGGCATATTATAAGAATACAAGAAAAGTGATTTTAGCGTTTTTAAAAATTCATCCCTTAAAAGGGTTAAATAGGGGTTGAAGGTTTGTATGGAGATCAAACATTTTTGTGTGCGGGACTTGAATCTTTGTATAAAGACATATTATTAGAATACAAGAAAAGTAATTTCGGCATTTTTGAAAATTCTTCCCTCAAGTTGGTAAAAAAGGGGTTGAAAATTTGTATGGAGGTCAAACATTTTTTTGAGTGCGGGGCTTGAATCGTTGTATAAAGGCATATTATTATAATACATAATAAGTAATTTCAGCTTTTTTAAAAATTCATCCCCTAAAAGGTTTAAGAAGGGGTTGAAAGTTGGTAGAGAGTTCAAATTTTATTTAAAGCTAGGAACTTCCAACTTCGTAAATAGGTAGTTAGGTAGTAGGTTTTACTAAATAGTGGACTTGAAAATATGCTGGGGGTTGAGAGGGATTATATCGAGAACAATTTTATTCAGTTAGGGGCTTGAAACTTCGTAGCCAGGTTGTGTATAATAATTAACAAATGATTAACTGCAGTCCCTACTGCTATCGTTTTCTGCATAATGTTCTAAGCTAATATAGAATATATAACCACCAATATACAAATCCACGCGTACGAAGTCGCGGGCAACAGCTAGTTAAATAAATATAATGGTAAATTTGTCCGATTCTGTATTAACAATTTGATAAGGTTTTCATTTTGTTTTGACATGACCTTGAGTCATGTCATCGGGCATCTCACGCGCCCAAATAATCCGATCAGCTTTAGCCGATAACGCTGATTAGTGCTTGTGAAATGTAATTAGAAGTCGTCTTAAAGACGACTCCAGGTCGTATCACAATAAAATGGATATTAATTTGTGGAAACGGAATCGGCCTGCTTTCTATTATAATATAATCAACAAATATATCGTTTTAGTAGAACATATTCTTTCTCTGCTGTATGCATTGAGTGAAGCCATAGCGTGTTATTCACATACACATACTAGTACGTACGAAGGATTTGTGAGAGTATCTTATCCTTGGGTGTACAGCTTTATGCCATATTCCATTCCACTGGGCATGATAACGCAGGTAAGTTATCAAAATGGTAGACGGACGCAAATTATTTCCAGATTTCATGGTTACCTGCAAATTCATGATATTTTTTCAGTTCCTGCATTTTCAAGCAACGTTTATTTGGAACTTCTCTGATCTATTTGTAATATGTACGAGTTATTACCTTACTTCACGCCTGGATAACGTCAATCGAAAGTTACTAATAGCACAAGGCAAGGTAAATGTAATGAATACCTACTTAATGATATAATAATGATTTCTATTTCCTGTGAATTTACAAGTGATAAGCACTCGAACAAATATCAAACTTTGCTCTCTTGTTGGACAAATAACTATTTTTTGTCTTTGAATGTTTAAAAGTCGCTTTAAAGGTCCATTTACATGGTGCGAGTATCTCGCCTCGACTGTACGATTATCGTAGCACGAGAAAAAATATAGTATCATGTAAACTAAGTGTATGTACGAAATCGTACGAGACGGAGCGATAATCGCCTCGCCTTTGCTGATTGGATGTCTCCGTGTAAACAAAATTTGAATGCGATAATCGTATTTCGAGTTAATGTGCTATTCAGTCGCCATCATGAGTGCATTGCGAGAGGCTGTTATGATTGTGTCGGCACTTCTAGAACAAGAACTATCATTTATAAAATAAAAACCACGTGTTTGGGTCAAGAAATGGATTCCAAGGAGACCTGCTTTAGGGGCATCAAATGCGTTTATTTTATTTTATTTAATAGGTCTGCCATAGGTACATTCGATAGTGTCTTAAGTTTATTGCACAGATAATTATAGGCACACACCACATGTGTAAACTTAAAGTAAGAAACTAAATAAAATAGGAAACGTATTTCGTTATAATTCTACGGTTCCACCGAGGTGGATGGTGAGAATTTGCTGTGGTTGGCCACAAGCGGCTGAATGCCCGGCTGGGTGGAGCTGATTTATAAGTCAAGTAAAGTGTTTTGAAAATTAGGTTTTAGTCCAAGAATTCAGCTACCCTCCACCAGAAAGTCACCACGCAAGTTCCTTGCCAACTTATGTGTTGAGTGATAGGTATATATATGATCTTACATGTTATTTTATTATACTAATATTATATATAGTGTGTCAAAGGTCTGTTTGATTTCAAACATAGACAGAGACAATCATACTATCTTTGTCTAACACTAGTACGAGCACCCAAAAGAAAAGGATGAGTATAGTTTTTTTGTTCCTATTTACTGACAAGATTTGGTTGACCCAGTATAGTACAGGAATGAAGAGGAAGAATGCAGAAGAAAAAAAAAAACAAAATAATGAGCGATTTTAATGAGCGATTCCAGGATATTCTTGAGATGAACATACCAGATTGGCTTCTGGATCCCTTTACGCAGTTTAATACAGCAGCGTCACCTAATGTAGAAGAGGAACTCATTGAACTCACAACAAATGAAGAACTGAAAGTAAAGTTTAAAATCGGATACCAGGAGTTCTGGCTCCAGTAATCAATACCTCAACTGTACCCTGGATTATGGGAAATAGTACAGAAATTTCTAATTGCATTTCCATCTTCGTATTTGGCGGAGAAGAAAAGAAAGAAAAGAAATAGACTGCAGATTACTGAGCGTGGCGGCCTCAGGCTAACTAAAATTGAGACAGATATTAACAAACTGACGTAATCCCATCAGGCTCATCCATCACACTGAAATTTAGACTTTTTAATAAAACTAAGTTCATTATAATATTTCTTGTAAAGGCAATAACCAATACCTATTGTAATAATAAAACGTATTTAAGAATGTATACTTAGTTTTTTTTTAAGCGAATATAAAAACATCCTCAATATTTTGAATAGAACTACATAGCTATTTCATTCTACTTTAAGTGTATGTATAGATTTAAGGCTTTTTTTATGTGACGAATATATGAATTTTTAAATGTAGTGACGAAATACGTACTTTAATTCAAATTATTTCGTCATGGTGGGCGCTGAAATTTTTTTTGATACCAAGTGGGCGGTGGCCCAATAAAGTTTATGCTAAGTAATTAAACGAAAAATGTTCAAATGTATTACAAAATCAAAATTAACAAAGTAAATTAATGCATACAGTCGTCGTTTGTACTTTCTTCTGTATGCCACCATTGCCTCTCGTTCCTCGTTCCAAGTGAAAACGGATATTCTGGCATTGGAGATGAATTACACTCATCTTTCAAATTTCTTAACTTATACTTTGAGAGTATTGACTGAATTTCATCTTTGCATTTATAGCATTTCTTTCGTTCGGCTTCCGTAAACTAGATGCTACATATTGCCCAAATGTATCCAAATCATCCTCCCGTTGACTGCATCTTTTGTCAATAGCATCTAATTTACTAAGAGCTAAATCAATATCCAACGGCTTGGTTTTCGTTTTTATAGCGTGTTTTGGCTTCGGTGGTAATTCCACTAGTTCGATATCTACGTCAACAGTGTGCAATGGCGTTTCCTCTGTATCATCCAATTCACGATTTTCATGGGTATCCGAATTATTAACCTGAAAAAAAATTAACAATTGATTATTTTTAGGTACCAAGGACAAAAGTAGAATGGTTAACTATACAGAGAGGATTGGAAATGGAATTTGAATTTATTTGGCTTGATTTCTTACGGTTACTATTTTCCTTGCCTTGGTGTGGTGAAAAATGATGTGTTTCACTCGGTGGCAAAATTTATTTAGCCCTCGTGCCTTGAAACCCTCGCATTGCTCAAGATTCCACTTCTCGCAATTTTGCAATTTTTCGCTTGCTCGGGAATACCAGTAGCACCGGTGTAGTAGTTGCAGTACCGGTCCCGGTACCAAGAATTTTATTTCCCGGTTCTGAACATGGCCGGAACCGGGATTCCCGGTTCTTCCCGGTTCTCAAGGCATCTTATGATTCTTTTTAAGAAATTGCTTGTGTGAGCGTACAATATTTATGAATTACTTATTTTCATATAAACAATTTCATAAGGATTAATAAACGACTTATTTTATATAAAAAAGCATTTTTAGCGTTCCCACCTATTTTACGAAATTAACCGGCACACTTTGCCTCCGCCTGGGCTTGAAGGTGTACGAGCAACACGGCCGTAGTCGATGCACTCAGCACTATGACGGCACGGGATACAGGAGTTAAAAAATCAACCCGAGAACGGAATATTTTCATATAAAACCAAACCTTGAAGAAGAATATTCGAATATAATAAATAAATAATATCCTACTTGTGATTTAAAAGTTGTTTAAAGATTATAGCTTAAGTCACCCGGGTCAAAATGTATAGATATATGGCACAAACATACATAGATTGCTAATATCATTAGTCCTTTATGTAACCGGCATAAAAGTACTGAACGATGTTTCAGATAAAAACAAAATTGAAATAGAAAACTTGGTGAATTTTTACAAATTACCAGTTTACTAGGTTAGTTTGTCGGGTTATTTTTGGGCCCCCCGTTTCATAGCACCATTGTTAAAATGTTAGTTAATGTCCGGAGCTAAAGTACTAAGACAATTACTATTGAAATGGGAATAAATTCGCATACTGATGGGAACCGGGAAGTGCCGGTACCGGGTCTTCAGTACCGGTTCTTTCGACACTATAAAATTCCCGGGAATTTGAGAACCGGGAATTCCCGGGAGCATGCCCTACTCGGGAATCAATATTAGCAGTTAGCACGAGAGGTTAAACAACAACTTGTGAAACAAATAATTATTTATTTTTATTCTCAATTCCAAATGATTTAATTATTTTTATGTATATAGTTTTTATGTAAGGTCACTGCGGGCAAGACCGGCATACTTTATTTTTTTTTAACTTTGGAGTGATCTAGTTGCGTTAATTATTCACCTAGGTTACCGTTTGTAATCGCATACGATGAAGAATTTAATAATTAATAATTTAGCCATAGTGACAGATCATTTTAATCATAAATTAAGCAAAAACATTAGTATTTTTAAAAAGACGGCGAGTAGACGGACTTCCCTTGTAGTTTAAGGGAAGTCCGTCTAGTAATGATATCAGCCAATCTATGGGTGCGTATATGTTCGTAGTCGAATTCCTAAAAAGAATGAATCAAGACAATGAAAAGTGTACTTTCAACTTGTTAATATGTTGTTCAGATTCGAAATAAACGCCATTTTTCTAATATAAAGGCAAGTCCGGCATAAACTACGAAAATGGGGTGGTAAACCTTTTACGGCTAATAATTACACGTAATTATTTTTTGGATTTCCGAAATAAAAGACCAATAGAAATTTTAAAATGTACTTTATTAGTTTCTTTTAATTTACTGAGATGAAAATTTAGAAAACTAACATCATGCGCAATGTCAGGCGGATTTGTCGATACCTTATCAAATCGTTATAATATTAAAGTCGCAAAAACAGTTGGTAATCTCTGATTTAACGAAAGTCCGGCATATGACGGACTTGCCTTGTACAGAATAGACGGACTTTCAAACTTAGTAAAATTTTAATGTGATAAATGGTGGAACGTATAATTACAAAACTAAGCCAATTTCTGATATTTTAAACACAGAATAAAGATAACTGGTTCTTATGCTACTTATGTAGGTACTTTCTGATGCACAATCTTTTCAAAAACTATTTTTAACAATTTTTTTTCGAACGGCTGTCGAACTATGACTTCGAGTTCAAAACACGAAATGACTTATTTAGGCGGATTGCTCTGAAATTGGTTGTCACAGCGCTATCTGTTTTAGAGTGAGGGAACTAACGCGCAAAACTGATTAATCGACTAGACTCCAAAGCGGCATACGCCTCTTAATTCAAAAGTTATAACGTGTAGATGGACTTGCCTTGTAGACGGTCTTGCCCGCAGTGACCTTAGATAGATATATTGTTTCGACATTAAGGATTGCAATCAGTCCAAATTTAAACTATTTTGCCTGGCGATAATCTCCGTACGATCGAATGACATTGAGTTTTTATTTCTCGCCTGAATGTAAACATTTTTGTACGAGATACGCCTGACGATTATTGCATACGATAATGTCATACGATTTCTCGCTCCAAAACGTGCAAGAAACTCGCACCATGTAAATGGGCCTTTAATGTACGTAGTTAGTCCAAAATATTGAGTACGAATGTCGATTAGGAAATGCTCTTAAAACGCTTATTGGTGCATGGAGAATGCAACCAGTCACGTGATTAGGCATTTCGCTCGCACTTGATGGTGCACGTGAGATGCCTAGTGACAATCGAGGTCGTATGAAAACAAGGTGACAATCATAATAAATCACAGTACTGAACGTAAGTTTGAGCGTAGATCAGTGGCGTCAGGCGTCCTTACCTGTTCGTTATGGCGGCCTCGGTATCCGTCGAGTCCAGGATATCGGCTTGATGGCGTTTTTGGCCTCGATACACGGTTCAGCTGATCTAGTTGGTCGCATACTTGCAATAGAGAGCACAAACATCTGCATACCTTTCGCATCCGATGCCTTAGCAAAATGGGCCACATTATGTCCATCCAACGAACATCCGGATAGCCCGGCCGTTCAGAGGGGCTGGGATGACATCCTCTGTAGGCTACGCCACGCAAATTTACACGATGGTGCCTCGGGAACTGATCTGGCGCGTCTCAAGGCCGCCTCCAAGCCTGAGTCGGGTGCGTGGCTGCACGCCTTGCCATCCCCTCAATTAGGCACACTGCTGGACAATGATTCCCTTAGGATCGCAGTGGCCTTAAGGTTGGGGTGCAAGGTGTGCAACCCGCACCGCTGCGTCTGCGGAGTGATGATGGAAGAGAATGGCAACCATGGGCTCAGCTGCCAGAGATGCGCCGGTCGTTTCCCCAGGCACCATTCTTTAAATAAAATCGTGCGTCGAGCCATGCTGTCAGTGGGTGTTCCGTGCCTCCTTGAACCACCAGGGCTGTCTCGAACAGACGGCAAACGACCCGACGGGCTGACGTTGGTTCCCTGGCAGAGAGGGCGGTGTCTTATATGGGACGCAACTTGTGTGAGTACATTTGCTGCGTCCCATTTAAGACACACCGCTGACTTAGCAGGCAGGCTCAGCGGCAGAGACTGCCGCCAAAAACAAGCACCAAAAATACTTTGCCTTAGGAGCCAACTACGACTTCGTGCCCGTTGCCGTCGAGACAGCCGGGCCCTGGGGACGGGAGGCGCGTGAGCTCTTTAGAGAGCTTGGCAAGCGGCTAAGGGAAAAGGGGAATGACCCCCGTTCTGTCATGGCTTGTCCAACAGGTCTCCATCGCCATACAGCGGGGCAACGCTGCAAGTGTGATGGGGACCTTTGGACCCGGCATGGCTCAGAACGGGTTTTAGTTGTTAAGTTTTATATGTACCTTTTTCTACTCCAGCACTTAAATGTGTCAATTAAATGACTGACAGTGATATCTAAAGCAATGTCATTTGAATGATTTGTCTATAGGCTCATAAGATGACTGCTAGCAGTCATCTTATGAGTATAATACAACTGCTTTATTTTTTTTAAAGATACAAGTTCCGATCATCTTGATTAAAAGAGGTATGTTTTCATTTACAATAATAACTCTTTTTTTTTTAAATAATAACTCAAATTTTTTTAAATAATAACTCTTTTTTTTTAATAATAACTTTTTTTTTTTTTTTTTGCTGCAGCTGTCATAGAAAAAGTAATGTATGCAACAGCTCATAATTGGTTCTTAAAATTCTCGGGTCTTTCTTCGACCCTTGAATTTTAAGAACCCTTATTATATCACTGTTGCATAAACTACTATTATATTATTGAAATAAAAATATATTATCATAATAAATTGTAACATCATAATCGGCCTAAAACGAGAATCATCTTTGTCATTAAAATTACGTTATTGTATCTTCAGTACTTGCCGGCATCATTCTGGCGGAGCGCGCGCGAGGAGTATAGCCGTGTGACGCAGCTTGTAAGGAGAGTTGACGATGTCATTAGTGGAATAGTCTTCATATCTTTCGCAAACAACCTATTCTTCGTGTGTTTACAACTGTTCAATACTTTAGAGTGAGTATCTTGTAACCTAAGGTAATCTTGATACTCGTAGTTTGACCTCAAGGGAAAAAGGCATTAATAGGTCGAGGTTTTTTTTTTTCTATTTATATCCCGTATAGAGCCCGGATGCATATGTTTTCGTCTAGACAGAGCATCTAAGATGGCATTTTTTTGTAAACTTAAAAAAAAAGTTAACGTGGGATTGTGATTTTTTGTTTTTTTTTGGCAAGAAGAAATGTTAACACCTTGAATTCTGATTCCGAAATACATTTTTCACTTAAAATCATAATTAAAATGACTTGAAGTTCGTCTGATGATGAAATGTCAACGGGGACACCGCCTGAACTACGGGAAGAAGCGAGATTAGTGAAAGATAAACTATTACGTCCGAAGTCTGCCGAGAAATATTTAAAGACGTGTGAGAATATGGCTTGGAGAAACAACAAAAAGACAGATTCATTCTCAGAAAGCTAGTTATCTAAAGATAAACAACCAAATACGCTATTGGCGATGTACCTACTCGTATTCGATGTTGAAAAGTACAATACAACTCAAACACGACATAAACATCAAAAATTATACCAAATTGACATCATGCCTAAAGAGGCAGTCCGCTGGTTTTAATTTAAGCAAGAAATCAGACTTTATCCGAAGAGAACATAAATACATTTTTAAATGAGGCTCCGGATGACATGTTTCTGATAAATAAGGTACTTAATGTGTTCTGATAAATACTCGTAAGTAAATCAAATTTAAATATGAAACCCGTAAAGTGAAAGTTTTACCGGGCACTGCTTCCGTAGAAACTCAGCCACCTTATTAGCCAATTCTGGCGCGAATATGACTGCCCTAAAAAGACACGGTGGCTGGAAGTCAACTGCGGTAGCTGAAAGTTATATTGAGGATTCTATCCAAAATAAAATAAACATATCGGACAAAATCACCTAAATTATCAAGCTGCAACAGTCAGACTGCCAGGCTTCTTCGTCTAATTATACACCGACAGTTCCTGAAGAAACTCATCACTCAACACTCAAATTCAAATAATCAATATTTCAACATTATCAATACACCCACTACTGAAAATATTCAAACTAATATTACAGTGCCCGGTAAAACAGTCACATTTAATATTTCAAATTGTCCATCCATCCGGGCATCCACGAATTGCCCTTTCCCGGCCTCTTCTTGTACATACAATGAAAGTCTCGTGCAATTTTATTATACTATCAAAATAAACAAGATGAAATAGTACATTACTACAGAGGCCGGGACAAAAGGGGTTGCCGGCCGAAGACATAGGTATAGACGGCCGAGCGAAGCGAGGCCGGATAGGTCTGAGGCGGGCAACCCCATATTTCCCGCCGAGGTATGTATAGTGCTTTTCTCAAACATGCAATGAAATAAATAAAATAAAAAATCCACGAAACCCAAGTTTTATTTATAGAAAAACTAAAAGTAAACTACACCCAAAATATAACTAACACGTAGGTACTATAACTAACACCTATATCTTTATCACGCGTATGTTTTACACGAGTCGTGTATTTTTACTACCCGTATATTTTCATGTATCTTTGATTTTTTCGCCTTGTATCCGTCTGACTGTCGTTTTCGTCGCATAAGTTTACATAGTCTTTCATGTTGATATCATGTTACACATACATCGTTGCTTTATGCATAGAGTAAATAAGTATAATTTCCAGTTTCCACAGTATTGACGATTTTGTAGTTACTTTCATTTCTTTAAAATATGCCACAAAACTGTTTCTAATAAACTGTAAGCATTTTTCTTAGTTTCTCAAAGAATAAAATTGCTATAAGCAACCATATACAGTCTTTGACTTGGCGGCAGAGGCAGCAAGTTATTTAAAATTCTGCTTACGCTGCCAATTCAAACTCCTACGATTACAATTAATATTCATTTCATTATTTCGTCGGAACTCATATTAAAGTAAAAAAATCAACAACGCACCATAAATCCAATAAAACAGAAATACAGAATGAATTTTTTTCAACTTTGCCTCCAACACAATTAAAAAAAATAACTACGCGTGTTTGACCTTTTTACCGCTAACGTTTAGATGAAATATTTTAAATGTTTTTATTTCTGTAGTTAAATTTGTCATTTAAAATTATAGAATTTGGTTAATAATGTATTATTTATTATGTTCATGTTGATTTTATACAATAAAACTGCAAATTATAGCAAACATTGTTTTTTCTTTTTTTTTATATAGGCGTAGTGGCAGAGTGTCATTACGAACCATAAAGCAAATACTGCAAAGGTATTTTTTTAAATGGATGAATGCCACGATGCTGTGTCACAAATATCTGTGAAATGGAAATTAAAAAAGAGGACTTTGCCGGCCTAGGTCTGCAAGATTTGTATGAAATTCCATTAACGACCTCTTGTCCTAGCCGCACCTGAAACGTCGTACCTACTTCGCAGCCTATTATAAGGAACATAACATCAATATTTCATTGCATGTTTGAGAAAATTACTATTATGGGACCCATTACGGCCATTACTGAGTCGTTTGAATTATATATGTAAATACAAATAAAATATTTGTTTATCACTAGACGAACGAACTCCACTCCATCGGGGTTAATTATACTGTTCAAGACATTTCTATCATAGTTTGTTTACATATTATCTTATACCTTTAAACGAGCAATTATTGTATTGTATATAATAATAATAGCTTGTGGCGAGCTGTTGGGGAGTAACGACCCCACGGACCCGAGTGCTCCAGAGAGTCGGTCAGGGTCTCCGTCTCCGGCGTGTCTTCGTCGGTTGGAGTGGAACCCCAAGGGGACCCGCAGGACTCTCGGCTCTGGCTTGCCTTAATTGGCCGTCCAGAGAGGAGTCGTTAGAGCTATATGCTCCAGGGGTGGAAGTGAAATTTGCGTAAGCGCGAGTTGGCACAGTGGCTGTTTACAGTCACTGGGTAGAAAGCGGTGTACACCTCTCGACACCCCTGAGCCGCTCACACCGATGTTGCTCCTGGTCGTCTTCGCGACGGCAGTTTCAGGGGCCCATCTAGTGCGCGGCAAGTCACCACCTGCCTCGATAACTTGTGTAAACCTTGTTATGGCAGGTGTCCGTACGTCTTTGCAATAGCCCAGTCTCATAGTCCACCCAAACTTCAATCCATAGACCGGTATTCTGTTCACTTTTTTTCTACAATAGTCCCAATGCCTGCTGAGACCGGTTCATGGGTGTCTATTGTTGCACCTGTAAACGGGTCCCAGCAGGCGTTCTACATGACATCAAAGCTCTCCAAAGGGCCTCTACGTGTTGGATCTATATCCCCACGCAAGCCTATCAAAAGACCGGGATTTATAGGCCCGTGATCCCAAAAAAGGAGATACAAATAATAATAATAATAAAGTAGTAGCCTAACTGATATTCACAAACTTGCAGACATCACACAATCGTTTTCTTCAGACATTTGCATGGAATTTGGTATCGACAAGTGCAAAATTCAGTCAATTCGAAATGGTCAATTAGAACACAATAGTTACACCCTAAATTGCGGCGATCGAATCGACCCAATTGATGATGAAGACGGCTATAAATACCTAGGCTACCAACAGACATGGCAAATTCATCACAAAATAACTAAAACAACACTCAAACACAAGTTTACAGCCAGGCTTCATAAAATCCTTAATACACACCTTAACGCAAGAAACACAATAAAAGCAATTAATACGTATGCAATTCCCATACTAACATATTCTTTCGGTATTATACAATGGTCCCAAACAGATCTCTGTAATCTCCAAAGGAACATTAACACGTTAATGACGAAATACCGCAAGCACCACCCACGAAGCTGCACCCAGAGGATGACTCTACCGAGAGCTGATGGTGGAAGGGGCTTGATAGATATCAAGAACCTTCACAACAAGCAGGTAAGATCACTTAGAAAGTTCTTTCACGACCAGTCCTCCCGCTCTTCAATGCACCAGGCCATCGTTACGAATGACAAAAAATTCACCCCGCTGAATCTAAACGACCGTACAACACAAAAAAATGAGGTAATTACGGAGCCACAGCAGAAACAACAAGCGTGGGTGCAGAAGGCACTTCACGGTAGACACCGACTGGATCTCACCAACCCCAACGTCGACAGGCTGTCGTCCAATATGTGGCTCAAGAGAGGTGAGTTGTTCCCGGAAACCGAAGGATTTATGATAGCCATCCAAGACCAAATTATGGACACCAAAAACTACCGAAAACATATTATCCGCGATCGCAACCTAACCACAGACTTATGCCGACGCTGTCACGCAGCCTCAGAGACAATACAACATATTACAGGAGCATGCCGATCCATATCCCAGACTGACTACAAGCATCGCCACGACCAAGTTGCAGCCATCATACACCAATACCTCGCATTTAAACTCCACCTTATTAACAACAGGACTGCCTACTACAAATACTCTCCGCAGACTGTACTAGAGTCACCCGATTACAAACTTTACTGGGACAGAACTATAATTACAGACAGAACTATCCACTACAACAGGCCTGATATTACCCTTCATGACAAAACCGCAAAAATTGTATATCTGATCGACGTTGCTATTCCTAACACCCACAACCTCACCTCTACACACACCGAAAAGATCAGTAAATATACAGACCTGTCTATAGAGATTAAAACCCAATGGCGAGTGAACACAGTTAAAACTATTCCGATCATCATTTCATCCACAGGTGTTATCCCCCGCACTCTGCATTCCAGCCTCAAGACTCTTGATATTCACCCACTCACGTACATAATCCTACAAAAAGCTGCCATTATGAACACATGTAGAATAGTTCGGAAATTTCTAGCTCTAGAACAATAGAGTCGAAAATACATTTCAATATTCGTTTGGCCAAAAGCCCGCGAATATGGAAACAAAACTTCCTCCAATTGGAGAGAAAAATAAAGAAATACCAATAAGGCGCCTTCTGCATCTGGCCCTTGATCCAACCACCTAGCGAGAGTCTCTCAAGATGTTGGTCGAGACTCTTCGCTATTAGACCGTTCGCTGAAACAACTATCGGAACAATGATCGTCGAATCAACATCCCACATGGCGGTTATCTCGTGAGCCAAGTCTAGGCGGTGATCTTGGACACGGCGCGGATAGTCCGCCGGTTCCTGTCTCTGCAGCCCTGACCACCGGTAGCTTGGGCCCTGCCCCGCTGCTGGCGGCACCCTAGGTTAGGTTTTTTATAATGTGTTTATATGTATTTTGTATTGTTTTTGTGTTTTTGTATTTTATTTTTATATCCATATTATAAAATAACCTAACCTAAGATCAGAAATAAATACGAGGAGTCAAAAACGTGCAGCGGAGTCGACCAACAACGCACGCCCACCACCCCCGCCCGCCTCGTCCAGTTCCTCGTCCACACCGTCGTCAGGCGACGAGTTCGCAACGGCGCCTGACACAGACGGGTCCAGTGACGAGAGCGGGCCGCCGCCGCCGCCGCCACGACCACCTGCGCGACGAGGGCGGCCACCGCTGCCGGCACGCTTGGGGCCTGCGGGACATCCTGCCCCGCCCACGGCTCCCGCTGCCGGTGGTATAGTGCGACGCATGCGATGGACTCGACAAATGAACGAGAACGTCATGCGCGCCTATTATGGGGCTACAGAGGGGGGAACACAACTATCCGCCTATCGTTCAAGAATACTGCCTCTGTTTCAGGTTCTTGAACCCACCATCACCGTGTCGGAGCAGCGATTATCGGATCAGGTGCGCGTCATTCAGCGGCTAAAGCGGTTGGATGACTCGACACTTGATCGGCTTCGCCTGGAGGCTCTCTCTGCTTGCGCGGCCTCCACCTTGGCGCAAGACCCGCCCGCGACGTCGCCGGATCCGGTGCCGACACCCGACCAGGCACCGGGGGCACCGCGGGTGGATCTCAGCGCCGACGAGGAGGAGATTGCGCAGTGTGTGAGTAGTACAGCCAATGAGCAATTGAGGAGGACTCTGGATGAGGCGATTACGCAGTATCGCTCCACTCCCAACACTAGGCCACGATTACCACGTTTGCCTATGAATAGACGCAATCTAGCGCTAATGGGAGCCCTAAATGCTTTACTAGAGCCATATCTACGGACTAGTAAAGATTTAGATGATACGCACGCGATCATGTATTGCGGAGCCATCGCGGCGTGCCGTGTTGCACGAGTCAAGCTTCCGGACTCTGAACGTGCACCTAGGACCGCCGGAGGTGCCCCCGCATGGCAAATACGGATCGAGCGACGTATCAGCTCTTTTAGGACTCTGATTGCAAAGCTGATCTGCTTTAGGGGGGGCAATAACCGCCCCCGAGTAATGCGCTTTGTGAATCAGGCGTTCGTGGGGACGGGTATTGAGCCCCGCGACTATATTGCCAATATCACGGAGCGCATCGACTTTCTTAAGCAGAAAGTCTATGCATGGGCAAACCGTATTCGCCGCTACAGAGAGCGTGTGGATCGATTCCAGCAGAATCGTCTTTTCCAGAGTGACCAAAGGAAGGTGTACCGAAAGTGGGAGGAAACTAACCTTCGTGAGTCCGACACGCAGCCGCCGGATCCTACTGTCATGACTGACTTTTGGCGTAGCATCTGGTCGGTGCCTGTCGGACACACCGAGGGGAGTTGGATGAATGTTGTCGAGCGTGAATGCGAGTCCATCGAACCTATGGGGGTAGTCACTATCACCCCCGATGATGACGTAAGTTGTGCCATCCGCACGGCCCAGAACTGGAAAAGTCCTGGGCCGGATGGATTGCACAACTTCTGGCTAAAATGGTTCCGATGCTCGCACTCGTGCTTGGCAGCACAATTTCAACAAGCCCTTGAGCTTGGTTCTCTCCCACCTTCCTTAACAACTGGTGTCACCTTCCTGCTCTATAAGTCCGGTAGTACCACGGAAGCGAAGAATTACAGACCCATCACGTGCTTACCTACACTCTATAAGCTCCTTACATCCATTTTGAGGACAAAAATCAACGCGCACATTGTCGCTAACAATATTTTGGCCCCCGCTCAAAATGGATGTAGGGTTGGGTCCCGTGGTACTAAAGAGCTCCTCCTCATAGACATGACCATTTGCCAACAAATCCGGCGGAACAAGGAGGCCCTCTCGGCCGCTTGGATTGACTATAAGAAGGCCTATGATTCGGTGCCTCATTCATGGCTGGGGAGGGTCTTAGAGTTGTATAAAGTTGATGCAGCTTTGAGAGCCTTTCTAAGCGCATGTATGAGGCAGTGGACCACAGTCCTTCGTCAACCAGGAGGCGGGGATGACCGCCCTGGCCCGCAGGATTTCATAAGGATTGAGCGAGGAATATTTCAGGGTGATAGTCTGAGTCCCCTATGGTTCTGCCTAGCTCTGAATCCCCTCAGCACCCTGCTGAAGGATTTGGGTCTAGGTTGCCGGCTTCGGAGAGAGGGTGAAGTCATTTCTCACCTTCTGTACATGGATGACCTCAAATTATTTGCACAAAATAACCAAGACTTGAAGGAGCTACTGAACACCACCGAAGTCTTCAGTAGTGCCATCAACATGGAGTTTGGTGTCGATAAATGTGCGGTTATGCATGTACAGCGGGGGAGGGTTGTAAATTCAACAAATTTACAACCTTCTGAGACAATGTCTTTCAGATGTATCTCTGAATCAGAAACCTACAAATACCTTGGTATGTCACAGTCGTTGGGTATTGAGGACGAGGGTATTAGACGGCTACAGAGAGCGTGTGGATCGATTCCAGCAGAATCGTCTTTTCCAGAGTGACCAAAGGAAGGTGTACCGAAAGTGGGAGGAAACCAACCTTCGTGAGTCCGACACGCAACCGCCGGATCCTACTGTCATGACTGACTTCTGGCGTAGCATCTGGTCGGTGCCTGTCGGACACACCGAGGGGAGTTGGATGAATGTTGTCGAGCGTGAGTGCGAGTCCATCGAACCTATGGGGGTAGTCACTATCACCCCCGATGACGTAAGTTGTGCCATCCGCACGACCCAGAACTGGAAAAGTCCTGGGCCGGATGGATTGCACAACTTCTGGCTAAAATGGTTCCGATGCTCGCACTCCTGCTTGGCAGCACAATTTCAACAAGCCCTCGAGCTTGGTTCTCTCCCACCTTCCTTAACAACTGGTGTCACCTTCCTGCTCTTCAAGTCCGGTAGTACCACGGAAGCAAAAAACTACAGACCCATCACATGCTTGCCTACACTCTACAAGCTCCTTACATCCATTTTGAGAGCAAAAATCAACGCGCACATTGTCGCAAATAATATTTTGGCTTCCGCTCAAAATGGATGTAGGGTTGGGTCCCGTGGTACTAAAGAGCTCCTCCTCATAGACATGACCATATGCCAACAAATCCGGCGGAACAAGGGGGCCCTCTCAGCCGCTTGGATTGACTACAAGAAGGCCTATGATTCGGTGCCTCATTCATGGCTGGGGAGGGTCTTAGAGCTGTATAAAGTTGATGCAACTTTGAGAGCCTTCCTAAGCGCGTGTATGGGGCGGTGGACCACAGTCCTTCGTCAACCAGGAGGCGGGAATGACCGCTCTGGTCCGCAGGATTTTATAAGGATTGAGCGAGGAATCTTTCAGGGTGAGTCTGAGTCCCCTGTGGTTCTGCCTAGCTCTGAATCCCCTCAGCACTCTGCTGAAAGATTTGGGACTAGGTTGCCGGCTTCGGAGAGAGGGTGAAGTCATTTCTCACCTTCTGTACATGGATGACCTCAAATTATTTGCACCAAATAACCAAGACTTGTTGGACCTACTGAAAACTACCGAAGTCTTCAGTAGTGCCATCAACATGGAGTTTGGTGTCGATAAATGTGCGGTTATACATGTAGAGCGGGGGAGGGTTGTAAATTCAACAAATTTACAACTCTCTGAGACAATGGCTTTCAGATCTATCTCTGAATCAGAAACCTATAAATACCTTGGTATGTCACAGTCGTTGGGTATTGAGGACGAGGGTATTAGACGGTCGGTGAAGGAGCGCTTTTTCAGTCGGCTCACAAAAGTCCTTAACAGTCTTTTGTCAGGAGGCAACAAAGTGCGCGCCTTCAACGCCTGGGTAATGCCCCTACTCACATACTCCTTTGGCATACTAAGGTGGACTCAGACCGAGCTGGACGCCCTGGATCGGTGGGTCCGATCACTGCTCACCGCACATCGCATGCTACACCCACGCTCGTCAGTTATGAGATTGTACATCCCACGGAAATGTGGAGGCCGAGGCTTCCTAAACGCCAAGGATCTCCACAACCGCGAGGTGTATAATCTCAGGAATTATTTCCTTAACAACGAGTGTGGGATGCATCGTGATGTGGTGGCAGTAGACAGGAACCTCACGCCGCTCTCCTTGGCAAACGAGAACTGGCGCAAACCTGTGGTACTAAGTACTGCGGATCGCAAGGCGGCATGGGAGAGTAAGGTGCTACACGGGCGGTTCTACAAGGCCCTCACGGGACCTGATGTGGACCTGCTCGCGTCGGTGAACTGGTTACGATTCGGGGACCTCTTCGGAGAAACCGAGGGTTTTGCCTGTGCAATTGCGGACGAAGTAATGATGACGAACAACTATCGGAAATATATCCTCAAGGACGGTACGGTCGACATTTGTCGGGCATGCCGCCGTCCCGGAGAGTCACTCAGGCATATCATTTCCGGTTGTTCTCATCTTGCTAACGGCGAGTACTTGCACAGACATAATCTCGTAGCCAGGATTATTCACCAGCAGCTTGCTCTTCTATACGGCCTTGTGGACCGCGAAGTACCGTACTACAAGTATTCACCTGCGCAAGTTCTCGAGAATGGTCGTGCCACGCTCTATTGGGATCGATCTATCATCACTGACAGGACTATTGTAGCCAATAAGCCTGACATTGTGATAATAGATCGATCGCAGCGCCGGGCCGTGCTCGTTGACATCACCATCCCCCATGATGAGAATCTCGTGAAAGCCGAGAAGGACAAGTCTAGTAAGTACCTAGACTTGGCTCACGAGATAACCGCCATGTGGGATGTTGATTCGACGATCATTGTCCCGATAGTTGTTTCAGCGAACGGTCTAATAGCGAAGAGTCTCGACCAACATCTTGAGAGACTCTCGCTAGGTGGTTGGATCAAGGGTCAGATGCAGAAGGCGGTGATCTTGGACACGGCGCGGATAGTCCGCCGGTTCCTCTCTCTGCAGCCCTGACCACCGGCAGCTTGGGCCTTGCCCCGCTGCTGGCGGCACCCTAGGTTAGGTTTTTTATAATATGTTTATAAGTATTTTGTATTGTTTTTGTAAGTGTTTTTGTATTTTATTTTTATATCCATATTATAAATAACCTAATCTAAGAAATTAAATGAATAAAGGAAATAATAATAATAATAAATATTATAGGGACATTCTTACACAAATTGACTAAGCCCCACGGTAAGCTCAAGAAGGCTTGTATTGTGGGTACTCAGACAACGATATATATAATATATAATATATATAAATACTTATATACATAGAAAACAACCATGACTCAGGAACAAATATCTGTATCATCATACAAATAAATGCCCTTACCAGGATTCGAACCCGGGACCATCGGCTTCACAGGCAGGATCACTACCCACTAGGCCAGACCGGTTGTCGTATATATTATAATATTTATATGTTTCGGCGACCTTGGGAACAGGGTATCCCACCAAAAACATTTTCATGTAAAATGTTGCCAAGACGAAACCATAATGCTCGCATTGACAAAAAGTTATCAGATATCTTGTACGAGGGGCGTTCAATAAAAAGTGAGAATGAGTATGTTATATACAACTTTTAATAAATGTTATTTTATTTTTCGACATAGTCACCTTTTAGCATAATACACTTAGTATATCTTTTTTCTAAACTTAATATTCCATTTCTAAAAAAGGTTTTATCTTGAGTACTTAAAAAATCTTGTACTGCAGCGACTACCGCGTCGTCGTCTTCAAATTTCTTGCCTCTTAGGTATTTCTTCAATCTCGGAAATAGGTAGAAATCACTAGGGGCGAGGTCTGGTGAATACGGAGGATGCTTAAGGATATCGAACCCAGCATCACGTATCACGTATTGCAGCCATTGCAACGGCGGACTTGTGTGCCGGTGCATTGTCCTGATGGAACAACACAATTTTCGAGAGTTTACCTCGCCGTTTTTCACGGATCTCATTGCGCAATGTTGCTATTTGTTTGGCATATAAAGAGCCCGTAATAGTGGCTCCATGCTCGAGATACTCAATCACTACGACCCCTTTACCATCCCAAAAAACAGAGCCCATGACCTTATCGGCAGATGGGCCCACCTTGAATTTCTTCGGAGTTGGAGATGATGGCCTTTTCCATGTCATAGACTGCAGTTTCGTTTCAGGGTCGTAATGATGGAGCCATGTTTCGTCCATTGTTATAAATCGCGCCAAAAAAGTTCCCGGTCTTGCTGTATCAGGTCCAAAGCTTCTTGACAAATCTCGACTCTAGTTTGTTTTTGCGTGTCAGTAAGCATTCTGGGTACCCAACGCGCTGATACCTTTTTCATACACAAGCGTTCATGTAAAATATTATGCACGCTCCCCGTTGAAATCTTTACATTTTCAGCAATAAAACGAACCGTGACACGACGATCCGCCAAAACTAAGTTTTCGACTTTTTTCACAATTTCTTCAGTTACTGCTGTAGTAGGGCGTCCGGAGCGGGGGTCATCCATGGTCGATGTTCTTCCACGTCTAAATTCGGCGCACCAACGTGTAACTGTCGAATACGGAGGAGCATTAGACCTTAAAGTGTCCCGTAAATCTAAATTGACTTGGTCCGTAAAAAAATTTTTCAAACACAAGTATTTAATAACGGCGCGCAGTTCAATTTTCTCCATTTTCGCTAACGTACTCAACAGCATCGCAAAGAAATCGCCGTATTTTTTTTTTTAAACAAAAAATAGTTAGTTTTTTTTTCATGGCAATCAGCTAGGTAGATTAGCTTTACCGGCCAGTATTTACTTTCCCAATATTTAAAGAGTTTGCATCTCATTCTCATTATATATTGAACGCCCGCGCCCCTCGTAGAGCCAAGCTTCTAACTCTACAGGCCCTACCTTCACAGACTCGACACATTAGTCAAAATATGTGGCTTGGCCGTTTCGTCACATGGGCGTAAGGTGAAATATGTATTCACATTTCATTATTTTTTATTATAAAATAGTTCTTGTAATAATGAAACGGCCAAGCCACATATTTTGACTAAGGTGTAGAGTCTGTGAAGGTAGGGCCTGTAGAGTTAGAAGCTTGGGTCTACAAGATATCTGATAACTTTTTGTCAATGCGAGCATTATGGTTTCGTCTTGGCAACATTTTACATGAAAATGTTTTTGGTGGGATTTCACATCTTTTTGTAAGTTGCTTATGACAATCTTCTGATTTAAATGGTTGCGGGTGATTTACTATTAAAAATCCTGAAATACGTACTTGCTTTTTTACTGATTCCCCATACAAACTTCAACCCCCTTTTTCCACCCCTTTTCACCCTTACGGGGTGATTCTGGGGTTGAAACTATTTTATATCCTTCCCCATAACAACAACTATGTATCTACATACCAAATTTCAACTAAATCGGTTCCGCGGTTATCGATTTCCCATACAAAATTCCACCCCCCTTTTCACCCCCTTAGGGGCCAATAATTTCAAGTTTTTGAATTTTTTTGTTGTTTGTGGACTAATACTATCTCACATACCAAATTTCAGCTTCCTAGGACTTCAGGAAGTACCCTAGAGGTTTTGATGATCAACAGTGAGTGAATGAGTCAGTGACGAAATCGGGGTTTTTTAGACATTAATAAAATCCAAAGTATAAGAGCTATGCAATTGAAATTTTTTATGCTTACTAAGTCCACTATTGACATCATATCCCGAGAGTTTTGTTTATCTGGTATAATCCAAACCCAAGTTAAGAGGGTTCAAAAAAACGACGAAGCGCTTCGAGAAAAGGTAGGTAGTGCCCTTGCGCTTCGCTTTGCTCGTCTTGGCGGGGGGCACTACCGTGCCCCCAGATACAGGATTTTGACTCTTGGAGACCCTATACATCTCTAAGGATAATTTGATTAATTATATCATGTTTTTTGTTTTTTATTTTAGTTTTTTTTTTGTAATTAGACATTTAGAGACTTTGTACATCTCTATGTAATTGTAATACCTACTTTCGTTTGAATTGATATTTGCGGTTAGATGTTTTTCATAATTGTTGATGTGTTTTTTTTGCTTGTATGTAAATTCCATGTTGACGTGTAAAAGTGCCCTTACCCTTGTGGCCTATTTGCTGAACAGATGTTGATGTTTCACGGCTCTGAAGATTTCGATGAACTCTCTTGATTTTCACTTAACTTGGAAATTGTTGTTTAAATTACCAACGATTAACTTTGCGAATATCGAAATGTTTTTTTAGTTGTTAGTAAAGTCACATGTTAAAAAGTATAATGCCTATTTCAGAAACGGAATAAAGGGTACTGGAGCCTGCCGTGCTAGTCGTCTCAAAGGGTATGTGATAATTTATCCTACTAAGTGTATTAATATGCAAAAATTTTAAGCGCTGAAACTTACGTCTATTACTTATAATTTTGTGGTTTAATCAAAAATAAAATCACAACCTGTATAATAAGTAGGTATACAAAATTAGCCATTTTATATACAAAACCGAGAAAAAAACATTGAAAATTTTGCACATGCGGTGGTTGTTATTATATTATCCGTTCATTAATAAATACTTTTCACTATCATACTATAATTTCCATTTATAGTACTTATTTAGATATATGGGATCCATTGCATTAAAGCAATACAAAGGTCAGAAATGATAGTCAAAGTCCGACAGTCGTACTTCACTCGCGAAACGCTATGTGAACGTGACGTCAAGGTCACTGAGAGCGCATCTTGAAGTATGAACAAAACAAGAAAATTGCATTTTTGTCGGTACAATCTTTTTTTGGATAAAATGTGAGGAATCGAATGGTATCCTTACTTATTTCGTTTTTGAAAGTTAAAAAAAAAACTTAATTTTGAAAGTTTCAGGTGCTGTATTTTTGTATTACTTCCGTATATTTTTTTAGATTTTGTTATAAAATTCAACATGTGTCATCATCCCTATTTACTGAAGCTGGCTGTCCGTTAGTGCCTTCTGTTTTGGGGGAAACTAGGCCGGATCGAAATATAAATGATACTCGCCAAGTATGTTTTGTAATCAGGACGACCCTGTTTGCCGGTTACGAGGGTCCCGCGTACTTCATCTTCTCTCTCGTGTACCTCATCAGTCGGTCTGTGGCGGTTTCACTGATCGCATCGCAAGTGAACAGCGCATCTTCGCTGCCTGCTCCAGTTTTATATGATGTCCCGTCACCGGTCTACTGTATCGAGGTAATAATACAATAGGCTAGATGACAATTTTTTATTTATGGTATCATTCATTCAGGTTTGTTTTTAGGATCAAATGTCTATATGGGACCCATTGCATTAAATCAATACAAAAATCAGAAATGATAGTCAAAGTTAGCGATGTGACGAGTCCACTTTTTTTTTCAATTCGGATCATTCGAATTGATTCGGCCGCTGATTCGAATTGAAACTCGAGTTGACTCGACTCGACGGTTCGCGTGGTTCGCGACAAAGTCACGGGCACAGGCGCGGAGCGAGTTGAGACGGCAAGTTACGCGGCAGTTGTTGTAAAAAGAACCTTCAGGGCACGGAATTAAGGTTTATTTTTGAATGGCCATAGTAGCAGTGAACTCGAGTTGGGATACTTGGGATGGCGAATCAAGCGGCAGTTGTTGTAAAAAGAACCTTCGGGTCAAGGAATTAAGGTTTATTTTTGAATGGCCTTAGTAGCAGTGTGATAGCGTTGACTTGGCTCGACGAGTTGTATTCGCCGAGTTAGCGGATCGGATACCAACCTACTGCCAATTCTATCCTTTATCTGCTCGAGTTGATTCGAATTGCCAATAGTCTTGATTCGAATTAACTCATCTGTAGGTTGATTACGAATACGAATTATTCGAATCAGATAACTCGACTCGCCCATCGCTAGTCAAAGTCCGACAGTCGTACTTCACTCGCGAAACGCCCCTAGCAAAACGATAAGTGAACGTGACGTCAAGGTCACTGAGAGTCCATCTTGAAGTATGAACAAAATATTTATTTGCTATATAATCTATTTTACTAGATTTTGTTATAAAATTCAACACGTGTCATCATCCCTATTAGAATAGCATTATGCTTTTCTCTCTACGATGTTTTTATACTTTTAAATAATTGATTATTTTTTAAGGTTCAAAGATTCATTGATCAAGTTAATGGAGATAATGTGGCATTAACCGGCCTGCAGTTCTTCACCGTCACTCGCGAGTTGCTGTTAACGGTGAGAAAATGAAGAAAATTACAGAATACGAATACTATTACATTCGTTTATGAAGTTTTAAATATTATTTGTTTTAGGTTGCCGGAACAATAGTCACATATGAGCTAGTAATGTTACAGCTTACACCTTCACCTCAAGTACCTATGGCTAATGGGACTATGGCATAGATATATATGCAAACACTAATTAATATTTTTTATTAAACATATTAACTACCCACCTACCAAAGTTAAAGCAAAAAAGTGATTTTTAAAGTAGAATCATGAGCAATGCGAGGGTTTTTAGTTTAAGGCTAACTTTCTTACCCCCTTATTCATAAAACTTAGCAACCTCTTACAAAACTCTGTTATATTTTGTCTCTTTTAAACAAACAGAATTGTTAACATGACGAACAAATCATTATCAGTTTGTTACATTTGAATAAGGACATTAGACCTTATCGATGACGTCTCTAACTAAAGTTTTTATTTCATTTGAGTATGTTAGAGTATAAATACTGACATCATATTTTATTTATGTTTGCGATACTGAAAACTTTAATTGTAGTTTTCCACATATGAACTTGGCTATGAAACACCTCGAACTTTGTCTGGTCGCAACACGCGAATTAGTAGGTACGAATATGAATCATAATTTTAGATTCTGAATTCGTTTTTTCTTTATTTGATTAGTTTTTTTTTACTTTTAAATATGGTTTCTTGACGTAAAATTAAACTAGAGATCTCAGAATAATATAATTATGTATAAGTTATATTAATGTCATGTAACAACCACACTAAGTAACAATATCGCTGGGTGAGAATACGTTTGTGCCATACCTACGCCACTTACATTGGTTTACCGGAGAGTGAAAAGACACAAAAAAAATAATTTTAAATTTATTCAATATTGAACTTATTTATCATCACATATTATTACTATTTATAGTACTAAACAAATATTGTGAATATAGTGGTAATCATGAAATAAAAGCACTTTTATTATTGCCATATCCGTTTTTGATGAGTAAATGTTAAACGTACAATGTATGATATGACACAAAAGTTTTGGATATGTCACATTTTTCTGATAATTTTCTGATAACAGAGTGTAATTATCCTATAGTAAAGTGCGGATATGGAACAACATTTTTGAAAAATATGTTTGTTCAAAAACCGAGTAGTGTCAATTATGGCATATTTTTTGTTATTTTAGAAATCATTAAAAAACGATTTTGCTAAAAAATGGATATGGCACAAACGTATTCTCAGCCGACGATATATTTCAGTAGGTTATTTTTCTTTGAATTTAGGCCAAACATGAATTGTTTTGAGCAATTTAGCTAGACCGCGGAAATTTGTAACCCAAATTCTTTGCGAGTGAGTGGAATGTCGCCAAAGCAACAACAAATTGAGATTCAAAGCTTTTATTACAATTCATTATGACGTAATGAAAAATTTACAATCTATTGAATTCGGAAAATTAAATGTTAAATGAATAACTGAGTTTCTCTGTAAAGTGTCATTCTATGGAACTTGCTAACTATGTAAACGAACCACCATATAAAAATTGTCTTTGAATGTCAATTTACTAGTGACTTTTGTTTACATAGTTAGCATGTTCCATTGAATTACACTTTAGGGAGTTTTTGATGCTGAGAATAGGATACCTATTCAGATGAGCTTATTTTATTTATTATTTTACAGGAGCTTTATACTATTGTACATATCGGCCCTATCAAGTCCGATTGTTATACTTTCAACAATTAAGAAATTTACATTCATATAAGTGTATAGTTAAAATAATTTATAGGTATCTATTTTTCAGATGAGCTTGTTTGTGAAAATAATATGTACCATGAAAAATCTAAGTATAAATATATAGAATAGGAAATTGGTTAAGCCTTCAAAATAAAACAAATTGTCTTTTGTATGATTCCTAAAATTAGTTTAACCAAATTCACATAACGTCAGTGTGGTTTTTTAAGAAAAATATACCAACAGCACAAAAATTCGATCCAACGTGACTCAGTATTCTCAGTAATAAGTATGTATTACACAAACACATTGTAGTAAAGCGACCAGCGAAAGAACACTCTTTTAGAACCCGATTTTCGCTCATGTCGTATCGGATACGGGTGAATATGGTATCGATGCATTCAGTCTGATGCTCTGAACACAAATATATGAGATGATAAGCGCGAAAGTGGTGGGGGTAGTTGCTGTGACGTCATAAAGTACAAACTTTTTTATTATTTTCTTTTAAACATACCATGTGGGGACCAAATGACAGGGCTTTGTGAGGAGATTACAAATATATAACATACTGTACCCTTTTTATACTCGGTCTAACTAATTATTAGAAAACGTTCAAAAATTTCACAAACCACAGTTGACTTCGAAATGCTCTAAATTGAAAATGGCTGAATAGATTAGTCCAAAATACATACCAAGTGACTGTGAATATCCTCTATATAATGTTCAAAAATAATTAATCAGATATATCAAAAAGTATAATTGTCTATTACATTAAACTGCAACTATTATTAAAACAAACAAAAAACCCGACAGTTTACATATATATTTTTGAAATGGTCTTTTCACTAGCTTTCATTTGGTACCCATATTGCTATAAAAAGAAAAAAAAAATCCGCCCCCCCTCTTTTTTCATTAGCGAGCGCCATTTTCACAATTTATATAGCCTGTGTCACTACCACAATTCTGACGAATTCAACCACACCTCATATGTCAAAAAGCGGCCAAGTGCGAGTCGGACTCGCCCATGAAGGGTTCCATATTTAGGGGATTTATGACACATTAAAAAAAAAGTTAGCTTTACGAATATTTTTTTGACGATTTATAAAAATATCACGGAAAATTTGGAATTTCTTTGCCCAGCATATTTCTTGATAAAAAATGTATTTAATCACCTTCATTTGTTTCTTTCTGATTGTGTTCATTAAAACACTGTTCACCAGGGTGGCACACTCCACTTATACAATTTTGTTTCTTACTAGTACAGCGACAACGTGAAGTCCTACATCCTACATCTAGTTTTGCATTTACACGAAATTAATTCTAGAGCCTTTTATGATATAGGTCATAGGTGCCTTCAGCATTGTCACTGGTAATAGTGGATATTTTTTCTTAATCCAACCACTTTCTGTCGCTGGAGGGATTATCGGCATTGAAATGTCAGCGTTGTGCCAAATCAATGTTTGTAAATGGATGCAGCGCATCTCGAGTTGGTGGTAATTTGTCAAGTCCTTTTATATTTGGAAACATTGCTGACCGTAAATCGTCAACATTTGTCATATTCTTGAAAGAATTTTCAGAAGTATACAATAATACAAAAAATTGTTCACTTTTACGTTTTTCTTCCTCGTTTAATGTTTCCGAGCTCCCAAAGATCTCGGAAACGGCTCTTACGATTTCGATGAAATTTGCACTACGGAGGGTTTCGGGGGCGAAAAATCGATCTAACTAGTTCTTATCTGTGGGAATCTGTTTTCCGAGCAAAGCTCGGTCTCTCAGATATTGTATATTATACGAGTATAATAATATGTCCATTTATTTGGCACGCCCTACAGCCCAAACGGCTGGACGGTTTTTGACATATGAGGTGTGGTTGAATTCGTCAAAATTGTGGTAGTGACACAGGCTATATAAATTTTGGAAATGGCGCCCGCTAATTGTTTTTTTTTCTTTTACTATAGCAATATGGATACCAAATGAAAGCTAGTGAAAAGACCATTTCAAAGATATATATAAACTGTCGGGTTTTTTGTTTGTTTTTTTAATAATAGATGCAGTTTAATGTACAGAAAATTATACTTTTTTTAAATTTGATGTACTTTTCTTATTTTTTTGATATATCTGGTTAATTATTTTTAAACATTATGTAGTATTCACAGTCATTTGGTATGTATTTTGGACTAATCTATTCAGCAATTTTCAATTTAGAGCAGTTCGAAGTCAACTGTGGATTGTGAAATTTTTGATCATTTTCTAATAATTAGTTAGACCAAGTATTGAAAATGGTACAGTATGTTATATATTTGTGATCTACTCACAAAGCACTTTCATTTGGTACCCCTCATAGTAAGTTTAAAAGAAAATTTAAAAAAGTTTGTTATGGCGACTTTATGACGTCACAGCAACTACCCCCACCACTTTCGCGCTTGTCATCTCATATATTTGTGTTCAGGGCATTACGCTGAATGCATCGATACCATATTCACCTATATCCGAGACGACATGAACGAGAACTAACCTAAAGCCTGTGCCACCGCGGTACTATTGTACAAAATCCAAATCAACGTTCATATGAAAAATATGTTAGTCCAATAAAAACGTTCAACAACACAAAATTATTGTAAAAAAATAAAATCCTTAATTTTTGTAATGCTTTCCGATATTCAAATCGATTTTTAGGTGACACGAAAGTTTAAGTATTTATTTTTTTGTCTGGACGAGTTAAGCGATGAATCTGTTTTAGCAATATAATGCAAACGAATATTGTAGTAGGAATTCTTCGATGATAGATTAAATTAAACTCAAAAACGTCACTGAAGCATTTTTTTCCCAAAACTTCGTTACTTATTTCAAACCGACTGACCTGACCGACCTGATGGAAATTTCTGCAAGTTTGGTCTGTTGTTAAATATTTATATTGCTTGCATTTTACCTTCCTATCCATAGGATGATGTCGTAGGACCACAGCCACTTAGGTACATCATGTACAAGAGGATTGAGTCCTTAATAATGGACACTAGTTAGTACCTATGATTATCTTATCAGTCTTTGGAGCTGTAGGTACATTCTTTTTTTTTTGTTTTCCCCTGAGCTTATTTGAGCATTCCTATGATTTTACCATTAATGAAATTAGTAAGAGAAGCAAAAAATTAATGAAACTCTTTTTTTGCTTGAAATGTAAACAGTCTCCTTTATGGCCTGATATATAGGCTCTAGGTCGGTATTTTATCGTGCATTGAAAAACAGATGTATTTACTTTCACTGCACTTACACTAAATACAATTTACTCAGTAAAACCCACCTAGCGGCAGCATGTCTCGCCTTCCGCGGTGCGCTTGATAGGCAATAAGTTGCCAATGAAACTTTCTAGATTCCCTTAATGAACACCGCAGATCTGATTTCACGCCGACAGTTTGATCGACGAGTTTAACAAGTTTGATAAAGGGTATTTATCTTTATAGATTTATTTATGTGTTATACCTATTGAAGTGTAGGTATATAGATTATGTACTGTTGTTACAGGCGATCTGGAATCAACTTAAAAAATAAAAGTAATTACAATTTAAAATAAAACAACCGTCTACTGATTTTGGGAAACCTATTTATTCCTCAATCACAAAATGCCACTCGTGTGCAAATTGGATTGCAAACTCGTTAAAATTATAAACAATGGCACCGAAGAAAATTGTGCCTTGGGGCCATTTTGATGATAAGGATGAATTTAAAGCTATCTAGTCAATTTTCGTATGCTTAACTTTTTCTCTGTGTTATATAAACTTTAGTTCTAGTTTGTTTGTTTCCCGTTTCGCTATTCTTTTTTTACCTTAGTAAGCATTGATATAGTATAAAGAACTGGATACCCAATCAGCCGCCAAAAATGGCCCCACAAAAGTGATGTCAAAACAGATCATGCATTACTTTTTCGTTTAGTCTTGTTTGAAACGCTCAAATGTGAAGTTGTCAACAATTACGAAATGTGCCGTTAAAATATGTAAAAATAACAATGATAAAACAAGGAAAAAGGATGGAATGTATTTCTTTCAGTTAGTTCTTTGGATAGCATTACATAATTTATGTAATCTGGTGGTAATTTTATGGTTTTGAATAAATTAATTTGTTAGTACCAAAGAAGGGATGTCAAGGAACAAAAATCTAATGAGTCGATGTGAGGTCAATATTTTTTTATATTTTTATATGGAATTCATAAGAAATAATATTATGTTTAAATTCAAGATTTCCAAGAAAACCTATGCGACGTGCAAAGTGGACTGCTATTTAATTATAGCAAGAGATAGGGGTGATGCAGTTTTAAACAAGGCAAAACGGCACTTGTGTGTTCGGCCCATTTCCCTGTTTCCGACATATACACCACCAATAAGGGCTTATATCGACTAACTGTAAATGCTAAACCTGTCTGAACACAGTGACAACCACAGGATTTCTTTTATAAAGTATAGGTGGACTTTATAAAAAAAATCCAATCAGTATCTAAATGTCCCCGTGCACCCGTGTTATGAGTAAATGTAGATCTTAAATACACAGTTATTTAATAAGTAGAATTTATTTCAAGGAAATTAGTATTTAAAGACGTATACTTACGAATTAAAAATTTAATTTGTTTGAATTTGAACCACGAATTAATTTTATTTGAGCTCCCGATTAAATTAAATTTGTTTTCTTATTTCAATTGGTCTTCCTGTACAGTAATACATATTAAAGTGTACCAAAGTGACTCCATTCGTTCATTATTCTCGTTTGACGTTGTTTGACGTAAATACGTTACGTTTAGTGCCATCGGACTAAATTTTTTAACAGTGTTGGTGCTTATGTTTGCAAATTTGACACTTAATGCTTACGACATTAAGCTCTTTTCTGTACGAAACATTTATCTTGACTCAATATTTATGTAAGCGTTTTTATCATAAATGCAAATGGTGCGAAACGTCATTGGGATCCACATTTCTTGACGTTTTTGTTCTGCTTTGTGTGTCTATTTCTTTTATATTAAGTCAGTGTTAGTAAGCAAAATATCGGCCTCGAGCTTTTCCGTTTTTTAAAAATGGGTACATTTGCAGTGTATTCTTGTTAGGTACGTTTGTATTAATTAGGGGAGACGGGGGGAATTGGAGCCTACTAAGGAAAAAGGTAAATAAAAGGCAAGTTTATGGATACTTTAGGAACTTTTTATTAGAAACTAAATCCTTACTTATTTTAGTATCATTTAATCACAGCGTCAACGTTACATTATTAGGCATTTGGCCTAAATTAAATATCTTCAAAAAAACAGAATCGCTCCCATTACCCGACTTTGCGGGAAATGAGAGCCTATAAATTCCCATCTTGAAATAAAATAAAATTATATCCTGAATCTAGCTTGTAATGAAATTATATGGACAGATACTCAAAATTGATAACATTATACCTAAAACAAAACAGGTTTGATAGTAACAAACATACTTATAACTTCAGACTTATACCCGGCCGTTGAAATTTCGTATTATTTATAACCGCGGAGCGAAAAATCGACAAGCGTCCTTGGTCACAATCATAATGCGTGGCACTGGCGAGTCGAGCGCGGCAGGGGAACATGGCCGCAGTGTGCCGAAAGCGCCTGGCAACCTAGCGAATACGAGCTAGTTTTGTCTCTAGTCGCACCGCTCCCATTACCCGTTGACGCCCATTACCCCCCGCTCCCCTAATTACCTATCTGTATTTTGGGAAGTTTGGGATGTATTTTGTGCAGTTACTATATAATTATTTGTTGAATTTACATATAATGTTCGTTCTGAGCAATCTTTGTAATTTCGATATTTTTGTTCAACCTCTTGCAATACGGGAGATATGCATTTTTGGTCTCGTCATTTTTATTTTGTCGAATTCGTCGATAAAACCATTTTTTAATCTGGGGTCTAAGAGCGTGCTCTCCAGCATCACGCTATCAGCCTCTGCGTATGAAAATACACCCTCTGGTATTCACCGCAATCACGGAGAGAGACGAGACCGCGACAAACCCGCCTTCCACTTCTACAGCTGCACCTGTTTCAGCTCCTATAAGCAACTCAGTGAACACGTTACGTCAGCCGCGTCAGCGAGCCAGCCAGAGTCAACTGAGCCAACGCCAGGTCCTTCATTTGCCGTATTTCAGCATACTCAGCATACTCAGCACAGCCAAGTACCAGCTACCAACAGTCGCCTTCCGGCTCCAAAAATAACCGACTACCTACCGAAACCCCTTACAAGCAAGCTGAAACAGTAAATGTAAACACTTAGTAAAATTATTTGCGAAAAAATTAAAAATACCTACCGTATTCTCTTGTCGAGTCCCCGGAATTTAAAGATTTTGTCAGATAACTGAACCCTAACTATCAATTGCCGTCATGAAAGTACCTGTCGAATGTACTGGTTGAGAAATATTATAATATAACCAAAGGAAAAATCAAGGCTAAGTTGGCTGAATCCGACCATGTCGCATTGACTACAGATGATTGGTCTTCAGATCGCAATGATAAATTAATTACATAAGTGTAACCGCACATTTTATGAACCAGGAAGCCGATTTAAAGGCATTCGCATTAGAATGTGCCCAGTATTCCGACCGACACACAGCTGAAATTTGGCGAACAATTTAAAAAAAAATTGCGACGACTGGGAGATTTCGCATTTTGTTTCTGTTTCGACTGATAAAGCCAACAACGTTAAAGCTGCCGTAAGGCTAAACAAATGGAAACAGGTCTCATGCTTTGCCCACATGCTGAACCTTGTTGTTCAAAGTGCTATCGATGAAATATGTAAAGACCACTCATCAACCACAGTGGAATTATTTAAACGCAGCCCTTTGGCGTGTGAAAGGCTAAGAACTATGCAACAAAACTTGGGAGAACCTAAACTGAAAGTAAAACAAGATGTCATCACCCGGTGGAACTCAACGTTTGATATGTTCGAGCACGTATTAGGTCTGTCTGAGGTCATCGAACCGTAAAGCCGCTTGTCTTCAATGGCAACCAAAATATATTATTGATAAGAAATAGACGATTTATACCGTCTTTACCCCAAAATATTATTAGTTTATCCTAACATTCCTAACTGTGGAACATCATCATCATGCATCACGGTCATCATCATGCATCATCATGTAACTTAACCACAAGGTACCTTTCCTTTATATACAGATTATTGGTCTTTTTAAGATTATTATGAAGAGGAACTAATTAAATTTGTGGCAGTTTAATGTAAATTAATATTTTTGATTCATAAAAGATTAACTTCAATGTAATTGATGTTTTGTGGTGATGTGTTATTAAATTTAATTCCATAAGGTAGGTACCTTTATTTAAATGTATGGAGCAAATACCGTTATTGTTATGTAAGTTTAAAGTGGCATAAGAGGTTAAATATAGTATTTAGTTGCGGTTTTAGGATTTATTTCATTTATATGACAGAATTTCTTTCATATGTGCTCAGAAAAAAATATTGTGGGTCACATTAAAAGTAAAAAATATTCCACTTTGTGATCTTACATAAAAATGACAAATATTACATTTTCACATCTAAATCGATATTTCATTTGCTTAAACATTCTCTCAGTATCGTTTTCTAATAGATCAATTTAAAATTTGAGAGCTCATTGCCATCCTTTCGGCCGCCATCGCAACTGTGTTTCACAACCAGTTGTCTATGAGGGTTTTTTAGTCTTTCATGGCAACCAGTTGTGATATAAGAAGATTTATTCCTGTTACGCAACCAGTTGTCAATGAAGAAAAAAATCGCCGCCATCGCAACTCTGTTTCACAACTAGTTGTCTATGTGGATGTTTTAGTCTTTCATGGCAACCAGTTGTGACAGAAGAATATTTATTCCTGTTACGCAACCAGTTAGAGGCCGCCAGTACTGTAATGGGTTTTGTATCACGTGTCGTCAGTCCATAGCTGTCGCAATGCGTACTGACATATCGTATTTACTGTACGTTTAGTCTAGTACTTATATTAAGGGATCTCAATATTTATTACGGAAATCTAGATCTCTGGATTCCAGATCTCAGTTTGTGATAAATATTGTAATCCCTCAATATACTACACTAGTTAGACGATCAAAAGATATCACGATATTTGATAAATAGCAGTAAATCACAGTATATATTGTACATTTACACATGCTAGTATTAGGTAGCATGCTTTCATGCTAGTAACTAGCATGTGTAACAGTACCTTTATTATAAAATTTATAAATAATAATAAAATTATAACCTCCACCTTAATGTCATTATTTTCTTCGTTTTTGAGTTCTGATTAATTTCTTACAAGCGTCGCATAAATAAATATGTATTTCACCTTTTTTCACAAGAAAGTATTACGTACCACCGCAGTTTCGGGTTCTTTTGCCGATCAAAAACAACAACAACACTGTAGTGTGTGCTATACCTTACCCACACATATACAGTGTTAGAGTATATAAGGCTACACATGTATCATTTGAGGCGCATTATACCAATATCATAGCAAGCAGTTGTTTGTCTTAATCCCCACCTCACATGGCGATCCTGCCAGTGCGGCCTTGCGCTGCACTGGCGGCGCGCCGCGCCAGCCAGTGAAGTTCGAGATAAATGAGCCAGAGAAGATCGTAATTAATATGTGACCTTGTTTAATTGATTTTTAAAATCAACACATAAAATTGAGAAAGTGCTCGAACAGTTATAAATAGACTATGTGAACAACATTGCAAAAACATTTAGTGAAGTGACTCAAATAAATAATTAATATTTTAAATGAATGGAACGTGTTTCACGAGTTTATTCCGCACGTACAAGATAACTGGACTTAAAATTGAAAACGGGCGGTGATAGAAAAAAAAACGGACAGTGATTATAAACGATTGGGATAGTATGCAGCCGGGAGTTGTCGGTGTCCCTGGACTAAGACGGCGCGCTCGGGGCAGGAGGTACAAGGAATTAAGGCAGGAGGTACGATACGAGTACGGCGGCAACAGCGCAAACAGAGAAGTGCTTAACGTGATAGGTTATGATTATAAGAAAATTTGAATAAAGGTTGTTGGTACGTAAATAATATTTTTAGAATTTTAATTTCTTTGTTGATTACCTTTTGAACTATTTTTTTTGTTTTAGTAGTGATAGTTGAAAAATGGACCAATACTTGTTTGAGTGTTCATTTTAATTAGAAAATTTATAGCCAATATAATAAGTAACTAATATGAAGCATATTATCGTTATTTCCGCTTAAAGATATAGTGGTTAAAAGTACGGTTAGTTGAAAATAAGCATTTATTTTTATACTTCGCACTTTTATAAAAATAGTTTGTTTTGTGACCTAAGTTTATATACATTTGAACACAGTGTTTCTCCAGCCATATGTACATGTTTTTTTTTCTTAATTTATTTAATTGTGTCATTTATAACGTTCCAAAAATAATTAAGAATATTTATATATTATTCGTTGTAAATTATACGAGTATTAGGTACTTACAATACAAATATAGCACGGCGTTGCAAAAGCGTTCCCATAAACGGTTGGTATGCAGAGAGTATGTTATTACATCTCAAATTACAGTCACAGGTGTCATAAAATGAAGCAATGTGCACAGTTTTAGATTATTTAGATTTTAATAATATTGGTTCTTATTATTTGCTAGTAGAGACCGCACCGACTTTTAACCATGATATAGATTTGGTATTTTAGTACATCGATGTTTATGTTTGTATTTAAGATTTTATTGTTAAAGAACTAGTGTACCAGACTTATCATTTTGTTATTATTTTATAATAATGTGTATCTGACATGACAATTTAATACGGATGTGACATTTTGATACAGAGTTACGAGGTGGATTGGTATCTTATGAAAAGTTATCTAGTTATGCTGGAAAAATAATGATTTGGTTTGTTTCAATGATGGAGTATATGGATGGATGTATCGTTAAACGTTTGTTATTGTATGTGTACTTAGAAAGGTATAGGTAGTGTAGAGTGTAGAGGTAAAATAAATACGTAAATAGTTTGGTTTTAGAGTTATAAATGGTATGATGGAATATGTTAGATTTTTGGATGGCGATTAAGCATTTGTTGTTGGGAAAACTGATATATATGTAAGCTTTTCAAAGGACGATTAGCCTGATCAACTAAGAGTTGTTGAAATTCTTATATATGTTAAAGTTTTCAATGAATGAGTATTTTGTCTGCGATTTTGAATGGTTTTTTTTTTGTTGTAAAGATTGGGAAATTATGAATGATAATAATTGAAAAAAAAAAATGCCAATCGCTTCTTCGGTGGCCCGAGAGGCGGCCATGGACGATTAGGTTAGCAAGGGTACGCCAGGATACAAGGCAGGCACGGAATCCTTGGATGTCTGACCATGATTCGGTCGAGTATCAATTGTGGAGACACCTTGGACACATGGAAGGTTATGATGTAAGGAAGTGTTAAAAGAACTGCCTGAATGTGAATATAAATATATGTATGTGTGCGCGCGCAAAAATAAAATATCCTTGTATCCTGAGCCAAATAAATAAATAAATATTAAGGTCGGCCGACCACGTGTTTAAAAGCGTTGTGTACCCTTGCCAAAAGTGATGCATATAAAATGCCCACTTCAAGTGTTTATGTAAAAAAAAATACTGTCTTAAATAAATATATATAAAAAAAAATTATAGACTTGCAAGTCATACGGATATACGGATATATCATATAATAAACTCGAGAATTGACTCATTTTTAAATGATGACGAGGAACAACTAAAGATGTAGGTACCTAGGATCGAAACATTAATGGAGACGATAACGCATTTAACAAGTAAATATCATTTATCTATATAATCATATAGATAAATATTAAATATATATGGATTGGAATTTTGGATATTCTATAAACATTAAAATTATTGTTAACTGTCCATTTAGTATTTACCTATTAAGTAACTTTAAGTTTTGTGTGTTTTATTTTAGTGTTAAAACTAAACTCGAGTCTATTGTTTCGCTTGTATTAAACGTAGTAAGTTTCCTTAGAAATAGTTATAATTGTTAAAAGATGCATAGTTATATACATACCTAAATTGTGTCCCGTACATACAGAAGTTTATTTTATAGTTCGAGGTCAATATCAACATTCTAAATTCAATATTAAAAAAATGTATTAAATTCAAAAATGTACCAAGAAATCTGTTGAAATTATTAATAACTAGCTAAGTAATGCATTTTCTAACGTTACGAAATTAATGTTTTTTTCTTAATGAGGTTATTTTATTTACAATGTGTGTTACTTTATTACCTTTTTGTTTGATTTCTTTTCTTATGAAAAATTATTTTTAACTAAAAAAAAAAATAGATTATTGTTTTTCTGTTTTAGGTACAGTAATCTATTTTTTTTTTCTCCAGGAGGGAAGGTGTAGTGTGTGCTATACCTTACCCACACATATACAGTGTTAGAGTATATAAGGCTACACATGTATCATTTGAGGCGCATTATACCAATATCATAGCAAGCAGTTGTTTGTCTTAATCCCCACCTCACAACACAATATCACATTTTCACTATAAATTTTTCACATCATTAATCACAAAACGTTAGAACAAAACCACATTCGGAGTTTTTGTCGCATGGTAAGACTAATAGCAAGCTATGGAGTCGACATTTGCCATAAATGTAAACTCTTATTCATACTCATACTCATGATTAATTTTATTTAATATGAGAACAGATTACTAAATAGTTACTACGTATATAAGTTTAATTTAATTTGTTGCAATAAATGTATGTTTCAATTGAGCGAGTTGTACTTCACAACTCAAGCACACTATAACAGATTTTTCATAGTCATATTGTAAATCGTTGTATGGCTCTATCCATGCCAAATCTTCAGCTATTTCTGGGTTAGGCATAATAATTAATTATGGAATATTCCTCAACGTATTTACCACATACAGATATAAATAACTAAAATAACTACTACGTTTGCAATCACCAGTGCCACACATGACAAATACTAATCAATTTTATCAGCGGTCAGTACCTATATGACATTAGGTCTTTCGCAGCGATGTAGTTTGTATAGTTGTATGTTAAAATAGTTGAAGTTATGAATTCATAATGTAATAGAAAAATATTTTTTTATATAATTCGACTAAGATAATATACACGACCGACCACTCTAAAGGCATTTTAATATAAATTAAATAAATGAGTATGAGTATGAATAAGAGTTTACATTTATGGCAAATGTCGACTCCATAGCTTGTTATTAGTCTTACCATGCGACAAAAACTCCGATGCCTGCACATTACACAAAAGAAAACTGCTAAATACGGAATTACACTAATTTAAACGTAAATAAACAAAGCCGGTATAAAAACACCCGCAACACGTGATCGGGCGCCGGTAGGACTGGCCGCCATGTTGAAAAAATGGCCGCCGCTGGTGACTAGGGTCGGGGCACACAGAGTGCGTTAGGCACAGATAGGTCCAGCATTCGAAAAAGTATGCAGACATTATTTTCAGTCACCGTCATATTCTTATCTACGTTATTTAAGGTACTTTTCCTTCATGTGACATAGTCTGGGGACATCCTGTATATGACCATGCACTAATAAAAGATATACCAATAACCATGTATAAATAATGTCAGGTTTCCCCAAAACACAATCTTCGTAGTTGAAACATTAGTAGGAACACATAACAAGAATGTACCACACGGGCACGCAAAGCGTCTAGTGTGCCTCATGCCTTACGACGTCCGAGCGAGACGTTCGCTAAATTGCTTTTGGTAACTAGAGTTACCAGCCGCCCGGCACATACTTACAATTGTTTCTTTCGCTAATCCTGTATAACATATCACAGGTTTATATGATTTTATGATTATAAATGAAACTTAATATTTAGACTATTTAAACAACAATATTTTATTTGAAAAATATGACTTATTCTTCAAAATCTTATCTTATTTCAATCGCAAGTAACCGAAAAAAATCACCGTTTAACTACTTTGAAGTGAGATAGTAATTCATAATTCTACATTAGAACTGAAATATACATTCTATCTGTTAGTTACATAAATACATAATCGTTTGGTATACAATTTAGATAGTAAACGAGTAATTAAAAATACTTACGGCATTTTTAAAACACCGACCACTTTTCCGCAACTTCACTTTCGCACAACTTTGAAACTGACAGCTGTTTAAAATATTTTTATTTTATCATGTTAGCTAATTTTTTTTTTCTGTATTGCCATGTTATTTGTCTATGCTCGGAACATAGTTTAAGGTTTAAACCGCTTCCAAGCCGCCACTCACAGATAAAAAATCAAAAATCGTACAATGGTCGTCTGGCTACCAGAAGCAATTTGTAGGTGTTCAAAATTGGTAGCTCTAGTTACCAGAAGCAACTGAGTGGATAGGTAAAAAATAATGATACCATTCGATTCTTTACATTTTATTTAAAAAAATATTGTATAGCGACCATATACATAAACGCAATATTTCACCGACTAAATCGCAATTTCCTTGTTTTCCATTCATTGAAACAGCTTCTAACGTTACATGGTGACGTCACGATGTATGTATTGCCATTTTCTATGAAGCGTTTCGTCCGTAAAGTGCCAGATTTTGACCATCATTTGTGACTTTTGTATTGCTTTAAGACAATGGGTCCCATACTGACATTTGCTCCTCAAAACAAACCTGATCGACTGATACCATTCATAAAAATTGTCAAATATCCTATTATTTTAAAAATATTGCCTCAAATTATCGAAATTCATAAGATGTCAAATTACTGTTTTATTTATGATTGACTTTTCTCCTTTCTTGTTTCATATTGTTACACAGTAAAAAAACAAGTAAAGTTGGAGTAAAAATTAGAATTGGAGGTTACTTTGGGAATTCATTGTATCGAGCGAAGTGTTATCAATCGTGTATCGAAAGCTGTGTTATTAAAGATAATAATAATCAACAATTATATGTATTTTTTCCCACGTCTACAAGTATCAACGTTTCTTAGATAAATTATGATAATTCTTAAGGTATTTTTGCATATTTTCGAAATCAACCGGGTTTTGGGAATAGCCGCTTATACATAAAAATTGGGTTTATTTACTAGTAAGAATTATTTACTACTATGTTTTTACAAACGTATTTATTTTATGATAACATCTTAATTCCATAAAGTTTATTGCTTTCACCATCATAAATAAAATCGAACATTTATTTTACGACGCTAATAAAAATATGTACCCATAACATAGAGATTTTATTTTGATGGCTGATGGGAAGTCGAATATAAAAAAAATATGATACGCTATTCATGTACATAGTAAATAACTTAGGCAATAGTTATTAAGCCTATAAAAATTAACGTTTTTGAATGTCCCTCGCACACGCTGATGGAGCTTCTTACTCCGTACTTACTGTATTAGAAATAATACACGGAAAGAACATTTTAAACGTTTATTGTTATAAAAACACAAATTAGTTTGTAGCCGTACAGTGATGCGGCCATGATTATTTGTTGAAGAAGAAAAAAGTGTTGCCAGCAACTTGTGGCCATAGACACAACAAAAATAGAATGATACCTTATGTTCTTGAACATAGTTGGGGCGGCCAGAATATGCCCAAAAAATTAAAACTTAAAAATTGCATAACATATGCCTTAAAAATTACTTAATTAATCATCATTAATGGGTAAAGGGCATAGTTTTCTATAAGAGCGCAGGAATATTTTTCCAGAGCCAGCCATCTTTATCTCTGCCACTCTTACTCTACCATCAGGTCCTGGTATGACCTTTACAATTCTAGCCATCGGCCATTCAAAGGGAGCAGTATTATCAGTTCTTACAATAACGAGATCACCCTCTTTCAAGTTGGGCTGAACATTCTGCCATTTGGGCCGATTCTGAAGTTGGGTGAGGTAGTCCTTTGACCATAACTTCCAAAAGTCTTGTTTTAATTTTTCTATAATTTTCCAAAATTTTAATCTATTTACATTTGCATTGGTATGATCAACTTCTGGAAGGCTGGTCAATGGTGCACCTATAAGGAAATGCCCAGGTGTTAAATATCTGTAATGACTGGTCTCCGCACTTAAGGGCAACAAAGGCCTAGAATTTAACACCGCTTCGACCTGAGTGATCACCGTACAAAATTCTTCAAAGGTAAGTATTACATTTCCAACTACCCTTTTTAGGTGATATTTAAGGCTTTTGACACTTGCCTCCCACAGGCCTCCAAACTCAGGAGAGTAACTGGGGATGAATTTAAATTTTATATAGTTGTTGCAGCAAAAACTGTCAACTTTTTGGCGATGAGCCTCTGTGGAAGTCAAGTCATAAAGCTCTTTTAATTTATTGGAAGCTCCTTTAAATGTCTTGGCATTGTCTGAAAATATTTCTTTAGGAACTCCTCGCCTAGCTATAAACCTTTTGAGACATGCCAAGAATGCTTCTGTAGTTAAGTCACTTACTAATTCTGCATGCACTGCTTTAGTAGCAAAACAGACAAAGATAGCTGTATAAGATTTGGTTATTAATGGTTTTCTGATCCTCCCCACTTTCAGGTTGAATGGTCCGCAGAAGTCTACTCCAGTAACTTCAAAGGGGCGTGCAGCTGTTACTCTTTGAGCAGGTAAGGAACCCATTAATTGCTTAGCAGCTGCAGCTTTCAGTTGAAAACATTTGACACATTTTAATAGGACATTTTTAACTTGTCTGATGCCATTTACTATAGAGTATTTTTGGCTTAATGAACTTAGCACTAGTTTGGCACCAGCATGTAATAATCTTAGATGTTCCCTATGTATAAGTAAGCGGGTGATGTGACAGGCTTTTGGCATTATAATAGGATGCATTTTGTCATATGAAATATTATTCGCATTTTGTAACCTACCACCAGTCCTAAGAATTAAATTCTGATCTAGAAAGGGGTGTAATCCACTTAAACCAGTCTTGATTGGAATGTCTTTCAATAAACAATCAATTTCTTTTGAAAAAAAGTGTCTTTGAGTTTGTCTTAATATGACAATCATAGAACTATTTAAATCTTGCGGTGTCAGAGAACCAGTAATTTTGTCAGAGGGTTTTTTACAATTATTGCAAAAGCGGAGCATATAGGCTACAACGCGTTGAAGTTTATTTATGTCTGAATATTTATTTAATAAATCTATGCAGTCTTTATTATTTTCATTATCTTGGTTTGTTTGTACTAAGACAGTCTTTATTGGTAGCTCATATTTAGTCGGACACATTTTTATATCAAATTGTGGATCTAATAAACATGGTGGCCCATGAAACCACAAGGCCTGAGATTTTAGTTTCTCCGGAGACAACCCTCGAGATAAAAAGTCTGCGGGGTTCTCTGAAGTTTTGACATAGCTCCACACAGCAGATCCTGTTAAGGTATGTATTTGTTTTACCCTGTTATATATGTATGTATTACCTTTAGGTGGATTATTGATCCATGCAAGAACAATTTGAGAGTCACTAAACAATATTGTGTTGTGCTCAAATCGAGAACTTAATGTTTTGCTGACCTTATTTACCAATTTAACTAATAGCAAGGCAGCATTTGCCTCAAGCTGTGGAATAGTAAGTACCTTTCCTAGGGGTGCGACTCGAGATTTGGAGCACAGTAGATCTACACTGACTTTATTATTTTTATCTGTTACTCTCAGATATAAGCAACAACCATAGGCTTTAAATGAGGCATCTAAGTATCCTATCAGTTCTACTTTTGCAATTTCTTTTACATTTAAACATCTTTTTATTTCTATCTTATCCATGTCATTTAACTGTTTCAGATATTTTTTCCAGGTGTCAAGCTGCTGCTCAGGTAAGACAGAGTCCCAAGAAACCTTCAAAGCCCACAGTTCCTGCATGAAGATTTTGGCAGACACAATGATTGGATTAATTAAACCCAGCGGATCAAAAATTCTTCCAATAAAGCTTAGAATAGCCCTTTTTGTATTTAAATTATTTTCATCTTCTTGTGGGCTTTCAAATGTAAATTAATAAAGTCTTTATTGTATTATACAAAAGGTTAATGGTATATAAAAAATCATACAAAAATAACTTAAATAAATCTAAATATTAAAATATTTTAATCAAAAAGACCTCCGCGAGTTGTACCGGGTGCAAAGGTGCCCATGACACTTGCCGCGTTGCCACGTTGGATAGCGATGGCCAGCCTTTGCACCAGGTACGAACCCGCGCGAGCATCAGAGGTCCTCTCCCTAATTCTACGTCCCACCTCCCTTATAAAAGTTATGGCGTCAGACCCCCAACACCCCGTTACCTCGAAGGCGAGTGGTACAAAATAATAATTCGCCTCAAGGTCGGAATATTTTATCCTCTTTCTTATCGCTGCCAGCTCTGCCGCAGCGCCTGCTGTCTGCACCGTCCGGTTAAGGTGTGAGGCGGCGAAAGTGCTGACGCACGTCGCGTCCCACAGTAGGCACTTTCCCTTCTGCCACGGCACCAAAGTTAAGCCGTCCGGCCGTTTGCCATCGGTGCGACAGAGGCCAGGTGGTTCCAGAACGCACGGTATATTCGCGGATATAAGGGCCCTCCGGACGATGTCGTTAAGCGCGTGGTGTCTGGGAAATCTCCCTGAACAGCGACAGCAGCTCAAAGCGTGATGGCCATTAGCTTCCACCGTGGCGCCGCAGATGCATTGGTGAGGTATACAAACATCGCAGCCCAGGCGGAGAGCTACAGCCACACGCATTGAATCACTGTCAAGGAGTGTTCCCAGATGAGGGGAAGGCAATGCCTGTAACCACGCTCCCGCTTCTACCTTTGACACCGACCGGAGTCTTGCCAAATCCACACCCGTAGCAGCACTCAAGAGACGGGCAAGTGTGTTTCTGGCTCCCGTGTCATCCCAGGCTCTCTGCACTTGCGGAGCCTCAGGCACAGTCGCAGTTGGGTAACGAACTGACCATATTGCCAGCGCATCGCTAACAAAGGGAATTGTAGCCCTGTCTCCATGGGAATGTAACATTTTAGAGACAAGGTCAACGACCCCATGCGCTGACGCTAGGAAGGCTGGCAGGCCTACGTCCCCCGCGCGCCGTAATCCCAGGCCACCATGACGTACAGGCAGAGAAGCTTGGGTCCACTGGTCATCAGAAAGGGACACATTTAAAATGGTTTCTGTTGTATCCTTTAAGGTGTCGTCAAAAGAAGACACCTCATCAGGACACAACCACGTCGGGGTGGTTCTTAAAAGGTACGTTATTTTTGGAACCGCAAAACACATTCTAAGCAGAACAAGGGCGACGTGGGTACCTATATTATTGAGGCGCTCTCGGGCGCGCAGAAGGAGCCGTCTCCTGGTCTCTATTGCATCCGGGATGGCGTCTGGGAATATTGGACAGCCCAGAAGGTAAAACGTGGTACGTGAAAGTTCTTTGAGACCAGGAAGCAGAGTCTGAAAAGAATACAAGGAAGAAGAAGAAGTTGGGCTGCAGCAGAAAAATTCACATTTTGTCGCGTTCACCTCCAGACCCATTTCCTTAAGACGGGGAAGAAGAAAATCCAAGTCTTGCTTTACGGTATCAGGTGTAAATGAATCATTATTTATATCATATTTAACCCCCAAGGTTTTTATAACGTTATCTTTATTAAGATCCAAATGATCAAAGTATTTTTGTTCCGCAGGTATATCTGAAAGCATCTCATCAACATTTGAGCACCATTTGTGCAATTTAAATCCGCCTAATTCTAATAGAGAAATAAGCTCTTTTTTTCAATTTTCTTAGAGAGTCTACATCATCAGCACCGCCGATAACATCGTCAACGTAAGTATTTTGCCTTATAGCTTTTGCGGCCAAGGGATATTCCTTTTCGTACCTAGACGCAAGCTCTATCAAGCAGCGAGTGCTCAGGAATGTAGATGATTTTAACCCGTAAGTAACTGTCTGCAACTGCAAGCACTGAATAGGCTCCGACGGACTGTCACGCCAGAGTATGTTTTGTAAGCTTTTTTGCTCATCATTTATAAGAATATTTCTAAACATTTTTGCAATGTCGCATATTAACGTATATAGATACGTGCGTGAAAGAACTAATATATCGAAAAGTTCATTTTGGACTACTGGGCCATTCAGCATGACTTGGTTTAGAGATTTATTATTTTTTGTATTTCATGCTTCCATTATATACTACCCTTAACTTTGTAGTTTTACTAGCTTCATTTAACACACCATGATGTGAAAGAAAGTAGACAGCACCATTATATATGTCATAGTCATTTATATCTACAATCTTGGCATGCCCCAATTCCAGGTACTCTTTAATAAATTTTTTATACTGTTCGAAGTAATGTGGATTGCTTTTAAACTTTCTTTCCAAACATAGGAATCTTTGCAAGGCAGCAGAGAAGGAATCACCGAGTTGAAGTTCACTCATAGGAGCACTCAACGGTAAGTCCACTTGGAATTGATTATTTTCTAATTTTACTGTTTTCTTAAATGTCTCCTCTGCTTTTATAAATTCACTAGATTGCTTATTTTTGTCAATATTTATTGCAGGTTCTCCAGGAATTTTCTCGGAGAGCCAAAATTGTTCCATAATATTTTCTAATTGATCATTTCTATTTCCACAGGCAACAAAATTTGAAACCAAAGTGGCATTTGAGACGCGGCATGAAGCTTTCAAGCAATCCACTTTACCTCCCACAACATACCCAAATACAGTGTTTTGCAATGTTGGTCCATTTTCCAACTGTATCATACCATCTAGGAGCCCACTAAAATATATATCTGCACTTAAAAGTATGTCTATCTCTGATGGCTCATTAAAATTTACATCTGCCATTTGAATATTTTGTGGGATTTTTATCTTTGAAACATCTACAGGATGTTGTGGCAAGTGTTCAGTTATTTCGTCAAGTAAATAGCACTTGACTTCGCAATTCACATTGTGAATGCACGAATAAACTTTTACATCGAAATATTGTTGCATTTTATTTGTTTGCTTATTGATGCCAGTAATGTCTGAATTTTCAGTTTTAGCTTTTAAGTTCAATTTGTCAGCTAACTTTTTTGTAATAAAAGAAGCCTGGGAGCAGCTATCGAGGAGTCCCTTTACAATGTGCTCATGACCATTTGTGTCATAAAGCTTGACCTTTATAGAAGGTAACAAGATATTTCCACATTTTTTAATATTTGAATGGCAACTGACCATGGGTTCAGAAGCTGTGCTTGAAGATTTGTCTTCATGTAACAGGGTATTGTGCCCTTCTTTACAAACTTTGCACTTATAATTAAATTTACAATCATTTTTATGTTTTTTCAGGCGCACATTACATAAACTGTTTGATTTTACAAATTCTAGCCTATCATTCACAGGTGCCAATTGAAATTTTGTACATCCATATAGAGGATGCTGCTGTTTTTTACAATATGCACAAGGACTGTTATAGCTGCTTGTGACTACATTTACAACTTTGTTGTTGCTATTTGGTTTGTATTGAAACCTAGCTTCTTGAATAGGATTTTTCTCCGGTGGACTGTCTTCCAGCGCCATAGCACGCTTTTCCAAAAAGGCTATAAATTCAGCCATAGTTGGCATTTGATCAGGGTCCACACGATCTAAATGATATGCGCGGTTGGTATATGGATCCAACTTTCTAGTTAAAATAGATATTAACAGCATATCCCAGTCCTTGACGGGCTGCTGCAAGTTTTTCAGTGCATATAATTGCTGCTGTACTTGGGAAATAAAAGCCCTAATATTTGCAGCAGTCCCTTTTTGCATAGAAGGCATATCTAAAAGCACAGCAATATGGTTGCTGATGAGGCGTGGTTTTCAGTAATTCCATTGCCTCATGGTACGATTCATTTACAATGGGTAAGTTTACTATAATGCCTAAGGCATCTTCAGTTACATACTTTCTTAGATAGAATAGTTTTTGAACATCAGAAAGTGTTGGGTTCTTATCAAATACCGCACAAAAGAGGTCCATGAAAGGTTTGAATTTGGTGAAATCCTTTCCACTAAAGTAAGGTATATCTATATTAGGAATCTTAGAGCTTTGAGAAGTCTGTGGATTTTGTGCCTGCTCATTCAGTGGAGTTTTCAAAGCTTTCATGGCCCTGTCTAAAAGTCCTATAATTTTAAAGTATCTGTTCTCCACGATTGAAACGTCCTCACTATCACTTTCATCAATAACTAATATGTCTATATTCACTGATTCGTAAGTTTTAAATGTACTTACAATACTTTCTTTTCTTGCCTGTAACTCGCCTTCTGTGGCGGTGGTGCAGTCACTAGCAAATGTTTCCGCTCTTGTGATGGCTCCCTTAAGCGCACTCCGCTTAGCCTTCAGTCGTTTTAGTTGTTCCTCCATTGCAGCTTTTTCCTCTGGAGTCATTTTTAAGCTAAATAATCTAAATTCTTTCTATAAATAGCCTCTTCGACGATGTCATTCGTACGTCATTCTGACATTTGTATCATCCGTCTAGTTTGACGTTTTCACACTGCTGCCAACTTGAAGCACGAAGCGCTGTCATTGAACGTCGCTGTCATCACCGATTTGATCGCAGATTTTGAACAGAGGCGGGAACGAGCCGCGGATATGGCCGCTGACTTCTTGGAAATCGCCTCGAACTTTTGTATGGACAAAGTATGGATATAGCCGTACTTATAACAATTTGTTGTGCAAATCACTGTTTTTCGCAGAGCGAATGCTTCACGGGCCGAAACGAAACATAGGCGGAGCCGGAAATTATAGATTTCCTGGCAAATAGGATCACGCCCGGCACTTTCACTTGCACACGCGAATCGTTCAATTTTGTTGATAAACTTCACTTATGTATTGATTTCACGAAGGACCACTTTCCATGTATTAGAAATAATACACGGAAAGAACATTTTAAACGTTTATTGTTATAAAAACACAAATTAGTTTGTAGCCGTACAGTGATGCGGCCATGATTATTTGTTGAAGAAGAAAAAAGTGTTGCCAGCAACTTGTGGCCATAGACACAACAAAAATAGAATGATACCTTTTGTTCTTGAACACTTACTTTTATACTGAACTGAATAAAAAAAAAATCATGAATGTATTCGAGGATAGCGAACACTTGGTGAGGAACAGAAAGCGCTAAGGGGGAAAGATTTCTTATTACGAAATCTTGTACATATTTTCATTGAATACCTTCTTCTTCTTCTCTCTATTCATCTAGCATTATATCATCTAGTATTGTCATCTATCATTTTCTGCGGCTAGCTCTCCGTTTTTTAGAGACATAAAAATAATATCAAGCGTGATTTCAAAAAATGGCACGCGGCTACTCCAGTTAATTACCCGACCATTACAAATTTCGGGTTTAGCAGTTTACTATTGAGGCGCACTCGTGCTAAGCCTACAGGGATTATATGTATTTGTCTTTGGATTGTATGAATACTAATCAAAATCGTTTTTTAGTACTAGGTGTCCAGTATACAAGGCAGTTTCTAGGTTCCATAGCAGCGGGTTATTGCTTATCGCTATTTAGTGTACATCAGTTGTACACTACTGATCATATTCACTTCAAATTATTTTTAAAATATGAACCGTAAACAATTAAAACATTAAAAAAAAATTAGGTTGAACACTTCTCAAGAGTTTTGAATATTTTTTCTCAAAGGCTATATCAATTCGCCTTCTATTTTTTTACGCGTATTTCTCTTTTTACACAATGCAATAAAAAATAAGGTGTGAGGCAATTATAAGTTGTTCCGATGATAGGTACCACCTTGTATATCGACTGTAATAATAAGGCACTGGTTTTTGGAGAAACTAAATGTAAGCTCACAAATAGTAAAAAAAGAATAAAAATTAAAAAATAAACAAAAAAAAAACCCAAACAAAATAACTTATTATAATATCTTTTTAAGAAAAAAAAAACAAAACCAAAATAACTTAATTTTATTTCTTTTCTAAAGAAAGGGAACCGCCTTCAAAAAATCAACCCACTGAAAAGCACAAAATCTATATTATATATAAGAAAAGTCTTGGGGTGCAAATTTTATTTTAATCTAGGACCTTGAAACTTCGCGAAAAGGTATTAAATTTAAAAACAAGAAAACAAATTTCAGCATTTTTAAAAATTCATCCCCCGAGGTGGTGAAATAAGTGCGGGACTTGAATCTTTGTATAATAGCATATTATTAGAATACGAGAAAAGTAATTTCAGCGTTTTCAAAAATTCATCCCCTAAAAGGGTTGAAAGGGGTTGAAAGGTTGTATAGGGTTTAAATTTTATTTTAAGCTATGAATTTGCAACTTCGTAAAAAGTTATTTCATTAAAAGAGAAGAAAACTAATTTCAGCGTTTTTCAAAATTCATCCTTTAAGGTGGTGAGAAAGGGGTTCAAAGTTTATATGGAGATCAAATATCTTTTTAAGTGCGGGACTTGAATCTTTGTATAATGGCATAATATTAGAATACGAGAAAAGTAATTTCAGCGTTTTCAAAAATCCTAAAAGAACCCTTTTAACCAAAAGGGGTTGAAAGATTGAAAATTTGTATGGAGATCAAGTATCTTTTTAAGTGCGGGACTTGAATCTTTGTATAAAGCCATATTATTAGAACACAAGAAAAGTAATTCCAGCGATTTTAGAAATTCATCCCTTAAAAGGGTTAAAAAAGTTTTGAAAGTTTGTATAGGGTATACATTTTATTTTAAGCTAGGAATTTGTAACTTCGGAATAAGTTATTTCATTAAAAGAAAAGAAAACGAATTTCAGCGTTTTTCAAAATTCATCCCTTAAGGTGGTGAAAGAGGGGTTGAAAATTTGTATGGAGGTCAAACATTTATTTGAGTGCGGGACTTGAATCGTTGTATAAAGGCATATTATTAGAATACAAGAAAAGTAATTTCAGCGTTTTAAAAAATTCATCCCCTAAAAGGGTCCAAAAGGGGTCAGAAGTTTGTACAGGGTGCAAATTTTATTTAAAGCTAGGAACTTGAAACTTCGTAAAAAGGTATTTTATTAGAAAACAAAAAAAAAAACAAATTTCAACGTTTTTAAAAATTAATCCCCCGAGGTGGTGAAAAAGGGGTTCAAAGTCTGTATGGAGATCAAATATCTTTTTAAGTGCGGGACTTGAATCTTTGTATAAAGCCATACCGTTAGAACACAAGAAAAGTAATTTCAGCGTTTTTAAAAGTTCATCCCTTAAAAGGGTTAAAAAGGGGTTGAAAGTTTGTATAGAGTACATATTTTATTTTAAGCTAGGAACTTGAAACTTCGTAAAAAGGTATTTTACTAAAAGAAAATTAATTTCAGAGTTTTTGATAATTCATCCCCCAAGGTGGTGAAAAAGGGGTTGAAAATTTGTATGGAGGACAAACATTTACTTGAGTGCAGGACATTAATCGTTGTATAAAGGCATATTATTAGAATACAAGAAAAGTAGTTTCAGGGTTTTTAAAAATTCATCTCAGGTTTATAAAGGGCTTGAAAGTTGGTAGAGGGTTAAAAAAAATTTAAAGCTAGGATCTTCAAACTTTGTAAATAGGTAGTTAGGTTGTAGGTTTTATTAAATAGTGGACTTGAAAATCTTCTGGGGGTTGAGACGGATTATATCGATAACAATTTTATTCAGTTTGGGGCTTGAAAAATCATAGCCAGGTTGTGAAAGACAAATCTCATGCGTTGTAGAATACCGTAAAATGGGGTGAGTAGGGTTCGCGGGGAGAGTTGGGTTGTGAATGGGGAGAGAAGGGATGAAAGGGGGGTGAGATGGGTTTTAAAGGCTACTGCTACAAAAATAATGTATTCTAATTTAAAATGGAGCTATAGTAATACTCATAATAAAAAAAAATCGATCCAACAATCTTCCAATATCACCTTTGGATGAAAACCCAACTCGCCCCAAATACGAGGGACCGTAGTCCCTCGTATTTGGGGTGAGTTGGGTTTTCAAATGTAAAATGTAAAATGTTAAAGTTATGAAATTGAACTACCCAAAATAAAATAAAAACTAAAATACAAACGTCCGGAACACTTATTATATACACCATTCAGTTTGCATATGTAAAAATAAAATGTTATCGAGGTTTAAATGTCAGTTTTGCGCCTACTCACCCCATTTTACGGTAATTAACAAATGATTAACCGTCCCTAGCCTACTGCTATCTTTTGCTGCATAATGTTTTAAGCTAATGTAGAATATAAAACCACCAATATACAAATCCACGCGTACGAAGACGCGGGCAACAGCTAGTAATTTTTATATACCCCACCCCTATCCTTGTCCAGTCCCTATCCCGTCGTTAAGCAAATTTCTGCCAAAAAGTAGTTAATACCTAATAATAAGAAAATTAATAGCCATCCGGGTAATTAATTAGTTTTTGAACTCGGTGCCAAACCAAAGTTTGAGAGTCTTGCTAACTTTGTTCTTGCACTACTATAACTACTCGTTTTTTATTCTGTTTGGCAGCAAATAAGGTTTTTGTTGGTTTGGCACCGCCTTCAAAAACTAATTAATTACCCGGATGGCTATTAATTTTCTTATTATTAGGTATTAACTACTTTTTGGCAGAAATTTGCTTAACGACGGGATAGGGACTGGACAAGGATAGGGGTGGGATATATAAAAATTATTTTGTGCTTTTCAGTGGGTTGATTTTTTGAAGGCGGTTCCATTTTTTTAATAAAGAAATAAAATTAAGTTATTTTGGTTTTGTTTTTTTTTTCTTAAAAATATATTATAATAAGTTATTTTGTTTGGGTTTTCTTTTTGTTTATTTTTTAATTTTTTATTCTTTTTTATTTATTATATTTTATTTTTTACTTTTTAGTGATAGGTAGGTACTTCATTTATTTTAGGTTTTGGGCTAAAATACTAGTTTGTTAGGCTCTCCATTTAGTTTTAACGTAATTTAGTATTAAGTTGTTTTGTTTTGTTATATTTGATCTTTTTGTTAATTTTTAATTTCGTTTGTTCTTTTTTATTTATTTTATTTCATTTTTTACTTTTTAGTGATAGGTACTTCATTTATTTTAGGTTTTGGGCTAAAATACTAGTTTGTTAGGCTCTCTATTTAGTTTTGGGCTAGTAACTACCTACTAATGTCGGTGATGGCCTAACTCGATGTTAATCGCGACAAAACATAATATGACGTTCCGCGGTGCTAAACGATTTGTATGTATATTGCTCCCACTTCCACTGCCACTCCCACTTCCAGTCCCAGTCCCAGTCCCACTTCCACTACCATTCCCAGTCCCAGTCCGAGTCCGACTCCCACTCCCACTCCCACTATTTTATCTAAATCGGTTTCTGCAACTTAAATTTGATGGTAGGTATTCCGATAGCATTCGCCACCTACCGAGTCCAATTGGTTTTTCAAACCATCCATGTACTGTACACTAAAACCTTCTCCAAAATGTAACGCTACGGCTTACGTAGGCGGACAACGCGCGAACGCGGCGCGGCGCGGCGCGGCGAGGATGAAACAAACCGTTGATACGTATAGGTATGTCCTACTCGTACGTGAGCGATTTAGGCGCGAAGCGGCGTGGCGGCCGCCCGGCGTTCGCGCGTTGTCCGCCTACGTAAGACGTAGCGTAACAAACACTTTTCTGAAAACTGCATCAAAAGCGGTTCAGCCGAATGCGAGATAATCACGAACAAACATACATACAAACATAATATATGGGTGAAACTGAGAACCTCCTTTTTTATGGCGGTTAGAAAAAAGTTGATCGACCCACCTAGTGGAACTCTGCAATATAGGCACACGGCGACAAGTCGGTTAACCAAACCAAAATGTGCCTATGTTGCATCAAACCTGAGTTCCACTAGGTACAGCCAGGGTTCAGCATCAGCTCTATCTTGGGTACTGCTCTCCCAAGTGCTCATCAAGACGCGTCAGATGACCAAAACAGCGTGTGTCCATGTTGCACCAAACTTGAGTTCCACTAGGTACAGCCAGGGTTCAGAATCAGCTCTATCTTGGGTACTGCTCTGCCAAGTGCTCATCAAGGCGCGTCGGATGACCAAAACAGCGTGTGTCCATGTTGCACCAAACTTGAGTTCCACTAGGTACAGCCAGGGTTCAGCATCAGCTCTATCTTGGGTACTGCTCTCGCAAGTGCTCATCAAGACGCGTCGGATGACCAAAACAGCGTGTGTCCATGTTGCACCAAACTTGAGTTCCACTAAGTACAGCCAGGGTTCAGCATCAGCTCTATCTTGGGTACTGCTCTTCCAAGTGCTCATCAAGACGCGTCAGATGACCAAAACAGCGTGTGCCCATGTTGCACCAAACCTGAGTTCCACTGGGTACAGCCAGGGTTCAGCATCAGCTCAGCTCCATGTATACTAAAACCTTCCCCAGAATGTAACAAACACTTTTCTGAAAACCGCATCATAATCGGTTCAGCCAAACGCGAGATAATCGCGGACAAATATACATACATACATACATACATAGATACATACATACATACAAACATACGGGTCAAACTGAGAACCTCCTTTTTTTTTGAAGGCGGTTAAAAATAGACAAAACAGTATCAAAAACCATAAACAAATCAAACATATCTTTACAGTACATATGGGGCTACTTTTCCGCACTAGTGCGTAAAATAGCTCTTTTCGTGCGTATGTCGAAACTTTAAACTGCCATATGTACTGTTCGATACACGTGCGAATAGGTAATTCGCAACTCGTGTCGATTTAAAACACTCCCTTCGATCGTGTTTTAATTTATCGCCACTCGTTTCGAATTTCCTCTTTTTCGCACTTGTATCGAAAATAACTATAACATTTGTGGTGTAATTTTTATGTTATGAAATTCTTTTTGAATCTTTTTCCCGTCATTGTTTAGGGTGCACTCACTTTAATTGTATTTCAACCTTCACCAATTTTGTTTGAAGGCAGTAAAGGTAGCAGCGCTGTCATTCTAGTCTAGTGTGTTCCTGCCTTCTCTGATTTTGTTAAGTTTTAGATTCTTGGATCTTTTCCAAATGGCTCTGCTATAAATGAAATAGACAGCCATATGTGTATGAGCATTTGGAAAAATTGTGCGCACAGTACTGATTTGGGCTTAGTCGTAGCATAGAGAAACTCGTAGTCATATATGAATATAGTAATATTCAATCAAAGTTTTTCATTGAATAGTCTAAGAAACCGACAGTAGATTTCTTGCTTTTTTTCCGGGTAATAAGCCCATGTACTGGTGTTACATTTATGATATTCTTGGCTAGACTTGCAACTCAACCCATCCTTTTCATTTTATACAGCGCCGACATAATAAATTATATCAACAATTGTAAATGCCACTTATATGCAGATGAAACAAAAAACACTAATTTAGCCATTACAAAATTAAATCAAGATCTCAATCAGGTTGCATACTGGTCTAAGAAAAACAGTTTAGTTCTGAATCCCTTGAAATCAAAGTTTTTAATACTAGGTACGAAACATCAAGTGGCAAATACAATACTCCGCAACCCACAGGTCCGTATTCTAGACGAAATCATTCCTCGCGTGTCAGAAGCCAGAAACCTGGGAGTAATTATGGACGAGAAACTGCAGTTTGAAAATCACGCTCTAGAAACTGTACGTAATTGTTTTTACCGCCTCACAGTTTTATACAAGATTCGGAACTATTTAAGTGTTGACATGCGAATAAAACTTTGTGACACCCTTGTATTGTCTAAACTAAACTACGCGGATACGGTAATTGGAAACTGCTTGTTATCTCGTACAAAAACTCAGCTACAGAGGCTTCAGAATGCTTGTGCCAGATTCTGTTTTCCGATTCCACCGCGAACACATGTGACGCCGTTTTTAAATAGTGGCAATATGCTTAAGATGGAGGCCCGTAGAAAATTACACTTTGCTTCCCTCTTGTTCGGGATTATGCTGACCAAACAACCATCGTACCTCTATGAAAGACTCACGTTCTCCCGTAAACACGTAAGGCAAGCCTCCCGCCTCATCTGTCCAAGACACAGGTCGGCTAGTTTCCGTGGTAGCTTCCAGTACGCAGCCACGCGGTGCTGGAACAACCTCCCGCCACCAATAAGAAATGCCAGTTCACTATACGTGTTCAAATCTAAACTGAAACTACACCTTCTCAAGGAACAAACGATCTCCACCTAGCCGACCTTTACCTTTACCTACCCTCACCTGTATTTATACCGACCTCTGTGTTATAGAGTTTATATAGATATATGTATCTATTAGGTCCTTACATATGAAATTGGCGTTTGGCGAACTGGCAACTTTGGTTCAAAATATGTGGCGTTCGGCTAGGAATTCCAAATTCAAATTTATTTCAAATTTAAGACCATGTATTTCTGTGTTCGAATTACGAAATTTATTTGTTATCGCGTCATTTGTTTTTCTTTCACATCGTTCTGTTCACAATATGGAGAACTTAAAATATCGCTATATTTACGAATATGAGTTTCACCTCGGCACTAGTGCTGCAGAAACGGCTCGTAGGATTAACAATGCGTATGGGGAAGCTACTGCAAAAGAAAATACGGTACGTTATTGGTTCCAACGTTTCCGTTCTGGAAATTTTGACCTACAGAACAAGCCCCGTGGACGGCCGGAGACAGAAGTTGATAACGAAGAATTAAAAGCAATTGTGGAAGCAGATCCATCGCAAACCACGTCAGAGTTAGCGGCAGGCTTCGGTGTGAGTGATAAAACCATTTTGATTCACTTGAAACAAATTGGAAAAGTGAAAAAACTTGAAAAATGGGTACCGCATGAATTGAGCGACGCAAACAAAGAAACACGCGTCGAGTGTTGCGTTTCACTTCTCAACCGGCACAATAATGAAGGCATTTTGAATCGTATCGTTACTTGTGATGAAAAATGGATCCTGTACGATAACCGGAAACGTTCTTCACAATGGCTGAACCCAGGTGAACCAGCCAAATTCTGCCCGAAACGAAAGTTGACTCAGAAAAAGGTACTGGTAAGTGTCTGGTGGACTAGTGCCGGTGTCATCCATTACAGTTTCTTAAGATCTGGGCAAACAATCACGGCTGATGTGTATTGTCAACAATTGCAAACGATGATGGAAAAGCTAGCCATTAAACAACCCAGACTGGTCAATCGATCTAGCCCACTGCTGCTTCAGGACAATGCTCGACCACATACGGCACGTTTGACGGCCGCAAAACTAAGGGAGCTGCGACTGGAATGTCTTCGACACCCACCATACTCCCCGGACCTTGCTCCAACTGATTACCATTTTTTTCGGAATTTGGACAACTTCATGCAAGGAAAAAAATTCAATTCTCACGAGGCTGTCCAAACGGCCTTCAAAGATTTTATTGATTCTCGCTCACACACTTTTTTTAGTAAAGGAATCAATGAACTACCTTCGAGATGGCAAAAGTGCATAGATAGCCATGGTACATACTTTGACTAAATAAAAAAATAGTTTCATAAAAAAAAATCGTTTTCATTTCTGCCATATGAAACGCCAATTTCATATGTAAGGACCTAATATTTATGTATTGTCCAAATATTTATAAATAAACATGTCCCGGTTTTATAAATAAATTACAGTGTCAACTGCACATTCTGTTGTATTCTGCTTCGGTTTTGTTTTTATGTTCTGTGTTGTTTTGTGTTTGTTTTAAGTGTCAATGGGTACACTGAAAATCAGCGTCGTAACACAACTCATGTGCTACGACACATGCTGAGTGTTATCCTTTTCTGGAACCCCTCGCAACATTGTTACTTACCTACTAATTTACCTAGATTTAAGCCTATTTTAGTGTTGTTGTGTATGTGTGTTTCGAATAAATTATCATTCATTCATTCATTCATTCAAATGTAGCACGTACATTTGAGCGAATGGGTCGGAGCAGATTTGAAAGTCCCCCGTCAAAAAATGTTGAAGAAAACAAAATACTAAGTTTGTACGGAACCCTCAGTGGGCGAATCAGACTTGCACCTGACCGGCTTTTTATCTTGTCGACCACCATATCAATTTTGTTTTACGCTGCATCTGCACAGCGCGTATGTTCTTTTTTCCGTAAAATCGTATTATCCACAGTTAACGTGATTGTAAAAAAAAATACTTTGACTCTCAATCGGACCAAAATTTAAATCATTTTACAATTATATTATAAATATTGTTTATTGTACTTACAAGGAATTTTTTTGACATTTCTAAATTCTGTTCAACAAGGCTTCGTTTGATTGTAAAAAATCTCCAAACATCATCACTTCGATTCTAGACAAATTAGCACTGTTTGCCTTAGTAAATCCTTGTTCCATGACTCAAGTTAATATTAGTTAATATTCGTTTTATACTAAATTGAATTCGTGAATCGTAAATAGCAGGAGAACCAGTACTTTGGATATTTGTTTATATGAAGGTGACGTCATCGTCATTCGCTCTGATTGGTGTTCAATGTTTCATGGCGAACTTCCGTAATTTTTAATTTCAAATATCATAATATGTAGCTACCAGTGAACGCATATAAACCATGGAAGTATTCTGTCCGCTCAATTATGACCCAACGTAAAGTATTCGATTGTAGGCGGTGCTTACAGACTGTTCGATTGGCAACTTCAGTGCGGCCGAGATGACAGTCAGTGACCGATGGCTAAATTGGTTTATAAAAACTACGTTTTTTTGTAATTAAAGATGTCTTCATGTGTCGTGAAGTGGTGCAGAAGTTGTTTTAGTTCATATCAAGGACAGTGGAATCACTTTTCACTTGTAGTAAACAGATAACTTCAGTAAAATTTGAAATATACATGACGAAATTTTTTCAATACCGTAGAGTTTCGTATCTTTGCCTGGGCTCCCTATTTTCGCCTACTTTGACAAAAGTTGCCATTAACAAAATGTTTCTAATGTAAGCCTTACATAAAACTACTAAATACAAAGTATTTTTTACGGGTGTCAACATTCTTCGAACAATCTGCGGCTAACTTCACACAGTTTACGTTCAGTGAGGTTTTTTCGCGACACCGACCACACGTTTTTTTAAGCCAGTGTTTGAACTTCGGTTTTTAACAGTGATACAGACCAGGTAATGTTAAACTCTTTACATGATTATATACTATAACTATTTCTTTTTCATATGAAACTATTATTTAATGGCTAGCTTACGTTTAGAAGTCACAATTGGATAAAACATTGGTGAAGGTACTTTGCGTCCATCTTGTTGCCAAATTTCGCCTACCCCTAGGGTTGTCAAATTTGTTTTACCACATTAATAGGGTATTTGACTGTAAGTATTTCAAATAAATTATTTTACACCATGCATGAAATAAAGCATCATAAGGTTAATAGAGAAACGTAGACAGCAGTTATTTTTTAGACACAATTTATATTTTAAAACCGGTATAAAACTAGAAACAATAGGTAACTTGATTGTGACGTCACATGCTAATGTTACATAATAAACCCCATAGTAGCAAAATCGTTTTGACAGTTCGAAAAAAGAAACTGATTTGACTAGTAGTCAAATACCCTATTGGTGGTGGATTGCATTACTTGTTTCCAAATTTAAATATTTTTGTACAGTCAGCAACAGAAGTTGCTCAGCGAGCCAGGTTTAAATATTAAATATTTTTGTTAAAAATTATAATTTTTTTACTTATAAACCATTACTCCCCTTTATTTGGCATGTTGGTTAATTTTTGGCAGCCCTAGCTTCGTTATAGAAAATGTATGAAACCAACTTCAGACTGTTACCAAACTTCGCCTACTACACCGTTTTTTTAAAATATGGCTAGTCTGGTGTAATTAAGGTTCATAGTATAGTAGCACATTCCATATAGATACGACTTAACATGTGTTAGTCACAGAAAAGTGTATTATTAGCGGTAAAGCATGCCGTAGGCGAAGATTGGGAAAAATACCCAAACATCGCCTATTGCCTTTGAGGCCATTTCTTACCAACTTAACCAATGAAATTCAAAGTTTCAATTGTGAATACTGATAGTTAGGAACACTAAAAAACGTTTTTTCGCCTTAACGGATTAAAATGCTTTCAAATTTGAAAGATTTTTTAGGAAAAGTGTCAAAACCCAGGTGAAGATAGGAAACTCTACGGTACTACCGTGCTAAGCTAAAACGTAACAACTGCATACGACTTTCATAACAACATACGACTTTTTAAATTGCGAGGATAATAGGGATGGTTTTATGCCAAATGAAGTAGACTATTTTATTAACTTATGATTAGTGTCCGACCGAAACATGTTTTTTTGCCGAAACCGAATGTTCGGCTTTGGCTCTAGTTTCGGCCGAAACCGAAACCGAAACCGAAACTTTTGTAGACTTGTTAAAATCGTTGAAAAAATGTCATAAAACCGCTTTTACACACATATTATGGGGCTGTCAACACCCAATGTCCTTGAAATTGATGTTACTTAAGCAGTTTTTTATGAAAATTACTAGAGTTAGACCAAGATAATTCTGCAACGATTTTGATAAGTTGATAACACACGCAGTGCAAGTGTTATTTTAAACGTCAAAACTTTTATGAAATTATGACGTATGCTATCAAAATCATTGCAGAATTTTCTTGGTCTAAAGCTTTGGATTCCTCCGAAAACGGTGCCGTCATATTACGGCCGCTATATAGCGTTGACTGACGTCACTAGAACGTTGTCTATGTAAACAAGATGGCGCGGTTTCCTAGACGGCGTTACGTTACGTTGATTGTCAACGTAACGTAAGATGACGGCTGTCATGACGGTGTCGATAGTTTCGTGAACGTTTTATTAGATAGCGGTGACGCCATTTTGAATAAATGACACGAGATTTGAATAAATGATTCCGTACTATGGTTATTTTCCTCTTCTGATGATATTTCATCGTCCAAGTAAATTATAGATGATCAAGCAAATCTTGTCAGTAGGAAAAGGCGCGAAATTCAAATTTTCTATCGGACGTTATCCCATCGCGCCTACATTTTTCAAATTTGCCGCTTTGACCTTGGCGGATGACGGTGTGTTATGACGCCGTGGTACTTTCCACATGTCGCCACCGTAAAGACGGCCGTCTTTTGCGGCCGCTATATGACGGCCGTCATATGACGGCACCGTTTTCGTAGGAATCCAAAGCTTAACTATATTCATTCACCAGTCAAGCTAACATGTAGACACAGGGTCAACCAAAAACGCGAGCGCAGCGAGCGCGAAATTTTTTGTTAACAATATCGCAAGGCCGGGTACCGATCTTCACCTGGGCCGAAAAGTCCGAAGTGCCCCATTGAGGCGAACTTTCATGCGAAGTCAAAGCCGTGCTTAAGGCTTCAGGATAAGTAGTTGAGCACAGACTCCAACCAATGTCCATTGTATTCAAAAGCGAGACCGCAGGCCGAGCATGGCGCAGCGAGGCCAAAGGCTAAGCTGAAGTAGAGGACATGTGGAACACAAACCAATGGTAAATTGAGGTAAAAAGTGAGGCTAGTTTTATTATTATTATCTTGCCCAGGGCCCAGTAACATGCGACAGTGCTATCTCATTCACTTATAGGTATTGACAGCCTCTTAAGACTGCGTCAACCGTCCAGTAGCGCCCTCATTAGTGGAATTGTGTTTTATAATAAACCAATTAATGTCTGTACCTAATATACATGAATCAGTATATGTAGGTATTAATATTGTTGTCCTACTTATTCCCCAACTTTTGGTCTTTGTCCGAAGTACCATTTCGTAAGTTTCGGCCCGGCCGAAAGGTTCGGCCCTTTTTTTGGCCGAAACCGAAACTACAGCCGAAACATGATTTTTTGGCCGAAACTGGCCGAAACCGAAACCGAAACCGAACCTTCGGTCGGACACTACTTATGATTGGTTTAGGTATTTTCTATATACAGTAGAATCCGCTTATAATGACATTGAAGGGAAGTAACAAACATGTCATACTAAGCGGATGTCATATAAAGCATAGTTGATAAACTTTTTATTTTATGTTTTCCAAATTAATCTCAAACTATTTTGTGAGAGATGAGTTTTATTAACCTTATACCAATTATCAACTTTCACCGAGAGTAAAAACTAAAACAATTTAAACGCCACAGACGTCCTCGCAGGGAAAGATGTGGGGCCGGCCACGAAAACCAGCGAATTTGTCAGTATAACCGGACATAATTCTATAAAAATAGTATTTATAGGTCGAAGTCATCTTATCCGACTTTGTCACAAAGAATTTCATATGAAAACCAAACTTGGCACAGTAATTGCGTCATAGTAAGCGGTTGGTCAGTATAAGCGGAGTCATAATAAATAAATAAATAAAAAAAAAGGGATAAACGAATAATAAACGGATTCCACTGTAATTATAAATGTAGTAATAAATTCCTTCTTACAGATTTGTATTTTCCTTTTTTATTTCATGAGATGGAGCTATAAAAAAACTACCTAGTTATTTCAAATTAATAATCAAATTTGGTATTGTCATTTGACATTACTTTCCATTCAGATTCCCACAAGATGCTATTCGCAGAGAACTATGGAAAAAATTTGTCCAATTAGAGAGACATGAAATTGAGTGGATACCTGGCAAGATATCTAAACCCGTGAGATACTCGTATATGTAGATACATTTTTTTCTATCACGCTTTCACTGAATTAATTTAACAAATACACACATTATCTCAAAATGTTGATCATTTTAATCCACCCTCTACTGTCACATATATGTAGGTTCTCTCTCAAGCCATTTCCGTCAGTAGAAAAGAGCGGCGAATTTAGAAAATGTAATACAATTATGTAATACCTACTATAACCTAGTACCTAAGCAAATCCGTAATATTTTCAATTGTATCTGTTAGGGAGACCTGTTATTGGCTTCATGATTGTATCCTAGTTATAAGTCTATATAGTTTGTTAAAGCTGTTGGTCTTCTAATAAAATAAAATAAATAAATAAAATAAAGTAAGCGCGCGAACGGTTATGGTCCCATACAAAATTGTAATTATGCTCCTTTTTCTACTGACAAACTTGCTTGACCGGCTATATACATATTAAATATTTCCATTGGAACTGAAAGTGGGGATTTATTGTGACTCAGCCTGTTCAAATGTTTTTGACCCGATTCGTGTACGCATGTAAATTTTGCAGGCTGTATAGCCTGTCCGATTTCTAAGATCAAGTTCGCCATACATTTACTATGGCGTACTTGATCTTAGAAAAACGGACAGACTATACCAGTACGGCTACCATCAGTTTGGCACTGACAAACGCCGTCGAGAACGTAATTTACTTTCTATACATCTCGCTCGTACTCGCATATTAGTGCAAACGAAATGTATAGAAAGTAAATTACGTTCTCGATAGCGTAAATGTCAGTTTTGACACTGTCAGTGACTCATGGTACGGGCTCTGAACGTGACTTCGCACTGCCATACAGATTGATAATAAAATATATAAAATACTTATTATAGCGGAATACATTTATACCTACAACAATGAATATTTAATTATGTTGAGTTAGTCTGTCATTTAATTTCATAACAACATTTTAACTAGTTATCTTTTAATCTGCATTAAATTATTATACGTGAATTATTTGACTGGTTCTTCAATGTATGGCATAAACCTATCCCTGTCCAAGTCATATTCTAATCAAATATGAACCGCGAACTCTCAGCGGCCAGTACGTACAGTAAGAAGGTTATTAGCGGATTAATGTCGCTGATTGGTAGTTATTGACATTATATGCATTTCATCTACACTTAGCTGTGTACGTTAGTGTAATAGAGACAGGCTCTGTAAACGTATCGTCTTATTTAAATGTAGGCGTAATTGTGTATGTGTGCTAATTTGGCCCGAGAATTTGAACGGTAATGTTCCCAAAGGCGGTTTCCAGTTATATGCTTTCACTGGTACCAGTGGTAGCTACCTAGCTACACCCACTGGGTAAATTATATTGATTCTCACTGTATTGCCTAACATCAACAAGTACACATGCAATTTATGTTCAATTGTACTACCGAAGAAAAAACTACGAAGTATACGCAACTTAAACACTTTATTCATAAACAATACACACATTTTTACGTAGGAAGGTAATCAAAACGTAAACGTACGTAAAAGTAAAATTATTTTTCAGCTGAGAAAACATTAATAATAAATTGTCTGTATTGTTCTTTATTGAGGTTAGTAGCAATCCTGACGTTGGCTTTATCTTTTTCTACAAAATCATTCGTATTGATGCCTCGTTTCTCACCTGCAAAAATTAATTTCATTACTGCGGACGACGGTAATGCTATATTTCAGGTAATTCGAAAGGAGAAGTACGAGTATCACCCCTACGTGAACATTTCAACATTCTAGGTAGTTACCGTCATTTACTCTACTAGTAAACTATTTAACAAATAGGACGATTTGTGCTTAATTAATTAAGCTAAAATTAGTTGCTCTGAAGAAAAGTAGTTTTATTATTTTAAAGACAAAACCAGTTTTAAATGTCTTGATTTAACAAGTTTTAACTAGCTACCTTTCCAAAGTTAAACATAGATTGGACCATTGTTAAAAAAAATAACAAATAAATTACTTTACTAATAAACGTTCATAATACAATTAACCTAAAAGTACGTTTGACAGTTTTGACGTACGTTGCTTACCGTTTAATGTTATTTTGTTCCTAGAATATGTGAATTCATCCACAATATCTGGCTTGATTGCTATCGCGATGACCGCAGGATCAAGAGCACGCCAACGTTCATTCTTTTTCATGGAAACTTGTTCATATTTGTTTATAGCTTTGACCACGTCGTTGTCGATTGTACCCAAGACCTGTTGTCTCCAATCCTGCAATGAATATGAGCGTTTTGTTTTAACTAAATTTTGAGTACTTTTGAGTGAGTTGTCCTAAGGACTTGATCCTTTGATGACTCAACCCAATTCCTGGTCTAATACTTAATACACGGAAATCGTCACAAACAAGGGGTGTTTCCTTGCACCATAAATAATAAAAAAGGCGCGGAATTCTCATAGCAGAAATCAAATGTCAAGAGGGATTGACTGTGTTTTATCGACTAGGTATCCATAAATAGGTATTTGTCACTTAACACGACATTGTTTAAGTAATTAAATTTAACTTTTGTATTAGCAAAACGTATCAAGTTCCCAAGCACGCGAGGCCGAAGGCCAAGCAGCAGGAATGAAGTGTTCGCATGCGGATCTTTTCTTTCTAGCAAAAGTACATCTTCATAACTTTTCCCTTTGGAAAACAAACTATTACACAAAAACTGCAGCACCAATAACAGCGCAAACAACAACAACAGTACCATTAGTACCAACTACACAACAACAACAACACGCACACCGCGAGGCCCTCAGGTCCCGTGCACCAAGCAAAATCTAGATAAGTATGTACTTAGGTAAAATTAGGAAAAAAAACGCTAGAAAAAATGTACGACTAGATTTTCATGTCCACGCTTTGGTTATGTAACAAAATAATTGTCTATACCTTGCTAAAATCAAGGTCCTTCCTCACTTGCGAGAATGGTAGAAGTGTGACCTTGTCCGGATTCATATTTTCCAAAACAATATGGTAAGCTTCGGGGTCCATTCGTGCATTAAATTCAGGTTCGGGATTGGCATCATCTATAAAACCACTTATCGAATCATTTTAGCATACAACATTTATTTTTGTTTTTATAATAGGTAGGTAGGTACAAGCCCACGTGGGTAGTGAAAGGGACACTGATTCGGTTTTTGTAACTATTTATGTTAAGCAGATAGGTACATAATATTTATTACAATTTGACTCTGATAGGTGTTTTTACATATCATAGAAATGTTTCTTGAGGGTACATTTTATTTTGGTAAGTTATTTATCTGTCTATCTACAGACTGAATCCAGAGCCTAAGCTAGGTTAGTATTAGTACATACCGTGAATGTGTCCAGCACCGATGTACAGATGAGCCAATCGATTAATAAATTCGGGATCCAACCTTACTGCCAAGGCGATGTTAGTTAAAGGCCCTAATGTGATAACAGTTACTTCACCTAAAATAAAAAAATAACAGAGTATGGTCGTGGCTTCGAGTGTGCAACGCACAGAACATTATTTTTAAGCTCAATCACACACCAGGAAGTGATACGAATTTAAGTTATACGTTATTATGAATATCTACCCTCTTTTGTATTTTATTTGTAATAAATAATAAATTATACTTAGATAATATTCACATTGACACATTGCAAATAGGTTGCGTAATAAAATTGTGTAGGTACGTTCAAAAAAAATGTTATTTAATCGTATAGGTATTATATCAAATGAAAGCTTATTATTATTTAACATAGGTACGTATATTAATTAATGTTGCTGCAAGAACTTAAACAACTGTCTTAGGTTCATATTACTGTGTTCACAACACTCTAACTTATTACAAAAGGCATAAGGTCCGTACAGTTAACAGTGTGGGCGATGGTACCTGGATGAGTTTTGGTTAGATCAATGAGTGCTGACACTGCGTTCTTCTCCTGGGCTGGCAGCAAATTGATCAATTGTTCGCCGCTATCTCCGAGTCCATCGTCTCCGTAATAGTTGCCTCTTTCATAATCTTTTAAAAGAGAGTCTTTAGCCCCTCTAAAGATAGGAATCTGAAAAGAAATACGAACACTATTCACATAAACCTATTGTTTTGTAAACCAAATCCAAAATTTCCTGGTAACGCAGCATATATTTACTTATGCACGATTGAGTCATTTGCAATACAAACCGGCTGAAAGATCGGCTCCATTTGGTAGGATTAAAGAACTTAAGAAACCCTTGCATCGACTGAAATTGCATCAATATCATCCTTCTATCAGGGTTGTCTGAATAAGAATTGGAAAATGATTTTAGACCAATCGTTATAGGCAATTACGAGGAATCTAGTTGCGGATATAAATTTATTAAATAGGTAATAAACTGTGTAAAATATTTTTAACAAAAAAATATGCTGACGGGAATATACCTTTATTCATTTTGTTCATAACTGCCTGCCTAGACCCATGTTATTGGCTACGATGCAGCGTCGATGAGATGACCTTACCGTATGACGACCTAGAGAAGAGACCCGTTACCCGGATTAGAACTCGGGATTTCTTCAGCTTCGTAGACAGGATCACTACACCGTACTACTCTAAGAGTCCGTTAAACTTATTAAGTACTCACATTTTGCCTTTTAGCTACTTTTAGAATTCTCTGGTTGTTGATACACACATTACTCTCTATTGTGTTACCATGGACTGTAGTAAGCGCTAAAAGTTGAGACCTGAAAATTGAGGAAAATTAATGTACGTATCAAACTAATACGAATTAAGTAAATTATAAAAAGCCGACTGCTGTTTGCTTTGCAAAAAAAAACACACAAAACACAAAACTACCAAACGTGTAACCTGATTCGCCCACAATGTGAAGGTTATGCGTCAGCCACCTGTCGTAGGGCCGGCAACGATCCCCGCCAACTACCTATGTAGGAGTACGAAGCAGCAGCACTAAAGCTTCGAAATAAATTAGAAGTGGTCGGTATTAAACTTTCGTGAGACATATTTTAAACTGAGGGCCTACCGCGAACCACGTTCGACGTGTTGCCTCCCTGTCATACTTACGTACGAATTTACAAGTGCGACAGAGAGGCAACACGTCGAACGTGGTTCGCGGTAGACCCTCAGTTTAGACGACAACGGTCGGAACTAAAAATTCAAGTGAGTGAAAGCGTTATCGTCTAAACAGTTTAAATTAGAAGTGGAAAAATCACTGTCACGGGCGAGTGTGGAAATCTTAATATATTTCTAAGCTTAAAAAGAGCATCGTTTGCGAAGGTTTCTGCTTAATACAAAATTAGTTTAGCAGTACTAAAAGGCACGCAGCGGCGTAACGAAATCGTAAACCGTCTAAAGCACGGTAGGTACGAAGGAGAAATCCGATGCCATCGGCAAGGCAAACCGCAAGCAGTGACAAGTTTAACTTTGGACTAATATTTTGACGATCTCTACGAGTACCTATACTAATATGCCAGGCCAAGGGATGCCGAGGGCTGGCAAAGGTCGGCGTCAGAAAATGTCTGTTTCCGTTGAGGCGCTTTTCCGAACTGTGTCAGGAAGAAAAAGGAAATCAGTTTCAATAGTAAACCGTATTTAATTGAGGTAGGTAAGCGATTTGATATTAATCGCTTCAACTCATTTTCAATAGTAGGTACTCATTTATTATGAAAATAACGAATTGATAACTTTTGCATGACGAATTAACTTTGCCTCATTTTGTTTTGAATGTTTTTTTTATTTGTATTACCATTGACACTTTTATGTTCTTGGTTTACGAACAACATGCGACTATTTCCGAGCATGTTTGAGAAAAAGTTCTTACCCATTGAAGTGCTTCTCATAAAGTAGCGCAAGGAATATGGCCACTGCGTCATCGCCACCAGAGTCATTGTCAATTATTAATTTGCTTTTTCTTAACGGAGACCTAAAACAATATACCTAAGGCAATATACTCAAAACACACTTCGACTTTCAACTGTCTACCGTCTACCTAAGCTTAGTGAAATCGGACCAAGATAACTCTGCATAGCATTTGCTAAGTATGGAAATGTCATCATTAACGTCAAATTTCTATGAAAATACGACGTATATAACACTACCCTTTGTTCTGTCAAAGTTGGTGCAGATTAAGCTAAGACGGACTCTATTACCTACAACATACCTACATTAAATAAGCTAAAAGCAAACCACCGGGGCAACACCAGATGTTGTGTCGCGACACTTATGTTTTTTTAAATCACTACATCGCACCTTTAGAATTATACTGACCTTATCCAAAATTTACAGATTTCGAGTTTCACTTATAAAAAGTCCTAAAATTATAAACCTCATCGAACCTTAATACAAAAGCGGCCCAATATAGGGTAGAAAGGGATAGACTAAGACTTCGGTCTTTTTCCCCCTCCCTCTAACTTCGCGTCATGTTCGGTTTGAGTGAGACGCAAGCAGTGATGCGCCGCGAGTGTTCTGAGCAGGTCGTTACTTGTTCGGTTTTGTGGCGACGTAAATAGATTTGAGTCAGTTTAGTAACAAAAATAAGGTAAGTAGACGTTTTTATTTTTAATACAATGAAGACTGAATTCATATTAAGTTCATTTCATACCAAAATCGATTCATTACCATATGACTCGTTTGGCTTTAAGTCACTCTATGATTAAAAACTAGTTCGATTTGAAGTCGCAATCATAAATGGGATTATATTATAACAAGAATAATCATTTATCTAGAGAGTTATCCAGGATACCGTCTTTTTTATAATAAAAATTAGCATATACTTAGTGACCATTTAAATCATGTGTCTGTGTAAATACTAACATTTGTTATTTAATTCATAAATGGGTCTTTTTATAAAACCAGTTAAACTGACAAGATAAATGACATTTATATTTTAATTAACATTCTAGGTATCTAAAGCCAAAAGAATTGAGCTTCCCATTAAAAACATATAGAAAATGAAAAAAAGGGCGGATTATATTTTAGATAAACGGGAAAAAAAATGGAAGCCAGATGAGACTGTATATTTTTATTTACATAACTTACTTATACGAATTATCTACATACACTTAGTCTGATCATCGGTTTTTTTCTAGGATAATGATGTCAGCAGTAAACAAAAATTTACTCCACGGCGAGGACAACAAAAGTTTGAAAAAATCAATGTGTCTGACATTAAAATTGCAAGTATTTGGTTTACAATGTTTTTAATGTTTATTGCAACTATAATACGTATTACTTATTTATCAGAATACTACTAATGATGTAAGACTATCGTTGGCAGATAATACCTACGGACAAAGAAGTAAATAATTATTTTATAAATATTCATAAAAACTAAAAAAAATTAACATTAGAAAGCTTTAACTTCAACTAAGCTAAGCACTATAATTATAGAAGTTCTTTCGCTGTTGAATAATATTTTTAAGAAATATAATTTTTATATTTCAGAATAATCCTGACAAGGAAAACAAATCATCAAGTAGCTGTTCAATAATAGACCGCTCTCCGGAAAAATCCATTCCATACATTGACCCAAAGACGTTTCTTGCTAGCAATAATAATGAGGTGAGTTTATAACTTTACGGTGTATTATTTGGTTATTAATAATGTTTTATAATTCATTCCCTGGCAAGAATTTAGCAGAAACTAATCTTATTATCTGTATTTCAGATAAAAGTTCAAAATAAAATCGAGGATATTCCTCAGAAACCAGATAAATCTGAGTTATCATCATCTCAGCAGGACGTTTTACTAAATAATACACCACAATCCAACAGTTCATCATCTAGCAGGTCATCATCTAATAGTTCTTCCTCTTCTTCAAGTAGATCATCATCGACATCTTCCTCATCCAGCAGCTCTTCTCGCATTAGTAATTCAAACGCGCATTCCATCATAGATGAGCCTTCAACATCTAAATGCATAGGACAAAGTATAAGCAGCAGACCTACAAAGAATTATCATCAATCACCTCTAAATTCCGATGAAAGCGATGTTGCCTTAAGCGACTCAGACCCGACTTACACTATAGTTCGTTTTTTTTTAGCATTAGAAATAAGGTAAACAATCTTGATGTGTCTTTTAATTGAAAAACACATTTTAAAAATAAGTTACGGTAAATATGTAACAATTATGAATCTAATACAATCTTTTATAGTCTTCTGCTTTCATAAGTAACAGTTATTGATTTTTAAAAAGTATTTTTCAATTAAAAGACATGTCAAAATCGCTTACCTTCTTTCAAGTTCTTTCTAATGCTAAAAAAACGAACTATATCAATAAGTCTATTCGTAGCGAACATGTACGTATATCTGATTCAAGCCCCAGCTCTAGTTCTTCGGCTCCTTCCAGATCAACTTCCAGGGCATCCAGAGACAACGGGGAGTCTGTTCCAGAAGTAACCAGAAGATCCAGAAAACGTACCAGAAATCCATCAAAATGGAAACAAAATGTTGCAAAAAGATTGAGAAATTCAGGAAAATCTTACGTATCGTCTATAACTAAAAAAGAAGTTCCTGCTTGCTCCATCAAAGATTTTTATAGTTCTATTCTCTAATTCAAAATATGTCCCAAAGTTTATGATAATGTTGATTAAGTTGATTATCAATAATTAGTAACAACTACAATTACTAAGGTGCCTATTATGTGATCTCTTTAGTAGAATAGGTATTTATAAGAATGGACCAAATGATCTTGTTCTGATCTGTTTTATTTTTTATTTTTTGAAGGATATTTGATTTTTTTGTTAACAGTTGTTGAATATGAACATCTTTTGTTTAGAGCATGAACATAAATACTTATGTACTAGAAAAGTGATTAGGTATTTTTCTAAACTTAGATATATAGTTCAGTAGTCCTATCTACAGAACATCTATTAAAATGGAAAGAAAAACATTGTTAAAATTAGTTTTTCTTTTATATATTTTTAGAAGGATATTTGATTTGTTTATTATGATTGTTGTTTAAGATGAAACCATATTTTTGACTAAAAATAAATCGTGTTCGAATATTGTTAATGTTTTATTAAAAATAGAAAGTGTCCCTTAAAACAATTGGAAGTTTACTATTGTATTGACTTAACTTGATATGATACGTTTTGAGTGTGTTATTGTTCAGTAATATTAAGCCCTATGTAGAAATCGGTCTTTAAAAAAAATATTATTTCAATCGTAAAGAGACCTAAAACTGATGCACTTTTTAAAAAAATATATAAAAAATAGTTACTACATTTATTTTATGTGTTAATGTATAAATCCATGTTAAGAAATAAGTAAAGTTTAATAAAATACAAGTTTTAGTAACTATTTCTCAATCAGAGCTCGGTAATCCCTCTTTATCTATGGAATTTATGAACTCGTCAATCTTTATTTAACGTTTCCCAAAAACTTGCATTTTTCTATTGTGTCACTATAATTCTAAAGGTGCGACATATTTCCGTCCAATGATAGTCACTACCTATGGTAGTTCCTGCAAGTCTCCTTTGATTGGACTAAATTTAAAAAATAATTGAAGATATGTTTTGACTGTATTTTTATTACTTTAAACATTACTAAATGAATGAACGTGCTTATTTTCCAAAAAATGTCTACAAACATTTTACGTGACAGACAATCTGACTGTACTTTTCTTTCCACATGCAACTAATACAAATCGAGACCATTCTAATAAGCCCAAACACTTACTTAGTTTGCGTTGTCTAATCATAGAGAGAGAGAGAAAAAAAAATGGTTCCCGCCAAATATGTGGTAAGTATGTGACTATCGTAACACCTGACTTAGGTCGTTACATAATGCTCAGTTATAAAAGCACTTTTTTAGGGTTCCGTAGCCAAATGGCAAAAAACGGAACCCTTATAGATTCGTCATGTCTGTCTGTCTGTCCGTCTGTCTGTCCGTCCGTATGTCACAGCCACTTTTCTCCGAACCGAAACTATAAGAACTATACTGTTGAAACTTGGTAAGTAGATGTATTCTGTGAACCGCATTAAGATTTTCACACAAAAATAGAAAAAAAAACAATAATTTTTTGGGGTTCCCCATACTTCGAACTGAAACTCAAAAATTTTTTTTTCATCAAACCCATACGTGTGGGTTATCTATGGATAGGTCTTCAAAAATGATATTGAGGTTTCTAATATCATTTTATTCTAAACTGAATAGTTTGCGCGAGAGACACTTCCAAAGTGGTAAAATGTGTGTCCCCCTCCCCTGTAACTTCTAAAATAAGAGAATGATAAAACTAAAAAAAATATACGATGTACATTACCTTGTAAACTTCCACCGAAAATTGGTTTGAACGAGATCTAGTAAGTAGTTTTTTTTCGAATACGTCATAAATCGCCTAAATACGGAACCCTTCATGGGCGAGTCCGACTCGCACTTGGCCGCTTTTTTAATATCTGTGATAACCTATTGTTATGGTTTCAATAAAGATTACCTTTCATTAGCAGCAGCACACGAAAATGATAAAATGATTAACACTGCGAATAAAAACATTTTAAGTCTAAAATTATTTCTCACACATGTGCCATTCTGCCCGTTCGGAGATAAACTAAAGTGACCCTGATTGATATCTTATGAACAAGTTAACCTATATAATATCATATGTGTATTACTATAATGCTGTAATTATGTAGCAAGTACCTCTCATAAATGTCGTCACCAGGATACTGCTTAGAACATCTGACACAGATGAAAGACCTATTAATAACTTATAACATAAGTTAGAACCCTTCGATCAACACGCGCTTCCGATACGTCGGAAGGGATAGGCCCAAGCGATATCTTGACATTCAAATCATTATGCCATTTTTCGCGGGGGGGAACGTGCACACAGTCGCACTTCTCACACACTTACATACAAAATCCAATCTGTAATGACGACACAAATACATAGACAATGACACCCTACACAGACAAATCTTGCACACCTCGATCTGTTTTTGTGTACGGACATCGCTCTGCTGCTATCGGAGAAGGCCGGTAAAAGCGTAGATGAGTGGTACTGCCTTTTGTAGGGATTTTGACAATGCCTTAAACAATACATTAGTTGCCTTCCTCATTATAGCAATTTCATTTTTTTACGATAACTAGAAAACTGTAGAACTTACTGACCCTTTCTTGCACTTAAATGAAAGGTAATTAAATTTGCTACAACTTTATTCACGCAATATATCTCATAGCATGAGCGGTTGTGCCCAGGGTTGGGCAGTATTTCAATTACATGTATTTGAAATACGTATTTGAAATACAAATTAGTATTTTGTATTTGTATTTCAAATACTACCTCAAAAGTATTTTGTATTTGGTATTTCAAATACTGCACTCACATGTATTTAGTATTTTGTATTTCAAATACTTCAAGCTTCAAAATACATTTCTATAAATACATTTTATTAAATTCTATAATCCTAAAATGTCTAATCTCTCGCACAAGCTGTGAGCCGACCGCGAACCTCCGATCCAGCCGAGATACAATTTTCATTGGCTGGATACTGGATCTATATTAGGTCAACTTCTGCGTGGAACTTTTCGTTTAAATCTAGGGGATAGGGTCATTGCAGTAGTTTCCGTCCATGCACTAGTTTTCGACGACTTGACGGATTATCAAATATATATTTCATTTTTAATTTACTACTTTTTGCGAAATCTTCATCTTCCTCGCGTTGTCCCGGCATTTTGCCACGGCTCATGGGAGCCTGGGGTCCGCTTGGAAACTAATCCTAGTAATTGGCGTTGGCACTAGTTTTTACGATAGCGACTGCCATCTGACCTTCCAACCCAGAGGGTAAACTAGGGCCGTAATTGCAATTAGTCCGGTTTCCTCACGATGTTTTCCTTCACCGAAAAGCGACTGGTAAATATCAAATGATATTTCGTATCAAATGATATAAAAACTCATTGGTTCGAGCCGGGGTTCGAACTCGCGACCTCCGGATTGCAAGTCGCACGCTCTTACCGCTAGGCCACCAGCGCTTCCTTTTTGCGAAATATCATTGTTATATGTAGACAGATATATTGCTTAGACGCCTTAGACATAAGGATTGAAATCAGTCCAAATTTGTGCAGGAATGTAGGTATATATTCAAATTTCGTCAAGTGGACGTAAACTAGAGCTGGACGAAAACTAGCGCAATGACCCTATAAGTTTATATGAAAGGATATTCGTTAACGTTAAAACTAAATGCTAAACAAAAAAATAAATAAAGGTATATTTTGTAATTGAAATACATTATTTTAAACACTGTAATTTGTATTTTGTATTTCAAATACCCGTCACCAAAGTAGTTTGTATTTTGTATTTCAAATACTTTTAAAAATGTATTTTGTAATTTGTATTTCAAATACGTGGAAGCCAGTATTTTGCCCAACCCTGGTTGTGCCGATATTTGTCCTGAAATATAGATAAAACTAAAAATTTCATTCTAAGGAAAAAAATAACCTTTTTTTAAAGTTCCATATCTCATGAACTATTTGACATACGGCGCTGTAAATGGGCTTAAATTGTTCCAAATTTAATGTTCTTTCAACATTACATAGCAAGTTTTGACCAAAAACCCATAGTTTTATAATAAAAGTGCAAAAACTGAAAAAAGTTCGAAATTTTTGCAAATTACGAAGGGAGCACAACTTTTTTTTGCTTGCAAAACATAGTGTCACATTCCTCCAAGGACTCCAAACAACATACACAAAAATATAGAACTACATCACGCAATGTTTTTTTAGGAGATTTTTTTGTAAGATTTGACTGATCTATTAGGCGGAATGCGGAATAAAAATGTAAATAAAATCACTAATCAATGCAAAATAATTCTTTTTTTCAATAGGTACGTAATAAACAGCATTAGTACATCAATTTACATAAGAAAAAAATAGCTAATATCATTACTATCTATGAGTACTGTGTGGCGCCGCTGGGGAGTATGCTTTCAACTTCACTTTCAATACTTTCACTTTCAATGCCGATTATTTCGTTTCCTATCACAGGTACAGTCATAAACATTATAGGTACATGATGTACTTTTTAGGTACATCATTTCACCATATAATTCATTGGTATTCATTATGGTGGCGCCGCTGCAGAGTAGCACACCTTTCTAATTCTTTAATTATGTCCTTAACGTCTTGATCCATTTCTTGAAATTCTTTTATTTTTTTAAGATTATGTATTAATTCTTCGTTAACCTTTGTTTCCGTATATAATATTTCTGATAGTTTAATTTTATCTTCTTGTAAAAACTCGCTCTGCGGTGGGTATCGAGACAAAACATCAGCTCCAACATTTTCCTTTCCCTTAATGTGTTGTATTTCATAATTAAATTGCTCTAAATAGCTTATCCAGCGCGTAACCCTAGCATTGTACAATTTCCAGTTCTTTACAAACACTAATGCTTTGTGATCTGTTTGTATAATCACTTTAGTTCCTCTCAAATAGGTCTCAAATTTTCCCAAACAACTAATTATAGTAAAGAATTCTTTCTCCTCAGCCAGTGCTTGAATTGTCCGTTTTCCTGAACAATTCACCAGATTATAATAAAATGAACAGATGGAACTATTGACTCCAAACTCGCCATAATCCGTAAATTATACTGTCAACAATCTACCTTTGTAGTTTGAATTTATAAATCTAATCAAAAGCTTTCAGTGATAGAGACGTAATCCTACCATAATTAAATGGCCTATGCATTGAGGGATGTGAACTTAAATAAATCAAATAGTCTTTTCTAAATAAAATCAGTACCTCATTAGATATAAAACAAATATTACTATGAAAAATCAGTATGTTGTCTTTAATAAATTGTAAAGGATCCCCCTTTTATTAATATTGAATTTACACAAAATTACTCTAAGTATAAATTTAATCAGCTCAAATCACTTAAAAATAACACTAAAACTTGAATATAGCTACAAGAGTTACAAATGGACTTATTTCCAGAGCTTTGCTAGACCTGTTATGTAATGAAATGCCAGAATTTAGCTTAGAATTAGTACATACTTTGATTACAACATTGAATTACTTTATCGGTTCTAACTTAAAGCAACATGGAAGGGAGACGGCATTCGCACTATTTCCCCTCTGCCTAGGTACAAGATCAACTGATCTAGCGCGGGTAATAAAACTAGTTGCGCTCGGATTTTAAACTAGACCGAGTCCATTGCTATATATCTCATGTAATTGATAGAGACGAAATCCTACCATAATTAAATGGCCTATGCATTGAGGGATGTGAACTTAAATAAATCAAATAGTCTTTTCTAAACTAGTAGTTCGCCCCGAACTGAGAACTCGCGGTTAACCAAAAATTATAATAGCGATTGACTTTGTTGCACCTACTTAGGTACTCGTATAGCGCGACATAAAATAATAGAAAATAAATGAGGGCGCCACTTTCTACGTAACTGTCACATTTTTGACGTAAAATGCTTACACATGGCAACAATTTAGTATGGACATTTTTGAGTTCCATTTTATTTAATTTCTACTATTTTATGTCGCTCTATAGGCGGCAATGGATCAAAGATCGCGTGGATTTATTGCAAGGTCTGTGGAGCCCTTAACTAATTGATTTAAGCAAAGAGTAGTATGTATATATAATATAGTTGGCCAAGCAGATCTTGTCAGTAGAAAAAGCGGCCAAGTGCGAGTCGGACTCGCCCATGAAGGGTTCCGTATTTAGGCGATTTATGACGTATAAAAAAAAACTACTTACTAGATCTCGTTCAAACCAATTTTCGGTGGAAGTTTACATGGTAATGTACATCATATATTTTTTTTAGTTTTATCATTCTCTTATTTTAGAAGTTACAGGGGGGGGGACACACATTTTACCACTTTGGAAGTGTCTCTCGCGCAAACTATTCAGTTTAGAAAAAAATGATATTAGGAACCTCAATATCATTTTTGAAGACCTATCCATAGATACCCCACACGTATGGGTTTGATGAAAAAAAAATTTTCGAGTTTCAGTTCGAAGTATGGGGAACCCCAAAAATTTATTGTTTTTTTTCTATTTTTGTGTGAAAATCTTAATGCGGTTCACAGAATACATCTACTTACCAAGTTTCAACAGTATAGTTCTTATAGTTTCGGAGAAAAGTGACTGTGACATACGGACGGACAGACAGACGGACAGACGGACAGACGGACAGACGGACAGACGGACAGACAGACAGACATGACGAATCTATAAGGGTTCCGTTTTTTGCCATTTGGCTACGGAACCCTAAAAATGTAGGCGCGAAAGGATATGGTCTCATAGAAAATTTGAGTTTCGCGCCTTTTTCTACTGACAAGATTTGCTTTTTTGCATCAATTTTGAAGCGCCATTTACAAGTTTAGCGTCAAGTAATATAGATGGCGCTATTTTTTCGAATAAAGGGCTTCGTATACGGCTGTCCCTACCCTGGATTACAGTCGCCACCATAGAGATTAAAATAAACTGTATCTGTGCTAAGCCGAAATATTTCCTGTCAAATGTCAAATACATATATTATGTTTATTCTATTTTATTTTTATCTTGCTAATTATTTCAAAATGGTATATATTAAAAACGATATTATAAAAGTGTAAGTCGAGCACTTTCATTTGATACTAAACTCGACCATGTTTCTTGCAAAAAAATGACCAGAATAGCAAGACCTCTCACAAACAGCTTTTTGGCCTTCTAAGCTCTTCTAGCTCAATAACCTCTTGATCGGGCCTGCTCATAATTTAATGACTAAAATATAATGCCCTCGACTACACGTTTACCCAATTTCATTTAAATTAGAACATAAGTTATTGAGTATCAAACTATCTTCTGACAGTTCAGCTTAAAAACATCGAAATGCCGAGACGTGCCGCTAGCCAGCCGCGTGTTCAAAGTCGAATGTAAGAACTTCGCTTCGCTTCGCTCGCTCGTTCGATAATGCCCTCGACTACACGTTTACCCAATTTCATTTAAATTAGAACAAATTTACTTAAGTTATTGAGTATCAAACTATCTTCTGACAGTTCAGCTTAAAAACATCGAAATGCCGAGACGTGCCGCTAGCCAGCCGCGTGTTCAAAGTCGAATGTAAGAACTTCGCTTCGCTTCGCTCGCTCGTTCGATAAAATCAGTACCTCATTAGATATAAAACAAATATTACTATGAAAAATCAGTATGTTATCCCTTAATAAATTGTAAAGGATCCCTCTTTTATTAATATTGAATTTACACAAAATTACTCTAAGTATAAATTTAATCAGCTCAAATCACTTAAAAATAACACTAAAACTTGAATATAGCTACAAGAGTTACAAATGGACTTATTTCCAGAGCTTTGCTAGACCTGTTATGTAATGAAATGCCAGAATTTAGCTTAGAATTAGTACATACTTTGATTACAACATTGAATTACTTTATCGGTTCTAACTTAAAGCAACACGGAAGGGAGACGGCATTCGCACTATTTCCCCTCTGCCTAGGTACAAGATCAACTGATCTAGCGCGGGTAATAAAACTATACTTGGTCAACCAGATCTTGACAGTAGAAAAATGCGGCAAATTTGAAAAATGTAGGCGCGAAGGGATATCGTCCCATAGAAAATTTGAATTTCGCGTCTTTTTTTACTAACAAGATTTAGTTGACCAGCTATAGTTGCGCTCGGATTTTAAACTAGACCGAGTCCAGACGCGCGAGTGAACACAGCAGCAGAAAAAATGCCTAATGGCTCGGTTTTTTGTTGTAAAAAGACGTCGGGTACCTACATCAAATTTACAAAAAGAAGGTGTTACATTTCACATGTAATATCTTTTTCACCTCAGCAGCTCGAACAAGGGTACTTTGATTCTTAAAAACAGTGAGCAAAATGCGATTTTGCTCACTAAGTGAGACAAAATGACGTTCAAGTGACCTTTATAGTCAAATGTCATTTCAACATGCGGGGTCTAATAAAAGTTCGAAATACTTTGGTTCTATTTTCTCTGTCCCTTTCACACTGTTAGCAAAAAGAAACAGACAAAAAAAAGTTAAAACGACATTCAACAGTATATTCACGGTTTATAATAGACCCCCGAAAAACTTCAGACCGCATCGTTCCAAACCACGTACGAGTATGAATTCTTAATAATTAATAAATAAAAATAAAGTTTAAGATTTCATAAAAACTGATAAAATACTATATTTTAGGTATTTTATTGTACAATTAAAATATCGAACTCAAAAAATACACAGATCATCACGCAAAATTAATTATTTTACTTTTAAGAATTTCTACTATAGTTGACAAATAGTACGTATCCGCAATTCGGACCGTATCTTACAAAGATTTTTTTTGTTGTCAAAGTTGGCGATTGAAGTGTCAGTTAATGTTTGTTATTTCTATATTATTTTACTGGAATTTATTATTACGTTTTGTTTTTGTGTTCCATTGCGGTAATTAAACTTGATTGTTTGTATATCTTAAGAAAACATGAGTGCAGGTATTAAGTGATGAAGAAGGATTACATTTTTCAAGTTGTCTAATAGGTATGTTCTCACTGCGCTGAGGTGAAAAATGTTGTGTACTACACGAGATCAAAGTTATTTACATCTCGTGCGCTTTTGAGTCCCTTACTACGCTCAAGATTCTAAATTAGATTCACTCGCTACGCTCGTGAATCTATTATAGAATCCTTCGCTTGCACGGGACTCAAATTAAGCACTCGAAGAAATATCAAACTTTGATCACTTGTTGTACAAATAACTATTTACACTTCATACATTTAAACACAATTATTATATTTTAGTCTCATGTAATTGCTGGATTTATCGATTTTGCTCGCCCAGTACAAATTGCGGATCGGTCGAGCGACAAATCCGACTTCTCATCTCTGAGAAAACAATAAAATTCTTAGACGAAAATGTGTTAGTGTGCGTGTTGTGACACTTGTGATTCGTATTGTATTTCGGCCCGTACAAGATTAGAACATTGAGCTTTATTGCTTAATATAAAAGTCCAGTTTTAATTAAATAATTGACCAGATTATGATACGTTATGACTAAAGTTCTTTGGTGAATAAAAACGAAACAGCAGGCTCAGGCATACATTTTCGCCGCGCGGTAGAAAAAGAGGGTTACGCCTTATGCCTTACGCTGTCTCGAGTTTATCATTTTTTCCCCACCTCAAAAAGTGCACAGCGCCGCTAAAGATGTTTTCACTTCAAAAAGTCAAAGTTTTATTTTTAAAGAAATTATAAGTAAACAAGACAAAAACTAAAACTAACGTGTGTATAATATATTACTATTTCGCTATATTTTAACTCGGTTTGAATAGAAGACACTTCATACATTTATATTTATTATCATGTTACTTCAAAAAAGTACTAAAGCACATTTCTGAACGAACCTTTAGAATTGACACTTGTCATTGTTGTCAATTTGTTGCAACCAAAATTAAATTATAACCTCTTCTCAATCTCAATAATCAATCAAAACTCAATAGCAATAGGTACTTGTCGCTAGATATGTAGATAAACTAAACTTGTACAAGAAAAATTTTAAGCGTTGTAGTCTAAACTGTCGAGTTACGAGGGGCGTTCAATAAAAAGTGAGAATGAGTATGTTATATACAACTTTTATTAAATGTTATTTTATTTTTCGACATAGTCACCTTTTAGCATAATACACTTAGTATATCTTTTTTCTAAACTTAATATTCCATTTCTAAAAAAGGTTTTATCTTGAGTACTTAAAAAATCTTGTACTGCAGCGACTACCGTGTCGTCGTCTTCAAATTTCTTGCCTCTTAGGTATTTCTTCAATCTCGGAAATAGGTAGAAATCACTAGGGGCGAGGTCTGGTGAATACGGAGGATGCTTAAGGATATCGAACCCAGCATCACGTATTGCAGCCATTGCAACGGCGGACTTGTGTGCCGGTGCATTGTCCTGATGGAACAACACAATTTTCGAGAGTTTACCTCGCCGTTTTTCACAGATCTCATTGCGCAATGTTGCTATTTGTTTAGCATATAAAGAGCCCGTAATAGTGGCTCCATGCTCGAGATACTCAATCACTACGACCCCTTTACCATCCCAAAAAACAGAGCCCATGACCTTATCGGCAGATGGGCCCACCTTGAATTTCTTCGGAGTTGGAGATGATGGCCTTTTCCATGTCATAGACTGCAGTTTCGTTTCAGGGTCGTAATGATGGAGCCATGTTTCGTCCATTGTTATAAATCGCGCCAAAAAAAGTTCCCGGTCTTGCTGTATCAGGTCCAAAGCTTCTTGACAAATCTCGACTCTAGTTTGTTTTTGCGTGTCAGTAAGCATTCTGGGTACCCAACGCGCTGATACCTTTTTCATACCCAAGCGTTCATGTAATATATTATGCACGCTCCCCGTCGAAATCTTTACATTTTCAGCAATAAAACGAACCGTGACACGACGATCCGCCAAAAATAAGTTTTCGACTTTTTTCACAATTTCTTCAGTTACTGCTGTAGTAGGGCGTCCGGAGCGGGGGTCCTCCATGGTCGATGTTCTTCCACGTCTAAATTCGGCGCACCAACGTGTAACTGTCGAATACGGAGGAGCATTAGACCTTAAAGTGTCCCGTAAATCTAAATTGACTTGGTCCGTAGAAAAATTTTTCAAACACAAGTATTTAATAACGGCGCGCAGTTCAATTTTCTCCATTTTCGATAACGTACTCAACAGCATCGCAAAGAAATCGCCGTATTTTTTTTTTAAACAAAAAACAGTTAGTTTTTTTTTTCATGGCAATCAGCTAGGTAGATTAGCTTTACCGGCCAGTATTTACTTTCCTAATATTTAAAGAGTTTGCATCTCATTCTCATTATATATTGAACGCCCCTCGTACAGTTTAAAATACTAAAACAAAATGCATTTCGGGTTAAAAGATGCTTAGTAAACAAAACATTAAAGGTAAGCATGACTTCTGAAACAGATTATTTAACAAATGTAGGAAATATTAAATGAGACATTAGCCATATTAGGGCAATTGGTTATTGATATTGTAATTGTTTTTCCAGGAACAGGATGCTGATAAGCAATAATGTGTCAATCCACGAAAACTTAAAAAATGAGATTTTAATGCCATATTGTAGCTGGTCCGCTCGACTTCATGAAAAAATGATATTAGAAACCTCAATATCATTTTTGAAGACCTATTCATAGATACCCCACACGTATGGGTTTGATGAAAAAAATATTTTTGAGTTTCAGTTCGAAGTATGGGGAACCCCAAAAATTTATTGTTTTTTTTCTATTTTTTGTGAAAATCTTAATGCGGTTCACAGAATACATCTACTTACCAAGTTTCAACAGTATAGTTCTTATAGTTTCGTAGAAAAGTGGCTGTGACATACGGACGGACAGAGAGACGGACAGACGGACAGACGGACAGACGGACAGACAGACAGGCAGACATGACGAATCTATAAGGGTTCCGTTTTTTGCCATTTGGCTACGGAACCCTAAAAATGACCTTAGTGGTTTGAAATTTATAAATATTCCAAAAGAAGGAAAAAAGGTTAACACAAATCCGTTAACATGGGTTGTCTGTTTAGCATTAATGCGTTTAGTGCCTTAACTTATTGCAGTAATGGCCAGAACGCGTACTAAAATGTCAATAATGTCTTAAGAGAGGTTAACTCATTATTGCGGAAATCACATTCCATTAGTTCTGTTTTGCCAGAAGCGCTATGAAGGTAAATGTTGCTAAAAATGGTGATTATAATAACAATTAACATATTTGTGCACTAAATTTGTAAAATTACTTATTATTTTACAAATTTAGTGCACAAATATGTTAATTGTTGCGGTTTTAAAGAGATAAATATTAATGCCGATCGAAATAATGTATTTAGAAAGCGTAATCACATTAGTTTTAAGGGTTTTTTGTTTTGAGGAAAGTTCGCCGAATTAAACTAAACAAAACGGCAGAGTGCTGTAGTTTTTCTAAGCAATTCATTTTAAATGCCAATTTGAATGTATGTGCATTCGTAAAATAATGTTATTTTTATAATTATAATGATTTTAAATAACTTGTTACACTTGAATTATTCTTGAAAATCGAAAAAAATATCATATCAATGCATTATGAGGCTTGATTGATTATTGTAAAACAAAATTTATAGTATGTTAGTATTTAACCGCAACAAGTTATGTGCTATAACATGCTGATTATAAGTTCAAAGGCAATTAGCAAAACTGTGTTAAGTATAATGACACGTTCTTGAGAAAGTTTGACGTCATGATGCAATTCGCAATAAACAAAAAGGGGATTATTGCGACAAATTTTAATTTATTACGAAAATTATTAGTATGAATCACTAGTATTAATTGTATTTAAACTGACAAATACAACAGTTTAATCAAAATCTTTAATTTTTTTTAATACCACATCGGTGGCAAACAAGCATACGGGCCGCCTGATGGTAAGCAGTCACCGTTGCCTATGGACGCCTGCAACTCCAGAATTTTTAAAACAAACACTCAAAAAGTTACATTCTAACTTTATATGACTTAAATATAATTCAATAAAGCTACATCTTGATGAAATCGCTAATAAAAGTGAACTCTAGTACTAGTACTGGTGAATAAAAGTCAAAATATCATGACCAAATATATTTACAATTTCTATTCGAATTTTAAACAATAATTAACGCTACAAATTTTAATTTCGAATTTTAAACAAGCTCACTGACCAGCAATTTCGGAACTAAAGTTTTTCAATAGAAAGGAGGATGGGTCAATTATACATAGTGCTGCAGACATTTTGGACTAGTCATTGAGTTTTCACTTCTGTCGGCACTCAAATCAAAAACTAATTTGAAGGTCTCTTATCAAAAGTGTCAACTAATTATGTCAATATTTTTTAATTTTAAATTGCGAATGATTTTGCACTACCGTAAAATGGGGTGAGTAGGTTTCGCGGGGAGAGGTGGGTTATGAATGGGGAGAGAAGGTTTGAGAGGGGGGTGAGAAGGGATTTTTAGGCTACTGCTACAAAAATAATGTATTCCAATTTAAAATGGAGCTATAGTAATACGCATAATAAAAAAAATCGATCCAACATTCTTCCAAAATCACCTTTGTATGAAAAGCCCCCCTTCGGCCGCGTACGATACCGGAGATTCGTAACCAATTGCGACAGAAGAAAGAATCTACTTTTTACGATACTAGTTACAACTCAAGGCTTTTTTTTACTCAAACGAAACCACGTAATTCTTTCGTAACTGGTTTCGAGCGACAATTTTTATGTTTTTTCCGAAACTAGTTTCGAACGAGGGTACGCGGGTAGTAATATGTATAATTGTATATTCTATGTCTCTTAATATCTATGGCGTATTGTGCATTTAACTTGGTTGTTTTTTTTAATAAATAAAATGCCGTTAAACCCGGTAAATGTTATGTATTTGTCTTTACATGTTATTAATTAACAATTCGTCACAATGTAGAGTTCTTTCATATCAATTTATGAATAAAAAAGAAAAGATGAGGCTATACAGTTAATTTTTAGTAACGCTTGTCTCATAAGACGAACTATGTCTTGAGTATGCACTCTATTAAAATCTTCTACAACGTCTGAAGCTTCGATCAACTCCTCCCAGGCACCTGTTTCTAAATGCTCCCGGCACACACGTGTACGCTGAGGAATATAGAAATCGAAATCACATAAAAGTTTTATTCTTATCATGTTTGGTATTTCCTGCAGCGTCAGAATGTTGCATCTTTTAAAAATACATTTTTCAATGTTTTCCGCAGCTCTGATAATTGTCAACGGCTCACCGACTGGGTTCATTTCGAAATTCATAGTATCCAGTTCTCTCTACTTTTATTATCACGATAATTCAGACTTCCTTTTACGAAAATCTAACACGAAAAGATTCCTGCCGTAATCTATAATTGTTCTAATAAAAGAAGGACGTCATTGTTGACATATACAATACCATAGATATAATTTATATATGTCACAGTATAGAGATTAGAGATTCAAACTTTTTTTTACAAGTGAAAAGTCCAGTGAATCAGTGATAATTAAAAAAATATTTACTATTTTAATATCTTTATTTAGTTTATGAATTTATATCATAACGTATGTGTATGTAATCACAGTAAGAAGAAAAATTACAAATTACTTAAACACACGGTCAAACAGCAAAGCTTTGCCGTTGGTAAAGAAAACATCTACGCTGAACTGGCTTAACTAAAAACAGAACAAAAGCAAAAAAAATTAAAATCGAAAAGGAGCTATCAATTCTATACAATGACCCACCGATATTTCGTTTCGGTTTAGTTGTGCAATTGATTGCTTAATTTCAGCCTCGATCTCTTGGTACTCCTTTGACATTTTCGTTTGTTTCTTAAATATGTTGAATAATTTGGTTTCTTTGGATAATATCTCGAGCAGTTGTGCTAGCGTCGGATTCTTTCGCCCAACAAATCTATTTAAACGGCTGTGCCAACCTTCGATATTATTTGTTGTTCTTATTTTTTCCTCAGAACAGTTACAGACTCTAACAAAATCAGTTCTTTTCATCCATTGCTTTTGGAAATATTCATTAAATTTCTTTATGTCATCCCCATGTGGACTTTTACACATCACATAAGCTTTACCTGTTTGAATGTACTCTTTTGGCAATCGAGCAAGGCTAGCACATCTTGCTACGTGCCTTCTTTTGACCCTTGTAGTAATCTTCAAGAATTTGGCTTTTCGGAACAAACACCTGTTAAGGTGATAGAAACATCCCTTGACGACCACCGAAGGAAAGACTTTTCGAATTGCTTTCATTGGGGCTAATTCAAAGTCAACGGTAATTTTTTCTGGTTGCCAGTCTTCGAATTGAGATTGTATTAATCTAAATACAATGGTGTAAGTTTCAAATTTTTTATCAGGAAGTAAGCAATAAATCAATGGTATTATATTTGACGTATGCTCGTCAACTCCGTGAATGGTGTATAATTGTTTGAAGCCTTTAGGGCTCGAACTAAACGTACCATCGCCCAAAATATGCATATATCTTCCTTCTTTGATTAATGGTACAATTTTTTTACTGCAAAACAGCAAAATTTTTCTATCGTCATCCTCATATTCGGCCAGCAGGAATGTTTTGAATTTTTCAGGTATTGTGACTTCTTTACATGATTTAAATCGTAATTTAGGTGCTCCAAGAACCCTTTTCCTTTCATTATAAAGCCCAGTCTTAACGTTCTGAAAACCGGGGATCGATTGTAAAAGGTCAAGTCCTTCATCCTCCAAATTAAATACCATGTCTTCGTATCGTTTTTGAATACTCTCGAAATTATGAGAACAGTTCCTCTTCAAAGTATCCAGTTCTTTAAGAATCCTATTGGCAGAAAAATCTTCTTTACAGGTGTCGATATGAATTTTAGTTTTCACCACTTCATTCCTGTCATTGAGAGAGACACTGCCTTTACAACCCAGGCTACTATTATTAAAACAAAGCCAAAAAGTGCCACCGTTTGCGTAGAATTTCTTTCTATGATATCTACGACCATTATTCAATAATGATCTCCCACCCCTCTTTGTGGAAATGAAGTCTAATTCCATATTAATTCTGTTTGTTCCGTCCTCTTATTTATCTTCACTTTACTTTAACTGTAATCAGCTTTTTTTAAGGTTTTGTAGATGAAATATCAGAATTAAACTAAATGCTCATTCTACACAGGCAATTGACATCGATAAAGAAATAAACAAGACATTGACAGTATAACCGGCCAACAATCTAGAGAGGGTTTAATGCTATCAATATTTAAAGAGGTTCTGATATCATTTTGAAAGTTTATTTTAGTTCCGTATTAAGAATGTAAAGTACGCTTACGTAATTCATTATTTCAATAGAAATTCCTACTTCGATACTAGTAACGTGTAAGGAAAAAAACTTATTGCTTAGTAACTAGTATCGTAAAAAGTAGATTCTTTCTTCTATCGCAATTGGTTACGAATCTCCGGTATCGTACGCGGCCGAAGGGAAAAGCCCTCTCACCCCAAATACGAGGCACTACGGGGTGAGGTGGGTTTTCCTCCTTATCGTCAAAGTTATGAAATGGAACTACCCAAAATAAGATAAAAACTAAAATACAAACGTCCGGAACACTTATTATATACACCATTCAGTTTGCATATGTAAAAATAAAATGTTATCGAGGTTTGAATGTCAGTTTTGCGCCTACTCACCCCATTTTACGGTACTCACTAAACACGGGCATTCAAGAGGATGTATAACTAGATAAATAATATTGTAGCATCACATGTGATCAGTAATTAGTATTATTATATCGTCGGTATACTTCCAAAACATGATAACTGACAAAATGGTCAAAAATGAGTTATATATACAGTTTTGTTGTTTTAAATATATACGTGGCATTTTTTAATTTATTGTTATTATTTAGAAAGTTATAGAGTGTAAAAACGTAATAACAGACAAGAAATAAAATATAATGTGCACGTAAAAAATAATAAGGGTACTTAAAACTACATATTCCATAAAACTGGTCACGTAAAATATATAAAGTAACCTTTACATTTTTTGCCTGGATGTAAATAATTAAGAACCTAGTTACAGCATCTGCTAAAACACTATAACATTATTTATCACTATTTACTTGTACACATTTCTTTCAAAACATTGTATAGTTTACAACTAGATAATATTAAGTTCACTTAAAACTGATTAAAATATGCTCAGTAATTGCAAAAAAAACAGTAGTATACATTTTTTACAATTATTTAATTAATAAGGAGTATATTGTCACCCATATTTCTTCACTAAAGGAGGGAAAAGTCAAAAATTGCAAGAATAATTTACTTATAACTCTTTACCTGTAAATAGTAACACGTTGCATGTCATTTATTACTTTTTATTGCTACGTTAGTTTTTATAATTTGCTTATAATCCCGGGTAAAAGGATATTTATTATCTTTCTCATTATTTTCAATTATATAAATATACATTTTTATATATTTTTTACGTAATACATTAATGTTAGTCCATTTTGTATACAGGCAAAACATGATAACTAACACATCCCATTTTTTTATCGGCTGATATTTTACATTTTTCAAATTGAAAATATCAATTTTACCAATTTAAGGCAATTTTAACATCTCAAAAATTACATGTGTAGAATTAAATTAGTAAAAACGCGTTTCTAAATTCACACATTTAAGGGTCAAAGTTTCAACTCGCGTTTTCTCGAAACTATATTTCAGTTAGTTATCATGTTTTAGAAGTATACCGACGATATAGGTTTATGATAAAATTAATTACGTTCGATTAAAATGAACTCAGTAACGATGTGACAGTATGTATAAATCATTATATTTAATATGACATCATACTTTTTGACTTTGACTTCGAAAATTTAACAAATGGCGGCTCCAAGGATTTTAGAACCACGGTATACTACGAAAAGTCCTAAGCCTAGTAATGACACCAAAAGTAACAGCATCAATAGATGCAAATGCTCAATCTCAAATTAAAAAAATCAACGAAAAATCAGTTCGGGCATTGATACCAGAAACAGCTTACCAAATTAAGTTAAAAATTGCTTCAGAAATTCCTGAAAAACTGATCAGCATAAAAGTAGATTCAGCTACATGCTCTGAACGAAAATTCTTCGGAGTTAATATTCAATATCTGACTAACGATAAGATTATAGTCAGAAATTTAGCAGTAGCAGAAATTTTTCAATGTCAAACGGCCGAGTTATTAAAAGAAAAACTGTTAGAAATACTAGCCGAGTTCTATATTTCGACTGATCAAATTTACTCTTTGCCAACTGACAACGGGTCCAATATGAAAAAATGGTAAAGTTGTTAAAGGGTACTTATTGTTCCGAAAACTTATTTGAAGACACTACTTACTTCTGCAGATAATACTGATATGTCTAGCGATGAAGAAGGAGATGATGAGCCGAATGAAGTAGGTACCAGAAGAATCTGCCAATTTGGAGTTGACGTTGCTACAAAATGCTTTTAGTAATGACACTTACAAAGTGGGGGGTATGTTGTGCGCAGCACACACTCTACAGTTAGCCATTCAAGACGCTATCAATGAAAATGTTGAGACCCAAGTAACTTTGGACTTAGCCAGGAATTCAGATTAAAGATTCTGCGTATTCCTACAAACAGGAATCTGTTGAAAATAGCACATTTGAAAGGACCTATTATTGATTGCGCAACTAGATGGACCTCAAAATATGATATGCTCGTTCGTTTTCAATCCTTAAAAGGATTTTATGAAAATATACTCGAGGTTTCCAGGTTAGCCTCTGGTCAGTTTTGGGAACAAATCGAGAAATTAATAACTTGTCTGAAGCCGTTGTATGACTGCACTCTCAATCTTCAAAAAGAACAATTAACCGTGGGAGACTTCTATATCTAATTGATAAATTGCAAAACAAAGGTTAGCAATATACATCATCCAGTTGCCACCAGCCTTCTTAAATTTATGGAGATAAGGGAAAAAACCCTTTTAGAAAACGACATTGTTCTAGAAGCCTTATATTTGGATGGTCGCGTTAACGTCATGTTATCTATCACCAGTCCAATGTCAAAAGGCTAAAATTCTGCTGAAAGAAACCAGAATTAGGCTTCAGCAATATAAAAATAGTTTACAGGTTGTTAGTGATACAGACATGAGTGACAGAACCGGAACATCGTTAGATAAAGGAAATCAAATAGAATCACAACTGGAAAATGTACCATCTTCGAGCACCCACAACGAATTCGCTGCCTTAGAACAGCTACTATTACAATCTGAAAGAGCTCACGGACGTTATCAGCAACCAGTGTCATCTTTTGATGCTAGTCTCCAAAATTTGAAAAATGCACCAAGGATACCCTTAGGAAGTAATATAATTGGACACTGGAGCAACATGTCAACGATGCATTCAGAGCTTGCAATGGTGAGAGTTGGACTCATGCAAGCTTCAACTAGTAATGTAGGTACTATAACGACGGGATAAGTACTGGACAAGGATAGGGGTGGGGTATATAAAAATTAATTTGTGCTTTTCAGTGGGTTGATTTTTTGAAGGCGGTTCCCTTTTTTTAAAAAAGAAATAATTTTTGTTCTTATTTACTGACAATTTGGGTTGACAAACTATTTTAAACTCTTCAATTAAACGATATCGTCACTTGAAATGAGCCGAACGTCTTTGACTGACATTGTCATTCAGATGAACAATAAATTGACTTCGTAATTGTTTAGCTGTTGTTTCGTCATAATTATATATGTAGCGTGGGTTTATTTTTAGTAATGTATAAAAAGATGCAATAGAATGTCATTTTTACTAGAATATTGTTGTAATTTTCCGTTTTTGGAGATACGTGAAAAAAGTATCCCACCAAAAACATTTTCATGTAAAATGTTGCCAAGACGAAACCATAAGGCCCGCACTGACAAAAAGTTATGAGATATCTTGTAGAGCCAAGCTTCTAACTCTACAGGCCCTACCTTCACAGACTCTACACCTTAGTCAAAATATGTGGCTTGACCGCTTCGTCACATGGGCGTAAGGTGAAATATGTACATATTCACTATTCATTATTTTTTATTATAAAATAGTTCTTGTAATAATGAAACGGCCAAGCCACATATTTTGACTAAGGTGTAGAGTCTGTGAAGGTAGGGACTGTAGAGTTAGAAGCTTGGCTCTACAAGATATCTGATAACTTTTTGTCAGTGCGAGCCTTATGGTTTCGTCTTGGCAACATTTTACATGAAAATGTTTTTGGTGGGATTTCACATCTTTTTGTAAGTTGTTTATGACAATCTTCTGATTTAAAGGGTTGAGGGTGATTTACTATTAAAAATCCTAAAATACTTACCTGGGGGCATCTTTTATATATAATCTGCTTTTTTACTGATTCCCCATACAAACTTCAACCTCCTTTTTCCCCTAACGCCTTTTTCCACCCCTTTTCACCCTTACGGGGTGAATTTGGGGTTGAAACTATTTTATATCCTTCCCCATAACAATAACTATCTATATACCAAATTTCAACTAAATCGGTTCCGCGGTTATCGATTTCCCATACAAAATTCCAACCCCCTTTTCACCCCCTTAGGGGCTAATCATTTCAAGTTTTTGATTTTTTTTATTGTTTGTGGACTAATACAATATCACATACCAAATTTCAGCTTCCTAGGACTTCAGGAAGTACCCTAGAGGTTTTGATGATCAACAGTGAGTGAATGAGTGAATGAGTCAGTGACGAATTCGGGGTTTTTTAGACATTAATAAAATCCAAAGTATACATAGATGGTAGTATTTCTATAGATGTGGCCTACCGCGTGCCCCCGTAAGGGATAGACATAGATGACGTCACAAACCCGGGGATACCATATAGTTAAAAATTACCCCAATATTATCAAATATTGGGTAATTCTAATCACGTTCGCGAGTTGTTCGCCTACGTAAGACGCAGCGATAAATAAAATATCAATGGGCCAATTTTCTTTTTTATTTATTTATTTAGAAAACAAACAGCCTTTTACAAATAAGTCTTACAAAAATGACTAAAAATAGGCCTAAAGTTTCATACGTTACTAAGTTGACTATTACAATGAAAAGTAAATAGGTTACTTAATTATAAATTACCCGTAGGTATAGTTGTGAGTACAACACGCAAATAAAGTAAGAAAACAATGCAAAATATTTACTTGAAACAATTTTTCAATTACTAGTAAACAAAATATGCCGAACTTTGTTCTTGAAAACGGACAAACTATGAACAAAAATGTCTATATCATTAAGCGATTCATTATACATATTATAAGTACGCATAAAGAAAGAATTTTTAGCATACTGTGTGCCACAGGAAGAAATAGAAAAGGTAGGTTTTCGTAATATGCTTTGAGCATATTCGGCAGTTTTGCGTCGGTGCCCAGTTTCTCCTTCCGGTTGCTAAAATCCATTTAGCACGCGTGCCTGCATCTTGTGGAAATCTGGAGGTAATAAACGAAATATTCATTTTGTAATCTGTCACTCTTATTGCAAAATTAAGAATTAGTGCCTGCAGCATATCAATTAGATTCTCTGAGTCGTGGCAAAACCCCCTATAACGTTAGAAAGAATCCGTAATGCTTAAATAAATATAATTTACATTCTAATTTAAACACAGTTCAATTTTATTGTTCGTATATGTCCAGTTCTGCAGCAAAATTATTTATAAAAATGTTATTAAAATACAAAATACCCGAATTTTGGGGTAATTGTATGCATCACGGGCTGGTATCCCTCGAATAATAGCAATGCGACTAAATTGAATACACGTTATTAAAAGGGTGACGGCTTACTGTCAATATGCGTACGTAATTTGGTCGGTTAATTCATCAGGAAATATTTATAGGTTAATTTTTTTACCCGAGTTATTATTTACTGTAAATGCTTTTTCTACTCAGATTTTAATTGATATAGATTGTAGGATGCTGTTACTAAGCATGATAATGTGATCGAAGTATAAAATACTGTATTTACCTGTGAAACGTTACGTTGTCCTGTTTTTGCCGGCAGTCACTTGTACAGCGCAAAACTGAGCAATTCACCATATTTGTTGAATTGTTAAGTACCTACTACATGCACACGAAACACTGATTTCAATATTTTTCCTGATAATCTTTGCACTGTTCATATGTTTCACACCAATTTGACGTTTACGCATTGTTTGTATCCCACCATAAACTACGGTGGGGAATAAAAAAATATGAGACTGTGACAAAGACAAACAATAATAGCGCTTTCTCTGCTACTTCTAGTGAAAGATACATAAGACTATCCCGTTCTGTCAGTTATCCCCACCACTCATGCCATGCCCTCGAAAGTATAAGAGCTATGAAATTGAATTTTTTTATGCTTAATAAGTCCACTATTGACATCATATCCCGAGAGTTTTGTTTATCTGGTATAAACCAAACCCAAGTTAAGAGGGTTCAAAAAAACGACGAAGCGCTTCGAGAAATGGTAGGTAGTGCCCTTGCGCTTCGCTTTGCTCGTCTTGGTGGGGGCACTACCGTACCCCCAGATATTGCTCTTGCTGTGATCAATAGATAGTACCGAAGATAAGCGATCTGTTACGTGATTGACGATAACAAAGGTGTTATACATATAGGTAATTAATAAATTTGAACATAGTTTTTGTACATGAGTATAATAACAATAATTATGAATATTAAATAATAACAATAACTAGCGATAATCCTTCGTACTTATATATTTATTGCAGAACAGAGGATACAGTGAAATTTATAATTTCTAGAATATTTTTTAAAATATTAATTATATCTTGCATGTGATACATATGTATTGAAATCCCTTAAATTGTCGTCGGCATTTGATATTTCCTCCCAGATAACATCAGTAGTCATATCCGTGCTCAGGTGGAATGAACATGCTCTCGTTATCGGGGATATATATAAATTATATTTTTTACTAAGAGTCTTGCCTTCAACATATATGGGACATCATGCAGTTCTATATTAGGGCAACCGCCAAATCTACAGTTCGTCCACTCGGATGTTCTTCTAAGTGCCAGAGGTGTCTCATTTTCATTTACTGGAGGGCTCAGAATTATACCGCTCATCTTCAAAATAGATTTGTACTTTTATATTAGGTAATGTACTTCTTTTACTTTTGAGATTGTCACTATTGACATTGATATTTTCTTTTTAAATATTCATTACGTCAACTATTATTTAAACAATGTTAGCATGTATAAAGGTTTTTGACGTCACATAACCTGGAGGTTATGAATTACTTTACTATAAAGTTTTACTGCGATTTCCTTCTTTATTTATTTTTCTACATTATGCGTCATTTCAATAAAATAAATGTGTCATATTTAAATTAATAGTTCTAACGCGACTGACAGGCCTGCATTTTGTTTCCTGTCACAATATTGTTGCTATTAATATCAAAATGAGTGCGGTATTTTTGAAAAATAGTAAAGGAAATGATGTACTGTGGTTGTCCGGATACCGTCACACATTTTCCAAGAAAAATCATAACTCTTCTATATGGCGTTGTCAAAATCAAAAAGTGTAAAGGTAGTTTGACTTGGGGTGAAGATAATACGATATCAAGAGTAACACTTCATCAATGTGAGCCAAATTTTGATGATTTTCGTCGAGAGAAAATTGTGTGGACTTCGAAAGGCGGTATGTGAAAATCTTGGCCCGATACCAAAAATTTTCATAGATTTATTGAAAAAATATAGGGAACCGGAAGAATACGATCACATATTACCTGATTTTGAAAAAGTTAAAAACTCACTTTACAGGACAAGAAAACAATATTTACAGTTGGAAAATTTAACGTTTGGAGGGCTAGAATCTGTAAAAGTTTCTAAAAAATTAGCTGAAAACTTTTTACTGGTCGAACACGGAACTGAGGATAAGATTTTGGTTTTTGTAAGTCCTGAAGCAAAACGCAAATTGAAAGAAATCAAAGTATATTTTGGAGATGGTAATTTAAAAAGTGTACCTGGCCCATTTAAACAACTCTTTACAATTCATGGATACATCGGCAGTTCTACTGACAAAACAAAGAAAACCCTCCCTCCACCCAAACAAAGAAAAAAAAAACAACTTATATTCGACTGTTTAAATTATTGGAAGTAGTACATTTGCCCGACTTTCGACCGCAAGTTTACAACAGTGATTTTGAGAAAGACTGGCTACCCACATTAGACGATATATACATGTTACGCAAACACACAACCATCACATTTCAGTTGATACAAATCCTAACCGGTCACGGATATACCAAATTCTATTTTAAACGTTTTCACAAAATCCACAATGACGCTTGTTCCTGTGACGACGTCACACAGCAAACAATTGAACATCTTATTAAAACTTGCCCAAGGTTCCTTTACGCAAGAACAATTGTCGCGTTACGTGCTCTTCCGATAAATTGAAAGAGCACGCAACTGAGCAGCTGGTAGGGTGAAGGTGAGGGTAGAGCAATAAAAGTATGGAATTCAGGGGTAGGTCTCTTATTTACCAGGAAAAATCAATAGGGCACTCCGAGTTATTTAAAGTCCAATAAACGGCACAAGTAATCTGTAGTTACGTAGGTTAGTAGGGTCGCGCACAGGCGCGCAGCGTCTAAGAGGGGGCGCACAGGCGCGCGGCGTCTAAGAGGACGCGCACAGGCGCGCGGCGTGTAGGAAGTAAAGGCGCGCTCAGGCGCGCACTCTTGGAGGTAGAGGCGCGCTCAGACGCGCACTCTTGGAGGTAGGGGCGCGCTCAGACGCGCACTCTTGGAGGTAGGGGCACGCTCAGACGCGCACTCTTGGAGGTAGGGGCGCGCTCAGACGCGCACTCTTGGAGGTAGGGGCGCGCTCAGACGCGCACTCTTGGAGGTAGGGGCGCGCTCAGACGCGCACGCTTGGAGGTAGAGGCGCGCTCAGGCGCGCACGCTTGGAGGTAGAGGCGCGCTCAGGCGCGCACGCTTGGAGGTAGAGGCGCGCTCAGGCGCGCACGCTTGGAGGTAGAGGCGCGCTCAGGCGCGCACGCTTGGAGGTAGAGGCGCGCTCAGGCACGCACGTGGGAACGTAAATTATATAGATACGCGAAAAAAGCAAGAGAAAATAGCACAAAAGAACAAGGGTTTCTTGATAGTGCGGGGCCTGCCTCGGCCCCGCACGGACCCTTAATTTAGAAGATCGCTCTTGTTTTAGAGCTGGCGTAAGACTGAAGATTGCTCTTGTTGAGAGCTGGCGTAAGACTGAAGATTGCTCTTGTTGAGAGCTGGCGTAAGACTGACTTCCAGATGACTATTGTTCTGCTTTTATAGCGGATTTTAGGAACTAGAATTACAAAATTTGAAATTTAAAAATAGTTGTGAACCAGTTATGATTTTCAATGAAATTTTGAATAACCTTTGCCGAAAGTATACAGACTAGACTCTTTAGTAGCGAAATTCGAAAGATGAAGGGAGTTGACGGCTACGTCAGTTACATAAATAAACATGTCAAAAAGTTGCAAAAGCCTAAAATTAGATTAATACAGCGATTAAATTATACAAAACTATAAGAAAACTATGAGAAAAACAGGAAGGTACGTATCGAGGTGGCTTAGGGCCATTTTGTACGTAGGCAAGTTCATAGATGGTAGTATTTCTATAGATGTGGCCTACCGCGTGCCCCCGTAAGGGATAGACATAGATGACGTCACAAACCCGGGGATACCATATAGGTAAAAATTACCCCAATATTATCAAATATTGGGGTAATTTTAATCACGTTCGCGAGTTGTTCGCCTACGTAAGACGCAGCGATAAATAAAATATCAATGGGCCAATTTTCTTTTTTTATTTATTTATTTAGAAAACAAACAGCCTTTTACAAATAAGTCTTACAAAAATTACTAAAAATAAGCCTAAAGTTTCATACGTTACTAAGCTGACTATTACAATGAAAAGTAAATAGGTTACTTAATTATAAATTACCCGTAGGTATAGTTGTGAGTACAACACGCAAATAAAGTAAGAAAACAATGCAAAATATTTACTTGAAACAATTTTTCAATTACTAGTAAACAAAATATGCCGAACTTTGTTCTTGAAAACGGACAAACTATGAACAAAAATGTCTATATCATTAAGCGATTCATTATACATATTACAAGTACGCCTAAAGAAAGAATTTTTAGCATACTGTATGCCACAGGAAGAAATAGAGAAGGTAGGTTTTCGTAATATGCTTTGAGCATATCCGGCAGTTTTGCGTCGGTGCCCAGTTTCTCCTTCCGGTTGCTAAAATCCATTTAGCACGCGTGCCTGCATCTTGTGGAAATCTGGAGGTAATAAACGAAATATTCATTTTGTAATCTGTCACTCTTATTGCAAAATTAAGAATTAGTGCCTGCAGCATATCATAGAATTAGATTCTCTGAGTCGTGGCAAAACCCCCAATAACGTTAGAAAGAATCCGTAATTCTTAAATAAATATAATTTACATTCTAATTTAAACAGTTCAATTTTATTGTTCGTATATGTCCAGTTCTACAGCAAAATTATTTATAAAAATGTTATTAAAATACAAAATACCCGAATTTTGGGGTAATTGTATGCATCACGGGCTGGTATCCCTCGAATAATAGCAATGCGACTAAATTGAATACACGTTATTAAAAGGGTGACGGCTTACTGTCAATATGCGTACGTAATTTGGTCGGTTAATTTATCAGGAAATATTTATAGGTTATTTTTTTTACCCGAGTTATTATTTACTGTAAATGCTTTTTCTACTCAGATTTTAATTGATATAGATTGTAGGATGCTGTTACTAAGCATGATAATGTGACCGATGTATAAAATACTGTAATTACCTGTGAAATGTTACGTTGTCCTGTTTTTGCCTGCAGTCACTTGTACAGCACAAAACTGAGCAATTCACCATATTTGTTGAATTGTTAAGTACTACTACATGCACACGAAACACTGATTTCAATATTTTTCCTGATAATCTTTGCACTGTTCATATGTTTCACACCAATTTGACGTTTACGCATTGTTTGTATCCCACCATAAACTACGGTGGGGAATAAAAAAATATGAGACTGTGACAAAGACAAACAGTAATAGCGCTTTCTCTGCTACTCCTAGTGAAAGATACATAAGACTATCCCGTTCTGTCAGTTATCCCCACCACTCATGCCATGCCCTCGCTATGAGGCTATGACATGGCTATGACAGACTGTGGCAGTTAGTTTCAAACAAGTATACAGACTTGTCTACCCACCATAAAGTTTAGCGTAAAGAGAATATATCACTCCTTAGTGAAAAACCATACGGTTTGTGCGAAGTTGAGCGTTATGTCAATGCTAATAAAGATGATGATTTGACTTACGGAAATGAATAATATAATATCATTTTATTTTATATTTCCAATTCCCGTTTCATTTACACCCAATATTAAATCTTTTTCCGTAATAAAATGCGTATATAATTACTGTCATCATCTGTATATATTTTATTTCTTTAACCCCTTATATTCATAAACGCGCTACAAACTTCAATTAGCTAATAATAGTAATAATCGTTTGTCCTTATCTGTCACTTTAACTTATGTATTTGTAAGTAAGGGATAAACATAATTGAACTAAATCAGGCCCGTAAAGTTTATGAATAAAGTGGTTAATCTTTATTGCACAAAAGAAAAACCTTATAGTACAAGAGGCGGACTTAATGCCATAAGGCATTCTCTACCAGTTAACGATGGCTTGTCCTCCGGGCCATTTGATCGATGACCTCCTTTGATTATTTATTTTTAATGGACGCCAAAATCCAGACAGGAACTTCGATTTTGACATTTACCACAGTAATGCAGTCGGTAGCAATGTCGCGCTTCAAAATTGCTGCAGTCGACTGCATTGCTGTAGAAAACGTGAAAAAGGTCATTCAAAGGGTAATAGAGTTATATACACCGCGGGGGTTATTACCCGAAAGATTTAAACCAACGATTTTAGATCCTAATTAGAGTATATAAAGTTATATAACACATAGTCCAAAAACCCTTAATTTAAGAGATATTAATTATTTAAAACAAATCACAATTTAAAAAATCTCAATTCTAACACACCCTTATGTGTGACGTAGCCACCAACTAATTTTACACGCAGACGCACTAACTGCATGGTTATTAGCCAAATTCGAACTTCTAACGAAATTTTGTTCTGTTCTCAATCACGAGAGTGCAAACTATTTACCTTCACGATAACTGGCTGATAGTTTGACGAAAATGACGAAATTGACAGTGGCGGATTTCCCATAAGGCACAGTAGGCTCGAGTCTAGGGCGGCGAGATATTAGGGGCGGCAAATTGTGGCAAAAAATCGCTGATGATAACAAGAAATAACACAAAATTATTCATATATAGGCAACGAATTCTCAAAAAAAGGTATAGAGTGAAATGCTTGGAACACAATTTTTGACTTCGTAACTTTGTTTGAACTACTTAGGAGGTGAACATATCAAAAGTCCCCGGCCGTAGCTAATGAGCCGGGCAAAGAGGGAGATTTGAAGGTCCCATTTTTCGGTTTTTCGCTTATACTTATCTCGGAAACTATGCGTTCTAACGACTGATCATTGTACAAAATGAAAGCTGATTAAATTTGCTACAAGTTTTATTTAGTACAGTTTTTCGATATCATAAGCATCAGCAATCATTGCCGTAAATAAATTACAGCTAAGTCGATCAGCTGATGCTTTTCAGCCATCTTGGCGCGAACTAAACTGCGAAATCACCGAGAACTTTGCGAGTGTGGAGTCATACGTCAACGTCGCGATATATTCGCTCCGCGAAGTCGAGCCGCGATTCACGCGCAATAGTCTGAAGGGGGGCTTGTATATGGCCCTCCACACTCGTGCACGAAGCCGCGAACGCGAGTGTGGAGTCAATTTCGCAGATCTGCTACACTGTTAAAATCTTTCGGGTTCCTTTCCTCGTGAGCACTGTGAATATTATTGATGGAAATTTAATGCAAAATTATAGACATTCAAGAGCGGCTTTCTCAAAAACTAAACAAGATACCTATCGAAAAACTCGACTGTATAAAACTTGTAGCAAATTTAATCAGCTTTCATTTTGTATAATGATCATGTCACAAGGACGCATAGTTTCTAAGATATTATAAGCGAAAAACCGAAAAATGGGACCTTTAAATCAAACCCCCCACCCCCGCTCAAGGGCTACGGCCGGCGACTTTTGATATTTTCACCTCCTAACGAGTCCCAACAAAGTTACTTAGTAAAAAATGTGTCCAAGCATTTCCCTCTATACCTTTTCGTTGCCTGACCTAAATGCAGTCAGTATGATGGGTGCTGATACTGAGAAAGGGGCGGCTACAGGGTCTGAGCCTAGGGCGGCAAAGACTGCAAATCCGCCACTGGAAATTGATGTCAAGATATGCGCAAGATAAAATCTTTAAATTTGATTGACTGTAATAAATAAAATTCGCCATGCCGCATTATCCTCCGGCTCATTTAGCGGATATTCACTTTGTGTACGGATTTGGAAACCCGAAGAACTATGTGCTTCCGGCACGACGGACCCACTTCAGCCTCGTTCCCAGTTCGTAAATTGGCTAGACGAACAATACCCTGAGAGGTGGATTGGCCGTGGAAGCAACGTCCTAACCTGGCCCGCCCGGTCACCCGACTTAACGCCATTGGTTTTTTTTCTATGGGGAACTCTGAAAGATAAGGAAGGAATACTCAACACCAGTGAAGTCTGGAGAAGAATTATTAATAAAAATTCGAACGGCTTCCGAAGAAATAAAGAACACTTTTGTAAACCTAAATAATGAAATCCGTTTAAAATTAAATCTTTGTGCTGAAAACAGTGGTACACACTTCGAAAACCTAATTCATTCTTCTTCTTCAACCTAGCGTTTTCCCGGTCTAGCGCCAGGGTCCGCTTTCCTGCTCAGCCTTCTCCACTTTGCCCGGTCTTCGGCATCCTCAGGTGTGAAAACCTAATTCATTAAATTAATAAAAAAAGCGTAATTGTTTAACATAGTTGTTTATTTTACTTTACTCAGTATAAATCAACACATCGAGAATTTAAACTACGTACTGATAAGCATGATCGATATTTTAACAAAAGGTCATTCATTGATTTTAACAAAGTAATCATCCCTTTCCAGCTGTAGTATAGTTAAAACAATAAGAGACATGATTTCTTTCGGATATAATCATGGTTAATGGCTTTGGTTATCTCACTCAAAGGAAAAGATTTTATCGCAAAGTTTCAACAATAATAACTGCACTGTACCTACTGTTGTAGTAATTAATAAAGTTTTGATACAATTTGTGGTATTTTGAGGTGCCAATCAATTGAAATAATTTCAACGTAAACATGATCCTAGACATAACTTGACACTTCTTGTCATGGAACACATGTCACTGCATTCGCCGTGCATCGTATGATATCGGAGTGATTCGTGAAATGTCATGCTCGCTCTCTGTTTCTCTACTTGAGATTAATTAAACTCGCTCACTCTCTGAATAAAGGTTTGTTCACAAAGAAGCGGTAAATTAATATGATTTAATTTGTACTGAAATAGTAGTTTAATTAAAATATATAATTGGACCCATGTTGATATAACATTATTTACTCGTACTGTCGTCAAGAATACGTGGTTTAAATCTTTCGGGTTATTAAATCCCGCGGTGTATAAGAGGTCGTTTCTCAAAAAGTTGGCACCGCCACCTGTCAATAGGTTTATGTTAGAACTTTTTTTTCATTATTTATAATTTTTATATATAAATTTTTAACACATACTTAGAGAGACTTTTTACACAGAGGCCTAATACTTTGAAAAAGATTAAATAAATATTGATTACAAAAAAATATATTGTAACTACGTTTATCCGCTAACCTGTCGTGTCCCAACGCGAGGTACTGATGTTCCGAGCTATGAAAACCACATAAATTATTGACGTAATTTAACGTCATTGCCGGGTTTTATTAACATATATCCTTAACTTTTAAAGTATTACTATCGCATAACAATATTATACTTATATTTCAAGTTATTCGGCTTCAAAGTTTGTCCAAGGCAATTTTTGACATTCACCTGTCGCGTCACGTTCACGACGATTGTATAACCCCCACCGCACCTTTCCCGTCTTACTCTGCACGAGCCGAAGGCGTCAGTCATCAGCTATCTCCTGGTAGGACGAAGACGTGGTTATTGTGCCCCGCAAATAAAACACAAACGACAAAGTATCAGAAATTGGAGTTTGTAATGGGTAAGTACTCTTTATCCTGGCGTGGATATCTTGCTAATTGGGTAACCTATCGCATTACTATTAAGATATGTAACGTAATAAGTAGTTTAGTTTTATATACCTAAGTATGGAGTTCATCAAGCTAATACATTTTGTGTATTCGCGATATAACTGCCATTTCCCCCATCACCTGCATATCGTTCACCTGGCTAAAACTGCCAGGTGGATGAGATTTTGCGACAGGTTAATGTCACTGATACCACAACTAATACTCGTAACTATATAATTGTACAGCGGTTATATTGCTTTTGTGTGTTAATTTAGGAATAAAAACTATCCTGTCTGTTAAAGCTGCATATTATTCAAATTTGTGTACTTTTGTCTTACGTCTCGTTAACCTGTCCAAAAAAGTCGGGTGAATGATGCAATAGCAGGTGAATGAAGCGTCATTCACTTGCCATATGACAGGTGAACGATAACTATTTTAAATCCACGTTACATATACTCAAACAGTGATTAAGTAGATTTGTGACGTCCCATGGGAAAAGGTACATTATGAGGGTTTTTAGTTTTAGACATATTAAAATATTTTGTACAAAGGTGAAAACATACTCAATTCTTTTATTGTGTGATGAGATGAGAGAGAGAGGTCAGTTCTGATAATTGGATCCATGAAGAATCGAGGGAACTCCTCAAATCTTAAAGGCTTATATAGTGATTTTTGTGTTTTTATTTACAAATCATTTATAAAAAAAGCACTGGTGGCCTAGCGGTAAGAGCGTGCGACTTTCAATCCGGAGGTCGCGGGTTCAAACCCCGGCTCGTACCAATGAGTTTTTCGGAACTTATGTACGAAATATTTGATATTTACCAGTTGCTTTTCGGTGAAGGAAAACATCGTGAGGAAACCGGACTAATCCCAATAAGGCCTAGTTTCCCCTCTGGGTTGGAAGGTCAGATGGCAGTCGCTTTCGTAAAAACTAGTGCCTACGTCAAATCATGGGATTAGTTGTCAAGCGGACCCCAGGCTCCCATGAGCCGTGGCAAAAATGCCGGGATAACGCGAGGATGAAGATTTACAAATCAAGCATATACATTCAGAAAAGTGACATTTGATGAAGTGGAACTGCTAATGAAGATCAGAACGTAACTCTTCAACGACGCATAGTTCACGTTTGGCGATTTGTCCTCGTCGTTATGTTTGTTAAGCAAGTTAAGTTTTTAAGCCACATTTTTGTCAAGCTTGAGTTCTGATGATGGGATCCATGAGGAATCAAGGGAACTCCTCAAATCTTAAAGGCATGCGTATAGAGACTTTTGGATTTTCATCAGAAAATCAAGCATTTTCATTAAAAACTGTCGCATTTGATGAAGTGGAACTGCTGATGATGATCAGAACAGAACTCTTCAAAGACGCATAGTACACGTTTGGCGATTTCGATTTCGACTTGGACTGGGACTGGGGCTGGGACCCGGACTCACATACACATATCGGTACATGGCGGGAAGAATTTTAAGATCAAGTTTCTTCAATTTTGTATTAAATCAGAAACTACACGATCCCCAAGAATATGATTTCTCTATCTAGGGTACCTACTGCTCTCCAAAGACGTGTCGGATGACCAAAATAGCGTGTGCCTATGTTGCACCAAACCTGAGTTCCACTAGGTACTGCGAGGATTCAGCATCAGCTATATCTTGGGTACTGCTCTCCCAAGTGCTCATCAAGACGTGTCGAATGACCAAAACTGCGTGTGTCTATGTTGCACCAAACCTGAGTCCCACTAGGTACTGCGAGGGTTCAGCATCAGCTCTATTATGGATACTGCTCTCCCAAGTGCTCATCAAGACGTGTCGAATGACCAAAACAGCGTGTGTCTATATTGTACCAAACCTGAGTTCCACTAGGTACTGCGAGGGTTCAGCACCAGCTCTATCTTGGGTACCGCTTTTCCAAGTGCTCAACAAGACGTGTCGAATGACCAAACCAGCGTGTGTCTATGTTGCATCAAACCTGAGTTCCAGTAGGTAATGTGAGGGTTCAGCATCAGCTCTATCTTGGGTACCGCTTTTCCAAGTGCTCATCAAGACGTGTTGGATGACCAAAACAGCGTGTGTCTATGTTGCATCAAACCTGAGTTCCAGTAGGTACTGCGAGGGTTCAGCATCAGCTCTATCTTGGATACTGCTCTCCCAAGTGCTCATCAAGACGTGTCGAATGACCAAAACAGCGTGTGTCTATGTTGTACCAAACCTGAGTTCTACTAGGTACTGCGAGGGTTCAGCATCAGCTCTATCTTGGATACTGCTCTCCCAAGTGCTCATCAAGACGTGTCGAATGACCAAAACAGCGTGTGTCTATGTTGTACCAAACCTGAGTTCCACTAGGTACTGCGAGGGTTCAGCATCAGCTCTATCTTGGGTACCGCTTTTCCAAGTGCTCATCAAGACGTGTCGAATGACCAAAATAGCGTGTGTCTATGTTGCATCAAACCTGAGTTCCAGTAGGTACTGTGAGGGTTCAGCATCAGCTCTATCTTGGGTACCGCTTTTCCAAGTGCTCATCAAGACGTGTTGGATGACCAAAACAGCGTGTGTCTATGTTGCACCAAACCTGAGTTGAGTTCTACTAGGTACTGCGAGGGTTCAGCATCAGCTCTATCTTGGGTACTGCTCTCCCAAGTGCTCATCAAGACGTGTCGAATGACCAAAACAGCGTGTGTCTATGTTGCACCAAACTTGAGTTCCACTAGGTACTGCGAGGGTTCAGCATGAGCTCTATCTTGGGTACCGCTTTTCTAAGTGCTCATCAAGACGTGTTGGATGACCAAAACAGCGTGTGTCTATGTTGCACCAAACCTGAGTTCCACTAGGTCTTGCGAGGGTTCAGCATCAGCTCTATCTCGGGTACTGCCCTCCCAAGTCCTCATCAAGACGTGTCGAATGACCAAAACAGCGTGTGTCTATGTTGCATCAAACCTAAGTTCCAGTAGGTACTGTGAGGGTTCAGCATCAGCTCTATCTTGGGTACTGCTCTCCCAAGTGCTCATCAAGACGTGTCGAATGACCAAAACAGCGTGTGTCTATGTTGCACCAAACCTGAGTTCCACTAGGTACTGCGAGGGTTCATCATCAGCTCTATCTTGGGTACTACTCTTCCAAGTGCTCATCAAGACGTGTTGGATGACCAAAACAGCGTGTGTCTATGTTGCACCAAACCTTAGTTCCACTAGGTACTGCGATGGTCCAGCATCAGCGCTATCTTGGGTACTGCTCTCCCAAGTGCTCATCAAGACGAGTTGGATGACCAAAACAGCATGTGCCTACGTTGCACCAAACCTGAGTTCCACTAGGTACTGCCAGGGTGATAGCAAGTTTGAATGTTTACTTATTCACAGAAACTTATTGTTAAATTGGGAATCGTATCGAAGGTGAGGTGGGTCAGAATCCAAAATTTTATCATACTATTGTAATCATCGTAGTGGACAATAAGGTCCCTTTTTATAGAAAATGACACATTTTTCGATTATTTTCAGAAAGCATTAAAAATGATGTGATGGACAGGTGAATGACACTCAGTTCAGGTGAATGATGACAAGAAACCAGGTTATCGGCAACGGACACAGGTTAATGGAGCCTCTCGATAACCTGTTATATTTTCAATGGAATTTGTACTTATTTCTCGATAACCTGTTTCTACTATCGATAACCTGGGGACAAAATATCTTTCACCTGTCCTTGATGTCATTCACCTGAATTTTCAAACGCCTATATCTTCGAAACTAATTGAAGGAATTGCTTCCCTTCCACATTTTCTAATTGTTTAAGTTGTCTTTTAACGATCTCAATTTAAAAAAATGCGAAAATGCATAATTTTTGAAAAACATAAATTTTAACCTGGCGGTGCCAACTTTTTGAGAAACGACCAAGATGAAATGATGCATTAATAAAACTTTAGTTAACTAACAATATTATATTAAATCATTAACAACTTTGACAGCACGATCTCTTCGCAGGTAGGTGCTCTACAAGAAGTTTATATTACAACATTATTTCCAAGAAATAGTCTCTCATTATTAAATTATACAACGGGACTTAATCGCGTATCGTTGTATAATTTAATAATGTGTAAAAATCGTGAAAGTTTAAATCAGTGTAATCTCTCATTGTTACGAAAATGTTGGTAGGGTGGCTTTAGGTTACTTTTCGTTCATATCGTCTTGGATATGGGTGAACATGGTGTTAATACACTCAGTATCAATCAACCTGTAAAGATATTGTATCCTGGCCTTTTCTCGAAAAGTCTTCTAGAAAAATTTACGCTCATGTCGTCTCGGATATGAGTATATTTGGTATCAGTGCATTCAGTATAATATCCTGAACACAAATATATGAGATGACAAGCGCGAAAGTTGTGAGGGTAGTTACTGTGATGCAAAGTTTTTACCATTTTTCTTTTAAACATACCATGTGGGGTACCAAATGAAAGGGCCTTGTGAGTAGATCACAAATATATAACATACTGTAACACTTTTACTACTTAATCCAACAAATTATTTGAAAACGTTCAAAAATTTCACAATGAGTTGATTTCCAACTGCTCTAAATTGACTAAGATAACTTGATCCCAAGTTTCCTTGCAATTATACGTAATCGAGGGCCAGGCTCATACTAGTTCTCATGTCGCGATGCGCTATCGCTAACAAAAACTAAGCGTTACGAATTGCTGACATTTGCTTCTTTTAGTTTCTCTACTCAAGCATCGACAGGATCGTTGAAAAGGGACAAACATATCGTTTGACGTTACGTTACTCTTCTCGTGAATTGTCAAATTTTAAAATTCGAAATTAGCTTTGGAATTTGTCCGGGTGGCTATTCGAAGTATAACTTGGTGGACGGTACTTACTAACCAAATAAGCTTGAGATCCAGTATCATAGATAGTTGTAAGACTTCAAGGGTCTATTTATATCTGACTGTGCATCCTGTATTCTAAACGTTTTGTGAATAGATATAAAAATTGACACCTATCATTTTTCACATAAACACAGACACTTTATGCATTGAATTATTAAACCTTAACGCAATGCCATAAGTCATAAGGTATATTTTCCTAATATACCTTGATGCTAATTCGAACTTTGTTATAAAAGATGTCATTTTATATCATTCGCGCGTGCATTTCACTCGTACTAGATGAAATATGTATTGGTGCGAGCGAGACGGTTGGGCGAATGATAACAAAATGATATCTTTTTGACATCTTAAACAAAGTTTGACTTGGCCTCTGTGGAAGCCTGGAAATACAGCATACTTCATTGACTTTTTATGCTGGAAATTGATTTAATTATTGCGAGAAAAATAAGTATGTAGTCTTCAATAACTTGTACAGTTATGTACTGCCAAAAAACTAGAAGTGTCAATTAATTGTGTAGAACATTATTGATCCCGGGACTGGGCAGTCAACATGAAAAAATGTTCAATGGCTGGAAAGTGCAGGGGTCAAAATGTCCATACCGACTGGCTGTCTATGTGGTAAAAAGTATGAACGTTGTAATGCCTTAGTGTCAAAATGTACATACGGGCAGGCTGTGTATATGGGAAAAAGTAAAAATTACAAAATGTGCAATGGTTCAAATGGACGGCAGTTAAAATGTGTTCGGGTCTCGGAGGAATAATCCAATATGGAGTGGTGACACGCACTAAATTCTATGTGAAAAATTCTGCCGTTTTCGGCGCGGGAGGCGAGGAACGCACACAAATAATGTAAACACTAATGCATTTTTTGCATGCGTCGCTACACACGCACACCACAAAATTATCAAACACTAGCATAAACTATATTCACACAAATACAAGAACAAACACAGACAACCCTGTCCGTGAATGAGATGATGTCAGTTTTAAGTAAACGTAAAAGTGCGAGGGACTTGTCGATAATATTGTCGATATTTTATTGACTGAATTTTAACTGTCTGCTTTAGTCACTTATAACCATCAAAAACATTACATGTGAAAACCGGCCAAGTGCGAGTCAGACTCGCGCACGGAGGGTTTCGCACCATCAACAAAAAATAGAGCAAAACAAGCAAAAAAACGGTCACCCATCCAAGTACTGACCCCGCCCGACGTTGCTTAACTTCGGTCAAAAATCACGTTTGTTGTATGGGAGCCCCACTTAAATCTTTATTTTATTCTGCTTTTAATAGCGGTTGTTATAGCGGCAACAGAAATACATCATCTGTGAAAATTTCAACTGTCTAGCTATCACGGTTCGTGAGATACAGCCTGGTGACAGACGGACGGACGGACGGACGTACAGCGGAGTCTTAGTAATAGGGTCCCGTTTTTACCCTTTTGGTACGGAACCCTAAAAAGGTGCAAGTCTCGCAACGCTTCTACTACAAAAAAGTTTTGAGATGTAATGCTAATGTGAAACAAGTCGGTTATCATCGTAGTGTACCTTTACTTTACCTACTATTTGTAGGAACTGCAACAGTAACTTTGTAATATCATATATTTATATGGAATTACAAACTTACTTATGCAGTTCTTAGAACTTTAAAACGTGACTGATATTGCAATATTTTTAGGTTTTCGATGGCTTGGTAAGCTGAAAACTACTTATGTTTAAAATTAATTGCATCTTTTGGAAATCTAAAAAATAAATCAAAATAACAATAGGTATATTTATAATGTTCATATAGATTTTATCGATATTGGTTTTTATGGTGTCCCATCGCTAACTATGGTAGAGTGATACCAGAGTAATCAATTAAAAGTGCCTATTTATGGAAAATGACGGCAGTAAATACCTTAAAATAAATAAAATACAATACAAATATTGGACATGTAAAATAAAAAATATACGATAGAAACTAAGAGAAAAATGAATTTTCAAACAGTAGTAGGGTAGGTGCGTTAGTTTTCGTCCACTTGAAGAAACTGAATATAAATCTACATTGCTGCAAAAATTTGGACTTAAAGCAATCCTTAATGTCGAGACAATATACGAGTATCTATCTACATAAAAAATGTATTTGGCAAGTAGCAAATTAAATATCAAATATGTTATTTGCTGATTAGCAAATAACATATTTGATATTTAATTTGCTATTTTTTATTTATTTTGTCATGTGGACGAAAACTAGAGACTAGAGCATGGACGGAAACTAGCACAATGACCAGATCGGTAATATCACGTTACTTATGATTTATACTATTTATTTCTTTGAATGGATTATGTTGATATAAAAATAAGGTGTTATAGAAAAATAATGTGTTATATAAATTATATAATAATAAGCAACGCAAGTTAGAAGTTTATACCTAATGAATATTTAGAAAGTCTTCTTTAAATATTACCCTAAATTAGATCTAGTACCATGAAGTGGTATCACTTTCAGACTGACAATGTTTTTTAGTTTTTTGCTAAATTAGTGCACTATTTGATAATATTTACATGTAATAGTACTTACATATGAAAAGAAACGTGTTCTTTAAGTACGCTAGATGTGTCCGATCGGTTTTTACAGGAGAAAACGCTACAATTCGGCATTTTCTGCTCCTAACATTCCGCTTAGACTGACGTTTGCTGAATGGCGTATGACGTATGGCAACTAGTTTTATATAACCTCCTTGACCGGCGGCCGCCGACTTTTGGCAGAGGGGAACGCCTGTTAATGGCGGTTCCTGTTGGTTTATTATTCCGAGGTTCGGGTCCAATTAAACAAGTGCCATAATGTATAATAGCCAACGCGAACACGTGCGTAAATGCATCACGGTAAGTAATAATGTTTATGTCGCACTAAGCAATAAAGGGGCTTTTACCGCCCGCTACGCGTACGGAAAAAGCCGCTTTCTGGCCTAGTGTAGACATAAAATGATGTACACACCACGGGAGGTAATAAAGAAAGCCCTCGATCGCATATTTACGTCCCTCGCTTGCAGCTCGGTCCGCAAACATCTGCGATCTTGGCCTTTCTTTGTTTTACCACCCTAGGTGAGTAATGTACTATTCCTTTAGTACAATATAAAAATACATAGTATAAAGCTTTATTCTCAAACGTTTGGTTTTACTCCATATCTTACAAAATTTGTACAGTTCTAGATCAATGCCTTACGTTTTAGGGAAATAATTTGTATAGGTTAAAAATTCTTAGAATTTTTTCATTTTCGTTTTGCATGATTGAAAAAAGTTTTTATACCAATTATTTTATAAGTAATGGACAAGGGTACCTACTGTCTATTAAACTGTCAGAACTATTGTCAGTTCTTGACTTCAACGGATATGATGTCTGCGAACTGACTGAGTACTGCTTGATTGTGCTACGAGAGACTTTGAAATATTACAGCGTACGAATATTAAGTTACTAATCCCAGCAAAATGGCAGGATACATTGGAGCAAACAATTTCGGATTATTGCGGACACCCGAGGTTATAGGTGTATGTGTTTTTCCCGCATGCCCTCAAAATGACTTTGGGGAAGTCTCCAAAATAATAAAAATTAACTTCCTGTGTCGGCTGAACTTTCTAATCTCACGCAGGACGCAAGTCTGTAGCTATCACTGCACAGTTGGGGAACAAGAGTGGACTGAAGTTTTGGAGTCGCCTAACAACTGCACCAGTTTTGACACCAGCCACGCGGAGACAATCGTTGATCTCCTTAGGTTTGCACTAAATATGGTTAACGGTGTGGTGTCAGCCATGGTGAGCGATATTGTGTAGGTAGTGGATTGATATAATTTCAAGTATGTTAATTTTACATTTTATACTTGGGAGGTATACATATTTTATTAAAGAAGTTATTATTAATGATGACTATTTTTATTTCCTTTAACCCTTTTCCAGGCATAGTACGCATACACATAAAGTAAAATACCCTATAGTGGACGGTGACGGACAAAAAAACACAAATCCTTAAAAAATAGTAACTTCGATCAATGTCTATAGGATAATGTATTTAGTAAGAGAAGGGAATAAACCATTGACTTTCCATAGTTTATAATTTTAATAAAAAATTACTTTGAAATCGAGGGCATGGCATGAGTGGTGGGGATAACTGACAAAACGGGATAGTCTTATGTATCTTTCACTAGGAGTAGCAGAGAAAGCGCTATTATTGTTTGTCTTTGTCACAGTCTCATATTTTTTTATTCCCCACCGTAGTTTATGGTGGGATACAAACAATGCGTAAACGTCAAATTGGTGTGAAACATATGAACAGTGCAAAGATTATCAGGAAAAATATTGAAATCAGTGTTTCGTGTGTATGTAGTAGTACTTAAAAATTCAACAAATATGGTGAATTGCTCAGTTTTGCGCTGTACAAGTGACTGCCGGCAAAAACAGGACAACGTAACATTTCACAGGTAAATACAGTATTTTATACTTCGGTCACATTATCATGCTTAGTAACAGCATCCTACAATCTATATCAATTAAAATCTGAGTAGATAAAGCATTTACAGTAAATAATAACTCGGGTAAAAAAATTAACCTATAAATATTTCCTGATAAATTAACCGACCAAATTACGTACGCATATTGACAGTAAGCCGTCACCATTTTAATAACGTGTATTCAATTTAGTCGCATTGCTATTATTCGAGGGATACCAGCCCGTGATGCATACAATTACCCCAAAATTCGGGTATTTTGTATTTTAATAACATTTTTATAAATAATTTTGCTGTAGAATTGGACATATACGAACAATAAAATTGAACTGTGTTTAAATTAGAATGTAAATTATATTAACGTTATAGGGGGTTTTGCCACGACTCAGAGAATCTAATTTTATGATATGCTGCAGGCACTAATTCTTAATTTTGCAATAAGAGTGTCAGATTACAAAATGAATATTTCGTTTATTACCTCCAGATTTCCACAAGATGCAGGCACGCGTGCTAAATGGATTTTAGCAACCGGAAGGAGAAACTGGGCACCGACGCAAAACTGCCGGATATGCTCAAAGCATATTACGAAAACCTACCTTTTCTATTTCTTCCTGTGGCACACAGTATGCTAATATGTATAATGAATCGCTTAATGATATAGACATTTTTGTTCATAGTTTGTCCGTTTTCAAGAACAAAGTTCGGCATATTTTGTTTACTAGTAATTGAAAAATTGTTTCAAGTAAATATTTTGCATTGTTTTCTTACTTTATTTGCGTGTTGTACTCACAACTATACCTACTGGTAATTTATAATTAACCTATTTACTTTTCATTGTAATAGTCAACTTAGTAACGTATGAAACTTTAGGCCTATTTTTAGTAATTTTTGTAAGACTTATTTGTAAAAGGCTGTTTGTTTTCTACATAAATTAAAAAAAAAAAGAAAATTGGCCCATTGATATCTTATTTATCGCTGCGTCTTACGTAGGCGAACTACACGCGAACGTGATTAAAATTACCCCAATATTTGATAATATTGGGGTAATTTTTACCTATATGGTACCCCCGGGTTTGTGACGTCATCTATGTCTATCCCTTACGGGGGCACGCGGTAGGCCACATCTATAGAAATACTACCATCTATGTTTGAAATATATACCTACTTCACTATGACTAAATTACGTTACGTACCTACCTCTTTTCATAGCATTCAACCTATCTCTGTAAATTTATATTAGCTACTTTAGATTAAAAAGTAACTTGCATTATGACTGATAAATACTAAAACAATGTTTAATGTCACTTTATAATCAGTCTCGGAGTTATTCAGTTACAATGCAAGAAGAAAGCGAAAAACTGATATTCAGTAAAACTCAAAAAGGTAGGGATACACTGTTACTTGGTGTACATAGATATACTTTGAGCGTGCATAATCCAAGTGGGTCCACTTTATGGAAGTGCATTAACCGTATGTCGTGTGGTTCATCGATTACCTTAAACACCAGTCGAACAAAGATTGTGCGAAAAAGTGTACATACTTGTGAGCCATCCACATCGAAAAATAAAAATCACCTAGCTTATCAAAAATGCAGAAAAATGGTGTGCGAGTCCTATGAATCCGTACAAAAAATATTTGAAGATGTTTATAGTCAGGATATGGACACAGATGAAGACTCGGATGATTGTACGATTCCATTATTTGAAAATAAAAAAAGGTCATTGTATAGAGCACGAAAAGAGTTTTTGCAGGTCAAATCAACTTCTTTCAAAACACTAAAAGACGTCGAAGTACCAATACTATTAGGACAAAATTTTTTAATTTGGGACGATGGAAATGACGATAAAATTTTATTATTCGGCACCAAATACTCGAGAAGAGTATTAAAAAATAAAAGCAATGACACAATGTTCTTTGGCGATGGCACGTTTAAAATAACTCCTCCACCGTTTGAACAGCTATTTACTATACATATGGATGTAAATAGCACAGAAGAGCAAACTAATATCATACCATTACTATATGCATTGCTTCCAGATAAAACGACAAACACCTACTTACGACTCTTCAATTACCTGAGAAATAAGTTAGGCATGTGCGTAATAAAATATAAAACTGATTACGAAAGAGCTGCTATAAATGCCTTCAAAGAAGTTTACCCTGAATGCGACGTAAGTGGATGTTTTTTTCACTACAACAAGGCCATATGGAGAAAATCTGAGGAACTTAAACTAGAAGACACTAAAGATGGCCGCAAATTAGCAGAATTAGCGTCATATTTGCCTTTCTTACCAGCTGATCTAATATTACATGGGTGGGCTGAAATAATGTCTAGTATGCCTAAGCCTAACAGATCCATCCCGGGAGTGGGCAGTCAATGTGAAACCACCCCAATAGAGAAGTTTGAAAAGTATTTTAATAAACAATGGTTGTCAAAGTCACTTTTGGCGGAAATCAGCTGTGCAGGTGAGAGACATCGCACCAACAACGCGTTGGAGGGGTGGCATAGTAGGTTAAATAAAAGAATGCGGGCTCATCCAAGCTTATTTCAATTTATTCTCTTTTTAAGAAAGGAAGCCATTTATCAAGAATCAAAAGCAAAAGATGTGCTATTTGAAAATGTAAAGAGAAGAAAATGTGACATTTTATTTGAAAAAAATTATAAAAAAAAGATTCAACAATTGAAGAACAAAGAGATTACTATTACTAATTTCTTGAAGTGTATTGTGAAGTTGAAGAAAAATGAAAAAAACTACAATAATTAGATTACAAAATAAAGAAATAATGTAATAAGTGCTACAAACGTACCCATTCTTTGTAGTTTAAGTGCCCCTAATTGAAGTATTTTTTAATTTTAAGTGCCTAATTGAAGTATTATTTTTGTTTAAGTGCCTATTTGAAGTACCAGTAGGTAGCTGATTGTGATTTATGTTCGTATTGAAATAAAGTAATTTATAATAATGTGTCGTAATTTATTTATTTAATCGTATGGCGAAAGGTCACTTGTAGGAATCTATAAATCTGGGTATATCCAGGTTACGCAACCGGTATACAGTCTGTTTGTCAGGCCGCGTGCGGGCTTTACTTTCATCAAAACGGTTACCACGTGTTTTACGTTCCTACAGTCGCTAGCGTCTGAGTTAACTCGATAGCAGTGCATCTCGCTCCCACTAGCATATTAGTACGAGCGAGATGTACTGCTATAGTATTTACGGAGACGCTAGCGAGTGTATAATTTTTTTTTATAGTAACGTAAAACTCGTGGTAAGCGTACAGACGTAGTTTAGTTTAGTTTTAAGAGACATTTTTTCGGGCTGAATGTGCTATATTATATTATATCTTGATATGCTAGTTAATTTTTTGACAGCTATTCATTTAAACTTAAGCACGTTATATCAATCAAGCGTTTCGTCTATCACCCCTTTTGTTGTACTTGCATTTTATGATGTGTACCATTTGTCACTAGACCATTGTGACAACAATTATATGTACATTTTGACACTAAGGCATTACAACGTTCATACTTTTTACCACATAGACAGCCAGTCGGTATGGACATTTTGACCCCTGCACTTTCCAGCCATTGAACATTTTTTCATGTTGACTGCCCAGTCCCGGGATCCATTATTTGCTGTTTGTTTCCAAAATCATGCTGCTATTCTGCGAATATAGCAGTTCCTCGGGCAGATAAATTAAACATGATCGAAACAAATACTATTAAATTAACCACAATAGTAAACTTTTCTCTCAGTGTGGGATATTCTCGGTCATGGAAAACTTACAAAATTATTGTTTTTTTCATTAAATCTATAATTAATATTATTGTCGGGAGAAATTCTGACCGTGTAGTCGTGTAAGCTTCATAGCCCATTCTTCAAAAAAATTCTAGTTAGAAATTACTGTTTAGGTAGTATAAAATATAAAATAAAAAAAATGTTATTTCTCAAAAACGGGAACAGATATCAAGTTGTTAATTCGCAGACGGGTATTCAATATGATATATAATTCACCCGTGTAGAAACATTTTACTGTGCAATTAATGTAACTTTAACTTTATATTGACTCCACTATTAGTAATTCGGTATTGTTAGATTACAAAGTAATCTGGGAATCGGTAATCAGATTACAAAGTAATTTCGAGTAATCGTGGAACCAGGAATCAATTACGAAATGCCCATCTCCATTTAATATGTCTTGGTCTCACGGAAGTTTTGTTATTAAAATTGCCCATCTCTGCTTGAGAGTGAATGAACATTCGCTCGATTGTCAACGATGATGGCACCTATCAGTTAATCAAACGGTAAATAAGCAGCTGTTAACGTTACCTACTAACGTTAACAATGGTGTATCGATACCTTTGACTTAACGTTAGCTCAAATTGACAGCTGCTAACGTTACCATTTTGTTACCGGTAAAGAGTAGTATAACTAACGGTACCTGGTCTAATAACGTTAGTTACAACTTAACGTTAAATCTGTCACCTTGTGATAACGATACCAACTTTTTAACGGTATTTAAAGCCCTGGTACAAGGTAAGCCAGGCAGAGGTCCCAGGCTTCCACCGCAGCAGGAAGGTTCATGAGAGCTTTAAGCATCTCCGTAACGTTATCCCGTAAATTTCAGATGCAGATCAAAGAGAATCTTAATTTGAAACAGAGCCAAAGATCGATATTATCCGGTTGGAATGCTATCGGATTTGGAACGATAATTGTTCGCAAACAGAAGGAAAAGAACCCTCCAGTACCATCGGTCCACTTTCCCAATCTGTCTACTTTACCAAAGGGTCAATTTTCGCGATCTGTGTACTTTACCAAACGGTCCACTTTCGCGATGTGTCCACTTTACCATCGGTCCACTTTCCCGGTCTGTCTACTTTGCCAAACGGTCCACTTTCCCGATCTGTCTACTTGAGCACGTTGTCTACTTTAGCTATTGGTTCACTCGTTTCGTAGCATAGTACCAACTTCGCGAACTTTCATTTGGCGATTCGCGAAATGTATTTTTTTTACACACAAGCCACCAGTTTCACAGAATACCAAAAACGCTTAGTGCCAGCATAATGCCAAGTCAATATGTGTCAACCACAGAGGACCGATCAGTATTGTAACAGGTGCGAGTGAGAAACCGTCATTGTTCTGACAGTATTTAATCAAATATAACTGATTGCGTTGCAGCAAATTACCGTTTTGTGACTACAACGAACAAAATGTCTGGGATCATTCCAGTAAACAATATCCCATGAAAAACATTTCATGTAAAATGTTGCCAAGACGAAACCACAAGGCCCGGACTGTCAAAAAGTTATCAGATATCTTGTAGAGCCAAGCTTAACTCTGCAAGCCCTAACATGACAAACTCTACACCTTAGTCAACATATGTGGCTTGGCCGTTTCGCTACCGTCACATGGGCGGAAGGTGATATCTATTCATTATTTTTTATTATACAATAGTTTTTGTAGTAAAAAAAACGGCCAAGCCACGTATTTTGACTAAGGTGTAGAGTTTGTGATGTTAGAGCTTGTAGAGTTAGAAGCTTGGCTCTACAAGATATCTGATAACTTTTTGACAGTCCGAGCCTTGTGGTTTCGTCTTGGCAACATTTTACATGGGATCGGAAAAGCGGACCATTTGGTCAAGTAGACCAATGAAGAAAGTGGACCGATCGGTAATTAGACGGATCGGGAAAGTGGACCGATAGGTAATTAGACGGATTGAGAAAAGCAATTAGGCAGATCGAGAAAGTAGACCGTTTGGTAAAGTAGACAGATTGGGAAAATGGACTGATGGTACTGGAGGGGAAAAGAAGGAGGTAACCCAAGGTAAATGCTACATTACCCCAAAAACCTCGGAAAAAAAAAACTTTGACGTGGTCTTACATGGAAAAGTTTTTTTTGTTTAGAGAGAGTAACTAGAGAGATTAGAGGAGAGTACGTAGAGTAAGTAAGTAAAGTAAGTTAGTCAATTATTTGAGGAGAAGAAAAGGAAAAGCAAGCTCGTAGCAGGAATGAGAAGTGAGATGAGAGAAATGAGTGATATAATGGAAGAAGAAGATGAAAAGATCGAGGAACTTCCCTGCACTCATACATCACCTGTCATAATCACTCATTCAGAAAAATCTCTATCAAAGGAAGGGGATGTGGTTCACACTTTATGACGCACACTCCTAAGAAGTCCTCGCTATGACCTAGGCTTGTTTATAGAAGGGAGGCTGGAGGGTTTTTTTATGAGTAGTCAACCGCTCAATTAGTATTTACAATAAGAACCCTAGTCGGTTTAGATCCGATTAGAGAGTAGGTTTAGAGCCTACTTAAGTTTGTGGTAGGGGTAGACCTACCACAGTAGAGAGAGAGAGAGAGAGTAAAAAATTGACCATAAGGCTTTTTTTTTGCCAGAGTTGGCCTACCGCTCTGGATAAAAAAAAAGAAAAGAATAAGGGCACCTGGCTGATAAGCCACCCAAATATATGGAGAATTATATACATGATGAAGACACACACACACTTGATGAAAATGAAGACGTGGAAAATGAAGATTAATGGAGGATGAACGAGCTTGAAGAAGGGAAAGGGGAGTAGGAAGGGGGCCGAGCTGAGGGCTAAAGAGAAGAAAAAAAAAATGGTTAGTACAAAGTTAAAGACCTATAAAAATACAACTTATAAATAAATACAAGTGATATAAAAGTATAGTCAAGCCTAACTCATTTCAGCTGTTAAGTTAAATAAGACGTGCTATATTGACTTGCAGATTAAGAAAATTTAGATTTTAGAAAATTAGGCCGAAAGATTTAAAATTTTTAGACACGGATGTTGTCTTTAATTTAGAATTTTGAGAGTTTATAACCTGGGAAATACTGAGTTGGGCGCCAAAACTGTCGCGTTACGTGCTCTTCCGATAAATTGAAAGAGCACGCAACTGAGCAGCTGGTAGGGTGAAGGTGAGGGTAGAGCAATAAAAGTATGGAATTCAGGGGTAGGTCTCTTATTTACCAGGAAAAATCAATAGGGCACTCCGAGTTATTTAAAGTCCAATAAACGGCACAAGTAATCTGTAGTTACGTAGGTTAGTAGGGTCGCGCACAGGCGCGCAGCGTCTAAGAGGGGGCGCACAGGCGCGCGGCGTCTAAGAGGACGCGCACAGGCGCGCGGCGTGTAGGAAGTAAAGGCGCGCTCAGGCGCGCACTCTTGGAGGTAGAGGCGCGCTCAGACGCGCACTCTTGGAGGTAGGGGCGCGCTCAGACGCGCACTCTTGGAGGTAGGGGCGCGCTCAGACGCGCACTCTTGGAGGTAGGGGCGCGCTCAGACGCGCACTCTTGGAGGTAGGGGCGCGCTCAGACGCGCACTCTTGGAGGTAGGGGCGCGCTCAGACGCGCACTCTTGGAGGTAGGGGCGCGCTCAGACGCGCACTCTTGGAGGTAGGGGCGCGCTCAGACGCGCACTCTTGGAGGTAGGGGCGCGCTCAGACGCGCACGCTTGGAGGTAGAGGCGCGCTCAGGCGCGCACGCTTGGAGGTAGAGGCGCGCTCAGGCGCGCACGCTTGGAGGTAGAGGCGCGCTCAGGCGCGCACGCTTGGAGGTAGAGGCGCGCTCAGGCGCGCACGCTTGGAGGTAGAGGCGCGCCCAGGCGCGCACGCTTGGAGGTAGAGGCGCGCTCAGGCGCGCACGCTTGGAGGTAGAGGCGCGCTCAGGCGCGCACGCTTGGAGGTAGAGGCGCGCTCAGGCGCGCACGCTTGGAGGTAGAGGCGCGCTCAGGCACGCACGTGGGAACGTAAATTATATAGATACGCGAAAAAAGCAAGAGAAAATAGCCCAAAAGAACAAGGGTTTCTTGATAGTGCGGGGCCTGCCTCGGCCCCGCACGGACCCTTAATTTAGAAGATCGCTCTTGTTTTAGAGCTGGCGTAAGACTGAAGATTGCTCTTGTTGAGAGCTGGCGTAAGACTGAAGATTGCTCTTGTTGAGAGCTGGCGTAAGACTGACTTCCAGATGACTATTGTTCTGCTTTTATAGCGGATTTTAGGAACTAGAATTACAAAATTTGAAATTTAAAAATAGTTGTGAACCAGTTATGATTTTCAATGAAATTTTGAATAACCTTTGCCGAAAGTATACAGACTAGACTCTTTAGTAGCGAAATTCGAAAGATGAAGGGAGTTGACGGCTACGTCAGTTACATAAATAAACATGTCAAAAAGTTGCAAAAGCCTAAAATTAGATTAATACAGCGATTAAATTATACAAAACTATAAGAAAACTATGAGAAAAACAGGAAGGTACGTATCGAGGTGGCTTAGGGCCATTTTGTACGTAGGCAAGTTAAAGAAAAAGGTGGTACAAGGTAAGCCAGGCAGAGGTCCCAGACTTCCACCGCAGCAGTAAGGTTCATGAGAGCTTTAAGCATCTCCGTAACGTTATCCCGTAAATTTCAGATGCAGATCAAAGAGAATCTTAATTTGAAACAGAGCCAAAGATCGATATTATCCGGTTGGAATGCTATCGGATTTGGAACGATAATTGTTCGCAAACAGAAGGAAAAGAAGGAGGTAACCCAAGGTAAATGCTACACAATCCACGACACCATATGCAGTAAGTACAACATAGACCCGTTTAATATAAATAAGCTCACGGAAAAAGAAGAAGCCCTCGACTCCTTTTTAAACTATACTAAATACATAATAGAAGAGTGGTTCCTAACCTGGGGGTAATTACCCCCGTGGGGGTAAAACTGGTATTTTACGGGGGTAATAAGCTAACCTAATATAACAATACAACAAACGTACACGTTTTATTTTTTATTACCATTGGGCAGGGCCGGATTAACCCTAAGGCAGAGTAGGCAACTGCCTATAGGCCCTACGCGCGCAAAATAAAAATATTTGTTTCATATGGTAAAAAAAAAATGTATGGTACCTAATGTCCAATATCAGTTTCTCAGACACACAATCATTAGATGATTATGTAAATTATGCTATTTTATAGCTTTTAAAGTCTGTAATGTCGAGCACGAATTTCAGGCTCCTGAGGGCCTAAAACTCAGATCATAGAAGGTACTAGATATCTGACGGAGGCGTGGCGCGTGTCACCGCAACATGGTCAGGCGGACCATTTTTCTTTCCGCCGTAAGACCGGTAAGACAGTCGCAATTTAGCTGTCGTAGAAAAATGTGCTCGTCAATTTACGTAAAATGCCGGTTTGTAGCGTTGTTTCGTGTAGAAATAGGAGTGCTAGCAAAAACTATAGGGATCATGGAGTTACATACCACATGTGAGTACATTTTTTTTACGTATTAGTCAATAAAACAACACATTTTAACAAATAAATCCAGTGACGTATGATTTTACTCAGTCGGACCATTTTGCCAAACAAACGCGTGGCAATTTGAATATGCATTCTACATTGACGGCTTAGCATGGAAAACTATTTGTAGTGTGCTAGGCAACGGCGCAATGCATTAAGCCGCTAACGATATCCACAACGGCATTATTGTTTCTTGGTACGGCCGCTAGCCGGTTCCCTTCTTTCCGCAAGGAACTAGAGTGGCGCTCGTGCATAATTGAGGTTTAAGCGTTATCGATAAAAATATCTGGATATAGTGTGTATGGAAGTAATTATTTTTCAATTAAAATTTTACTATTATTTTGTAGTACGAGGGGCGTTCAATAAAAAGTGAGAATGAGTATGTTATATACAACTTTTATTAAATGTTATTTTATTTTTCGACATAGTCACCTTTTAGCATAATACACTTAGTATATCTTTTTTCTAAACTTAAAATTCCATTTCTAAAAAAGGTTTCATCTTGAGTACATGAAAAATCTTGTATAGCAGCGACTACCGCGTCGTCGTCTTCAAATTTCTTGCCTCTTAGGTATTCCTTCAATCTCGGAAATAGGTAGAAATCACTAGGGGAGAGGTCTGGTGAATACGGAGGATGCTTAAGGATATCGAACCCAGCATCACGTATTGCAGCCATTGCAACGGCGGACTTGTGTGCCCGTGCATTGTCCTGATGGAACAACACAATTTTCGAGAGTTTACCTCGCCGTTTTTCACGGATCTAATTGCGCAATGTTGCTATTTGTTTGGCATATAAAGAGCCCGTAATAGTGGCTCCATGCTAGAGATACTCAATCATTACGACCCCTTTACCATCCCAAAAAACAGAGCCCATGACCTTACCGGCAGATGGGCCCACCTTGAATTTCTTCGGAGTTGGAGATGATGGCCTTTTCCATGTCATAGACTGCAGTTTCGTTTCAGGGTCGTAATGATGGAGCCATGTTTCGTCCATTGTTATAAATCGCGCCAAAAAAAGTTCCCGGTCTTGCTGTATCAGGTCCAAAGCTTCTTGACAAATCTCGACTCTAGTTTGTTTTTGCGTGTCAGTAAGCATTCTGGGTACCCAACGCGCTGATACCTTTTTCATACCCAAGGGTTCATGTAAAATATTATGCACGCTCCCCGTTGAAATCTTTACATTTTCAGCAATAAAACGAACCGTGACACGACGATCCGCCAAAACTAAGTTTTCAACTTTTTTCACAATTTCTTCAGTTACTGCTGTAGTAGGGCGTCCGGAGCGGGGGTGATCCATGGTCGATGTTCTTTCACGTCTAAATTCGGCGCACCAACGTGCGACTGTCGAATACGGAGGAGCATTAGACCTTAAAGTGTCCCGTAAATCTAAATTGACTTGGTCCATAGACAAAAAATTCAAACACAACTATTTGATAACGGCGCGCAGTTCAATTTTCTCCATTTTCGCTAACGTACTCAATAGCATCGCAAAGAAATCGCCGTATTTTTTTTTAAACAAAGAACAGTTAGTTTTTTTTTTCATGGCAATCAGCTAGGTAGATTAGCTTTGTCGGCCAGTATTTACTTTCCTAATATTTAAAGAGTTTGCATCTCATTCTCATTATATATTGAACGCCCCTCGTAGTATACCTATTAATTGTTAATAAAAATTCAGTAGGTAGGTACGTCAAAGAAAAAAACTGTTTTAAATATTATTTATTACATTGTAGTTTATACCTATAAGTAGGGTTTGCAATCCGGATCCGAAATGTAAGTATGAAATTATCCGGATCTGGATCCCGATCCGCGGATCTTCTCATACATATCGGATCCGTCGTGAAAATACTACTCGCGTCTAACGACAATCCCAAAGTAAACAATATTAAACAAACAGTAAATAAAATCGTTACTAAATTTTATACCAATTATGTTAGGTACGTTTTGATAAACATATAACAAGCTTTCGAATCATTGCTATTTTTTTATTAAAAGCTTTGTATTACATTCTATCAGTAGAAACCTTTGTGACAGAACTTTATGGATTGAATAATATAGGTACTTACCTTAATCGTACCTTAAAAATCTTAGCTCGCAAATAAGGTCAAATGTTTAAAGGTAGGTATATAAATTAAGTCAATGGCAATTATTACTTACTTAAAACATTTTAATGCCAAAACAATAAAGTCATGTTTAGAACATAATACAAAATATCGATAGCTGTTGTAAATTTATCGACTTGTCCTACTCTCTAGCGTCGCCGCTCTTGTCCTTTACCCCACGCGGTTCGGCCAATCACAGCGCGTGAGTTGGTTGTCTGGCCACGCCCTCAGTGATGTGGTGGGGCACAGTTGGAGACACCGAGTCTCGTTGAAATTATGCATCGTTATAAATCTCCTTACTTCTATGATCTGAGGCCTAAAACCTCATCAATGGAACTTCGGCCCTCCGAGTAACTCTTGTACATATGACACATATTATTGTTGGGTAACATTTGGCGATTGGTTCGTGTCAGAGCGCTGCACGCTGCTTTCTTACAGCTCGATCCTCGCGTCCGCTTTTTAACAAATATCAACATTGATTTCAGAAGCTTGGCCTTTTGCCTCGCATGAAAGCTACCTCGCTGGTTATAAGTACGCTTTGGGCTTGTTAAGTAATGTGGAGATTGCTGAGCTCGACCTTCAGCCAAAAGTGAGGCTACCTCAATTTTTGGTTTGTCTTCCAAATCTCCTCTTCTTCAGCTTAGAATAGCCTTTGGTCTCGCTGCGCCAAGCTCGGCCTGCGGTCTCGCTTTTTAATACAATGGACATTCGTTGGCGTCTGTGCTCCAGCTGAGCTTGTCCTGAAGCACGGTTTTGACCTCGCATGAAAGCTTGCCTCACTGGGGAACTTCGAATTTTTAGGGCCGGCGGCCCGGCCTTTCTAACACGCTCTCACAATTTTTTTCCAAAAAAATTCGCGCTCGCTACGCTCGCGTTTTTTGCTGGTTGGCCCTGTACCTACATGGTAACTTAACTGGTCAATGAATACATAGAAAATCATTATTAGTAGTTTAATTTAAACACAGAAACATCATACGACTGTATGCGGCGTTAGCATATTTACCAATAACATGCATGAGTGAGGGATTCCTGACCATCAACTTTGAAATCCGAGATGATGATTCCTTGAAGTGGAATGACTTCATGGATTATTTCTTAAAGCAATGGATGACTCCATCTATGATTAATTATATTTCATGCTATGGTGTATGGCACCGTACGATAAATTCCGCAGAAGGTTGGCATTTTAAATTAAACAAAGCAATTGCATATAAAGATCCAGAAATCCGCGTCCTTAAAAAAAGAAACAAAAGAGAAATCGAAATTTTCACGCATTTGTACAAGCCTTAAGGGATGAATGTGTACATTATGATTTCACTATTCGCTGCAACAATGTATCTATGCAATTTATATGTATATGCCTTATGGCAGAAAACGACAACTGAAAGACAGGGTTACAGATTAAAGAATATCGAAAATTACGGAACATTATTTGCTGGGTGACATTGATTTAAAAACATGCTTAGAAAGGCTGTCTAAAGTTCGATTATTCAATAAGTTTTAAAGTTTATTAACTTTTTAAGACACGAATATAACATACAGACAAATATGTTATTTTATTTAGCAGAAGAAATATAATATGTATTTTATGTTTTATTGGTAAATAAATAAACGTCAATAAATTTAATTTTGTCATTTCACTTTTATCTACGACTGTCTATAGATTGACAAACATAGACTGTTAATGGGTCAATTTAATAACATTGGCAAATAAGGAAAGATAAAGTTAAATGACATAATAGTGGAGTCAATATAAAGTTAAAGTTACATTAATTGCACAGTCAAATATTTCTACACGGGTGAATTATATATCATATTGAATACCCGGCTGCGAATTAACAACTTGATATCTGTTCCCGTTTTTGAGAAATAACATTTTTTTTATTTTATATTTTATACTACCTAAACAGTAATTTCACACTAGAGATTTTTTGAAGAATGGGCTATGAAGCTTACACGACTACACGGTCAGAATTTCTCCCGGCAATAATATTAATTATAGATTTAATGAAAAAAACAATAACTTTGTAAGTTTTTCATGACCGAGAATATCCCACACTGAGAGAAAAGTTTACTATTGTGGTTAATAGTGTTTGTTTCGATCATGTTTAATTTATCTGCCTGAGGAACTGCTATATTCGCAGAATAGCAGCATGATATTGGAAACAAACAGCAAATAATGTTCTACACAATTAATGGACACTTCTAGTTTTTTGACAGTAAGTGTACAAGTTATTGAAGAATAACATACTTATTTTTCTCGCAATTATTAAATCAATTTCCAGCATAAAAAGTCAATGAAGTATGCTGTATTTCCAGGCTTCCACAGAGGCCAAGTCAAACTTTGTTTAAGATGTCAAAAAGATATCATTTTGTTATCATTCGCCCAACCGTCTCGCTCGCACCAATACATATTTCATCTAGTACGAGTGAAATGCACGCGCGAATGATATAAAATGACATCTTTTATAACAAAGTTCGAATTAGCATCAAGGTATATTAGGAAAATATACCTTATGACTTATGGCATTGCGTTAAGGTTTAATAATTCAATGCATAAAGTGTCTGTGTTTATGTGAAAAATGATAGGTGTCAATTTTTATATCTATTCACAAAACGTTTAGAATACAGGATGCACAGTCAGATATAAATAGACCCTTCAAGTCTTACAACTATCTATGATACTGGATCTCAAGCTTATTTGGTTAGTAAGTACCGTCCACCAAGTTATACTTCGAATAGCCACCCGGACAAATTCCAAAGCTAATTTCGAATTTTAAAATTTGACAATTCACGAGAAGAGTAACGTAACGTCAAAGGATATGTTTGTCCCTTTTCAACGATCCTGTCATCCGATGCTTGAGTAGAGCAGGAGTAGAGTGAAACTAAAAGAAGCAAATGTCAGCAATTCGTAACGCTTAGTTTTTGTTACCGTTAGCGCATCGCGACATGAGAACTAGTATGAGCCTGGCCCTCGATTACGTATAATTGCAAGGAAACTTGGGATCAAGTTATCTTAGTCAATTTAGAGCAGTTGGAATTCAACTCATTGTGAAATTTTTGAACGTTTTCAAATAATTTATTGGATTAAGTAGTAAAAGTGTTACAGTGTGCTATATATTTGTGATCTACTTACAAGGCCCTTTCATTTGGTACCCCACATGGTATGTTTAAAAGAAAAATGGTAAAAACTTTGCGTCATAGCAACTACCCTCACCACTTTCGCGCTTGTCATCTCATATATTTGTGTTCAGGATATTATACTGAATGCACTGATACCAAATATACTCATATCCGAGACGACATGAGCGTAATTTTTTCTAGAAGACTTTTCGAGAAAAGGCCAGGCTACAATATCTTTACAGGTTGATTGATACTGAGTGTATTAACACCATGTTCACCCATATCCAAGACGATATGAACGAAAAGTAACCTAAAGCCACCCTACCAACATTTTCGTAACAATGAGAGATTATTTCTTGGAAATAATGTTGTAATATAAACTCCTTGTAGAGCACCTACCTGCGAAGAGATCGTGCTGTCAAAGTTGTTAATGATTTAATATAATATTGTTAATTAACTAAAGTTTTATTAATGCATCATTTCATTTTATACACCGCGGGATTTAATAACCGGAAAGATTTAAATCACGTATTTTTGACGACAGTACGAGTAAATAATGTTATATCAACATGGGTCCAATTATATATTTTAATTAAACTACTATTAAGATAAGATAAGATAAGATAAAAGATAGTTTATTCAAGTAGGCATAATTACAATGCGCTTATGAACGTCAAATAAAGCTAGGTAGACCGGCTCCAACCCTACACCTCTGCCCCGAGAAGATTTAAATCCCCCCTCAATTGGAGGAGGGTATCCCAATATGGGACCGGCAACAAACTCGGCGGGACACATCTTTTCAAAAATAATTACATCTTATAATTAACATGCATTACGAGAAAATAAGGGAAAAAATACAATTTAAATTACTATAGAATTCATGCAATTATACACATAAGGTGTAATAGAAATTTGATTTAGAAAATATACATATGTACATGGAATCATACAAAATCGTAGCTCTTTCAGAAAACATATCAAATTCTTACAAAAGGAAAAGAAAATAAAGTTATTAAAAGAAATGGGAAAACATATTATGTAAATCTGATTGATTATTATTAATTACCAACATATAATATTTGATGTGCTTTCCTGCTTACCTGAGCTGTGTCACCTATAACTCTATACATAATACAATGTTTTTAATTGCTACTACTTTTTATTAGTTAGTTTCTGGTTTGGACCATGCATGTTTGTCTGTCAAGTAGTCCTCGACTCTGTAATAAGCTTTTAACATCAATGACTTTTTTAAGTAATTCTTAAGAGCTGGAAAGGGTAATCTTAAAGCATTCTCAGGTAACTTGTTATAAAAATGAATGCATTGCCCAACGAATGACTTTTGTACTTTACGGACACGAAACTTTCTGATATCAAGCTTATTTCTATTTCTAGTGTTAAAGTTATGGACATCAGAATTCTTAGTGAAGGAGTCTAGATTCTTAATAACATAAATAATACTATCATATATGTATTGGGAAGCTACAGTTAAAATATTAATTTCTTTGAAAAGTTCTCTTAATGATTCACGCGCTCTTAAGTTATATATAGAACGAATGGCTCTCTTTTGTAAGACAAATATAGTCTGTATGTCAGCTGCTTTGCCCCAAACCAGAATACCATATGACATTACACTATGAAAATAACTATAATAAACAAGGCGAGCTGTTTCAACATTAGTCAGTTGTCTAATTCTCCTCACGGCGTAAGCGGCCGAACTTAATTTGTTAGCTAGTGTTCCGATATGAGGACTCCATTGTAGATTTTTGTCCAATGTTAAACCAAGAAACAGAGCTTTATCTACCATCTCTAAGCATTCATTATTCAAAAGTATTTTAGTATCGACTGGTTTAACATTCGGCAAAGAAAATCTAATACATTTGGTTTTCTTAGCATTAAGAAGCAAATTGTTCATAGTAAACCAGTTAAGTACATTAACGAGTGTGCTGTTAATTACACTATAATCGGTAGATTTCCGATCAACCTTAAAAAGTAATGATGTGTCATCAGCAAAAAGAACTATTTCACAAAGATTTTCTACTATACATGGCAAATCATTTATATAAACCAAAAACAGGAATGGACCCAAAATAGAACCTTGCGGCACTCCTAATTGGACTACAGCTCCGCTAGACTGGGTTTTGTTTACAACAACTGTTTGTGTTCTATTGCTAAGGTAAGAAGACATAAAGTTTAGGGCATTTTCTGACAGACCATAGTGTTCTAATTTCAAAATGAGCGTTCCATGATCCACACAATCAAATGCTTTAGAAAGATCACAAAATATGCCAATTGCATCACAAGAATTTTCCCAAATATTATAAATATGTTTAATGAGTACCGAAGCAGCATCGGTCGTGGAACGGCCCTTTGTGAAACCAAACTGATTGCTTGTAAGTAAAGTATGTCTGTTGAAGTGACCCAGTAGATCATTTAACATTAATTTTTCAAAAACTTTACTTAGTACAGGAAGTATTGATATTGGTCGGAAATTAGCCATATTACTCGAGTCACCAGATTTAAAAAGAGGAATGACTTTACTATATTTCATAAGATCTGGAAAGACGCCTTGTGAAATTGAAATATTATAAATTACGGCTAAGTAAGGCGCTATTACGTCTATGACATGACTAATGACTCGAACTGATGTTCCCCATAAATCTTCCGTTTTCTTTAAATTGAGTGACTTGAATGTTTTAACAATATTTGCTGAATCTACTTGACTAAACTCAAAGTTAATATTACATTTCTTAACATTAGCGCAAAGTAAGGAATGAGCTCGAGACGAAGATGAATGTAGACATTTCGTGGTTTTAATAGCTATTTTAGAAAAATAATCTTCGAATGCCGAGGCAACATCGTTGTTTGACATGGTAAGTTGTTTATCCGAGACAATGTTGACTTGACAATCGCGTGATTTACATTTACCAGCTTCCCTATTTATAATATTCCATGTTGTCTTCACTTTGTTGTCCGACACTTTCAGTTTAGAACTTGTATAGTTTGTCTTGGCTGTTACACACACTCTCTTGAAGATTTTTGAGTAGTTCCTTACAAATTAAATCTTATTTCAGTACAAATTAAATCATATTAATTTACCGCTTCTTTGTGAACAAACCTTTATTCAGAGAGTGAGCGAGTTTAATTAATCTCAAGTAGAGAAACAGAGAGCGAGCATGACATTTCATGAATCACTCCGATATCATACGATGCACGGCGAATGCAGTGACATGTGTTCCATGACAAGAAGTGTCAAGTTATGTCTAGGATCATGTTTACGTTGAAATTATTTCAATTGATTGGCACCTCAAAATACCACAAATTGTATCAAAACTTTATTAATTACTACAACAGTAGGTATAGTGCAGTTATTATTGTTGAAACTTTGCGATAAAATCTTTTCCTTTGAGTGAGGTAACCAAAGCCATTAACCATGATTATATCCGAAAGAAATCATGCCTCTTATTGTTTTAACTCATACTACAGCTGGAAAGGGATGATTACTTGAATGACCTTTTGTTAAAATATCGATCATGCTTATCAGTACGTATTTTAAATTCTCGATGTGTTGATTTATACTGAGTAAAGTAAAATAAACAACTATGTTAAACAATTACGCTTTTTTATTAATTTAATGAATTAGGTTTTCGAAGTGTGTACCACCGTTTTCAGCACAAAGATTTAATTTTAAACGGATTTCATTATTTAGGTTTACAAAAGTGTTCTTTATTTCTTCGGAAGCCGTTCGAATTTTTATTAATAATTCTTCTCCAGAGTTCACTGGTGTTGAGTATTCCTTCCTTATCTTTCAGAGTAGTGTTGAGTCGCTCACTCGTGAGGCACCTCATTTGTACCACTCATTTTGTTAATTTGTCGCAGTACTTCGTACCGCAAAAATGTCTTACTTCACTCCTCTATTCATTTTACTCATTTACTCGCGCGCATCACAAACACTTCTTGCCACACAAATCATTCACACACTTCAAATTTAAAAAAAACTCTTATCCGTTCAAATTCACTCGCGAGTCTCACGACCGTCAAAACTCATACACTCCTCACAACTCGCAACGGAGTCCCTGGATCGCGCGAGGCGCTAGGTGCTCGCCTGCTCACCGACACTCAAAACTCAAATGTCTCAAATGAAGAAACGAGTAATGATCCACACGTCAACTGCCGAACTGCAAACCTTATTGCAACGACAAAAGGTCCACCGAGAAATGCGTTGAGTTTGTACCACTCACCGCCTCTCTGTGACATGAACCCCTCAAATATCCTTTCAAAATGAAATAATGAATTAGAAATACCCAAAGAGGGAGTGAGACCGACACGCGACGTACTTCCATATCGCTTCGCGTCACCACCGAAAATACGTTAACAATTAAACACGAAAGACAACAAGCGTAAGCGCTGTAAGCTTTCATACATCTTAAAAAAAATTTCGCTGTTGGAATTCATAGAATAGTTGACACTGAAAATATGCTAGTACCTCACCTCATTTTAGAAAATGAGGTACTCATACAAACTCATTTTAAATTGATGTCCTACCCATCACTATTTCAGAGTTCCCCATAGAAAAAAACCAATGGCGTTAAGTCGGGTGACCGGGCGGGCCAGGTTAGGACGTTGCTTCCACGGCCAATCCACCTCTCAGGGTATTGTTCGTCTAGCCAATTTACGAACTTCTAGGCTGAAGTGGGTCCGTCGTGCCGGAAGCACATAGTTCTTCGGGTTTCCAAATCCGTACACAAAGTGAATATCCGCTAAATGAATTTTATTTATTACAGTCAATTAAATTTAAAGATGTTATCTTGCGCATATCTTGTGTGACATATGAAATATGTCATTTTATTGACATCAATTTCGTCATTTTCGTCAAACTGGCCAGTTATCGTAAAGGTAAATAGTTTGCACTCTCGTGATTGAGAACAGAACAAAATTTCGGTAGTGAAACCTTTTGTAGGATATCAAACTTAATTAAGTGAAACTGGCTAATAACCATGTAGTTAGTGCGTCTGCGTGTAAAATTAGTTGGTGGCTACGTCACGCATAAAGGTGTGTTAGAATTGAGATTTTTTTACTTGTGATTTGTTTTAAATAATTAATATCTCTTAAATTAAGGGTTTTTGGACTATGTGTTATATAACTTTATATACTCTAATTAGGCTCGAAAATCGTTGGTTTAAATCTTTCGGGTTATTAAATCCCGCGGTGTATATAACCCTATTACCCTTTGAATGACCTTTTTCACGTTTTCTACAGCAATGCAGTCGACTGCAGCAATTTTGAAGCGCGACATTGCTACCGACTGCATTACTGTGGTAAATGTCAAAATCGAAGTTCCTGTCTGGATTTTGGCGTCCATTAAAAATAAATAATCAAAGGAGGTCATCGATCAAATGGGCCGGAGGACAAGCCATCGTTAACTGGTAGAGAATGCCTTATGGCATTAAGTCCGCCTCTTGTACTATAAGGTTTTTCTTTTGTGCAATAAAGATTAACCACTTTATTCATAAACTTTACGGGCCTGATTTAGTTCAATTATGTTTATCCCTTACTTACAAATACATAAGTTAAAGTGACAGATAAGGACAAACGATTATTACTATTATTAGCTAATTGAGGTTTGTAGCGCGTTTATGAATAACGGGGGTTAAAGAAATAAAATAAATACAGATGATGACAGTAATTATATACGCATTTTATTACGGAAAAAGATTTAATATTGGGTGTAAATGAAACGGGATTTGGAAATATAAAATAAAATGATATTATATTATTCATTTCCGTAAGTCAAACCATCATCTTTATTAGCATTGACATAACGCTCAACTTCGCACAAACCGTATGGTTTTTCACTAAGGAGTGATATATTCTCTTTACGCTAAACTTTATGGTGGGTAGACAAGTCTGTATACTTCTTTGGAACTAACTGCCACAGTCTGTCATAGCCATGTCATAGCCTCATAGCTGACATATGTGACGTATAGGAGATACCGCAATGCATGCATGCATTGCGCGTTTTATAGGAGCTTGGCCTGAGGTGTGTTCAGTAAGCGCGCAACGGATACCGATGAAACTGGGTAAGATAGTCATGGGAGAATTAACGGTCGACCGGATCGCGAACTCTCGGCTGTTGAAGCGGAACAATCGTCTGCCGCGAACATTGAAGTGAGACGGAGATATGGAAGTCGATAAAACGTTCTCTACAGTGAATCAGTACCCGCCATTTAGCGTAATTTAAATAGCTTGGATGATTTAATAATGGTTTTATTCCATACAATATTACATATACGTGGGAGATTTTTTGTTGTTACACTAACATGAGAAAGAGATTTGAGAAAGTGAAAAACAAACCCACTGTCCATTTTCTCGAAGCAACGAAAACATTTTCAAAACAAAAATGGTTAATAGTAATTAAATGGATTAATTTACGTGAGAGATTTTTTTGTAGGATATAGTAAATATACAGAGCTTAATTAACATGTAATTGTTATGTACACATAGTTGTTATTTTTATATAAAAAAATATTTTTAATAAAGAAAATTATTGGGAGCTGGTTTTGGTGTCAAGCTGGGAGAAAATATAAATACATAATGAGTATATGTTTGAGAACTGCATATTAAAAAATCTCGAGTGTCGGATTCATGTTTTGATATATTTTTTCTATTTTAATAATAGTTTGGATTTATTAAAACCATGTGACATATTTTGTGGAGATTTTTTTTTAAATATAGTATTTGCAACATAGGTTATCACATCTCAAAAAATCTCTAGTGTGAGAATTCATGTAGAGCTCTCATACATTATGAACTGTGCTGACCCGCCTATAAAGTATCAGTATAAATGAGTTGATAAGTAGCCAAAATAACATACTCATACTAACTCTTCGAAATGTAGGCAAAATTAAAAAGTTGGCAATCACGTAACAGATCGATAAGCAATAATATAATGACAGAAATTATAGTTACCTAATTACACGTTTAGTCTTTACATTGCTTATACCTATTCGCGACAAGGATATATGCTTGAACTTGAAACAAACCTTGAATATAATGAAAAAACATGACTTTATATTAGATGTTCAAAAGTTCAAATGCATAATATGCTAAGCATTAGGTAAATTACCTTAGTTGAATAAGTATGCAATTTTTTTAATACGCACCTATAGTTGGTCAAACCAATTTGTCAGTCAGTAAGAACCAGGAAAACTATACTTATCCTTTTCTTTTGGGTGCTGGTACTAGTGTAAGACAAAGATAGTATGATTCTCTCTGTCTATAATTGAAATGAGACAGACAGTCCTTTGACAAACTAAAGTGTCATTCAATAGAACTTGCTAACTATGTAAACAAAAGTTACTAGTAATTTGACATTCAGTGTCAATTTTAGTATGGCGGTTTGTTTACATAGTTAGCAAGCTCTATTGAATGACACTTTATATGAAGTGTGGATTCTATGATCTGAGTGTGCAATCTTTATTCACTGTATTCCACTTTTAAATACAGGCTGAAAATAAATGTCACATAAAGATAAATATCTGGGTGACCGAGCTTCGCTCGGAAACATAAAAAAACTCGAAAATGCGCGTTTTCCCAGAGATAAGACCTAGCTAGATCGATTTTTCGCCCCCAAAAACCCCCATATAGCAAATTTCATCGAAATCGTTAGAGCCGTTTCCGAGACCCCCGAAATATATATATATGTCGGAGCGAGACACCAGAAAGACGTATTGCAGCATTACAGTTCATAGACGCCTGTATAAAATCGATTAGCAATGTTTGGCGTATTGTTGAACTAAAATGACAGGTAGAAGGCTTTGGAACGTCAAGATGTGTATCTTGAGTGAACGTAGGCACGAGCAGGCATTTTTGTCGTTATGTTGGTAGACTGGTCAGGCAGGTTTACCAACTTGAATTGGAGGCGGGAGCGGTTGGCTCCGCCGCTGGAACTGGCTTCTTTCTTCTTGATCGGACCGCGCTAGAGATCGGACGTTAGCCAAGCTCGTGCCTAATTCGCTACGTTCCTGAAGGCTTACACCTGAAGGATTATTCTGAAAGCTTATAGATTCTCACGTTCTTTAACCGTTTAGTTAAGTGTTTTATTCCAAGTGTTATTTTGATTTCTTATGTGCCATTATAAGCTTACTTTTGTAAAATAAAGAAACTATGTGTTGTTTTGAAAATATGTGTCCCGCCGAGTTTGTTGCCGGGTTAAATCTTCTTGGGTCAGAGGTGTAGGGTTGGAACCGGTTTGGACATATATAAATAAACAAGAATTGCTCGTTTAAAGGTATTAGATAGATTAAGCGGGCCACTCACACACCTGCCGCAGGGGCAATGTTGGAATTGGACCCTTAATTGCCTCCTTAATTGTGATGTGTGTAGAGAAGCAGGGGCAATTTTTAGATTGGGCCTGCAGCAGGGCGGCAGGGGCGCAAGACCTTCCTAGCTCCCTAGATTGTATCTACCGCCCTGCTAGGTTGTTAAGCGGGCCACTCACACACCTGCCGCATGGGCAATACCGAGCTAATGAACTGACTGGAATTGCCCCAATCGTACTACACATGTAACAACCTAGCAGGGCGGTAGATACAATCTAGGGAGCTATAGGAAGGTCTTGCGCCTCTGCCGCCCTGCTGCAGGCCCAATCTAAAAATTGCCCCTGCTTCTCTACACACATCACAATTAAGGAGGCAATTAAGGGTCCAATTCCAATATTGCCCCTGCGGCAGGTGTGTGAGTGGCCCGCTTTACATGTGTAGTACGATTGGGGCAATTCCAGTCAGTTCATTGGCGACTACCGACTGCTTTGATAACACAGGAGCCATTCTCGTCGACGTGCGTTCAGCGGGACTATCACTTACACACTGAGTGGCAGGATAGTGTGTAGAAAACAGCCTAAAATTGCTCCGACCGCCGTGCGACCGGTATTGCCCCTGCGGCAGGTGTGTGAGTGGCCCGCTTTAGATAGAAGTAAGATTTGACGTACAGAAGAAAACAAACGACTTTCTATTTTTGGGCCCACAAAACAACTATCGCATATGTCAACGTCATAGTCGAATATTTTATCCTATCGCATTCACTCTTCGAAAAGCCATGCAAGTGTAAAAGGGATAGAGCATAAATTACTATTTACAATAAATAAAAATCATAGTGCAATTTCGACATAATTTTCTTTACTGTAAGGTTCAAATTATTGTGATGGGTGAGGGTTCATAATCCCTTTCGAAATAAGAATATATGGCCAATTTTTGTGACAGCGTGTTGGCGACATAGGTTCCCATACTAATCCAGGCACATGCCGTTTCCCCTTAGAGCGCGGCGCGCTCTTTCTTTCTTCCGTGTTTGGGCCGATATCGCTACATATTTATTTAAGAAAGAAAGATCTTATTTCCATTGTAATGGCATCCAAAAGTAAGTGTGATTGATTAAAATACATTTGTAAGTTATAATTTGTTTATTTAAAATCTAAACAAAGTTTTTTTTATATTGCAGGAAAATGTGCAGATATGGAAAGCCAATCAATTTTACGTTCACGTGAAAACGAATACACGTCTGATGATGAAATTGATATACTTGTACCCTGTACTCAAGAGTATTTTGTGAAGCTGCCGGAGGGTCAGACTCAACTCAGGAGTAACGACGGGACACCTGACATTTTCATATCCGTGGGAACGCAAACTAAAGGACATGGGATGGATATCTCTACACAAACCGAACAATCGAGTAAGTACTACGAAAGTAAACGAAATTATCCATTTCATCCTATTGGCTGGTGTCTTCGAAGTAAAAATACGGAATTATTTCTTATACCGTATCAAACCATTTTGATGACCGGGCTAAATACCCACACTCTAAAAACAATACACTCTTTTTGTTTGGGCAGTCGTGTAAAAAATGAAGACCAACTAAGAGCAGTTTTCTCTTAGTTGACGTTAAGTTAATTATAACAATAACGATCTTATATAAATCAAAGAAACCTGATTACTTAAAACAATAAGTGTGTTATGTTATAGGGATGCGTCAATGAAACTACGTGCTCGGATCAAGACTAACTAGTATATTTCTAGTACATACCCACATGCATATTCATAATCATCACAACCTACCCACAACCCCCTTTTTTACTTTTCATTTTACAATTTCTGTATTTGGCTCAAGTTGAACATTCTATCATATTATTTACTAAAACGCAAGATCAAATATAATTTAAGTTATCTTACTTACACATTCCCCTTTTACACAAGAATAAAAAAAATATATAGGTAATTATAAGTTCACTCAATTAATACAGCAAAATCACAGTGAATGCATTGAAGAGAGAAAAAATCATAATAAGTGTTCAAAATAGTAATACTTAAATTACTAATTAACACTAAACAAATACAGTATGTAAATTTCCATTATACATTATTATTATACTTAACTAATAAGGTTGAAAGTATTAAATGTATACTACTAGAGAAATTGTTTTTTTTTTTTTTATACAGTAATTTCATATTGCATAGTTTGTCATCTTCCAAAACAATGTAGATAGCTCCATAATACAAAGCGGCATATCGTTGCGATACAATTTTCATAACATTTCAATGCAGGCATCAGAAATACATGTTTATTTTTATCCTTAATTACAGAACAATGGCTAATAAAACATCATGCAACACATTATTACATTGAAACTAATTCAATTTCATCAGGAAATAAACGAAAATTTACCACAAAATTTTATAAAGTGCATATTATAACTAAATGGCTATTTACGACAACATACCTACAGTGCCTACATTTTTATTATAGCGGCTAAAACACTTTTTATATATATTAATTATTATACTATTCGAGGCAGGTTTTGCTCCCACAAATAAACCTGTTATAGTCTGTATTAAATGGTTTTAATTTAATCTTATATGCTGTATAAAAACAATGATGAAGTGTCAATGGATATCCATAATAATGATGAACACCAAAAATGTGACAAAAAATATGTACATAAATAACCAGTGGCCAATTTATAAGTACTCATATGATACTATACTAAGTTATTTTGATGTTAAATCTCATTTAGACTTGGTAAACAACAAATTTGACTTTTTTGCATTTTTAAATGAAAAACACGACTTCTATACCATGTATACTGATGGCTCTAAAGGTGAACATGTTAAAGCTGCATATTATGACCCACAAATGAAAGTAACAAAATGTATTAAAATTGACGATAACTGTAGTATTTTCACTGCTGAAGCTTGGGCAATACTCGAAGCTTTAACATATGTAAATAGTAATGTAAATAATGTAAATATTCTTATTGTAAGTGATTCTAAGAGTGTTTTGACTGCCTTGTGTAATAGTTCATTAGGATATAAGCAAAATTATATTATCTACCAGATTAAGGATATGTTATGTAAGTTAGATAAAAATGTAGAATTTGTATGGGTGCCCTCCCACAGTGGCATAACAGGGAACGAGGTTGTGGATCAGGCGACTCGTCGGGACTATGACCTGGACCTCACAGAATCGTTTAATGTACCATTTACTGACTATTACCATAACTTTAAAATTATTTCTAAGAGAATGTGGAAAGAATATTGGAAGCATAACACAGAAGTACAGGATAAAGGAAGATGGTACGCAGATATACAAAAAGACTTACCAACAACACCGTGGTATTATGGCTTTAAATATACCAACAGGAAATTCGTAACATGCCTTAACCGTTTGCGTTTTGGTCATTGTTTGGTCCCAGCACATCTCAAAAGGAAGAATATTATTACTGATGATAAGTGTACTTATTGTTTTAAAGAAAATGCGGACATAAAACACGTTATATTTGATTGTGAATCGTTTGCCATGCAAAGGCTGTTACTTGTCAGTGTCATTAGTGATGTTGCTGAAGAGAACTCGTTAAGTGTTCCCCGCCGCGTTCAAGATTTACTATCTAACCCTGTATATTTTATACCAGTATTTAACTTTATTTTAAATACTATGAAAGAAATTTAATTTAATTTGATTGTATATATTATTTTATGTCTGATAAATTGCTTGTGTAAAAAGTTTCAAAAGAGTTAAGGCTAATTGATAAAATTGTTATTCTTCTGTGTACTAATTCATCTCATGTTGTTGTGGTTATTCAATTGTATTCTTTGTAGCTATTATTGTGTATTTTATGGTTTTTATGTAATGTTTATGAATACGACTGAAGGACTTGTATCCATGGTCATGACAAAAAAAAAAAAAAATCAACATTCAACTACTTAGTCATTCAACTACGCGTCAACGAAATAAACTTTACTTGTGCCTTTATTTCACGGCAAGCCTGGAACAGTGAACGTGTTACCTTTGCTTTGTGTACCTAATGTATAATAGTGTATGTGCAACATGGAGCAAGTGCTAATCGCGGCGACGGGAATAAAAGGCGCGGGGACGGGCCGGGATGGTTATGTGGGAATCCCTGTTGTGGACTAATGAGACCCCAGGTCTACCCAGTAAAACCCCTGTTGGCCGCCTCAAGGCTTTAAGGCGAGGCACGGGAAACGATCGGGACCATGCTTCCGAAACCCCGCCAGCGGCTGTCCGAACTGCGGACTCGACTTCGGAGGAACTTTTTCCCTTTACTTCTCTAAGAGTGCGCCATTTTTTGCGTACGCCAAACGGTCATTATATTTGTAGCCCGTTTTAAATGTTAATTATAATATATATGTAAGGTATGTAAAAGAAAGTTCGATTTTTAAATGTAAAACGTTTAGTTTTCTAAATGTTTAGATGAATAAATAACATCTTATTATATATATTTTTTTTTGTTTTATTCATTTACCCCCTTTTCATAAAACTTTACTTTGTTAAATTTGAATCTCAATTGTTTAATCAGTTCAACTATGAAGCTTGTTGTTTGTTGTTGTGTTTTATTGTACTAGTACAATTGATGAAGAATGGTATATTGTACTAGACAAGCTTCATAGTTGAACTGATTAAACAATTGAGATTCAAATTTAACAATTTCTTAGTTCTGGCTAATAAGATGCATAAGTCGATGCAATCATGTTCTTAGTTGAACTTATTAGGGTCAAATAGTTGATACAGTAATTCTTCATGTTAACATTGATTTACATCTTAGTTGAAATGATTAAACAATTGAGATTCAAATTTAACAATATCTTAGTTCAGGCTAATAAGGTGCATTAGTCGATGTAATCATGTTCTTAGTTGAACTTATTTGGGTCAAATAGTTAATACAGTAATTCTTCATGTTAATATTGACCTACATCTTAGTTAAACTGACTTGTTTGTATTAGTTGGTACAGTAACTTATCATGATAATAATTATCAAGCCCTTAGTTGATCTTGCTAGGATCAATTAGTTAGCATAATTATTTATCGTGTAAATATTGAACAAGATCTTAATTGGTTCAGTTACATAGATATAGTAATAGCAATCAGAATTACCTTATTTGATGTGTCTAAGTTCTTGTTAGGCTCGTATGGAATCAAGATGCTTGATTACGACTATCAAGATATTGATAGGGCCAACCAAATTTTTTTTAGAGTGCATCTTTTAAAGTTACATATAGATAAATATGTTTTTATGCCTTAGACTGTAGGTACATGGTTTTTAGGGTTCCGTACCCAAAGGGTAAAAACAGGACCCTATTTCTAAGACTCCGCTGTCCGTCTGTCCGTCCGTCCGTCTGACTGTCTCTGTCTGTCACCAGGCTGTAACTCATGAACCGTGATAGCTAGACAGTTGAATTTTTCACAGATGATGTATTTTTGTTGCCGCTATATGTATATAACAACAAATACTAAAAGGACCCCGTACCATAAGTATGGAAAATGTGGTTTCAGTTAAATATTCTGAGATTTTGATATAATATAGATTTTAACGTCCTGAACAAAAGTCTCTATGGGGGCTACCACTGTTGCCGAGTCCCTTTCAGAGTTACGACTGATTTTGTATCAGATAGTAAATCATTAATTAGATGCAATTACCAACTATATATTTAAACAATTGACATTAGATTGAACCTATATTGCGATTTCGCGATAAACTGGCCATTTGACGAAAGATAAAGTGACTGCAATGTCAACTTCAAACGTGCGTCATGTGCACGAATTAGCGTATCGCCGGTCAGTTTCCTAATTCGTCAATTTTGCTGATTCAACAGTTTAATGATTAGACTGTTTCTTAATTCGCCAATTTCCTTTTTTGCCAGTTTCACTAAATTGTCAGAGCCCCTATTAAGCCAGTTTCTTGAGTCGCAAACTTCCTTATTCCTCAATTATCTTAAGTTGTCAGTTTTGCTATTTCGTCATTTTCCTAATCCGTTACTTTCCTTATACAACAATCCAATATTATAACTTATATCGTAAAAGTAGCAATGTAATCTCTACAAAGGTCAAAAGTTAGTTTGCATGCATAAGTACCTTTATCATTAGAATTACGTTTACAAAATAATCGGTAAGAAATTACACTTCATTGCAATGCCATTAGTTGTTCCATTAAAAAAAATCATACTTAATTATGGTCAACCTATTCATGACTCAAACTGTAGTACAGTCACCTGCAAAAGTATCTTCGACAACAAAGCTCAAAGGCCACTAAAATATGTGACACGCGTTTATGGCTCTACAAATGAGATTGCTTAAATAAGATACTTTTACAGTATTTGTTCTGGAAGATAATTTCGCAGGTGACTGTACCTACAGGAGAATATCAGATGACATAACTTTGTATGGTGTCGGATAATAGTTTTAAAATAACATTTAATAAGGTGACTAGAAACATCAATGAAGCATCAATAGGTTCATCTTTTGATTCTGCATCAAGCCTTGGTCTCTTGCTACTTGCCACACGACCCTGAAATCACCTTGTATATTTGATACACCGAAACACGACTATAAGACCCTGGCAACTAGTGAAACTGGCGAATATAGAAACCGATTATCTAGGGGAAATGACCATTTGACCAAACTGACGAATAATTAAATTAGCACATAAGGAAACTAGCAAATTTACGAAACTGAAGCCTAGCAAAACTGGCGAAAGAGTAAACTGAAGGTTTAGGAAAATGACCCACTAGCGAAATTGTCAACCTAGTGAAAATGACCAGAAGGTAAACTGTTGAATCAGCAAAATTGACGAATTAGGAAACTGACCGGCGATACGCTAATTCATGTGCACTTCGTAGATTATTAATAAATAACATAATATTTATTGATAATAATGTGAATATATACCGAATAAGATTATTTATGTAAGGTTTAGATGTAAGATTTACAAATAGGTAAGAGTAAAGTAGAATGGCGTTACTATTAGTTAGAGGACATTGCTTTGTCTGCAATAATGCCTATGTTCCTCGTGCTTTGCGGCGGATACCGGAAAATAACGAAGAAAAAATTCAGATGGCGATTTCATACAGAGAAAGTATGAACAATATCCCGGCTGAATTTATCAATGAGTCCCGTGTATGTATTAACTGTGACCGATTGCTAAATACAGAGTTGGAGGAGCTGCGTCGCGATGATTGTATTGCTTTAAACGTACTGAGGCAAAGGTCGAGCAATACTTGCATGATTTGCAACTCACGAGAAAACCATCCCCGGTTGAACCTCAATGCAAGAACAAACGTCTTCATTGAATTAAACATTTATGTACCCGCATCAGCTCGATGTTGTGTTGGACACTTGGACATTTCCGGGCTACTACTTTTAGAATTGAAGCCCACGTTACTATTTGTTAAACGACGTTATCGACTTGCGGGCCATGAATTGAGTTCATTCCTACACACGTTACGTAAGCAAAAAAAAAGTGATGATTTTGACGTAGACAACATCTCAGAAGAAGATTTCAGTATAATATCTCCCGTAACAAAACAGCAATTTCAAGACATGTTGCAGTATTGTGTGCCGATTAACGACGACGGGCCTAACCGCAATGTCACAGAAAAAAAATTATTGATGTTCTTGGTGAAAATGTGTCAAGGACTCTCTGATGATTTCCTAAAAGTTCTTTTCAAATACAATTCCAGAGCCAACGTGAGTCGCGACATTAAAATAGTCAGGCAATCATTATTGATAAGATTTGTGCCCCAGTCTATTGGGTATAATGCCATTACTCGAGATGACTTCATTAATGCCCACGTGACACCATTCGCTAATGAACTATACAAAACCGGTGCCAGGACTATTGGTTGTTGTGCTCATGTTGCCAGTGTGGTATGGTACCTTGGTTATGCACGTCATCAAGAAAACGTGAAATACCCAAGTACTGCATTATTAAACCACATACTTGATTGTGCGAACAGAAATCCTTGATAAACCGAGTTTTAAAGTGTACATGTGTATCTATCAAAGTATGTAAATATATGTAGATAAGATTGAACGAGTAACACTATTTTCTTTCATTTTATCCGTTAGGTAGTTTGTTTTGTCTGGTACAATCTACTGTAAAAATATGGGTGCATTAAAATGCACAAAAAAATGTTCCAATGATTTGTATGTCGTTGTAATAAGAACTTCTCAAAACATTTATCAAACGATTTATTTTTCACTAGAAAAAGACGCTGGAAGTGTCATATTACATTACTGATATTACTGTCACTGTGACAAGGTGCGAATTAGTAGTTAGTACTAGTCTATTTCCTTGAGGGTACAAAATAAGTCGTAACTCTGAAAGGGACTCGGCAACAGTGGTAGCCCCCATAGAGACTTTTGTTCAGGACGATAAAATCTATATTATATCAAAATCTCAGAATATTTAACTGAAACCACATTTTCCATACTTATGGTACGGGGTCCTTTAAATAAAATAGGGCTCTCATACAACAAACGTGATTTGGTTGATTGAAAAGGTTAAAAAATCCCTCCAGTACCATCGGTCCACTTTCACAATCTGTCTACTTTACCAAACGGTCTACTTTCCCGATCTGCCTAATAATCATAATTTCTACCACTATGTAAAGTACAGTCAACGATAAACACATGTTTACACTTTCTCACCATATACCTACCATTGTACCAAGGCGAAAAATGAAATGTAGTGTAAATAAGACCTAGCTCGATAATACCGTAATATTAATCCATCACCAAAAAAATTACATAAGTACTATGCTAAATGCTAAGTATCAAAATATTTATAGAGCACCAACCTCCTAATTTGTTTACATTTAGTTACGACTTGTAAACATTGCAGGTTTTCGTTATACAACGCTACACGTCGACTTCGCACATTGTCGTAATTATTTACGAGCTTAAATAATAGTTCGCGGACCACACTCAGTAAAGACATTATTAATATTATTTAAAATAAACCCCTTATAAACCGCAAACAATTTGAACGAATGACATAAATTGACAACTGACTTTTAGCTTAAGCCAAAAAGATATTAATCCAAATCCATTTAATATAGAAGTAATATGAATAATGTTTTACACGAATCAGTCGTAAAAAGAATCTGCCCTAACCAGAATCTGCCCTTAAAAAAATAAAATAAAATAAATTGATTTTATTTCAGGCAAGCACCCATATAAAACACACAAAAATACAAAAATTACCTACAATAAAATGTAAAAAAGCCAAAAAAAAAAATTTACCGAATAAAGGCATAATATATATACTATACATAATATACCTACATAATAATACTAATGTCACAATACCGTTACTTCAAAACTCCATATTTTCAAGATAACCAAGTACCAAAATACCTAAAATTTAGAAGTTTCAACGTTCAGACTTCATACCCTCCGTAATTGCTTACTACTGAAAACCTTGTATTTAGGCATTCTGAGTACTGAAATGTGAAAATAAACCTACCTACTTTTGTTTTACTCTGAACTTATTTGAGAAATACCAAGTTGGTATAATCTCTAATTGTAAAAATTTGAAATGTAGGAAATTCGGAAAATGTGAAACTAATAATTTGGTCAAAAACGATTCCGTATAAAATGGAGTCTGGTAAATAAGCAGCATGAATAATCCAGAAATCGGGCCCCTTCTCTGACAGGAAAATAAATAATGTGGAAAATTCTGAAAATTACAAAAATCGCTTTTGACAAAAACCTATTGTGTAAATATCAGAAATTGGGTAGTTTAGAATTAGAAATAAAACGCTGTCTTCGTCCACAAACGCTAAGTAAGGGTAGTTAGTATAAATTTCCTACACAAAAAAAGGTCAATGATCCATGATTACTATTTTTGATTTACTTACCCAAAACATCTCTCTAACCTTTTTAATATGAGTTAAAGTTATTCCTGTGGATATCATAAAATAAAGGGACTGTAAAGCCAATTTTTTTGCTTGACCCCATATAGGCACATTCAAGCCTTTAGCTTCTTAAAATTTATATGATGATAGCCTTAGTAAAATATACATAAATCGTTAACTTTGATAATGTTTACAGGCAAGTCACCTGTTTTTCCAAACGTCAAACGTGGCTATGACCCGTTGGCTCTGGTAACTTAAGTTCCTCTTAACGCCATCTATTGCAAATCGCATACATTAAACAGTGAAGTCAGCACTTGAAAGGCCATCGCTGTTTGCAATTACGTGTGTTTACTCGGGTATCACCTAGATGTCGCGACACGACTGTACGGAAATAACTAAAATCCGGAAATAACAATCTTGCATATAACAAACATATCAATACGAGTTAAGCCCCATTTTACATACTTGGAATTGACTCTGTCAATGCAGATAAATGAAGTTACTTATTTCAGTACAATGACGTTTTAAATCAAGGGAATTAAAAAAAACACCAAAACCTCAACTATACTTACTTACATGGCTGGCGCGATGACCCAAAATGAGTCTTTGCCTCCTACACAAGAGGACGCCACTTTGCTCAGTCCAGAGCGGTATCACGCTAGCTTTCGCCGACGCGTGCCGACGCCGAGCTCACGGAGATCTGCCTCCACTCTGTCCGCCCAACGATATTCCAGTCCGCCCAAGTGGGCCCTTTTGGCTGCCCGATCTTCACCCATCCTTTCGAGGTGGCCAAGCCAGCGGAGACGATGCGCTTTGGTTTCACCTATTACATATATTCGACTCTGCCATTAGCTGTTATATTTCGGCATTTTTTGGATCCTCCAACTATGCTTAATCATATTATTTCAATCGTAGATGTTTTAAAATTTTGTCATACGTCACGAAGAACAGTGCAGCGGACATAAAAAATCGGACAAGAGCATGTCGGGCCATGCTCAATGTAGGGTTCCATAGTTCCGTAATTTAAAAATGCTAATTAACACATATGTATATGTTTGTATATTTTTGTCCCGTTGGCAGTGGAGACATCCGGGTGTTGGTGTGCTGAGGCCAAAATTTTCTTGGGCGAATTGGGGCAGCGTTTAAGGGAGAGAGGTCATGACCCTCGTTCCGGGTCTTTCCTTATGCAGAGGCTTTCCATCGCGGTTCAGCGTGGCAATGCGGCGAGCGTTATGGGCACCTTTGCGTCTGGAAGGGCGCGGGGCGAGTTGTTTGACTGAGTTGTGGCCTTGTTGAGTTTAGTTTTAATTTAGTTTATAGTTAATTTTAATGTAGGTACTTATTTTAAATGTAAATTTTTAAAGTGTTGATCCATCATAGATGTAACTTATTACCTAGAGCTTCTTTTTGTTTATTGTTTATTTTTTCTATAAACACATTATATATATATATATATATGAGATGGTTCTGCAGGTGCAGATCATGAAGTTTTGTGACTCCGTGATTCAGGGAGCAACATTTCCTACGTATCTAAATATTTTTGGAATGTTTTAAACCAAAAATATGCCAATTACCTAGAATAAAAGTAAAGCCACTTCAAATTAAATTCAGAACGGGTCATAGGAGCGCGGAAATTTTAGAGTTATTAGTGTTGCCTGTGCGAACCCAAGATGGCATTTTTAATGTACAATTTTTAGTTGTACCTGAACTAAAAATACCCATAATATTGGGTAATTCGAATGAGGTAAAGATAAAAGGTAACAAAGGGGGAAGAAGGTTTTACCTCAACGATAGAACAGGAAATATTTGGGTTACTTTTGGCAATAACGCCAGAGAGACAGGAGCCTGAATCGGATGTAGAGCCAAGACGAAGAGATTCCCCTAGAAGGGGAGTGCAGAAGAAAACCAACATATTTACGTGCTATGGGAGTTTTGTTGGGAATTATTAGACGATCGGAGGGAAGATTGTTAGCCGAATTAAAAGCATTACAACAGAGATGAGAGCCATACAAATTAAAGTACAAGAATCAGTCGGACCAGATCTTGCAGAGATCGACCAAAGATGCACCTGTTAAGCAGGAATTAATCTAACGGAAGAAGAGGGAATGCCAACGGTGAATCCTGGAAATCAGCAAAGAGTGGATCAGGAAGTAACATCCAATCAAGGGAGTATGGCATACTCACATACAAATAATGAAACGCAATTAACTACAGTAGAACAGCGGTCGATTGTTTATAATATTAAAAAATGTGGAGAAACCTAAATTTGGGAAAAAACTCACAGTTCATCCAGTGGATTTTCTGGAATATCTGGACAATTATTTGAATAAGTCAGCGAAAGAAGGGACAAAATTGGATTTGATTTTTGAATGCCTAGAGGAAAAAGCATGAGATTGGGCGAGAATATATAAAGATAGATGGACAAATGTTACAGATTTCAAAACGGTTTTTATGGCCACATATTGGGGAGAGAGAGCAGACTACAGACGCAATATGTATAGTACAAGGAGTTTAGGGGCGCCAGCAGAATGTTGAACTATTTCTTGAAAATTATCGGACGAGCGAAGATGTTGAACCACAAGATACCGGAGGCTCCACTTGTGGCCGACGTTATTCAATTTGCTCCGGCAATCATAATTTCAAAGCATGTGACAAGTCCAAAACTCAGTGCGCAAATTGTAGTGGTGAGCATAGGTATAGCGATTTCCGCCACATGTCCACTCAAAAAAGAGAAAATTGAAATTAATAAAATTAAGTCAAGAGATGCAAATGATGCAATGTGTTTATTTTGCAAGATTTTCTTTGTTTCTTTCATTCTCTTCAAGAGTTTAATATATATTTAAATAACAATGTCCTTCCTTCCTTGCACATTTCAACGTAAATATTCAGCAATGAATATAGTTGTTGACTCAAACCTGACTTCTAACTTACAACTAGAAACGGGTCACGGAATTAAAATGTTCAGCCAGTTACTTTTCAATGAAAATAAACTAATAAAAACACTTAAAATAAAACCTTATAAATAAAAAAATTGGCCTAGGTCGTGGTCGCTCGGTAGGGTACCCAGAAGGCTGGCCGCATTGCCCCGCTGGATGGCAATGCTGATCCGCTGGGCAAAATATTGGCCAGCTCTCTGGTCACCAGAAGCCTCTATAAGGCGCTTTGACAGCTCCTTATAGAGAATATAGAGGCTACGCGCGCTAGGTCCCCACCGCCCACGGCCCCAGGGTTTCCACCCCAAACGCCGCAAATATGTAGCTACTACCTAGTGTCGCATATTTGCGACGTTTGGAGCTTTCGGCTGAGGATGCGGCCGCACCAGCGCGAACTTTGGTGCTTGGAATATGGGACGGCGCCAGGGTATCTACGCAGGTAGCGTCCCAGACAAGTGGCCGACCCATACTCCAAGGCACTAGCGTCATTCCGTCAGCCACCCCGTTGGGCTCGAGGACCGACGGTACCTTGGCACTGACAAGGGCCCTTCGGACGACGTCGTTGAGGCTGGCGTGGCGAGGGATCCTTCCAGCGCTACGGCTGCATGAGAGGTCGTGGTGGCCCAGATTATCCACCATAACTCCGCATTGGCACCGGTGGGGCATGTTTGTTGATGGCCCTATTCTAAGACATGTGGCCAATCGGAATGTTGTATTGTCCAACAATGTGCCCACCGTTGTGGATGGAAGTGCCTGCAACCACAGACCCGACTCCCATTCCGCAGTGGCAAGAAGACGAGCTCTTTTCAATTCAAACTATTTTCTTCTCATTAATTGTTACTCAATGAATGTGCAATGTAAAGTGAACCCTAAATGGCTCTACAAATAAGTCCGTGATTGTACAGTCGATGTCAGAGATATGTTTCTAAACATTTGCACTCAGGAAAGGGCCTGGCCGGAATGCCATAGTAAAATCGCCCCTTGCTGAATATGAATTATTTTTATGTACGTTTAGTTGTATTGTTACTAGATATAATTTTAGCAAATATTATGCCTTATAACAGTTATAACTTTGTTTTCGTAATGAAACACTTCTTTTCTTAAACATTTTAAAAATAAGAATATGTTCGGCGTTGCGATGGTGCCATCCCTCAATAGCGTTGGTTGTTTGAAATTTGTCTTTGGAACAATAGATTCCCTCCACCGTTACTTTAATGAACCAAAAGTCTTCAAAATACTTTTTTAATCTAATACAAGGTACCTAGCCTTTGGCTTTGGAGTATGGGCAAACCCTAGAAGAATGTGAATGACCATCGTCATTGACATTGTGCTCATTCAAAAGTATGCCTTTACGATTTACGAGGAAGGTTGTCATATAAAAGTTTCCGTTTGAGGAAGTGGCCATAAGAGGAAAAGGCCGTTTGAGGAAGTGGTAATTAGGGGAAAAGGCCGTTTGAAGAAGTGTCCATAAGGGGAAGAGGCCGTTAGAAGTTTACGGCCTTTCGGGGAATGTTGTAAGTGGCCCTTAAGGGAAGTAGCCCATTGGGGAAGTGGCCTTTCATAATACTTGACCTTAGAATAAATGTGGCCGTACGTGACCGGATCCTTTGTATTTCACCCCCCCCCCCCCACTCCTACCCGCAAAATCCTGCAGCTCTATTCTATAGCCAACCCGGGATATACATTGTAATTTGAGCACCAGGGAGGGGCAGCTGCTCTTACCTGCCTACGCATGGGTCCAATCGATCAATAAATTTATTTTCAGAATTAACCTTACAATATTTTTTCCAGGTTTAGGAAAGCGATGGAATTTTACTGACATGTCTTCAGAAGCCGTGGCTTCGCATTTGTCTCCTTTTCTGTGGGCATTGACGTAGTTCATGATTACCAGCAGTGTCTTATGTATATTCTTTGGTTATCAGGGTCAGTAACTAATTTTATAAAGAAAATTTGCGCGTCGATGTTCAACGACAGAAGTTGGACGGCGACATTGTCAAAGATTATGAAAAAAACAAAGACAAATTGTAAAAGATCAAAGAACCGTGTCCCGATTTGGGCCATGGTGCGTCCATTAATGAGTCGCATACTAACGGATAGGGGTTTACGAGTACATTCACGGAAAAATAGTTTCATTGTTATTTGAAGTGGGCGTATGATTATAGGCAACCCAACACTGGTGGCTTAATTGACGTTTATATCTGTGAAGATTCTTCATCGGTACTATCAAATCTCATAAATATGTCTCCCATTTCTGTTGATGGAGGTTTAATTGGCTGTGGTAGATGCCTTGCATACCCTAAGTACAAAATAATACCCAGGTAGCAAATTGACGTCAGCGACGCACAGGCGACGTCATTTATAGGTCATAATAAGGTCGGTCATTTATTCGTCGAGAATAGACGTTTTACTGACGTCCATTTGGGGTCACTATCAGGACGTACCTTTTTGTCACAAAATTGACGTTTTAATGACGTCTATTTAGGGTCACTATCAGGACGTACTATTTTAGTCACAAAGTTGACGTTTCACTGACGTCTATTAGGGGTCACTATCAGGACGTACCTTTTTGGTCACAAACAAGACGTTTCAGTGACGTCTATTTGGGGTCACTATCAGGACGTACCTTTTTGTTCACAAATACGACGTATCACTGACGTCTATTTGGGGTCACTATCAGGACGTACTATTTTAGTCACAAAGTTGACGTTTCACTTACGTGTATTTGGGGTCACTATCAGGACGTACCTTTTTGGTCACAAATACGACGTTTCACTGACGTCTATTTGGGGTCACTATCAGGACGTACCATTTTAGTCTAAAGTTGACGTTTCACTGACGTCTATTTGGGGTCACTGTCAGGATGTACATTTTTGGTCACAAACATGACGTTTCAGTGACGTCTATTTGGAGTCACTATCAGGACGTACCTTTCACATAATTCATTTATAGATTATGGTTATTTTTGTTGGCAATTAACTCTAAAATATTTGTAAAATTATTTGGAATAACATGTTTGTAATATTTTGCATTAAAATTCACAATTTAGCAAATGTAAAATTTTGTTGTTATAGAACATTTATTACCAAATAAGTCAAGAGATGGCGCTTTGTTCCCAACGCGTCTGTTCTACAACGCGGTGTTAAGATTTTTCCGGGCTTATATATAAGGTTCGAGGAACAATAGGTCGTCAATTCAAAAGCATTAGTGAGTGTTGTACAGTGTACAGTAGTGTAAATAGTAAATGAAGTGGTAGTTTTATACAGTGTTATTTTTGAACCTCGTACATGGTCCTTCGAACCGGATAGTTGGCTATTCGGTCCTAGGATTCGACAGCAGAGCGCGTTACTCCAATTTCTTGGCTGCCCTAATACGTACGGCCCAGTAACGTCCCTATGAATTCAGTATATGACGTCACTCCAACGTCAGTGGCTGCCCTAATATGTACGGCCCAGTAACGTCCCTATGAAGTCAGTATATGACGTCAGTATTACGTCTGTAAACTGACGTCTTGAGGCTGTGACAAATTGACGTCATCTGCTGGGACCCCCCGACGTCAAGAAAGGACGTCTCTTACGTCGAGCAGTACCGTAAACGGACGTCATAATGACGTATAAATGCTACCTGGGTAGTTGCTATGTGAGCGCAACAGCCTACGGTTCGAGCCCCATTTTTGCAAGTACAGTACAAGGATTTTATGTAGTCTTTTCCTTCCTCGTTTTTGTCGGCAAGGACGTAAACGTAGTACTTATTTTGTTTTATTTACTTACATGTCGAGATTGAATCCTTCCTTTAAGAAATATTGGTTCTTGTACGTTTACCCCATAAGAATATTTCGAAGATATATTAAAGGCGATATTTTCACAAATGAAATGGGTTTTTGCCACCTTGATTTAACGTAGTTGATTTTTTGTTAACAAGGTATGCCCACCTAATACGCTCATAAGAACGATATATTCTATCGATATAGGCTATGCACTATCCAATTGTAACGTAATGTTACATAAACAACGTAATTAAGTAAATTAGCGATATTAGCTTAGCCTTAAAAACTAAAAACTTATGTTAAACTTAATAATATACCTTATAATTAACTATTTACAAACTAACAAAAGTAATAATTACCTTTAATTAACATATTATTAATTAATATAATATACTTTAAAAAAATATTGAACGTAATGCATCGCCTTAACAGTATTAGCGCGGAGCGTCGCCTTAACATCTCGACTGGTTTTTTCTGCATAGGAGTTTATAACCAGAGCGCCCGCCGGGTCTCGACATTCCCCCTGCGGAGACGATTGAGGTCGGACGCCGCGCTGCGCTCGCGCGACGCATAATTCGTGTCGGGACGCACGCGCCGGTCGCGTCCGATCATATTTAAAGAATTAATAATTATTATACTATTGTCTCACAACTACATATTTAGTTGCTTTTGAGATGTTCTTACATTAAATTAAGTGTGTTCGCGCCCCATATACGGGTAAGTTTTGAAGAATGCATTTTAAAACGTTAACGCCTTTAGGTATAAGACATTTTAGTAGTTAGCGATATCGAATAGTGTGTTAAGCTTACAGTGTTAAATGCTTGTTCGTGTTTAGAGTGCCGCAATGCGAGCTAGGTATTGCATCAGCCTTCTGCCGCGTCATGCTACTTACGGCTACCCTCTTTTAGAATATTGTAATGGAACATTTTCTCTTTTATTGTATTTTATTCTTTCTTCTGTAACTCCGTTCTGATTTTGAGCACCTACACCAACTATATGCGGTTTCCCCTTGCTTTGCTTATTCCCCGGTGCTCATCATCGACGGCAATCAAGTACGGAGGAGCCCAATCTAATGCGGGTCGTTTATCCACAGGGTGCGTTTATTATATTGAAACCTTTGGCGTCGTGTTGCAAGACCTGCGTCCCCAGTAGCACACGACGGCTCACCCCCATGCGCCCAGGACGAGGTGCCACACCCTACTCGCCGGCCGGCTACCCCCTGTGAAGACGTGAAGCTCCGTTTCCGGGGCCTCCACCACCTTTCGTCAGCGCCGACCACCAGCGCCAGGGCCAGGGGAGTACCAGCGATCCGCGGAAGCGAACCATACGGGCGTAAAGACCTCAGACCTTGAGACTTTTTTAAATAAATTTGTGTGGACTAATGGTGATGTTTCAATTTTCAAAGCCGCCATCTTAGTTACCGTCACACTGGCGCCTACAACGTGGTTTTCATGGTCTGGTTCGCTTCCGTATAGTAGTTGTGTGTTGTGCTTTTTCTTTCTTTTGGTTTTGTGAAACGTTTTTAATTTTTGGTTGCCGGTAACTGGCGTGTACCAGCGTATTTTATTTTTTTTGTGCAACATTATTGCCTTATTATTATTATAATTTTTTGTAACTGCTTGTGACTTTTATCCTAGGTATAATTGCATTTTAGCTGTTCGTTTTTTTTTTAAGTTAAATTAAATTAAATTTTGCGTCAGATTGTTATCGCTTGGTTCGCGTCAGTTACATTTTAACGCTTATTTTAAATTTTATTTTGCTTTTGTTGCATTTTACTAGTTATTTAGTTTTCATTCATTTCATCACCTCGTCAACCAAAACGTTAGTAATTGCAGTTTTGTAAAGAACGGAGTAGGGCATTAATTATTACTGCATTCTTCAACACATACCTGTTTTATTAATAATCATGGCATTTCCGGTAAAATTTTTGTCGTTGCAAAAGAATGAATTAGAATATGAGGTCGAAATTAGAGGTGCTCTTCCGGGTGCTAACGTGCAGGAATTGCGTCGGCAGATAGCGAAATTGGCACCTTTGTTCCCTTCGGAGGATATTTTGGCCAGCCCATTTTCAGTAGGGGAAGACCTTAAGGGTATTAGTGATGTTTTAACTAAGGTTAGGTCAAATCTTGATGCAGGTAGTCTCGATAGCAATGTTTTGCTTAGGTCTCAGAATCTACTCAACCACCTCTATCACAGGTTTAATCGTATCGCTACTGATGAGGCGACTAAACCGTTGTTCGAAGCTTGTGTTGCGGAGTTTCAGTCATTGCAGGACAGACTCTCCACTGTTAAGGATAGGGGGGTCAGCACTTTACACCCAGCAGCGGGTTCTGAGGCCGCAGCACCATTGCCTGTTAACGTTACTGTCCAGTGCGACCGCAGTAGCGCCAACGAACTCGTCCGCATTAAATTTGACGGCAAGTCCGACGTTCGGGCGTTTATACAACGCATCTCGGAATTTTGTAAGGCAAGGAGCATTAGTGATCAAAAGTTATTATCTTATGCTACAGAGATTTTTGTGGGCGACGCTTTGCACTGGTACAGGGGCGTTAGGGACCAGTTGTCTGGCTGGGAGGATTTGGCTGCCTTGCTTAAGAAGGATTTTAGTCAAGCGAATTACGATTATCGGTTGCGCACTGAGATACAATCAAGAACTCAAGGGGAGGCTGAGAGTATTACAATCTATTTATCGATTATGGCAGGTTTGTTTTCCCGACTTTCGAAGCCTTTGCCGGAAGAGGAAAGATTAGAAATTCTTCTTCATAACATTAGACCCTGTTATGCCAGTACATTGGCTTCAGTTCCAACAATAGAGAGTATCGATACCTTGAGGACCGTATGTCGCAATTTCGAGAATGTGCAGGCACGTTTAGCTTCTTTTAAAGAGCCCCCCAGACAGACATCGGACACCTTGGCTCCAGAATTTGCATATAATAATAAGTCAAACAATAAATTCAACCCAAGCAAGAGCAATTTCGATAGTAATTACGGTAATTACAATAAGAAGTCGCATTTTACTAACTTTAATAGAGGTTATACTAACAACAATAGATATTATTCTAACAACAATAGAAATTATCAAGCTAACAATAACTCTAATGCAAGTGGTATTACTAGTAATATTGAATACTTAGCTAATTCAAACCAAGGCCAGGTGCATTCCCTTCAGGGTCAGAGTACCAAACCACGATATTGTCTCAGATGTCGCGTCGATACGCATAGTTTTAGACAATGTCCTGCCAAGAATGAGGGAGTACGTTGTTTCGGTTGCGGTCTCGCAAATGTTATAAAGCCTGATTGCCCTAAGTGTAGCAAGAATGAGCCCTCTACGTCAAAAAACTAGTTCAGCAGAATTGTATTGATTCGAGTGCTAAGTTTGATCAAGAAGATTGGAATAAATGGCTTAAGACTATCAACATTTACTTTAGCACTTACCGGCTCGATACAATTCTGCAGACAAAGCCTGTCGATGACTGTAGGCCATACGCTTCGGTTAATGTTAATGATGTAGACGCAGTGGGTCTGCTTGATTCTGGATCAGCGGTGACCATTTTAGGTAACAACGCGCATCGTGTGTTCATAGAAAAGGGACTGACAGTGCAGGATGATCACTGCATTTCTGTTAAGGCTGCAGGGGGTCAACGTCTTTTCAGTAAGGGGTACATGAACCTGCCAATGAAATTTCAAAACTTTTTCCGTATCATTAAAACTCATGTGATTCCTGATGTGGATACTGACCTTATCCTCGGTATCGATTTTTGGCGACAATTTGAGCTTTTGCCTAAACATCTAGAAAGTATTTTCTTCTCTACGGACGTTTTTCGCCTCGGTAGTGTGAAGCCTGATATGGCCTCACACCTTCATGGGTATGATAATCTCGGTCCCTCGGAGAAGACACTGGCTGACGACGTCATTGCTCAATTTGAACAGATTTCCTTTGAACGTAAAGGCTTAGGTAGAACGTCTGTTACAGAACATCGTATAGATACTGGGGACTCACTGCCAATCAGGCAGCGTTATTACCGCATGTCGCCTGAAAAGCAACGCATTTTGGTTGAGCAGGTTGACGAGATGTTAGCGTTAGGCGTTATTGAACCTTGTGAAAGCGAGTGGTCGTCTCCAGTGTTGATTGTGAATAAAAAGGATGGATCTCCTAGGTTTTGTCTTGACAGCCGGAAATTGAATTCGGTTACGAAAAAGGACGCCTACGGCATACCATACATATCGGAAATTCTGGACAGTCTGCGTGATGCCCGTTACTTGTCCAGTATAGACTTATCGAAGGCGTTCTGGCAGATCCCAATAGCAGAGCAGGATCGTGACAAGACCGGATTTTATGTACCAGGACGTGGAACCTTCCGTTTCAATCGTACAGCATTTGGGTTAACTAACGCGCCGGCTACTCAGCAGCGTCTGGTCGATTTGTTATTTAGAGAGTTTGATTTGAAGGTATTTGCGTATCTCGATGACATAATCATCGTCTCTCAGGATTTTAATTCTCATGTTTCGTTATTACTCAAGGTATTAGATAAACTTAAGCAAGCGAACCTCACTGTTAACCTAAAGAAGTGTGAGTTTTTCAGATCTCAGCTGAGGTATCTAGGCTATGTCGTTGACAGTGGTGGCTTACGGACGGATCCTGCTAAGGTGGAAGCCATCCTTAAGTTTCCAACCCCTACATGCGGTAAGGATATAAGGCGTTTCCTCGGGTCAGCAACCTGGTTCCGTCGATTTGTTCCCAATTTCAGCAACATAGCCGCCCCTCTTAATAGGTTGACGTCTAGCAAAAAGGGTGGGCCCCCATTTAAGTGGACTCCAGAGGCAGATGCTGCTTTCCTTAAGTTAAAGGAGTGTTTGGTCTCTGCTCCAGTTCTTTCCTGTCCTGATTACACCAAGGGGTTCGAGGTCCACGCAGATGCGAGTAACTATGGCGTTGGGGCAATGCTGACTCAGATCGTAGATGGCAAGGAGCATCCAGTCGCCTATATGAGCAAGGCCCTATCGCCGGCAGAAAGGAACTAGAGCATCACTGAACGTGAAACTCTTGCAGTTTTAACAGCTCTCGAGCACTGGAGGTGTTACCTGGAGAACGGTAAACCTTTCACGGTATTTACAGATCATAGCGCGCTCAAGTGGTTTTTGTCCTTGAACAACCCCACAGGTAGATTGGCTCGTTGGGGGGTTCGTTTGTCTGCATTCAATTTCGAGTTAAAACACCGTCGTGGGGTAGATAATGTCATCCCCGATGCTCTCTCAAGAGCTGTTCCCGTCAGCGCCATTAGCTCGTCGGATTGGCATCTTAAGACTAACGATTCATGGTATAAGTCGGTGTACAACTCGACCTTGACTCGACCGGAGAACGTTCCAAATTATTACATTAAAAATAATACCTTGTACAGGTTATGTAAGAATAAACACGAATTAACAGATGAGTTTTCATGGAAGGAGGTCATACCATCAGAACTGCGTGTAGACGTTATTAGGGAGAATCACTCAGAGCCTATAGCTGGCCACTTAGGTATCTATAAAACTTATCGACGGCTAGCCTTATGTTACTATTGGCCGGGTATGTACCAAGACGTGGTCCAGTTCGTTGGTTCGTGCGAAAAGTGTCTGTCTTACAAATCGCAGAACCATCAAACTTTAGGTGAAATGGGTCGACCAAAACAGTGTTCGAGGCCATTTCAAATGGTTTCTATAGACTTGATGGGCCCTCTTCCTGTAACTCGTAAACACAGTAACTCGTAAACATAGTTTCATTTTAGTAATAACCTGTTGTTTCTCTAAATATTGTCTTATATACCCAATGAGAAACGCAACTTCACAAATTGTCACAAGGATTATAGAGGACTCACTTTTTCTAGAACACGGTATTCCACAAACAATTTTCCTTGACAATGGTAGTCAGTTTACAAGCAATATTACGCAGGGTCTCTTTGAAAGGTATAAGATACCTAATGTATTTTATACGCCTAAATATACACCACAGATCAATCTTGTAGAAAGGTTTAACCGCACTATTATTACCTGTTTGTCCACATTTGTTGAGAAAGATCATCGTACTTGGGATCTTTTTATCCCTAAAGTCCGATTTGCAATCAATAATGCAGTTAACGAGGTTACAGGGAGAACGCCATCTTTGTTGGTATATGGCAGGGAATTAGTTTCTTGCGGTTCTCATTACCTTGATAATGACCTTGGCAATGAGTTGGTATTTTTGCCTCGAGAAACTTATGCGGAAAACTTGGGTTGCCTTTCTAAAATTTTTGACGAGGTCCAATTTAGACTCTGGCAAGCTCATGCGAAGAATGCGGCGCATTATAATTTACGCCGTAAAGCGAGCGAATTCCAAATCGGGGACATAGTCTAATGTATGTATGTAGCGTACTTATGTGCTAAGTGACAAGGATAAATATTTTAGCAAAAAGTTAGCCCCGAAGTTTATTAAATGTAAGGTTATAGGTAAAAAATCACCACTTGTCTATGTACTGGCAGATATGACGGGCAAAAACTTGGGAACTTGGCACATTAAGGACCTTAAGTTGGTTGGGTTAAATAAATAATTAGTATTAATAGACTAGTATTGTTTAGTAACATAACCCCGTCACCAGTATACACCTATTAAAAAATATATATATTTGTATTGGTCACCAATTTATTCGGTTGGTGCCCTTTGTAGTGTAAGGTCGCATCAGTATTGTAAATCAATTACTGTAGCCTCTGAAAAAGGTATTATGAAAGGTTGAATAGTAGGTTATTACAAAAGAGATGAAAGGCATTGGAATATAAGTATACTAACATATGTTATTATGGATTTTATTCTATATGAATAAAATCCTTGGTGACAAGCGGGGTAATGTAACGTAATGTTACATAAACAACGTAATTAAGTAAATTAGCGATATTAGCTTAGCCTTAAAAACTAAAAACTTATGTTAAACTTAATAATATACCTTATAATTAACTATTTACAAACTAACAAAAGTAATAATTACCTTTAATTAACATATTATTAATTAATATAATATACTTTAAAAAAATATTGAACGTAATGCATCGCCTTAACAGTATTAGCGCGGAGCGTCGCCTTAACATCTCGACTGGTTTTTTCTGCATAGGAGTTTATAACCAGAGCGCCCGCCGGGTCTCGACATTCCCCCTGCGGAGACGATTGAGGTCGGACGCCGCGCTGCGCTCGCGCGACGCATAATTCGTGTCGGGACGCACGCGCCGGTCGCGTCCGATCATATTTAAAGAATTAATAATTATTATAATATTGTCTCACAACTACATATTTAGTTGCTTTTGAGATGTTCTTACATTAAATTAAGTGTGTTCGCGCCCCATATACGGGTAAGTTTTGAAGAATGCATTTTAAAACGTTAACGCCTTTAGGTATAAGACATTTTAGTAGTTAGCGATATCGAATAGTGTGTTAAGCTTACAGTGTTAAATGCTTGTTCGTGTTTAGAGTGCCGCAATGCGAGCTAGGTATTGCATCAGCCTTCTGCCGCGTCATGCTACTTACGGCTACCCTCTTTTAGAATATTGTAATGGAACATTTTCTCTTTTATTGTATTTTATTCTTTCTTCTGTAACTCCGTTCTGATTTTGAGCACCTACACCAACTATATGCGGTTTCCCCTTGCTTTGCTTATTCCCCGGTGCTCATCATCGACGGCAATCAAGTACGGAGGAGCCCAATCTAATGCGGGTCGTTTATCCACAGGGTGCGTTTATTATATTGAAACCTTTGGCGTCGTGTTGCAAGACCTGCGTCCCCAGTAGCACACGACGGCTCACCCCCATGCGCCCAGGACGAGGTGCCACACCCTACTCGCCGGCCGGCTACCCCCTGTGAAGACGTGAAGCTCCGTTTCCGGGGCCTCCACCACCTTTCGTCAGCGCCGACCACCAGCGCCAGGGCCAGGGGAGTACCAGCGATCCGCGGAAGCGAACCATACGGGCGTAAAGACCTCAGACCTTGAGACTTTTTTAAATAAATTTGTGTGGACTAATGGTGATGTTTCAATTTTCAAAGCCGCCATCTTAGTTACCGTCACACAATGATATATAAATTATTTCGAGACGCGTCATGGCCCAGAACCCGTACTATCCGGGACACGGTTCTTTTATATTAAGAATTTTTTTGAAGTGAAAACTTCTTTAGCGGCGCTCATTGATATAGTATAAAGAACTGGATACCCAATCAGCCGCCAAAAATGGCCCCACAAAAGTGATGTCAAAACAGATCATACATTACTTTTTCGTTTAGTCTTGTTTGAAACGCTCAAATGTGAAGTTGTCAACAATTACGAAATGTGCCGTTAAAATATGTAAAAATAACAATGATAAAACAAGGAAAAAGGATGGAATGTATTTCTTTCGGTTAGTTCTTTGGATAGCATTACATAATTTATGTAATCTGGTGGTAATTTTATGGTTTTGAATAAATTAATTTGTTAGTACCAAAGAAGGGATGTTAAGGAACAAAAATCTAATGAGTCGATGTGAGGTCAATATTTTTTTATATTTTTATATGGAATTCATAAGAAATAATATTATGTTTAAATTCAAGATTTCCAAGAAAACCTATGCGATGTGCAAAGTGGACTGCTATTTAATTATAGCAAGAGATAGGGGTGATGCAGTTTTAAACAAGGCAAAACGGCACTTGTGTGTTCGGCCCATTTCCCTGTTTCCGACATATACACCACCAATAAGGGCTTATATCGACTAACTGTAAATGCTAAACCTGTCGGAACACAGTGACAACCACAGGATTTTTTTTATAAAGTATAGGTAGACTTTATAAAAAAAATCCAATCAGTATCTAAATGTCCCCGTGCACCCGCGCTATGAGTAAATGTAGATCTTAAATACACAGTTATTTAATAAGTAGAATGTATTTCAAGGAAATTAGTATTTAAAGACGTATACTTACGAATTAAAAATTTAATTTGTTTGAATTTGAACCACGAATTAATTTTATTTGAGCTCCCGATTAAATTAAATTTGTTTTATTTATTACTTCAATTGGTTTTCCTGTACAGTAATACATATTAAAGTGTACCAAAGTGACTCCATTCGTTCATTATTCTCGTTTGACGTTGTTTGACGTAAATACGTTACGTTTAGTGCCATCGGACTAATTTTTTTAACAGTGTTGGTACTTATGTTTGCAAATTTGACACTTAATGCTTACGACATTAAGCTCTTTTCTGTACGAAACATTTATCTTGACTCAAAATTTACGTAAGCGTTTTTATCATCAATGCAAATGGTGCGAAACGTCATTGGGATCCACATTTCTTGACGTTTTTGTTCTGCTTTGTGTGTCTATTTCTTTTATATTAAGTCAGTGGCGGCGCTGGGCACTTTTTGAGGTGGGGAAAAAGTGATAATCTCGAGACAGCGTAAGGCGATCACGTGACCGTAAGGGGCGTAAGGCCTCTCATAATTTAGATGGCATTTAAATCAATAAAGAAAAATTCAATGTTATTTGACATTTATGTTGCGGACTCCTTTTCAAGACTCTTTACCTATGTTCAAATAATTTGACGTTGTCATGTCAGTATGTAAATAAACATGTCAATGAAAAAGTGTGATCTTATTTGAGAATGATAATAATATATCTTGAGAGACTCTCGCTAGGTGGTTGGATCAAGGGTCAGATGCAGAAGGCGGTGATCTTGGACACGGCGCGGATAGTCCGCCGGTACCTCTCTCTGCAGCCCTGACCACCGGCAGCTTGGGCCTTGCCCCGCTGCTGGCGGCACCCTAGGTTAGGTTTTTTTATAATATGTTTATAAGTATTATGTATTGTTTTTGTAAATGTTTTTCTATTTTATTTTTATATCCATATTATAAAATAACCTAACTTAGAGAAGATAAATAAATAAAGCGATATAATAAATAAATAGAATACCTCCGCTAAATGTATGTATCGTGTTACCGGGTGTCGGTAACATAGTGAGGTGAGTTTTCACTTCTATCAGCACTCCCGGAGTGCAACCGTTGTTGCTTGTTTTTACATAACTGGTAGTGTGACACGAATCAAAATATGTGATGAAAGACTAAAGGTATAGAGAAAGTCAGTTGGGAGCAATGTTGCTGCACCTAGTAAAATATCTTTTCTTTATGTTAATTACTGGCAACTTTTTCTTAGGAACGGACAACACACAGAAGCTTTGGCGCACATATGCGCAATTATAAAGGGTCATGTCTCCGAGGAAGTCAATAGGCCTTGAATTACGTAGTGTGTATACCAAGGAGTACAGAAGTCGTAGTTTCACTGTCATTCTTTCTTAATTAAGCGATAGAGAAACGAAAGTGAAATTTTGAAATACGAAATACTTGAGATTTCTGAGATAATAAGCAAATAGTTACAGATAGAGAAAGAGAAAAGAAATAGTATAAGGAGAAAGAAAATAAAAATCAATTTATTTTACAGTTAAGAAATAATAACAACTAAATAGGACAATTATTGTACGGCAGGTTTGGTCGTCTGTTGGAAACAATATGGGCTAAAGGATGTATTGTAGCGGTATATTATAAAGATGGTTTGATCACTTGAAGACACGCAAGAACAAAAAAAAACAAATTAAAAAAGATTGGTAACGTTTTTCACACAGGGTAAGATCAACTATAATAGGAAAATTTAATTTAACTATAGGTTCGTGTATAAAAGCCATAATTAGAATATTATTTTCGATAGAAGGAAGAAGAAAACATGGTAACACCAAACTAAATGCAACAATAACGATCTATTTTGAGATAGCGGGAAGTTAAGTACTTACTAATCGAGGATTGGCTAAGGGAACGCGCGGTGTGTTTGTTAGTACATTTTAATCGGCTCAGTTTCAAATTTGAATTGGGAAAATATAGCATAATTCTAGGTATAGCAAACTGTTATGTGCGAAATTAAGAATAAAAATGGTCAGACTTAAAAATTAACGCATTCAGTGTAGATTCAAAGGAGACTATATATAGTTTTGGAAACAATAATATTATGCAATATACTTAGTACTTAGATAATTTTATGGGAAAACAAAACTCATATAATTATTTAATGAAAACCCATGCTGTGGACTTTTACCATGTGTCCCTGTTAGGGAGACTTGTTTACCCCTAATTTGGAGCCTTGATCCTAGTAGGATCGAGTGTCCCAGGTTTTTGGGACATATGGTAAACATATTTTTACCGTGTCTCCCCATACCAGATTCTCATTGATTATATAACTCGCTATTATCAATGCATCTAGAATTTGGAAAACACACAGCAAACATATATATATATACTGCATCTTCCATACTTTGAATTGAAGTTGTATTTCCGGCAATCAGGTGTCTTCTTAGTCCGAAGGTTCAAAACGCTATCCGAAGATTCGGCAACGACTAGGTACTCACTGATTTAAACTTTCACGATTTTTACACATTATTAAATTATACAACGGGACTTAATCGCGTATCTAAGTTTTAAGATTTACCTCCGACGTTTCGAGGACGGCGTTGTCCCCGTGGTCTCGGAGAAGACTGGCTTAAGTTGACATCAGCATCGTCTAACCGCGCGAGTTTTTCGAAATACCCGCACTTGGTCTTCTTTATCCGCTTGAACGTTTTGCGCACTAGGGATGTCACTCTCAACACTAACGATATTCGATTTATCGACTGTCGATATTCGTTTACGCTTACATTTACTAATAACTGGATTCCATGTGGATGAGGATGTGGGTGGAGTGTGATGGAGGTAAATCTTAAAACTTAGATACGCGATTAAGTCCCGTTGTATAATTTAATAATGACTAGGTACTCGTTAAGTGATCTACCTGGTCGCGGCAGAATACCAGGTCCTGCGAAGCCTAATTTAGACAAAACGATATGTAAGCTGTTTGCCACCAAAAGAGGTATTTCAGTTCGTGATTGTGCCAAAAAAGCGGGTATGAGCATTGGTATGGTGCAACGAGCTATAAGAAGCGTAATAACTTAAAAGCTACAAAAATCAAAAACAGCCAAAACGGACCGCTCGACAGTCATCTGCCCTTAAAACTAGGGCCCGCAAGTTACATGAAGAGATTTTGAGCAAAAAGAAAGAATGCATCGTAATGGACGATGAAACTTACGTAAAGTTGGATTACAAAACTTTACCAGGAGCACAATACTAAAAGTATACGGTTAAAGTAGGAACAGTTGTCAGTAATACCGAAAAAGAAAAAAATCTTAGTTTGGCAAGCTATTTGTCAATGTGGAATGACCTCGACACCTTTTTTCACAGACAAAACTTTAAACGCACAGGTCTATGAGAAGGAATTTCTATAGAAAAGATTATTGCCACTCATAAGGAAGCATAGAGGTCAAACTTTGTTTTGGCCTGACTTGGCCAGCTGCCACTATGCTAAGTCAGTGGTACGCCAAAGAAAAGATCGACTTCGTGGGCAAACAGCACAATCCCCCAAACTGCCCTGAGATTCGTCCCATAGAGAAATTTTGGGCACTGATGAAGGCGAACTTGCGTAAAAGAGCCACTTCCGCCACTTCGTTGGAAAAATTCAAGCGAGACTGGAATCTGGTGGCAAAAAATCTTGGTGCTACCGTTGTCTAAAACCTAATGCGATATATTAAACGCAAGGTGCGGAATCTTGGCAAAGATAAAGATAAAGATAAGATAAAAGATAGTTTATTCAAGTAGGCATAATTACAATGCGCTTATGAACGTCAAATAAAGCTAGGTAGACCGGCTCCAACCCTACACCTCTGCCCCGAGAAGATTTAAATCCCCCCTCAATTGGAGGAGGGTATCCCAATATGGGACCGGCAACAAACTCGGCGGGACACATCTTTTCAAAAATAATTACATCTTATAATTAACATGCATTACGAGAAAATAAGGGAAAAAATACAATTTAAATTACTATAGAATTCATGCAATTATACACATAAGGTATAATAGAAATTATAAAGGTCAATAAATAGGTCGTTTTATTATTAATTTTATCGTTTTAAATATACTTTACGTTATGTAGGTACATTAAATAAAAGTAATAAAAGTTTTCAATTTAGACAGTAACTTTTTTTTAAGTACCAATAATAAACGATACAGTCCTTAGGTAATTGGTTGCAGCCATAGGTAGCCTGCAACGGATCTTCGATTCTCAAAATTGGGATTTTTTTTTTCAAATGTCGAAGTGGCGATAAATCTTATTGCGTGTGCGGAGGTGGATTCATCATAGAGTTTTTAAGGGCCCAAAAATTGCAACGTCCAATGGTTGCAGCTTATGAGTGCAGTGTGGAGGAAATGTTAGCAAAATAATCCCATTATCCCTGCTGATCTCAATATTTTGCTGTGTGCGAAGCATTAGGTATAAGAGCAACAGAGCTTTTTGTTCGATTGATGGTCTAACATGGCGTTTGAAACGCTCAAGGAAAAGGAAGGAAGTACAGCAAGGGCTTAGTGAGGGCGCGGCCAAACAGTTTTTATTTAGTTTTTGGATTTACTTTGTCGCAATTATTGATTTATACATTAATATATATGCATGCCAAAATATGGTCACATAGCAAAGCCGCGGACGGACAACAGACGGACATGGCAAATCTGTAAGGGTTTTTAGTTGACTGCGGAACGCTAAAAATGGACCTAAATTACCTACTCATTAAATAAATTGTTTACGAATTGTTATAGTTGTATATGTAGTGGTTGTTAGTGTTAATTTAAATGGATAAGCGAAATTAAAAATCATTTTTAGGCATAGGTAATATATTCATTCTAATATTTGTACAGTCAACTACAACTATATATACGTTGTTGGGTTCTCACAGTGCTGCTTGGAGTTGACTTAAATCATCCTGTAACAAATGCATAAAAAATTAGTGTTAGTAACTTTCATCTTTGAATTCTTCGAGGCGAAAGAGGTTCGTCGAAGTAACTCAGCAAGGTAAAGTTTCTCGTTACTTCCTTCTTCGTAAACATGTGACAATATTTGTTTCGAAATGACAATATTTTTATAGAAATACGAGGGGCGTTCAATATATAATGAGAATGAGATGCAAACTCTTTAAATATTAGGAAAGTAAATACTGGCCGGTAAAGCTAATCTACCTAGCTGATTGCCATGAAAAAAAAACTAACTGTTTTTTGTTTAAAAAAAAAAATACGGCAATTTCTTTGCGATGCTGTTGAGTACGTTAGCGAAAATGGAGAAAATTGAACTGCGCGCCGTTATTAAATACTTGTGTTTGAAAAATTTTTCTACGGATCAAGTCAATTTAGATTTACGGGACACTTTAAGGTCTAATGCTCCTCCGTATTCGACAGTTACACGTTGGTGCGCCGAATTTAGACGTGGAAGAACATCGACCATGGATGACCCCCGCTCCGGACGCCCTACTACAGCAGTAACTGAAGAAATTGTGAAAAAAGTCGAAAACTTAGTTTTGGCGGATCGTCGTGTCACGGTTCGTTTTATTGCTGAAAATGTAAAGATTTCAACGGGGAGCGTGCATAATATTTTACATGAACGCTTGGGTATGAAAAAGGTATCAGCGCGTTGGGTACCCAGAATGCTTACTGACACGCAAAAACAAACTAGAGTCGAGATTTGTCAAGAAGCTTTGGACCTGATACAGCAAGACCGGGAACTTTTTTTGGCGCGATTTATAACAATGGACGAAACATGGCTCCATCATTACGACCCTGAAACGAAACTGCAGTCTATGACATGGAAAAGGCCATCATCTCCAACTCCGAAGAAATTCAAGGTGGGCCCATCTGCCGATAAGGTCATGGGCTCTGTTTTTTGGGATGGTAAAGGGGTCGTAGTGATTGAGTATCTCGAGCATGGAGCCACTATTACGGGCTCTTTATATGCCAAACAAATAGCAACATTGCGCAATGAGATCCGTGAAAAAAGGCGAGGTAAACTATCGAAAATTGTGTTGTTCCATCAGGACAATGCACCGGCACACAAGTCCGCCGTTGCAATGGCTGCAATACGTGATGCTGGGTTCGATATCCTTAAGCATCCTCCGTATTCACCAGACCTCGCCCCTAGTGATTTCTACCTATTTCCGAGATTGAAGAAATACCTAAGAGGCAAGAAATTTGAAGACGACGACGCGGTAGTCGCTGCAGTACAAGATTTTTTAAGTACTCAAGATAAAACCTTTTTTAGAAATGGAATATTAAGTTTAGAAAAAAGATATACTAAGTGTATTATGCTAAAAGGTGACTATGTCGAAAAATAAAATAACATTTAATAAAAGTTGTATATAACATACTCATTCTCACTTTTTATTGAACGCCCCTCGTATGCACCAGTTTCTGTAAATCAACCAGAAATCAACAATCTAACCAACGATGTATAAAGATTAAGTAGCTACCAATTACCGTAAAATGGGGTGAGTAGGTTTCGCGGGGAGAGGTGGGTTATGAATGAGGAGAGAAGGTTTGAAAGGGGGGTGAGATGGTTTTTTAAGGCTACTGCCACAAAAACAATGCATTCCAATTTAAATTGGAGCTATAGTAATACGCATAATAAAACAAAATCGATCCAACATTCTTCCAAAATCACCTTTGTATGAAAAGCCCTCTCACCCCAAATACGAGGCACTACGGGGTGAGGTGGGTTTTCCTCTTTATCGTCAAAGTTATGAAATGGAACTACCCAAAATAATATAAAAACTAAAATACAAACGTCCGGAACACTTATTACGCCATTCAGTTTGCATATGTAAAAATAAAATGTTATCGAGGTTTGAATGTCAGTTTTGCGCCTACTCACCCCATTTTACGGTACTAAATGTTATAAAGTATAAGTATACGTGTGAATTAATAAAACGAGTAGTACTTAATATATTTACATCACCTTAGGCCCGTAAGTGGGATTTTCTTCCCGCTACGCGAGAAGAAAATCTCACTTCCTGGCCAAGGCAAGACGTAAAACTTTAGACAAACCACGGGCGGTAATTGGTAAAGCCCCAGACCGCATATTTATGCACGCACAAACACCTGCGATCTGGAGCATTTACAAATTCACCTCCCTAGGTATGTAATGTACTATTAATATCCCAGTTACGAGTAAGAAATAAATCCTGACACTTTTCTTGTATTATAATATAACGCATTGTTCTTGCATTATGTGCACTAATTGTTACTATTGTTACTACTGTAGTACCAATAATTGTTACTATTATACAATTACTAGCTGTTGCCCGCGACTTCGTACGCGTGGATTTGTATATTGGTGGTTATATATTCTACATTCGCTTAGAACATTATGCAGCAAAATATTGCAGTAGGACGGTTAATCATTTGTTAATTATTAATATTGTACAACGCATGAGACTACCTACCTTTCACAACCTACGAAGTTTCTAGCCCCTAACTAAATAAAATTGTTCTCGACATAATCCCTCTCAAACCCCTTAGAAGATTTTCATGTCCTCTATTTACCTAACTACCTATTTACGAAGTTTAAGTAAATAAAATTTGAACCCTGTATAAACTTTCAACCCCTTTTAAACCATTTTAGGGGATGAATTTTAAAAAACGCTGAAATTACTTTTCTTGTATTCTAATAATATGCCTCTGTACAAAGATTCAAGCCCGTTCTCACAAAAATGTTTGAACTCCATACAAACTTTCCACCCCTTTTTCACCACCTTGAGATATAAATTTTCAAAAACGCTGAAATTATTTTTTTTTCGTTTTAAAATAACACCTTTTTATGAAGTTTCAAGTTCCTAGCTTAAAATAAAATTTGTACCCTGTACAAACTTTCAACCCCTTTTTAAACCTCTTAGGGGATGAATTATACAAAACGCTGAAATTATTTGTATTGTCTTCTAATAATATCCCCAAATACAAAGATTCAAGTCCCGCGCTCAAAAAAGTTTTTGATATTCATACAAACTTTCAACCCCTTTTTTACCACCTTACGGGATGAATTTTCAAAAACGCAGAAATTAATTTTCTTGTATTTTAATAATATATCTTTTTACGAACTTTCAAGTACCTAGCTTAAAATAAAATTTGAACCACATACAAACTTTCAACCTCTTTTTAACCCTGTTAGGGGATGAATTTTACAAAACGCTGAAATTACTTTTCCTGTCTTTTAATAATATCCCCAAATACAAAGATTCAAGTCCCGCGTTCGAAAAAATGTTTGATATCCATACAAACTTTCAACCCCTTTTTTACCACCTTACGGGATGAATTTTCAAAAACGCAGAAATCAGTTTTCTTGTATTTTAATATTATATCTTTTTACGAACTTTCAAGTACCTAGTTTAAAATAAAATTTGAACCACATACAAACTTTCAACCTCTTTTTAACCCTGTTAGGGGATGAAATTAACAAAACGCTGAAATTACTTTTCCTGTCTTTTAATAATATCCCCAAATACAAAGATTCAAGTCCCGCGCTCGAAAAAATGTTTGATATCCATACAAACTTTCAACCCTTTTTTCACCACCTTAGGGGATGAATTTTCAAAAACGCTGAATTTAGTTTTCTTGTATTTAAATTTAATATTTATTTGTAAAGTTTCAAGTTCCTAGCTTAAAATGAAATTTGCACCCCAAGACGAACTTTCATCCCCTTTTTAACCCCCTTAGGGATTGAATTTCCAAAAACGTCGCAATTACTTTATTTTGTAATCGGCTATTATGCCTTTCTAAGAAGTTTCAAAGCATTTGTAATGGATTCAATCTTTCAACCCCTTTTTAACCCTATTAGGGGATGAATTTTCAAAAACGCTGAAATTACTTTTCTTGTCTTATAATAATATCCCCATATACAAAGTTTCAAGTCCCACACTCACAAAAATATTTGATCTCCATACAAACTTTCAACCCCTTTTTCACCACCTTGGGGGATGAATTTTCAAAAACGCTGAAATTAGTTTTCTTGTTTTTTAATATAATACATTTTTACAAACTTTCAAATTCCTAGCTTAAAATAAAACTTGTACCCCATACAACCTTTCATCCCCTTTTTAACCCCCTTAGGGGTTGAATTTTTCAAAATCGCTTCTTATCTCTTGTACACTTTATAAATGCAACCTAGTGTGCAAATTTCAACTTTCTAGCTTGTGTAGTTTTGGCTCTGCGTTGATGAATCAGTCAATCAGTCAGTCAGTCAGGACACTTGCATTTATATATACGAGGGGCGTTCAATAAAAAGTGAGAATGAGTATGTTATATACAACTTTTATTAAATGTTATTTTATTTTTCGACATAGTCACCTTTTAGCATAATACACTTAGTATATCTTTTTTCTAAACTTAAAATTCCATTTCTAAAAAAAGGTTTCATCTTGAGTACTTGAAAAATCTTGTACTGCAGCGACTACCGCGTCGTCGTCTTCAAATTTCTTGCCTCTTAGGTATTTCTTCAATCTCGGAAATAGGTAGAAATCACTAGGGGAGAGGTCTGGTGAATACCGAGGATGCTTAAGGATATCAAACCCAGCATCACGTATTGCAGCCATTGCAACGGCGGACTTGTGTGCCCGTGCATTGTCCTGATGGAACAACACAATTTTCGAGAGTTTACCTCGCCGATTTTCACGGATCTAATTGCGCAATGTTGCTATTTGTTTGGCATATAAAGAGCCCGTAATAGTGGCTCCATGCTCGAGATACTCAATCATTACGACCCCTTTACCATCCCAAAAAACAGAGCCCATGACCTTACCGGCAGATGGGCCCACCTTGAATTTCTTCGGAGTTGGAGATGATGGCCTTTTCCATGTCATAGACTGCAGTTTCGTTTCAGGGTCGTAATGATGGAGCCATGCTTCGTCCATTGTTATAAATCACGCCAAAAAAAGTTCCCGGTCTTGCTGTATCAGGTCCAAAGCTTCTTGACAAATCTCGACTCTAGTTTGTTTTTGCGTGTCAGTAAGCATTCTGGGTACCCAACGCGCTGATACCTTTTTCATACCCAAGGGTTCATGTAAAATATTATGCACGCTCCCCGTTGAAATCTTTACATTTTCAGCAATAAAACGAACCGTGACACGACGATCCGCCAAAACTAAGTTTTCAACTTTTTTCACAATTTCTTCAGTTACTGCTGTAGTAGGGCGTCCGGAGCGGGGGTGATCCATGGTCGATGTTCTTCCACGTCTAAATTCGGCGCACCAACGTGCGACTGTCGAATACGGAGGAGCATTAGACCTTAAAGTGTCCCGTAAATCTAAATTGACTTGGTCCATAGAAAAAAATTTCAAACACAATTTGATAACGGCGCGCAGTTCAATTTTCTCCATTTTCGCTAACGTACTCAATAGCATCGCAAAGAAATCGCCGTATTTTTTTTTTTAAACAAAGATCAGTTAGTTTTTTTTTCATGGCAATCAGCTAGGTAGATTAGCTTTGTCGGCCAGTATTTACTTTCCTAATATTTAAAGAGTTTGCATCTCATTCTCATTATATATTGAACGCCCCTCGTATAGATTGTCAAGAATAAAACGAGCAACCTTAGCGTCTAATTACTCGTACGGGCCTATTTCATTAGGAACTATATATATTCTAGGTAAAATATTAGAGCGCCTCCTTCATCCTAAGCTGCTTAAGAAAATTAAAATTGATGACGCGCAATTTGGTTTCCGTCCCGGTCTCTCAACAGATGCCTCTATTTTCAGCCTAAAAACATCGATCTATGCATGCTTTTCAGAACTCACGCATTTGACCTCGTCAACTATGAAATCCTGTAGGCGAAGTTACGTGCGTCCCGGGTGTCTAATGGAGTGATTAATCTGCTGAGATTCTGGTATGAAAACGAGCTTTATCAAAACTTTTTGCTTGAGTTACGAACGCAATCGGTTAAGTACTAAGAGAACACGGAGTGAGAACTGTGGTGTATTTGGACAATTCTTTAATTGCTGTCCACAATCCACATGCTCTCATATTCCACATACTAGTAAAATATGGCTACGCTAAAAGAAATTAAACTATAACCAAAAATAAATGCTGCAAAATGCTTTGAGATTCAGAGCGACACGACAGCCGGACTGTAGTAGCATACGAGTAAGTACGTGTCTTATAAGTGATAATGATAAATGAAGACTCGATCGAACATGCTTATAGATTTAATATCAGTTTCGGGATATGATTCAGATTCAGCTACCTCTATCTACCTAGTTCCAGGAACATATAATGTCAACCGACCACCTTTCAACGGTTCAAATATTTTCTACCACCACAATGCATTGGAAGTTTGGTGTTGGTGACGTAGTTTTTTGATGTTGCTACCAAAGGAACTGCTACCGAATACGTTCTAATTGCGTTCACGTGCTGGCTTCACGGACAACAGTTGAATGAAAACTTTGTTAAGTACATTAGGCCAGTTTTAGAGCAACACCAACTACACCAAGATCACAAGATGGAAGCATTAAGGGGGCAGTGTCCATCAAGAGTACATTGTCGCGCGCCAAAAATGTCAGAAGTTACTTCTTACAAGCGGTCCAACTTACTTAGCGGAATAGGATAAATCATACTTTAACCTCATTAAAATACCACCAGTTTCGGGGAACTTTGTTGGTATCCGGTGGTATTAAATCCGATAATTCTGGTTTATTTGAGTTTAATTTTATGTGGTCAAACATGTTCTAAAACAAACAAAATGATGATGTTTGGTTAGTAAAATGGAACAATACAAAGTGAAATAAGTAATATATTGGTATGTTATTGTTGAAAGTCTCTCAATTATTTTTATCATTTAAAGATAAACAAACCAGTAACTTCTCCAATTAGTTTGATTATACCAGATTATATTTATGTACAATGTGTTTGGACCAGGGATGTTGCGAACATCCGCATCCGCATCCGCAACCGCGGAACTTCCGCATTATTTTCAACATCCGCATCTGCATCCGCATCCGCATAAAATCGATGCGGAGCTTATGCGGATGCGGATGTCGAACAAGTCGGTACAGGAACGTCTTAGCGGCGGCGTAAGTGCTAGCTAATTTCGTCATTACCTATCACGAAATCGTCTAGATCCAGAAAAGTCGGCCAAGTTACTGTTTATTAAATATAACGCACTATATTCTTGCTCAAATACTAAACGTTTCGTTTTTTTTAATAAAAAAATATTAAAAATGTAATATTTGACGTTTTCTAAGTACCTAATCTTGACATCCGCATCCGCATCCGCATCCGCGGATGTGAGCCTTTAAATATCCGCATCCGCGGATGTCAAAAAATCGGCATCCGCAACATCCCTGGTTTGGACAGCTGTGGATGTGCGTCAGCTACTACTACGCTCGTCTTTGGCGCCGGTGATTTTTCTGTTCCCGTGTAAGTGAGAAAAAGGTAACTACACTCTCGATATTCTTACTTTAAGTATATTGCATTAAAAAAATGCACGGAAAGTATTTTGCGTAACGCACTGAAAGATAATTATCTTTAACCGACTTCCAAATCTCAAAAGAGGAGGTTCGCAATTCGGTTGTATGTTTTTGTTTGGTGCGCCGCGGGCACCTACACGCATTGACTAGGTTGGCCATAGCTGCGCAATGTTCAGGTTTCCGCATCGATACAACATTTCATTGATTTGTTAGACAATTTTCACAAAAGCATATTTTCATAGTAGCGAATTTTCACATCGCATTTTATCACGATCGGAAATTTCATGTCATTTTTAATGCAGCGATTTTCCACGTAGCGTTTTTCAATGCTCGTATATTTTACCAGTTGATCATTATAATACATAATTTGAAATAAAATTAGCAAAAAGCAGAGCTTTGTAAGGGCTCGCGGAGTTTTTCTACCTAAACGTACCGGACCTCGACTTTGATCCAATCCGATGCTTGTTTCATGTTCGATCGAGTGGGTACGTAATAAGTCCGTTAAGAACGCAGCTATAAGTGAGAGCAAGAAAGAAATGTACTAACCGGACCCCGGTTGCTGTCCGGTACGCCTGTCTGTCACAGCTTTTACTTTGTCCATTAAAAACGTGTCCAGACGACAAAATCATATTGCCAATATCATCCACACGTAATATACAATTTCATAAGTGCTTATTACATCCTAGACGGTCGCCCAGTACTTTTTGTAAGGAAGACAACTGGCTTTCCTACATAACGTTGGGTCAGCGAACTCAGCGAGCCAATGTCCTTGAATTTAATTTTTGCGTCCACACCACACAATTGAGCGAAAAACTATCCCGTCTGGATACCTACTGGCCACCAGGTACACTGTTCCACTAGGTACAGCCAGGGTTAAGCATCAGCTCTATCTTGGGTACTAATCTCCTAAGTGCTCATCAAGACGAGTCGGATGACCAAAACAGCGTGTGCCTACGTTGCACCTAACCTGAGTTCCAATAAGCACAGCCCGGATTCAGCATCAGCTTTATCTTGGGTACTACTCTCCTAAGTGCTCATCGAGACGAGTCGGATGATCAAAACAGCGTGTGCCTATGTTGCAACAAACCTGAGTTCCACTAGGTATTGCCAGGGTTCAGCATCAGCTCTATCTTGGGTACTGCTCTCCCAAGTGCTCATCATGATGAGTCGCATGTCCAAAACAGCGTGTGTCTACGTTGCAATTAACCTGAGTTCCAATAAGCACAGCCCGGGTTCAGCATCAGCTTTATCTTGGGTACTACTCTCCTAAGTGCCCATCGAGACGAGTCGGATGACCAAAACAGCGTGTGCCTATGTTGCAACAAACCTGAGTTCCACTAGGTATTGCCAGGGTTCAGCATCAGCTCTATCTTGGGTACTGCTCTCCCAAGTGCTCATCATGATGAGTCGGATGTCCAAAACAGCGTGTGTCTACGTTGCACCTAACCTAAGTTCCAATAAGCACAGCCCGGGTTCAGCATCAGCTCTATCTTGGGTACTGCTCTCCCAAGTGCTCATCATGATGAGTCGGATGTTCAAAACAGAGTGTGTCTATGTTGCATCAAACCTGAGTTCCAGGTAGGTACAGCCAAGGTTCAGCATCAGCTCTATCTTGGGTATTGCTCTTCCAAGTGCTTATAAAGACGTGTCGATTGACTAAGACAGCGTGTGCCTGTGTTACACCAAACCTGAGTTCCACTAAGTACAGCCAAGGTTCAGCATCAGCTCTATCTTGGGTACTACTTTCCTAAGTACTCATCAAGACGAGTCGCATGACCAAAACAGCGTGTGCTGTTGTATAAAACCCGAGCTCCACTAGGTACTGTCAGGGTTCAGCATCAGCTATCTTGGGTACTTAAGCGGTCTACCCAGTGATCACATGACGAGTCGGATGTCCAAAACAGAGTGTGTCTATCTATATATGTTGCAGTTACATACAAGTTGCAGTCGTGTACGTATCGGCCCTAGGTCACTGAAATTTGTAATATGACTTTATTTATAATTTTAGCAGTTCCAAGCAATAGTAACACTAAAAGCGCCAGTCATTAATTACGTAAGAAAATTTTGCCAGTTTCTGACCCTCTCCCTCCCCTAGAAATAATAAGAATAAGCTGACCCCCTCCCCCCTCCCGCCCCTATATTACCATATATTACGTAAAAATCTAAAGGAAAAAATGAGTAGGTACACGTTTGGTTTGTTTTAGTGTTTATTTTAACGAGAGAAATTTTATCCTGAATATTAATACTATCGATTAGTATAATAAAATAGGGTGTGTGTGTTTTTTTTTTAATTTTAGTTGGTTCGAGTCCCGGGCGAGGCAAGCGAGTTTTAGAAAATCTTTGAATGCAGTTTTGTTTCTTTTTAAAAATAAAGGAATGTCTCCTTTAAGTAAAATGAGCTAGCTCAAGGATTTAAGGTAGTTTCCCTCCAGGGCCCGAGTTAACTTTCCACACTGTATAATTTTTATACAATTATACAAGGAACTTCAATTAAGCGTATTCATTTTAGAATGTAAACGTCATGTTTCATTTTGAGTAAAAATATTAAATATTCACTACACTGGCAACATTTATAAGAAATGGCGGCTGACGAAACTTTGGATTTTTGTATTTACGATTACGTAAAAATATCACATTAAACTCGATACTTACGCGTGAAATGTAATGTCAGTAGGTTTGTTTTTATGATATGATGCGTTGTGACACCCATTCACTGCACAAACAACCATCTTTCCAGTGTTTTTGATTTTTAAACGGGAGGTGTACACAAACCGATTTGACCTTGAGAACTGCCAGTGCGGTTCGAATACGGTGACACGAGTGCGACGTGACGTCGCACTTGAAATGGCTTCACATGGTATGTACGAACACTCCATCTGTGCCTTATAAATCTATGTGTGTGCCTATGTACGATTTTACTCGAAACCCGAATATCTTCTTGGAGTTCACGGAGTGTACCAATTTTTTTTTGAAATGGCTTCACTTGGTATGTACGAACACTCGATCTATGCCTTATAAATATATGCCAGAGCATAGTAAAAAGCCCAGTAACCCTTCTTGATTATATGCAGTATGGGTCTATGCCTTACACGCGTTTCCGTCAAACAGAAAAACAAAATGGCGGACTATAATATCTGTTATTTTACCGTATTTAACATTTTTTTTTATTAAAACAATCTGCGCTGCGCGCAGTCTAACAATTGTTTGTCCATACCTCCTTATTGGGCAATGTACTAGTGAATAATTTTTATACTTTTGTGATCCAAAACTGCTTGTTTTTGTTTTTTCCAGATGACGATTTCGGGGTCCTTCGGTTACTTTTTTTAATTGTTGCATCATCGTAGTCATTCTCATTAATACTTCTCTTTAACCCGTTCCCAGTTATTTTACAGTTCTGTAATAATTACAAAATAGTTATTTGTCTGACAACGGAGCAAGCAATGTCTTATTTGTCTAGCTGTAGGTACTGCTAATTTTTAAACCCGAGCTACTGAAACATTTCTAAAATTTGTTAAAAGTGGAATCTTGAGCATTACGACTTTTCTTATCAAGATCCCCGAATCTCACTCCCTGTGATTTCTTCTTCCATAAGAAGAAATCACAGGGAGTGGGACTTGATCCCCATGGATGGGATATACTTACCAGACAACGAAAATTTTAAGAAAAGTTCATTTGGAAACAATGAAGAGGGCCCGTCAATTTATAGGGTACACTGGGTACAACAAGGGCATGACTTCGAGTAACTAACTGTAAATTTAGTACGTCCCTATAAATAAATGTATTGTTTTATTTTGTGCCGCATTATTGCAGGTCAAACATGTAAACAATTAATCATATTTCTATATCTTACTGTAAACAATATACCTACCACTTATCGAACGTCGTACTTAATGTATGGGGCCGTTTAAAATTAATATTTTGGATATTTTTAATTATATTTTAAAAAGTTATTGATGTAATTTTACTCATTGGATAACGTACTTTCGATGTCAGTTTAAATTCTATCGATATCTGTTATATCATAGAGAAAAAAATACATCTCACAATCTTATTATATTTCTCTATGGTTATATTTACGGAATAATCGTATAAACACTTTGCAGCAGCACTTTGCAGTTGCTTTGTAAATTGCAGACTTGCAAACACTGAGCTAAGCCGCGGACGGACAGATGGACAGACAGACAGACGTGGAAGAATTATAAGGGTTCCTAGTTGACCACATAAACCCAAATCCTCAAAATACAAATATATCATATACAATTGTTTATAGATTAGATGACTCACCTTTGACCTGAAAAAGGGAAAGCACATAGGTTTAGTTTCATGCACATAAGCAACTTGAGATTATACATCATCTCCTGGGGCTAAGAGTAAGCGTTAGTCCGTTGGATGGTATGGAATATGTAATTTAATTTTTCTCAAAAATGGACGGCAGAGTCGACGTTTCCGGTTAAAAAATAGGTCGCGAAGTGCGTAGTTTATGGTTATTCAAAAAATTAAAAAGTTTAAAACATTGCAGTCTCGATTTCGGGACTGCAATGTTGCATACAAATTCCATTATTTGTCGAGTTCCAAACTTTTTAAAAGTTGAAATGGCTATATCAAATGAAGGCATAGGTCCATTAACAGCCAAACAGATGATCAGTAGGTAGTTATTATTATAATGTTGGTACCGCGACTATTTAGGTGTCTCAAATAGGTTGGCGAATTTTCAGCAGAAATATACACTTTTTTTTTAAAGGCAAAGTAAATCTTTTTAATGGTTTTACTTTTTTCTGTGCAAATTAGACCATTGCTTCTGTAAAATATTTCTATTTCTTGCACCATTTTTGAGAAAAGCACTATATTTATATGACTCGGCTGGAAGGCTACTTGCTGGCTTCGGATTAAATTAAACGGACTCCCAAGGTCGTCCGTTTAAAACGAATCCTCAGCCAGCAAGTAGCTACTTCCAAGCTTCGACAATAATGTACTATTACACGGAGTCACGTTCAAAATGAATCAAACTAGAGACATTAAGAGCCAACAGGACGGTCATTTCTCCATACAAACGTACTCTACTGTTTCATCCGTGGTTTTAAAAGCTAGATCAATGATTTTTTCAACACAGATTGTTATTGTCAATACAGCCCTTCAAACATGGCCAAAATGGCCTAATTTATTTTGCCGCAATGAGAGGTGTGGTATTCAAAACTGATACCAGTTAGCCAAAAAAGCAAAACAGTCCGACACAGATAATTTCATAATCATTCATATTTACAAATTTGGTTATGATTAGTTAAGTTTTGGAGAAGGAAACAGTCGAGTACGAAACCTCGATTCTACAAATTTATACGCAAGATTTTTCGCCTAAGCTGCAGTTGTCCCTATCGCACTAATTTTAGGGGCGGAGTCAAGTTTCTAAATACGTACACAGACAGAAAAGTCAAGCTTTCCTCATGGACCAACTACTTACGTATGCACAACTAGTTGTACCATCAAAAATATGTATTCCTAATGGAACAACTAGTTGTGCATACGTAGTTGATTCATGAGGAAAGCTCTCTAACCATTCTTTATAACACAACTACAGTCAAAAGAGGAAATAGATAGCTTTCATATTAACGACCTCTCTAGATATTGACAATGATAATGGCAAAACTTCCGTGAGACAAATACATATTAAATATATTAGAAACGGGTCAATCACGAGCGTTTTTCGACTTAAAATACGTGAGTGACCCGTTTCTAATATATTTAATAATGATAATGGCCACTTTTTTCACTTATCTTTGCATAATAATATTAAAAGTAATTATAAACGTCATGATCATAAATAACATTTCTTTTGTTCTAAGAAAGTGGTTATTCTTATGAGCTAAATAATTATTGTTAATTATGCAAAAGTATAATATAATATATCCAGACTGCAAGCATGTCTTCGTCAGAAGACGAAGCAATTACATTCGTCGATAATAAAGGTGGGAAGGTATCGTTATTCCGCGACTATCAGTACCATTTGATTCGAAAGTACAAAAGTGGTGCATCTATACTGCGATGTTCTAAATGTCGTAAAAATAACTGTCGAGGAAGCATAACTATTAAAATAAGTATTGGTGTAGTAATATAATATTTACTGTAAGAATGTTAAAATCAATTTTGTTTTACTAATAAAGTTTGAATTATTTGTTTTAGGACTCGAAAGTTATAAATTCTTGTTAGAATTGTCAAAAGAGGTTTGGCGCCAGAGTACTGGCCGTATTTTGTTTATTCTGTAATTTCATACTTAGTTTTTAAATTGTGTTTTAAAATACTCTTCTATCAAGTGTCATGCGTAACTGTCTGTTTTTTCTTGTTCTTTGTCAATATTTTACATAGTAAATTACGTCTATTTTATTATTGAACATCTTTATTATTTACAATATCAATGGGACTCTCTGCGTTACAAGTTAACGATGTTATGTGTGTGATAATATCGGGTTAAGGGCCGTCGCGCAACCATAACTGCGTTATGCCCATAGTGTGAATAATTTAGAAGATAGTGTTGGCAAAATGAGTGAAAATGCAACTTCGAGTTGTAGCAACAGTGGTTTGCCATCTATAGAAAAACTGGATGGTAATTCCAATTACGCAACATGGAAGTTTGTGATGGAACTGTGTTTGGTCCACGAGAATTTGTGGGACTACACGAGTGCTACTCCTGCAGCCACCGACGTTTCAGGTACGAAACGGGCCCAAAGAGCGTGTGCAAAGATTTGTCTTATGGTCCGACCCCATTGTCTAGTGCAGCGGTCGGCAATCTTTTAGCAGCCAAGGGCCACATAGTAGTTAACGAAGTTGACGCGGGCCGCACTTTGTTAATATTTATGACTAGACTGTCGTGTGTCAATATTACATACAAAATAGCCAGGGAGGCTCGCGGGCCGCAAGTGGCGGCCCGCGGGCCGCGGGTTGACGACCGCTGGTCTAGTGCATGTCCGTACAGCAAAATCTGCTAAGAAAGCTTGGGAAGCATTAATGAATGCATTTGAAGACAAAGGTCTGAACAATCGCTGCCGCCTATTGTCAAAGCTAGTGAGCTTGAGGCTGGAACAATTCTCGTCGGTTCGAGATTATGTGACATCTGTCATGGCGACGTCACAAGAGCTGTTAGATTTAGGGAAGGAGATTGATGATGAGCTACTAGCAGCTTTACTTCTTCAAGGCCTTACCCCAGAGTTTCAACCGATGAGGTTGGCCATAGAATACAACAACATTAGTTTAACTACCGATTATGTGAAAACCATGCTGTTTCAAATGGAAGATACCTTCGCAGCAGGCTCCAGCGAGAAGGAACCAACATCTGCGCTGCTAACAAAGAAGCATAAGGGCAAGAGTGCACCTAAATGGAAGACCAAAGGAAAGGTCAAATGCTTCATTTGTGAAGGACCTCATAAGGCACAGGAATGTCCAGAGAATCCGAAAACGAGGAAGGAGGCACTGCAAGCCTATGCACTTGGTACAGCGATGAATCCACACGCAAATGACTGGGTCATAGACTCGGGAGCGTCTTCACATATGTCGCATCGGAAATCTTGGTTCAAAAACTTAAAAGACTCTAAGAAACCCTTGAGAGTGACATGTGCAAATGGTAATGAGATACTTGGCGAAAGTGAAGGTACGGTAGTTTGTGAATCTATAGATTTAACTATAAACAATGTAACTTATGTCCCTGAATTAGCCTTAATGAATGCCTGAATTAGAATTAGCGAAAAAGGGACACGTGGTGGTATTTACTGAAAAAGGGTGTGACATCTTTAAGAGTGATGAATGCGAGATTAGAGGTAAGACTGTAGTGAAAGGTGTGGAAGAACGAGGCATTTATAAAATAAAGTGCTGTTCACAGGGTTCTGCGCTTTCATCTGCAACTGCAAGTGACCAGCTGATGCAGTGGCATCGGAAGATGGGGCATCTCGATATGAAAAACCTCAAATTACTCAGAGATAAGATGGCAACAGGAGTAACTTTTCCTAACACTTTATCTAAACTTGAGTGTATACCTTTCATCATGGGAAAATAGACAAAACAACCCTTTATAAAAAAAATAAAGCGACGCGAAGCACTGAGGTGCTAGGTCTGGTACATTCAGACGTCTGCGGACCTATGGAGGTTCCTTCAGTCAACAAGGCCCGATACTTTTTAACGTTTATTGATGATTTTACTCGAATAAGGTGAAGTGTTTGAAAAATTTACGGAGTTTAAAGAGTTTGCTGAGAATCAAAGTGGGAAGAAACTGAAGATCCTTTGCACAGATAACGGCACAGAGTTTGTCAATAAACAGATGGACAACTACTTGAAAAAGTTCGGGATACAGCATCAACTGACAGTTGACTACACGCCAGAACAAAATGGCGTCGCCGAGCGCGCAAACAGGACGATATGCGAAAAAGCAAGAAGCGTGCTGCATGACTCCGGTTTGACTCTGACACTACTTTTTGCTTGGACAGAAGATAACTTTTTAGTTTAACTTTAAAAGACTGTAAAGAAGTTAGTTGCTTAAAAGGTGGTGGCAGGTAGTTCCAGCATTTTGTGGCGGTATACTTAAAACTGCCACGAAATGCTGCAGTTTTGTGTTTTGGACACATGAGTAGAGTGGATAATCTTTGGCGCTGCAAAAACCGGAGCTTCTCATGCAGTTATCGAGGTGCTTGAGACTTCACAATACCGAACAGTAGGCAAGCAAAGTGAAGTGAAGGATGGATGGCAAACGTGCTCGGAGTGGAGCATGTGTGAGATAGTCGATGGCTGGTGGCAGTCTGCAGTCTGCACCGTGCAGTCCACACGGTTTATGACCGCGACCGCACGAAATGGGGACAAATTACAAGTGGTCGCAATCCTCAGCAATGATAAAACGAGAAAGATGAAGATACGTCTCAGTGAGGCTGGTGCTAGTACGACAAGAAAACCATTAAAGGGAAGCCATAGCAGTCCATTATGTCTAGCAAATTTCAAGGATATTTAAAGATAAGCCATGGAAAGCATGAGAAAACAGAGTCACAGAGCGATACAGATCGGATCGAAAGTCATTGGGACCAGTGGTGGCAGCATGGTTCCATTTTTATCGCCTGTCATTATGCCTGTCACTTTCGTACTTACATACTTGTTAGAACGTGATAGGATGCGGTGACAGGTGATAAAAATGCGACCGTGCTACGAGCGCTGGTAACCCCTTAATGCAAGCCAGTTACTAGGAAAAGTAAGTTATTATATCCTATATTCATTTACAAACGCGACCCTATTTTACTCACAACCTATTCAAAACTATACGTAGATTACGTAGTTCACTTACCACCATTCAGGATTAATCAAATTTTCGTGAAAAAACAACAAATTAATGATTTTTCTGTAGAAACTTGAAAGTCAAGGTCACGCCGATTTTACGCCGAAAACACGCCGCCGCCGGCGATTTTTTGGAAAACGCCGCCGCCGATCGTTTTTTAATCGGCGCACACGTCTACTCCCAGCCTGAAGCTCGCCCTTCGGGCTCGCTTGACACAGTTTTTGTATAGGATTTTGCTTGGTTCGTCAGTCAGCCGCATGCCAAATCTCAGCGCGCTCGGACCAACTTGAAAAAAAAAAAGTCTGCCATTTTGAAAATATTTATATGCAATTCCATTACTCTCGAGGCCCTCTATGACATTTGGTCGAGCAACCCCACCCATCTCGCACCGTTTAAAAGCTGCCATACAAAATAAAAATTGCCATTTTTTCCGCCATCTTGGGTTTTTTCCAAAAATAATTTTTTTCATAGGAATTTAGAGGCCTCTATCTCCTGCCATGCCAAATCTCGGCGCGCTCGGACCAACTTCAAAAATCTAAAAAAAAAGTCGGCCATTTTGAATTTTTTTCAATGCAGTTTTATTTTCCTAGAGGCCCTCTATGACATTTGGTCGAGCACCCCCCACCTATCACGCACCGTTTAAAAGTTGCCATACATAATAAAAGTGCCCAGTTTTTCCGCAATTAAAACATTTTTCAAAAAAAGAAATTTTCATAGGAATCTAGGGGACCTCGAGTTTCCGTGACCAAAATTTCAGCGCGCTAGGACAAACTTGAAAAAATTAAAATAAAAAAGTCGGCCATTTTGAAAAAAAAATGGCGGCGTCAAAAACTGCCAGGGTCCCTCTATGACATTTGATCGAGCATCCCCCACCTAGGTCCGACCATTTGGCCGGGCCGTCAAACATTTTTCTGACCGGAAGCGGTAGACCAAAAGTCGGAATTTTCTGGAGGTCACCCAGCCGCCCTCTATACGACCGTACCAAAGACAAATACCCCACGAACCTCCTTCTGGGAGAACAATTATGTCAATCAATCATCGGATTGCGGCTTTATATCAAACAGAGCACAGTGTACCGCCGGAACCACTTTTCTCCTCTCCCTTTTTGGGGGGAAATCAAAAGTTAATATCCAGGTTAAGACTTCAGATCAATTAAGTATGATCCAAGGAACAATTGTGTCAAGCGGCATCGCCTGGGACAAAAGGGACAACTCAGTGCACTAACTTCCCCATTAATTAACTTTCTCCCTTAAATATTTTTTTAAATATTGAACCTACCGAATTTTTTTGTAGAACATTTAATGTAGAAAATTGGATGTAGATTACTTATGCTTCAGAACATTTTTTGCTACAGGCCACCGTTTACGTGTTATTAACAAAAAATATTAACAATTGATTATAATTAACTTTCTCCCTTAAATATTTTTTGAAATATTGATCCCAGCGAAAAAGTGTACAGAATATTTAATGTAGAAAATTTTATGTAGATTACTTATGTATCAGAACATTTTTTTCTACAGGCCACCATTTACGAGTTATTTACAAAAAAATATTAACAATTGATTATAATTAACTTTCTCCCTTAAATATTTTTTTAAATATTGATCCTAGCGAAAAAGCGTATAGAATATTTAATGTAGACAATTTTATGAAGATTACTTATGTATCACAACATTTTTGCTACAGGTCACCGTTTAAGAGTTATTTATAAAAAAACTACAAAGGGACCTTTAAATCCGATTTAAGTTTTCTAGCACAACATGACTGATCAGTTCATCAGCGTCACATAACATAAATTGACCTCCGCATTGGATAGACAGCAACATTGACTGTTCCAGTATTCAAAGAAACTTAATTGCTAAATTGGGAATCAAAACAACTAAACATGTGCCAGAATCCCCAATTTTAAACTACTACGTTTTTTGCTTATCGATGTCAATATCGTAAGCGCCATCGGCAATAAGGTCCCTTTTTATAGATAATAGCACAAATTATAATTATTTAGTGTAAGTTAGGTTTAACTAATGGCATTCTAATTAGTGGGTAGTGATTGAAAATATGATCAGTGTTTACCCGAATATTTGTTAATTAATCTGTCGGTACTCGCGAAAATGACCCTTCTCTCCTACCCGCCAATTCTAATGATAGAAAAGTTTAAATATAACGTACCATGTGGCGGAAGACTCATTCTCGCTTGGCGCTGGAACGAGTAACACTAAATTTAGCACGAAGGTTACTGCTTGTGAACTTAAGATTGTTTAAAAGTGTACGTAGAAGTAAGTAGTTGGAGTAAATTAAAAGTTAATGATTGTACCAAGGACTTTGATTCATCACAACTGTGATTCTCTTTTATTTTTAATTGAGAAAAATGGATCTGTAGAATCTGTAGTTATTATTAGGTACTTGGTAGTTTATCTTAGTAGGTATTAAGTAGTTTAATTTTTAGTTAGTACATAGTATGATAATTATTGAGGTAGCATCAAAATAAGAAAATAATCATATTTGTAGCAGGTTTTCAGAGCCGAACATGTGACAGTCTCCTATTTGCAAGCGTCCATAGGCTGCGTTTGCCACCAAAGTGACGAAGTATAAAAACTATCTGCATTTTTGAAATTCATAATTGATTTATGAATGATAAATGAATGACATGTTTTTCTTAAGAAGCTAAACCACCTTCAAATATCCATGAACGTTAAACATTAATGAAATATTTCAAGGCCAACACTACCGTACCGCAACCCTACCGTTAAGTTTCACCACAAAATGTATGCAACATCGAATACATATTTAATTTCATACATAAATTCTTATGATAAGAATCTTAGCTCATTAATATGCATAGTAAAAATTTTAGATACATTTTTAAAGTACTTAATTAATGATGATATTGTTTTAATATTATTACTTAAGTAATTTTCCTATGGACTTTAATGATATTAATTTTACCACAATAAATTACGGTACAACTCGTACCAGTACCACTGCCTGTAATGAACATGTCCCATCCCTACGCCTACACGTGACGGCGCGCCATGTTTGGAACGACCAATCGCAACGCCGTGAGCACCCCTCCCGCACCTCACAGTTTGGTGATTTGCGTCGCGAACAAAATGGCCAATATTAGGTTTCTATAGGCGGTTTTCTGTGCAAATAAGGGTTGCCAGGCTTTTAAATAAAATAAGAAGGGAAGACTTTTAGCGATAACTCATAAACGGCTTAACTTATCAAGTTTGTTTTAATTTTGTTTGAATGAGTTTTTTAAGCAGTATTTTTAAGATTTTTTTCATATTTTTTGGATCGATTTTTCAAAAGTTAGAAAGAATAACCGTTTTTTGTTCTTTCTAAATGATTATTTCCGAAATGATTCACTTTATCAAAAAATGTTGTTTGCAGACCCCTATTTATTTTGAAAGACCTATCCAACGACACCCCACACATTTTTTGATAAAGTGAACATTTTCGAAAATAATCGCTTCTAACGAAACAAAATGTAGGTGAGCATTATTTTTTTCGTTTCAACCATATGATGTGGGATATCGTTGGATAGGTCTTTTAAAATTAATAAGGGTTTTAGAAAAACATTTTTTGATAAAGTGAATATTTTCGGAAATAATCGCTTTAAAAGATACACAATGTGTGTGAATTTTTTTTCATAGTTTCTAGTCTATAATGTGGGGTGTCGTTGGATAGGTCTTTTAAAATAGATGGGGGTTTTCTATAGACATTTTTTGATAAAGTGAAAATGTTCGGAAATAAACGCTTCGAAAGAAACTAAATGTGTGTGGCGATTTTTATTTCGTTTCAACCTTAATGTGTGGGATGTCGTTGGATAGGTCTTTTAAAATGATTAAGAGTTTTCAAAAACATTTTTTGATAAAGTGAACATTTTCGAAAATAATCGCTTCTAACGAAACAAAATGTATGTGAGGTTTTTTTTTTCACTTCAATCCTACGATGTGGGATATAGTTAGATAGGTCTTTTAAAATAAATAGGGGTCTTAGAAAAACATTTTTTGATTAAGTGAATGTTTTCGAAAATAATCGCTTTGAAAGAAACAAAATGGATGTGAATTTCTTTTTATCGTTTTAACCCTATAGTGTGGGGTGTCGTTGGATAGGTCTTTAAAAATTAATGGGGGTCTGCAAACAACATTTTTTGATAAAGTGTATCATTTCGGAAATAATAATTTAAAAAGAATAAAAACTGCTATTCCTTCTAACTTTTGAAAAATCGATCCAAAAATTATGAAAAAAAAATCATAAAAATAGTGCTTAAAGAACTCATTCAAACAAAATTAAAACAAACTTGATAAGTTAAGCCGTTTATGAGTTATCGCTAAAAGTTTTCCCTTCTTATTTTATTTAAAAGCCTGGCAACCCTTATCTGTGACCGGATTTTCTCAGGTAACCCTATGCCACTGTATTCGCAATAAAATTACCATCATTTTGATGTATAATTCAAGCGTCAGACAGATGAGTGCAATTAGGATTGTTCATTTTTTTTAGACCCCCATTTTTATTTTATTTTCTGAAAATATAGGTTAATTTAAGATACCAATTTGAATGATTTAGTAATTCGTGGCTCGGTTGAATATTTATAATTTATTGAAAATATAAGATACGACTTCTTGTAAATTACATGTCGTGGCTGATTGGATAAAGCACAAGCAACAACAAGCATTAAAAAATAGTTGTCATTGTCAATTGATTGTAATTGTCAACTGTCGACAATGTCAGTGTCACGCGTTTTTATAAATAATGTCGTCTCGAATACTCGTTTCATTTGAATCCCTGAATCAATAATTTCAAAATACGCTAAATTTGTGAAAGCTGATTCCAGAAATCTGCCTAAGTTATATAATATAACTTACGTTTTATTGAAATATATGTATCCATATAGCATCCAACTCCAACCATAAGTTGGCTGAAATCAGGGGAACAAAAATAGAAAATGTAAGTTACATCATATATTTTTTCACTGATTCGATTTTTAAGGAGATTGGATTCATAAAATTGTTACAAGCGTCCATTGCTAAGGTCGCTTAACACCCAGTGGATACTTTCTACCGGCTTGTCACCATTGTTTGGATATTGGATTAGGTACATGCTAATTTAGCTAATTATATTCTATTATTTCAGGTCATCGTGTGATTCCTATTTAGATACGGCTGTGTGATATGTAATGTACAAAGGAGATCATCGATTTGTTAAGGCACTTGGGCCCAGAACAAACTTGAGCATTTTGGATTGAAACGAACATTTACGTATAGTTGCTCTTTTATGGGCAACACATATTTCCTAAATTAATAAAAAAGTAGATAAACAAAAACATGTTTTATTATTCACAGATCTTTATTCACTTATATAAGTCTTGTCCACCATGATATCAGCAGCTTGAACTGCAACATGTACCTGGAAATTAGAAATTATATCTGTTCAAATAAGCAGTTTCAGGCTGCATTTTGAGTATGACCATGTATTCTTGTATATTCATTCTTTCTAGTAGGCACTTCTGTTTAACGGTTTGCCTTTAGATACTCTGGCTACATTACCACAGAAAATAAATAGGTCCCCACGACCCTACTAACAAAGTGAGCTTTTAAATAATTGTAGTAAATAATATTAATTAATACTTACATCGACGTGATCCTCACAGCAATACTATGTTAAACTTGAAGTAGGTAGGTAGGTATTCCATGTTTACTTCACGACACCATCTTTCACGTCGTAAGTAGGTCCTCGCGGATTCGAACTATTATTTTTGTGAATCATTCCCACACGTAGGAACAAGGTTTTTGATTTATATTAAGCAATCAAATCTACAGTTTAGGTATCAATTATAAATCAAATCGTAACAAACCAAGAGCGGTTTAACTGAAAATTAAACAACTGTACCGATATTCGGAACCTAAAGTAATATATTGAGAGTGGCAACACTGTAGTTAGTCGTATTGTCCTTTTCTAGCATATACGTCCATCTCTCTCCCACACCCCCACCACTTCAGGCAGTTGCGTTTGACAATTTTGACAGTTAGAAACAAACGCAAATTACCTCATTGGCTTGCTGTTTTTCCATCTGGAAGGTCGTGAAGCTAAACTGCTGGTGAGTTTTTGAATTTGTACCCCAGTTTAGCTGACTATATTGAAAAACAGTTTCTAACGGCTTTTGCCGTTCGAAATAAATATTTAAATTTAGTTGTCCGTTAAACTATCTAGCAAATAAAAATGATCCGGAATAGTGATGTGCAAGTGTTTTCAAAGGCTGCCTGCGCGCACCGTGGCTATGCCAATGAAAATACTAAAACACATGGTAGAAAACACATCGAGCTGGTAAAGCGTGCACGTGTCACCATTATAATTTAATTTTATTAAGTCTCTTCCGAGTCTTGTTAGTTTAAATCTTTGTGTGTGTATAATAACGGTTGAAATTATATAATACTTAAATGGTGATGTGTGGAGGTATACCCTTTCAAGTGATTTGTGTTTTCGAATACGAATGGATCGGATAGTTAATACGTGTTACGTAGAACCTACGTATTAAGGTAGAAGCTTATAGACGTGTAGGTTTTTTATCTGTCCTAGTATCTATCAGCAATTTATCTTTTTATCCCGTTCCGGGTTAATATAATATTGCAAAATTAATTTTTTGGTAATAAACTTGCTGATAAATAACGTGTACCCGAATAGGAGTCGACGATATTTCCGCTCTAAGGGACACAAGGTAACGAACAAACCTACATCGCAAACATTGCATTTATTTTTGTGGAAAGTGAGTACTTCGGCAGTACATAAACTTAAATCTGACATAGAGAGAGATTAGCATGGCTCTGCGCAAGAATGACATGCGAATTCGTGAAGTATTTCACTCTGTATCTATCAACTTATATCTCTCCAACTAGATCTTTGATTTATGTAGGTAGGTACCTACTTAAATATATAACTTAGCAGGTACTTACAGCTTTAAAGGTTAAGGAAAAGAACTCTTGCATGTAGGTGCTATATGTGCTTGTGTTATTTTGAATTTGAATAACTTGATTATTAATTCTATACGTAACTACATACAAGAGGGTCAATTCTTAAGCCTACTTACCTACCTACATAAATAGTACACTTAAATTAAACGTTTCAAATAAAATCGGAAGCCTGTGACATGGAAGGGCATTAACGATACGGGAATCTTTAGATTGATTCATTGACGAAGACGCATGGTTTGGTTCATATTGTCAAATTATATTAGTTAACTGTAGAGTTAAAGTTTAGTTTTGGCAAATCTGCGCGTCACCGTGAATGACACTTTCTAAAAGTGCCTGTTAAAGCCGGCGTAAAGCTTTTCACCTTGTCGAGCAAGGAACCCGCAACTTAGGGAATATTACCCATAAACTCAGGGTATTTGATTTGAATGATACTTATTCTTAAACTTACGTTTGTTATGGTTCCACCTGCTAAGGTGCGCCTAAGAGAATCTTTTATTCGTTCACAAACTAACGTCAAGTTATTTGTGATGAAACCAATATATTATGTACCTATCTAAACCTGCGCAAGGCTGCCATGTTTACACCTGCGTAAGGTGTGCCAAAAGAATCTTTGATTCGTTCACAAACTAACGTCAAGTTATTTGTGATGAAACCAATATATTATGTACCTATCTAAACCTGCGCAAGGCTGCCATGTTTACACCTGCGTAAGGTGTGCCAAAAGAATCTTTGATTCGTTCACAAACTGACGTCAAGTTATTGATGATGATATTATAACCTATGTAAGCCTGCGCAAGGCACGTCAGACATATTCATAGAAATATAAATGATATGGTCATAACACAGGCGTGCGAGTAGACCACAATCACAAAAATATTACAAAGATTAAGTTGTAAATATCTCTTTTTAGAGAATGTAAAAATGGTTTAAAATAATGTTTTGGGTAAAAATCAGTCGAAATAGGCAAGGCTTCGTTATTAGAGTTTTCATTTTTGTTTACCAATCTATTTCAAGGGTCCCGAACACCCTATTGGCTAAACCCGAAATTGGGCTAATTAACTGTGGTAAAAGTGAAAACTGCTTTCCATTTACATAACATTTCTAAAATTATAATAGGTAAAATAAAAACCTAAGATTCCAGGCCTATCTCGACTCATTTTTATTTTAAAGATGGAAAAAATCTTTGCACCCTAATATAAAATTGTGGTCTGGAGACGCTAAGCCTCATAACTTGGGTGGCATAGATAATACTAAGAGATTTAGTCACCTAATTTCGACTATAAGCCCAGGCAGAATATTGATAATTAGAATAAGGAGTGGTCAATCCTCCAAGGTCCATACAATCTGTGGACTCTAATTAAATCAGGCTCGGTAAGCTCACGACACGACAGAGCTTACGATTCCATTCTGAAATAAGCTATGTTTACAATATATATTACCCATGGTGTGAAACAAACAGCCTGCTCAAGGTGTACAAAGGGTCCGTTTAACGGCCCTATAAACATCTACAAACCTTTGAAGTCTAGGCCTGCTACAATATGACAGACTAGAAATAAATACATATGATCCCAATGTAAGAGCAGCTCACAGTTGCATAAATTATATTTGGCTGGAGAGCACTTGTCTTTCAGTTAACATGTTTACGAGTACCTACCTATGTACACGACATGACCAAGGTTACCTACCTTTTTACATAATTATTATATCCCTGACTGCCATGGTATATTAGGAAAATTATCATGTGCTGGCGGTGCTGCACAAGCATGTTTGAAATAAAATATACAAAACTGGCCTAACGGGCGTTTATGAATTATGTATTTTACACCCTTGTGTCTGTATTGTGACCCTGGAAGTTTTAAACCACCTGTATCGTAAGTGCTCCTATGCACGGATTAAGTTTATAATAAACTACCCATGCCCTAACCTCAAGGGCAAGTGCTTCTATGCACGGACCAGATACTGTTGTCACTTATTTCACTTATCATGACTTGTCATAGTTTGATACTACACGTTTAATAAATTTAAGACCGTGGAATGTACCCACTACAAAAGGTTTTTAAAAATAGTGACTGAATGGTTTGTACGAACGGTTCTAGCACAGTTTCTGGGCGGTCACGTCTAGGGCATGACCCTCTAGTTCTCAATTTATACAAAATTATAGCATTGTGATACTGTTCGCTTTGCACAATAAAATAGGGGAACAGGAGCACGCCTTGCGAAAAGGCGAAGCTATTTTGAAACGCAAACCTTTCAAAAATAGATTGAAATATATAAATAATTATGTTTTTGGTGTGGAACATGTAATTGTACACCCAAACAAATGCAATCATTTATTATATGTTAGCAAAACTCTGCCAAAGTGTTAGTCTGTCTCTACAGTGTATCCTGAAGGCATGAATGCACATGAATCTCTTGAAACATGGTGGATTAACTAATTTACACCCCGTCTGTGTCTTGCTCCTACCAAATCCACAAGTTGAGGACCTCAACCTATCTAGGCACCCTTCTTGCTCGAGACCTGAAAAAAAAAATAATCTCATGCAGTCAAGTGTCGGAAAACCAGGTCCACACTCTTAGCACTACCGTGAATATATCTAAGAAGTCTGTATACTGCCTTCCAGGAGGCGGGATGTTAATAGACTAGCCTATATAGTAGGCCAGAGATATAGTATACAAAAGCACACTGGCCCAAATCCAGTAATATTATATGCACTTCAGAATACAAAATAATTGACTATTCTGCGTATATTTGATATCAAAAAGTTACAACTACCTACCCTTAGGTCATAAGGAGGATAAATATACATAAATATCAAATATATTCGACAAAGTGTTGACCCTAGCATTGGATAAAATAGAGGTTCCTCTTAAACGGCATCTGCGCTGTTGGCTTTGGGCCCACGGGTGCCCGGCAAAAGGTCGGGGACCCCATGGTTCCGCACAGTTATTGCAAATAATGTAAAATCACAAAATAAACACAAATTTTCATTTTGGTTAAAAACACATATGCGATGAGCTAAGGTTTCGAATTAAGTACCTTATTCTTAATCTGGAAAGAGAAGACTGAATATTCAGAATTAAGCTATGTCTATGAATGGTTTACATAAATTAAGCCACTTTAGCGTTCAGAAACAATCAAGTTTATGTCTACTAGTAGGCACCAGATAAGGTAAACTACTCATACTGCATATATAGACAATAATGAGTACAATTAAGGTCACTTGATGATAGCTAAACATGAACATAAGCAGAATGAGCTGCACCTATACAAATATCATTGATAAAGCTCTGTGGCAATTCTACATTTACCATTTGAACGCCAAGAGCACCAAAAAGCGTCGTAACTAGTGCCCACATGAGTATTATGATATGGCTTAAGCTCTCAAAGTAACCTTCACAATTTTAAGTAAGGTTTGTTTAGGTCCATTAGCTCGCGTTAGTAAAGCGTACAAACGATTAAATGCATTTTATAGCTATAACCAAATAAATAGCTCACACTGGCTCACAGTCATTAAAAGAATTCAGTAAAATCATTAAAAGTATTCCCTATGATATTTTATTAAGTACCTACCCAATATTAACTTTGTGGGTAGTGATAGTGATATAACGAATATTTAAAATATTCGTCTACTTAATCCTGAGGGATTCTGGAAATAAGAAAGGTCTTGTCCTTGTTATATCCTGCAACTGCTTACCTTACTAGATAATTATTATCAAATTTGTCAATAATTGGGAGTTATAAATAAAAACTACTCGAGTACTTTATGATTTTTATCTTTTCATATTTTAATTACATCACTCCATATCACAGATGTTGTATGCTCCCTGAAGAGTAGATTGACTTATCTTCTTTTACATAGTCTCACATACATATAATTAAGTACTATAGCACCCTTGTGGTGACTCACTTATTTTCGTTGAAAATTTATAAGTACCTACATTAAATACGTATATAAAATGGAAAGTTAGTATCATAATATAATGGTATATAAAATTGTATGCTTTACTAAATACCTCTCTCCTCACATGTATTAAAATAAAGGGTGTACTACATAATTAATTAATTAATTAAACACTCCTAATATAATAATATTACATATACATAATATGTAAGTACATGTATAATCACATTGGCTTGGCGTCTTCCCACCACCAGGCGATAACAAACACGTCTCAATATATTACTTTAGGTTCCGAATATCGGTACAGTTGTTTAATGACAGCGTTTTACACAAAAATAAAACGCTAATTAAATAACTTACCATATTCGGAACCTAAAGTTTTAATCCTGCCTGGTGTAAATATGTATAATTTTGAGACAATGAGGTAATGTGCGTTTGTTTCTAACTGTCAAAATTGTCAAACGCAACTGCCTGAAGTGGTGGGGGTGTGGGAGAGAGATGGACGTATATGCTAGAAAAGGACAATACGACTAACTACAGTGTTGCCACTCTCAATATATTACTTTAGGTTCCGAATATGGTAAGTTATTTAATTAGCGTTTTATTTTTGTGTAAAACGCTGTCAATTAAATTATGACAATTGATGACAATGACAACTTTGACAATTACGGATTTATTTACTATGGTTCGATAACTTTTATTATGCGATGACTTTACATTCAGCCCAGGAGAAAGGTCAAACTAAGGTCATTAGGATATTTGTTGAAATATCTTCAATCCTCAATTATTATATCGCAGCAAATGTCGGAAACTGTTTGAAAACTTCATATCTCGAAATGGTTTTCGAAATAGAACATTTAAAAAAAAATGAACAATCCTAATTATCGATAAAAACTCACCTGTTTAAATACGGCAACCACATAATAGTGACCGGAAAAAGATAGGCAACCTAGTTGATTTACGTTGTACAAGTTGTATACTTTCCATTGGAACTTATTTCGTTTGTCAGACAGATCGGTGAAATTTGAAGAAAAAACAATTTTTTTTTCTAAAATTAATTAAAAATAGCCTTGACCATATTTCTTTAGGCAACCCTATTTATTTATGTTCAGGAACATATTTTATTTCATAATATGTGAGTTTCATTCGTCAGACAGATCGGTGAAGGTCGACCATATATGCCGGATCTCCTACTATATATTAACCTCAAAATCTCAAATCTGAAATGGGACTCAGCTCCTGTTTCGTCTTAAATAGATATTACTTATGCGATTAATTCTATCGACAAATTGCACGTGTCAATTTTTTTTTGCAGGAGTTTGTACATTTTCTAATTTTCCTTTAAAATGCCGCAGTTTGCGCTCATAAAAATGTCTGTGTAATAATTAAGAATCTTTCAGCTTACTAAATCAACTGTGGATTTTTGAAACCTAAAATTAAATTATGTTGCCGGCATGTAATTTAAATGTCTCTCATTTTGAAAACACTTACTTCATTGAATTACAATAATCACGCTAACATGAGAATACCTTAATACTGAAGCAGACAGATTTGCAATGAAAACATACTTAATATTATTACTACGCAATCGAGTTTCTAAAAGTAAAACATCGGACGTTTGGGTTGTGAAGTTCGACTTTCGTTGAATTTTTTAAATAATTTCTATGAAATTTAAGCATATAAGTAATAAACGGCAAATCCGAGAAGCAAATGAAGTCTTTTAACAATAGTACATTACTGCAGAGGCTGGGATTGGGAAGTAAGGGGTTGCCGGCGGAATGCATATAGACGGCCGAACGTAGTGAGACCGGATAGTTATGAGGCCGACAACCCCTTTTCACGCCGAGGTATGTATAATGCTTTTCTCAAACATGCAATGAAATAAATAAAATAAAAATTCCACAAAATCGAAGTTTTATTTATAGAAAAACTAAAAGTAAACTACACACAAAATATAACTAACACGTACCTATACATATATTTATCACACGTATATTTTACACGAGTCGTGTATTTTTACTACCCGTATATTTTTATGCATCCTTGATTTTTTCGCCTTGTATCCGTCTGTCGTTTTCGTCACATAAGTTTACATAGTCTTTATGTTGATAATTATCATGTTTCACATACATCGTTGCTTTATTCATGAAGTAGGTATATAAGTATAATTTCCACAGCAGTGTTGACGATTTTGTAGTTACTTTCAGTTCTTTAAAATATGCCACAAAAACTGTTTCTGATAAACTGTGGGCATTTCTCTTAGTTTTTCAAATACTAAAATTGCCATTATCACCTACATACTTCGTCTTTAACTTGGCGGCAGAGGCAGCAAGTTATTTAAAATCAATTCTGCTTACGCTGCCAATTCCAACTCCTACGATTACAATTAATATTAAGTAATTTCATTTTTTCGTCGGTATTTTTGTCGGAACTCATATTAAGTAAAAAAATCAGCAACGCACCATAAATCCAATAAAACAGAAATACATAATGAAACATTTTCAACTTTACCTCCATACCAATTTAAAAAAAATACCTACGCGTGTTTGAGCCTAGACATTTTTACCGCTAACGTTTAGATGAAATATTTTAAATGTTTATTGGTGTAGTTTAATTTGTATTTTGAAATTATAGATATTTGTTAACAATTTATTGTTTATTATGTTCATGTTGATTTTATACAAATAAAACTGCAAAATATAGCAAACATTGTTGTTTTTTTTATAGGCGTAGTGGCAGTGTCATTACGATCTATAAAGCAAATACTGCCTACCAATAGTTTTTTTTAATGGATGAATGCCACCATGCTGTGTCACAAATATATATGAAATGAAAATTAAAAAAAAAATTACTTCCCGGCCTAGGCCTTCAATTTTGTATGAAATTCCTTTACAGTTCTCTCGAGTTGCTCCGCCCGAAACGTGATACTTCGAAGCCTGTTATAACGCCCGTAGCGACGACATTTCATTGCATGTTTGAGAAAAAACTGATAAAATTCATCTTACCACTTTAGACTACTAGTACTAACTATGAGCGAATGACACTAGTATGACATTGGTCCACTACGTTATAAGCAAAGTTAGTAGAGTCTACCTCTATGCAATTTTTTTACCTGTGCCAGTAGTTTCGTTTAGGATTTATCTTATTTAATATGTCAATGATCAATTTCTTTGCTTCACTGTTCCTCACCTAAAAAGGAATGTTATAATGGTAAAAACTTCATTATGGTTATTGGTTCATAATGTTAACAATTAATAAAAATGATTAAAATAAATTCAAATTTACCGAGTCTAAACCAACAGGTACGAGATATAATCTGAAATCATACGATATATAAATACATATTCTTGTCCATCCATTCATCCATCCCACTTCGGATTCATATATCGCAGTTACCGTAAAATGGGGTGAGTAGGAGCAAAACTGACATTCAAACCTCGATAGCATTTTATTTTTTACATATGCAAACTGAAAGGTGTATATAATAAGTGTTCCGGACGTTTGTATTTTAGTTTTTATTTTATTTTGGGTAGTTCCATTTCATAACTTAGACGATAAACAGAAAATCCCACCTCACCCCGTAGTCCCTCGTATTTGGGGTGAGTTGGGTTTTCATACAAAGGTGATTTTGGAAGATTGTTGGATCGATATTTTTTTATTATGAGTATTCCATCCATTCTCCTCCACTCCATTTTAAATTGGAATACATTATTTTTGTAGCAGTAGCCTTAAAAATCCATCTCACCCCCCTTTCATCCCTTCTCTCCCCATTCATAACCCAACTTTCCCCGCGAAACCTACTCAGCCCATTTTACCTTATTATATTAATTCGTTACAAAATATTTTCTTTCTAGGTTTAACATGACTTTTAATCTTATAATGCTATACGTTTTATTAAGCTATATAAATCAGTAAAATAAATAAAGCATAATTCATTCCTTCTTTCTTTGATATACAGGGTGGATTTTCTTTTTGGGTCAGTGAGGGCAGCTACCAGATCCCGTGCTGCTACGAGAAAACGGTCTTAGAAGACCTTCCCTCGATTTCAAATTAATGAAGATTGGCTTTTACAGATTTTGGAAATAACATACAGGGTGCGAGAAAAAGGTAATTTTTTACAAACTTTTTTTTTTATGCCAATCGATCCCATTTCAATTAAGGATCAAAAGCTTGTATGGAACCAAAAAAAAAATTCCGTCTAGAAAAGCCACAAATCGAGGAAAACTTTTCCCATACAATTTGTATGAAAATGAAAACTATTATTTTTTACATGGTGTTTTGTTATGCCAATCGATTCCACTCCTATCCATTATCAATAGTTTCTATGGGGTCAACTTACGGTAATCTACTTAAAAGCCACAAATTAAAGAAAACATTTTCCATAGATTGACTATGGAGAAAATGTGAAACTTTATTCACATTCTCCTATAAGACAAATCAGTCCTGAAGCACTACCATGAGTTCCGTAAATGACAGTCGATAGTGAGAACGTTAAGGAAAATGTATGGAGTATTTGTACAGTGCCTCTACCGGTCACTTAAAGAACTAAAAATTTCAACTGGTACCATGAGTTCCTAACGTTTTTACGTAAGTTTTCTATCCATGCCGAACTTCACACCTAAAACGCTCTCTTTCTAACTATATAAAGAAAACTGAGCCAGAATTATACAAGTTAATTACTTTACGCCGTTTACGCGAATAAACGTGACAAATGTCATCGAAAAATACGTGAGTTTTCGACGTTACATTTCTGTCAACTTGTAAACACAACAAATAAACATATTTTTCACGATTATCTTTGCAATTTTCAACGTAGTATGTATTTATTTATAAGAGTTACGTGAACTCCAGGCAAAACTAATACGGAATAAATCAATTAGTAGCTCGAAAAAAGGCTGATTTGATACAAAGGTAATGAGTTATATTTACTCCTATTTCTACTGTTTAGTTAAGTACATTTGCAAAGATCACATTACTTACGAGCAGTTTTTGCTTTTAGGCATGAACCTATGATTGAAAACAACATTTCCATACAAACCCGGATGGCATCCAGCGGTACATGCGTACAAACAAATCGTTCATTGTTGTATGCATTGTAGAAGTGATTAGTTGGCAAGTGGCTAAATGCCGGGACAACAACTTGAGGAAGATGATGATGTCAAGGAGCGGTACATAGACATGTTGTGTTGTTGTTGCCGGGTGCACATACCACATAGTAACACAATATACATACTTACTGCAAGACCTGTTGTTTATATGTACACAGAGAGAGTTCCTACGTATTTTTTATATTATTACCTATTATTTTATATCTTAAATAAAATAAAACATACAAATGTTATGTGAGTTTATTTATTTTTCTTTACTACCTATATATTATTTCCCGATGTTCAAGTTCAGTTCGATGTTTCATGTGTGTGGTGATGATGTTTCATGTCTCGTCAGTTTGGCAACAGGAAATATAAAACTTAACATTTTTTGCTGGTAGTTCACAATCTGAAAATTAAAATAAGGTTTAACACATTCACTGCCCAAAAACCCGCTGAGTGGGTTCATTTTGTATTGGGAAGGGGCGCTTGGCACTGAAAGTGCTAAGATCGAGATCATTTAGGTACCATAAAATTTAGATCGCTGTTAAGGCCGTATAATGTTACTTACTTAGTACGCCGGCACGTACAGCAACCTACACAAAGCGAGGCCAGGGCAAGACCTAACATATATACATACCTATTTTAATACAGATTTCTTCTCACGTGTGTACTATTTTCAACATAAGTACATAATAATCTTATTTATGTAGCCAAAAGTAGCCCGTATAATTTGCTTCATATTTTTTAACACGCAAAGGTATAATTCTAACACGATTATTAATGGTGTTTACGTATTTATCATATATTATTTTGCATTTTTTTCTTGAACACAGCACTGTTTATACATTGTTTACTAACATTGATATGTTTAATATTTTCGTAACTATGGCAACGTCAAATCTTTAAAAATTGTAGTATGAATGTTGAATCTGTAAAAAGTGACAAAATAGCTCGCACAAATTCAAGAATGGCGGGTAGCGTGTCAAGCCAAGTTTAAAAGAGAACTGACGACTCAGCGGCTATGTGTTATATTAACTAGAAATAATTGTTAAATAGAAATAAATGTTAGTTTCGAAATCAACTATGATGAATACTAATAATTTCTGTACTGTAAAAGTAATGACAATGCATCAAAAACATAAAATAATTTGAAATGAAAGTCAAGTTCAATACTAGGTACTTATAAAAAATATGCGTCGTTGTTGACTTCGCCGGAAAACGAATTGAAATCTATACCTATACGGGGTATTTTGCCAGTTACTGGCCCTAAACTAAAAATGAATTATATTCACGTATAAACAGAATTCATTTTAGTATTAGGTGGCCAGTTATTGAAAGCTGACCAGTTATTGAAACTATACTAAATTTGATTCTGTTTATAGATGAATAGAATTCATCATTAGTGTTACGATATTTTCAAGGTAAAGATAGTTTTAAACAACAAGTAACGAATCAAATGTTTATTGTACAAAATATTCAACGATTCAAAGCAAATACATAAATATTCAAAATGTCACCAACCTTACGCGAAGACGTCTCGTTCCGAAGTGTCAACTGTCAACCGTGACCGACCGGTTGTGTCGTAGCTATTCGTTCACTATGAATTAAGCTAGCAAAGTGTTGCCAGTGCAATATTAACAGTCACGTTACAGTCGGCCATCCTTCAGGAACGAGTCTCTTCGTTCTAGACGTTATTCTAATTTTTACAAATACGCTTTAATTGCAATACTATTTTAGAAATTCGTAATTCATCATGAGATCACAAATATCACACTGTAACATGTCGTAATTCAATATTATATAAGTTCACACAATCCTAAATTAAAAGATCACTCCAATTATAGCCATGAAGTAAGAAAGTTATTCCTCCCAACTACCTCACTGTCATGACTGCGATGTTTGGAACCACTCCTGGGCGGTGAGTTCGTACACCAATCATGCCCGATTCCAAACATCCTCCCTAAGTGTGGAAGTTACTTCCTTCACAACCACACAATCACTTATGGATATGATTGAGCCACTCCTGGGCGACGAGTTCATACGCCAATCCTGCCCGACTCAATCATTCCTCTCTATTCATCATTATATCATCATAATCAAGTCATAAATTTATGCAGTTTTAGCCACTCCTGGGCGGCGAGTTCATACGCCAATCATGCCCGGCTCAAACATCGCTTACTATCCTACGTTTTCACAAAATACATACTACAATTTATGTTTAAACATTCACTTAATCAGTATATCCATGGAATTTGAGCCAATCCTGGGCGACAAGTTCATATGCCAATCATGCCCGACTCAAATTACACTAATTCAAAAATCTACTTTCAAGTTTCAACATTCTATTAATAGTTTAGATCACATTTTATCAATCAGTGCATCCTATCATATCAATCACAGTTCTCTAATAGTTAAATCCGTATACATATTTTACGATAGTAAATGGCTAGAGTTCATTAATCATGCTAGATTTCCATTTTTAAAGTTAAATGTAAATATAAAGTTCATTCATTCTTCATTGCTCCCATTATCCTCACTATCTTCACTTGAAGAGCAAGCAGTGGTACTAAAACTAAGCCAAGGGAATATTTTATCAATTGCGACAACTGTCTCATACCTAGCTCCCTTTTTGGTTAAAGGAGTATCCTCCACAAGAAAGCGATCATTTGGTAAAACTTTTTTAATTCTATAAGGGCCTTTACATTTGGCCTCAAGCTTCTTGGATTGACCTGGTCCCGTCACTACTGCCCTCGCAATCCTAACTAAATCGCCCTCTTTGTATACTGTACTTTGTTTTTTGTTTCTGTCATATCGCTCCTTTGTTTTTTCTTGATTTTCTTTTATGTTATCCGAAGCCTGAGACCGAATGTCCTGTATTGTTCTATTATCTATATTTTTATCCTCAATATCATCCGCGATTTCGTTTAATATGCCTTGTGACGGGTTTGTGAGTGTTCTACCAAACAAGAGTTCGGTTGGTGTTTTCTTTGTGACGTCATGAACTGTCGTGTTTAACCCTAACTGTACATCAGGGAGTAAATCTTCCCATGTGTTCTTATTTTTGCCATGCACCATGGAACCAAGAGCAGACAAGATCGTCCTGTTATAACGTTCGACCTGCCCATTGGCCCTCGGTGTAGCAACGGCATTGAGGATGTGTTTCGTGCCAATCGACTGTACAAAGGTTTTGAATTTCTTACTTGTGAAGCTTGTGCCCCTGTCTGTTATTAACCGTGTAGGTGACCCAAAATAACTGAAAAGCGTTTTAAATGCCCTAATGCTTTCCTTAGTTTTAGTGCTTCGAACAGGAAAAAGGCTTACGTATTTTGTGAAAGCATCCACCATCACTAATATGTAAGTAAAACCGCGTCTACTTTTTGGGAATGGGCCGAGATGGTCGGCGTGAAGTGTGTGGAACGGAACGTCAACCTTTGGGATGGGGTGTAGTAGTCCCTCTCGGGAGCCCGCTGGCAACTTGTAGTGGGCGCACTCAAGGCAAGCGGATACGTATTTTTTTATAAATTTACGCATTTTTGCGAACCAAAATGAGGAGCGTATCCGCTCTAGCGTCTTCTCAAAACCAAAATGGCCCACGCTGTCATGGTTAGCTTTCAAAAGTTGCCAACGAACTCCTTTTGGGACCACCCACCTCGTTCCCCCATCCTTAAGTACGCGAAAGACCCGTCCATTTTTAAGTGTGTAGTCCTTGTAAATACTAACGATCTTAGGTGTCTCAGGGTCATCCAGAATATCCTTGATACGTTTGATTTCGTCATCAGAGGACTGCACAGTGGTTATCCAATCTTCAGTACCAACGGATAAAACATCCAGTGTATGTGTTGGCTCAGGACCCACTGACACAGGTCCCCTGCTGAGGGCATCAACGTGTGACATTCTTTCACCCGGACGATATTCGATGGTGCAGTCGAATTCTAAGAATTGTATCCACCAGCGTGATATGCGTGGGACAAGGTCCCTTTTAGTAAAAGTCGACCGTAAGGCGTTGCAATCACTAACTATGGTGAACTTTATACCGATAAGGTATGTACGAAATTTACTTAGAGAACTCACAACAGCAAGCGTTTCGAGTTCAAATGAATGGAGTTTCATTTCATCAGGCTGAGTTTGACGGCTATAGTAAGCGACTGGCCGCCAGGCATCGGATTGTTTCCTTTGCATCAGTATGCCTGCAATGCCGAATTTGCTGGCATCTGTATGCAATTGCGTCTCTGCGGTATGGTCGTACAATGCGAGAACAGGCCTACCTATTAGTTTGTCCTTTATGGTTTGAAAGGCTTGGTTCTCCGGGTCACTCCACTGCCAGGGAGTATCTTTCCTCAAGAGGCTCGTCAAAGGCCTCGCTAATACGGCGAATCCCTTAACGAACCTCCTGAAGAAACTCGCCAACCCGAGGAACCTCCTTATTTCGTGTTGATTGGTTGGTGTTGGGAATTTGGCTACTGCTTCAGTTTTTGAGAGCCCCGGCCTTATACCATCCTGATCTATCTCAAATCCAAGGAAATCAATTCTCTCTTGGAAGAAGTGACACTTTTCCATTTTTAAAGTGAACCCTGCTTCTCTCAACAAGCCTAAGACCTCTTTGAGACGTCCAAGCCCTTCCTCGAAGGACTTGGACGGTATCAAAATATCGTCCATATAAATTACGACATAGCTCACTTTAGATTTACTGAGGACTTTGTGAATTGCTCTCTGAAAAACGGCAGGAGCGTTTGCCAACCCGAATGGTACCCGGTTGTACTCATATAAACCGTCGGGTGTGACAAACGCCGTTTTCTCGCGGGAATTCTCGGCTATAGGTATTTGATGATAGCCTGAGGCTAGATCTAGGGAAGTAAATAACGACTGGCCAGAAAGCTGATCCAATAGATCCTCAATATGTGGCAAGGGATAATGATCCCTTTTGGTGCGGCTGTTGAGAGCGCGGTAGTCTACGCAAAGGCGTTTTTCACCCGACTTCTTTTTGACTAATACGATCGGGCTCGCGTAAGGAGACTCGGACTCCCGCACTATTCCATGATCCAACATATCACTAACCATGTCCTGAACTAGCTTACGCTCGGAATGAGCTAGACGATACGGCCTATACACTACTGGAGTAGTGTCCTTAAGGTGAATCTCCATCTCAGTCACATTAGTAAACCCTAAGTCGTGCATTCCGGTTGAGAAACAATCTTTAAAATCACTAAGTAACTCATTGCATTGGCGTTTCTGGCTGTCGGTTAACTGTTCCCCACACTTGGGTCTCACGGATTCCTGTTGGAGCAAGTCATTTGAAATATGTAAAACGCTCTTACTACTACCTACAAATTTGGCACGAGTAATAAGGGTGTTTTCTTTAAAGTGTAACGGCGTTGAACTAATATTCTGAATAAAAAGATTGCAGTTGACTCCTTTAACTTGGTATTCACCTGGCATAAGATAGTATTCTTGCCCAACGGGACCCCTAACCGACCCATTCACATAAAAATTGCCATGACAAGAAATGTTAGACTTTACTGGGACAGATATCAATTCACCTACATCGATGGAAACATCACAAGCCGTATTTAACTCAACTTTTATATCATCTATATGTTTTGTTCGTTCAAACTTCAATTCTCTCGGAGTCTTAATAATCGTCAACGTAGGTCTCTCCGTGTAACTATGGCCAAGTAGGACGTTACATTTCATTAAATGGTCATCCACTATAAATACCTCTACATTCCTTTCTAAAATGCCCTGAACCTGTATATCAGCTAAAGTAAAACCCAATGGTAAGTATGGGACGTTACCTAGGCCTGTCAGGTAAGGACCTGTCGCTTCCTTCCAAGTAATACCCAATTGCAAGGCAGCATTTTTCTGAATGAGAGTAGCCTCACTTCCTAGGTCTACTTGGCACGGAATGGGGATACCGTTTACATTTATTAGAATCTTATATTTGTCGCTAGTATTCTCAGACACTGAAACTCTAAGAACACTTTTCTCCTTAGGTGGATTTTCTTTGGTTTTTGTGCAATGTAGAGAATCATGACCAATAAAGTTACAAGTAGTACACTTTAATAGGGGTTTGGGACATTTAAAACTAGGATGTCCCACACCCTGACAATTAAAGCACTTAATAGTTTCCTTCTGGCCATTACTTTTAGTTGCGCTACCGTTAACATTACCAGGCTTTGATGAATAACTATTTGTGTTACCTGGACGCCTATCGCGGTTCGTATTATTTGCATTATCTAATTGATTTCTATTATTAGATTTTATAGTTTTAAAGAATTCAAGTACATCTTCAGGTTTATCAAATTTAGCTGCTTGGGCGCCTACGCGCACACCTCTGTCATCAATAGCGTAAAGTAAACAGTCCACAGCTTGCTTTCCAAATATCTTACATCTATTTAAAAGATTAATTTTTGCAAAGTAATACATCTCAAATGATTCCCCAGGGCGTACCCGTCTATTAAGCATATCGGTTAATAATTCAGCATAATTTTCAGTGGCTGGAAATGATTCTCTTAATAATTCTTTCCACTCAGTCCATGTATGCTTAATTGAGGGTAGACCCTGATACCAGGTTTTCGCAAGTCCAGTAAGTTTTGGCAGGGCGTAGTGAATCGTTTGTTTGTCGTTCCAGTTGTAAATTTCTGAGCATTCCTCGACTTTATCGAGCCAGACATTTATTGTCTGCTCTTTTGACATAGGGTCAAACTCAGGTATGACATTATTTAAACTCGAGCCTGAAAACGATTCGCTATGCCCAGTCTTTGATTTTAATAGTTTTACAAACTCGTCAAAAAAACTTGATGTTGATTTATGCTTCTCATTTGTATTTCCATCAAAGTCAGGGCTGCGTTCCTTAGCAGGTGTTGTTAGGCAACGATCACGAATATGACGGCGTTTTCGTGGCGTATTTTTGCTACGGGCTTGGCCACGTGAGGCACGCAATGATGGTAAAGAACGCACTTCACGCTCGTCGTTTATTCGTGAACGTTTGCAACGTACCTCACTTTCAAGAATCTTGAGCTGTTCTCTTTTTCGTATGAGCTCCCGCTCTCGCTCTCGCAGTGATTCAGTGCTGCCGACGCTCGAACTTCGGCGACGACTGCGACTGCGGCTAGGCCTCGTCCGCGAAGCGCGAACATCACGACGACTGCGACTGCGACTTGGCCGTGTCAATGAGTTGCGGGGTCTGCGTAGGCTGCGGCTGCGGCTGCGGGTATGTCGCGTACGCGTACTCCGATCATCACAGCGACTGCGCCCACGGCTGCGTCGGGAGCCTCCAGGCCGCTTTCTTTCAGTATCTTCGTCACTCATTTTCTGAAACTCAGATGTATTTATGTCAGCCCTTGAAAGTTGGAAATCCTTAAAACAATGAAATTAGCAGCACATAAAAGTCAGTGGAATCGATTTTTCAGTCTTATGTTAGATAGACTTAGGTCGGAATAAGATAATTAATTATGTATTTCAATTATTATTAATGAGGGTATGTCACAAAAAGCACGTTATTGTAAAATGTTATTTTTATTTTAAATCCACATTCATCCAATCCATGTCTGTTTATTTTCACGATTAATTGTAATTAGTGTATATAAGTATATTTATTCTATCCATTGTTAACTATATTTTTGTATTTTATCGATATTTGAAGTAATAAAAAAAATAAAAATTATCGACCGTTTTTCTTTAATCCATGTTCATCTGCTTTAAAATGTATTATTTTTATTACTAAAAACACTAAATTCATATTATATTATTATTTCTTTGATATTTCACTTATATTTTAGCAATTACTCAACGTTTCCAAAAAAAAATTCAATGATGTCGGTAGGTTTCAAATTTGAAATCCATTTGCATCAGTTCACTGACGGATTATTTTTAAAATAAACGGTACTTAATATGTCTAATTATTTAAATTCTTTCTGTTTTCGCACATATTTTTGGTATAGCTACTATTTTTTTCTTAATTTGAATTCAATAACGTTCGAGCTAGTGGCGTGGTACGTACGAAAAGTTTGTTTATTTTTTTCGCAGCGATCCCTACTTCTGATATGTTACGATATTTTCAAGGTAAAGATAGTTTTAAACAACAAGTAACGAATCAAATGTTTATTGTACAAAATATTCAACGATTCAAAGCAAATACATAAATATTCAAAATGTCACCAACCTTACGCGAAGACGTCTCGTTCCGAAGTGTCAACTGTCAACCGTGACCGACCGGTTGTGTCGTAGCTATTCGTTCACTATGAATTAAGCTAGCAAAGTGTTGCCAGTGCAATATTAACAGTCACGTTACATTAGTTTAAGGTGGCCAGCTGGCCAGTCACTGGCGAATTACCCTGGGTGCAAGTCCTAGTTCGCTTGGGATGAAATTAAAGTTCAGGATTTGTCTTGTCTAGTTTTTATACCAACAAACTAAATTCATAAAAAAGTAACATAGACAAATATAATATAGCGTGTACGTAAAAACGAGTCAAGTAAAATCCTGAACTTTAATTACATCACAAGCGAACTAGAACTTGGCACCCATATAGATATCAATTCTTTTTTCCGCAAAATCAACACCGAGGCATATTCTAAATATTGGACTTGGCTCTCATTTCACATTTATGTTTTTGATCACCCTATTAGAAACCATAGAAACAGCTAAAACATTTCACAGTTCGCAATATGCGGGCATGCTTCTCTTTTACTCTAATTAAGGAGTAATTAGACTGACAGAGAAAGATGCCCGCAATTTGCAAACTTCGATGTTTTCGGTAGGTTACTTTGATATTTAGTTCTTTAGGTGACTCCTAGGGGCGCTGTACAATCCTCCGATATAATTCTTGCACTGTTTTTTAGTATACTTAGAAAGGGACAGCATCGTTTCTAGTGGAGTGAAGTTAGGCACATTAGACCGTAAAGAAACGTAAAACGTGACATAAGGCACGTTTATTCACATAAAGTAAGTGAGAAATACTCAGGCAACTGATGGTAGAGGCTCTGTAGTTATATCATTCAAAAAATTATATTGAGTTTTGCCCGAGACTTAACATCTTACCAAGGCAATGAATGATATAACTATAGGTACTGAGATTTATGGTTATATTTTATGTTTAAAGACCATAATACTGCATGAAGACATTACAGTAACAATATTCAAAATACGCTATGGTTAGAGAGATGGGGTATGGTTAACTGTGGCAAAAAATTGTTTGTTACACTGCTGAAGAAATAGCATTTAATGTAGGTACAATTTAACATGCACCTATGAACGAGAACAGGTTTCGTCCAGCTAACCGATAACTAATTGATTTCGCTAAGTTAGGCTGTTGGAGTATGGCTGCAGGTACAACATCGTCGTGCTCCATCGCAATCCTTATAGCTCGTAACCATGATAAGACGCGGTCTCATAGCCAAGCCTCTGAAATGGTTAGTCATACGAAATAAAATCTGAATTATTTGTTTATAGCCAATAAAGTAAAAAAAAAAGAAGTAGGCGAAGTAGAAACACGTATTTGAATTTTGCTGGCGAATTTTATTTTATTTAAATAATTAGACAACAATTTTGAACATAAAAAGTTTCAAATATGTTAATACCTCACCTCAGTGCAGTTAGCAGCTGTTTTCTCTACAATATTCTCACACATAAGCACATAACTGCAAGTCACTGTCAAGCACAACACAAACAGTCATGGATCTCCTGTCACAACTCCAAAAGGAAATGAACAGTATGAAGGAGTTTTTCAATGCACGGATGGCTACTTTTGAGAACTCCATTTCCACTCAGGCACCAGCACCTCCGGCAGTCCCGGACGACTTCAACAGCTTCAAAGATTTTATAGGAAAAAAGGTCTCGGGCCTGCAGAATCAAATGGATATAGTCTTGAAGACTTTGGAGGAGATGGAGACGCGCTCTTGGGCTGGAATACTATTGCTACACGGAGTCCCGGAGGCTGAGGGTGAGATAGTCCCATCTAAAGTGACAGACATTTGTCAAAATAGGCTTCAGCTGAGTGACATCACAACTAACTCATTTGTTAGTTGCCACCGACTTGGTAAAAACAAAGCGGCTTCCAAACCTAGGGCAATATTAATGAAGTTTTCCTGCTCCAGAACCCGGGATGTTGTGTGGGCTGCCAAGAAGCTCCTTAAAGGGTCTGGCTTCACTTTATCAGAATTTCTAACAAATACCCGGCATGCGGTGTATCTTGAGGCCAGGGGTATCTACGGAGTCAAAGGTAGTTGGACCAGCGATGGCCGTATTGTTGTAGTATGCCCAGATGGTTCACGACATAAAATAACAACTATGGACGAGCTTCGTGCACTGCCCATGCCCTCTGATGCCAATGGGGCCGCCCAAAAGTCCACTGCGAGTGTTGGTGGCGAGGCCAGCGGTGAACCCGTGCTGCCTAGCGCTGCCAATGCAACTTCCGCAGCAGCAGCACGCAGGGTTCTTCCAAATCGAGGCACGCGGAAATGAAGCCTCAACGCTGGTAGCACAGTGATATTTGCTGTTCCTCATTGTTATAGCTGATTTGTTCTGTTATCAATTTTCACTCTGCCATGTGAGCACCTTTACTCAGCATATACTTGCAAAGTTCAGCTTGTACCGGATAATACGTCACATTTATTTTAATTTTCATTGTAATATATATTGAAGGTTAGGCGATAAATGATAAATTTTGTTATTTTGATTGCAGGGAGTTTGTAAGTGTCACTAACGTCACTGTCACTAGTGTCCCTAGTATCATTTTGTTTTGACAAGTTACGTTCCGTTTCCCACTTCCTTGTTTTGTTTTCGTATGTATTTTTTTTTTCTGTTTACGTATCCGTCCAGTTGTGTTAAAATTTTTGTGTGACTGTACTCTACTACTTAACACATTACACTTGGAACGATGTATATTTAATTAAGTAGCTTTAATTATTTAATTCGTAATGTGAACCAGCTGCTGGCGAGTATTTGAGGTGAATTGTGGAGTTTAGGCCTAGTATTTAGAGCTTAAGTATTTTATACAAATATCGTTAGTTTAGGAGTATTGTTTTATTTATATATTTTATATTATTTTGTTTTACTTACCGCAAATGTCTGATGTTTTGGATATAAGCCTGGACAGCGAATACTTCTCCTTATATTCGTCTACCCTTTACGATTAAGCTCAAGACTTACCTTTTAACCGAATGCCCATACACTCTGCAAGAGTTTATGGACAATTAATTAGTTTAATTTCCCTTATATACCTATATATAATATTATTATGTTGCCACGCCCTTGTAGGGTCCATGCTGTACCTAATCTAAGTTAACACCTGTAATACCATGGATTGCGATTAAATGATTATGATTATGATTATGATTCTTTTAGCGATGCGTCTGATTTGCCAGATTTAAATGGGCGTTTGCACGTAACCTTCTAATCAGCGGGTAAGTGCTTTAACATTGTACACATTAACGCTCAAAGTATTCCGGCACACTTTCCTGATTTGTTAGCAACTTTTGACGTTAAAAACATACACGCAATCCTTATTTCCGAATCGTGGCTCAAGCCCTCATTGTCGTCTGCTCTTTACCCACTGCCGGGTTACCGTTTATTTCGAAATGACCGAACTGGCACTAGAGACGGTAATGGCGGTAGCATAGTTAGGGGAGGCGGTGTTGCCATATATATTAAAAGCGATCTGGCATGTCAAGTGGTTTCTCAGTCTCCCACGGTCTACTCGAACGCACCAGAATAGCTTTTTCTAGATGTGAAGTTGCATCATAGAAATGTTCTTTTAGGAGTTTTTTACAGCCCCTCTTCTATGGTCAATTATTTCGACATCCTTGAAAATGCTTTAGTTGATTTGTCTCCACGCTACGATCATCTCATTATTATGGGGGACTTCAATACGTGCCTTTTAAAAAACGACCACCGTTCGCGCAAATTTAATTCCCTAGCATCTTCCCTAAATCTTGAAGTCTTACCCCTCGGCCCCACTCATTTTCCACATAATGGTCCTCCCTCTCTTCTGGATTTAATTTTAACGTCTTCCCCGGAAATCGTGGCCTGCCATGGCCAATTTAATGCAGCAGCTCTCTCTAATCATGACCTTATTTTCGCCTCATTCAAAATTCGAGCACCCAAAAGGCGTCATAAGATATTTTTGCGCCGGAACCTTCATGACGTTGACCTACAGGCTCTCCAAGATGATTTGCGGAATGCTGACTGGTCATCCTTAGAGTTGACAGATGATATTGAAGTTAAGCTGGGGACTTTCAATGACGTTTTGCTCGCGGGATTTGATAAGCACGCTCCTTTGAAACCTACTCGAGTCAAGCACTACCCCGCGCCATGGCTTACACCTGAGATTAAGTCACTCATGGCTAAGCGGAATCGTGCTCGCGTCAAACTCCGTAAAGATCCTTCCGATGAAAACCTGCGGGCTTTTACTTCTTTGCGTAACCGGTGCAACAAAGCGTGTCGAAATGCAAGGCGTAATTATATTCATCAGTCCATTAACGATTGTCCTCCCGCAAAGCTGTGGAAATTTCTTAAATCTCTTGGGGTGGGCAAGAGTCATCAAGGTCACACGGGTGTACTCGATTTAGAAGCTATCAATCGGCACATTAGTTCTTCCCCGGTTGACCTTGACCCTTCTGTAAAGCAACGGACGTTATCTATTCTAGCCAATACTCCTCGGCCCGATACGTCCTTGTTCCACTTTCGCTCTATCTCACCGCAGGAGGTCCTTACAATCCTTAAAACAATAACAATAATAATAATAAATATTCACCTGAGCCAGTTCTCGAGAATGGTCGTGCCACGCTCTATTGGGACAGGACTATTGTAGCCAATAAGCCTGACATTGTGATAATAGATCGAGCGCAACGCCGGGCCGTGCTCGTTGACATCACCATCCCCCATGATGAGAATCTCGTGAAAGCCGAGAAGGACAAGTCTAGTACTTGACTTGGCTCACGAGATAACCGCCATGTGGGATGTTGATTCGACGATCATTGTCCCGATAGTTGTTTCAGCGAACGGTCTAATAGCGAAGAGTCTCGACCAACATCTTGAGAGACTCTCGCTAGGTGGTTGGATCAAGGGTCAGATGCAGAAGGCGGTGATCTTGGACACGGCGCGGATAGTCCGCCGGTTCCTCTCTCTGCGGCCCTAACCACCGGCAGCTTGAGCCTTGCCCCGCTGCTGGCGGCCCCTAGGTTAGGTTTTTTTGTAATATGTTTATATGTATTTTTTATTGTTTTGTAAGTGTTTTTTATTTTACTTTTATATTCATATTGTAAAAAAACCTAAACTAAGAAGATAAGTAAATAAAGAGAATAATAATAATAACAATAACAATATTTTTATTCATAATTGAAGTTTAGCAGGAAGGTTACATTGAACCCCGCACTAGGCATGTCCTGTATCGCGGGGGTCATGATCATCACGAGTTACCAGAAATAAAATTTATAATTATATTAAACATAAGAATAGGAATAGGAAAAAGGAGGAGTGTGTACTTGTATATGTGTAAGGTTGTTGTGAGGAGGTAGTGAAAAGTGTGTGAATCAAATCTAAGAATGTGTGAGTGTAAAAGTTTGTTAGATTTAAGTGTGTTCGAGCGTTAATTATTAAAAACTGAAACTGAACTCGAAGAGGAATGAAGAAGTAATCTTATCAGAACGTGGAGTTAGGAGTTACTTAGGAAGGATTCAGAATTTCTTCTGATTCGTCGAAGTTCCAAGACTTTAGCAGGTTTAGTATACGAATTTTTGCCTCATTTACGTTACAGTGCCTAATGTCACAAATTTTAACTACTTTATTGTAGATGTGCGGGAAGAGAAATGCTGAGAAGCGCTGCGCAAAAGAAGTGAGAACACGAGGTTTAGGGATACTGTAAACTCTACTTGAAGTGAGCGATTGATGTTCCGGCAGACGACTGGCCATAATATTAGTATATAAAGTAACACGTAGCAAATACAATTTGCTAAACCTTTTTATTATTTGTAATAAGAACACTATCATGGTTTTTGATATTTGGATTTTTATATTGATATGTTTTATAAGTGTCACTGTCTCTTCTATTCTCATTGTGTAAACGTGATACTCTGTGCTACTTTTATTAAATTATTTCTAATAATAATCCACTGATTTCACTTCTTAATTAATAGGTTATGAGTGCCCGCGTACATCGCTGTGAAATAAGTTTAAATAAAAAGTACGAGTACGAGAAATATGGATTCTCCATCGACGTCTACACATACTCATATAACGTTTTCGAAGCTACACGGAAGCAAGAACTTCAACAACTGGTCATTTAGTATTCAGTGTTTGCTCACCGATCAAGGACTTTGGGAGGTCTGCACAAAAGAAGACTGTACAGACCCCACAGAAAAGCAAAAAGATGCCCGTGCTCGAGCAAAAATTTGCCTGTCCTGCAACGAAAACGTGTACCCGGTCATAAGGTCAGCTAAAACTGCGTTTGAAACACTGCAATGCCTAAAAAAGGCTTATGCAGATAACGGCCTAACAAGAAGACTGGCTTTGATGAGGAAGTTACTATCCAACAAATATGATGGTAACATGGAAGAATATGTGAACAAATCGCTGGCTACGCAACAGGAACTCCAAGGCATTGACGCATCAGTCGACGATGAGTTTCTGGCCATCGTGATGCTCGCCGGCCTGCCAGAAGAGTTTAAGCCATTGGTGATGACCCTGGAACACGCTAATACCCAGATAACATCGGAGAACGTCGTGACAGCTCTTCTAAAGGCAGACTCTCGTGCTGTCACCGCTGCATCCAGCAGTACCCAACCTGCACCTGTCAAAGAAGGACCAGCAAATGTGCTGCAAGCCCGCTCGTCGAAGACGAAATCTAAATTATTTTGTAAATATTGCAAAAAGTTAGGGCATGTAGTTTCTGAGTGTAGAAAAATTAACAAAAACAAGAATGATTCGGCGGTCAAGTCATTTAATACATCTGAATTCACCCTTTCATCTTGTTTCCCTCTAATTCCTCCTACAGCCACAGGTTCTCAGGATTGGTATATAGATTCTGGTGCGACTTCCCACATGAGCAACCGGAGAGATTGGTTCTCCGCCATGTCACCTCACATGATGCCCATCACAGTCGCAAACAATGACCAGATTTCAAGCCATGGAAAAGGTACTGTAAATATGTATATATCTGACAATGTAAATAGTATTAGTGACGTTTTGTACATCCCTGGTCTAGCCACAAATCTTCTATCGGTTTACAAATTAACCGATAAAGGTTACGAAGTTTTGTTTACTTCAAAAGGCGCGAGTATCATTCCAGAGAATGGCTGTCAAGTGACAAAACCTGTCATTGCCACAGGCTCTATACATAAAGGTATGTTTAGACTTGATGTCAGTTCAAATAATACTCCTCACGCACTTTGTACTAGCACCAAGGAGTCCGCAATGCTTTGGCATAGACGCCTTTCTCATATAAATGCCAAAACTTTAAACATTCTCAAAAATAAGCATGTTGGTGTAGATTTTCAAAAAGGTTTGCATGAACCATGTGTTCCGTGCCTACAAGGCAAACTTTCTAAGAAACCTTTTTACAAGTCTACGAGTAGGTCAAATTGCGTATTGGAACTCATTCATTCCGACCTATGCGGTCCAATGAGTACGCAATCGTTTGGCGGAGCTCTATACTTACTAACTTTTACGGATGATTTTAGTCGAAAAACCTTCGGCTATCTTTTGAAAAGAAAAGATGAGGTCTTCGGTAAGTTCGTAGAGTTTAAGCATCTAGTAGAGAACCAAACGGGGCAGAAGATCAAGGTCCTGAGATCAGACAATGGAGGCGAGTATGTCAACCATGATCTGTCTACGTTCCTGAAGGAGAACGGGATTGTCCATCAGACCACAGTTCCGTACAACCCTGAGATGAACGGGATCTCGGAACGCGCAAATCGCACGATCATTGAAAAGGCGAGATGCATGCTCCAGGACTCGCAGCTGCCGAAAGCATATTGGGGAGAAGCGGTAAACACGGCGATTTACATCAAAAATCACGTGCCGACGCAAGCCCTGAAGAACCGTATTCCGGAGGAGATGTGGTCCGGTAAAAAGGTAAACCTGTCACACCTCAAAGTCTTTGGCTGTGAAGCTCATGTTCTTGTACCAAAAGAAAAACGTACAAAGCTTGACGCCAAGACTCAGAAATGCATCTTCGTAGGCTACGCGACGGAAAGTAAAGCTTACCGTCTCGTCAATCCCCAAAACCCTCGAGCGATTATTATTGCTAGAGACGTAGTCTTCATAGAAGACAAGCTCAAGGTAGATCCCACCCCAAATCCCATCACTACCGAGTTGGAACCTCCGCTTCAACCAACACAGCAAGTTCTAGTCCCTATTTCTGATCCTGATCCAACACCACAGTACCATATACAGCTTGATGTCCAGCCTGAATCTTTAGTTTCAGATCAACCTGAACCTGCGCCCGCCGAACCTGAAATGGAATGTCTTGAGAACCCTGAACCAGCAGAAGAACCGGAGCGCAGATACCCTGCTAGGGACAGACGACCGCCTGAGCGATACATACAGGTTTGCGCAGTCAACATGACGTCTGATCTGGAACCTGAGACATTTAAAGAAGTTTCAGACCATCCGCAAAAGCAAGAATGGCTTGAAGCGATGAAAGCTGAGTATGAGTCTCTCCAAAAACATAGAACTTGGATTATTGTTGATAGACCCAAGGATCGAAAGACAACAAAGTGCAAATGGGTCTTTAAACTAAAAAAGGACACGAGTGGACACGTTGTGAAGTATAAAGCCCGACTTGTAGCCAAAGGGTTTACCCAAGTTGCAGGCATAGACTACGGAGAAACTTTTTCGCCCGTAGCAAGGCTATCATCTGTACTAATGGCATATGCGGCGGAACTAAACTGTCAAGTTGACCACCTCGACGTGGAAACTGCCTTTTTGAATGGTGATTTGGAAGAGGAAATTTACATGGAACAGCCTGAAGGTTTCTCTACCGATTCGAAGAATAAAGTCTGTTTATTAAAGAAGTCGCTTTATGGCTTGAAGCAAGCTCCACGTCAGTGGAATAAGAAAGTGTGCGAAGCTATGGCCACCTTATCGCTTACACAAGCATCAACGGAACACTGCATGTACTACACGAGACATAACAACGATTTTCTAGTTGTAGCAGTATTCGTCGACGACTTTTTCGTCCTGTCAAACAGCGAAAATTTGAAAACCAACTTTAAAAACGACCTCAAGAAATTGTTTACGGTCAAGGATCTGGGACCTGTCAAAGACTGCCTCGGAATGAGGGTTTCCCAGAACAAAGGTCGTATAACCCTTGATCAGTCACACTATATTGACAAACTTTTAGAAAAATATAATATGACGGACGCCATCACCGTCACTACACCGATGGAACCTGGCCTAAAGCTAACCCTTCCCACGCAGGAAGAAGAGATTGATGTCCCGTACAGGGAACTCATCGGCTCATTAATGTATGTAGCTATTGGAACTCGGCCCGATATTGCGCATACAGTTTTGTACCTTTCCCAATTTAACACACATTACGGGGGGGTACATTGGAAAGCCGCAAAAAGAGTTCTAAGATACCTCAAAGGTACTAAGGACATGAGGTTAGCTTACACGCGTAATGGCCATAACAACGTCGTGGGATATTCGGATGCCGACTTTGGAAACAGCATCATTGACCGAAGATCCTATACTGGATATGTCTTTCTGGTGAGTGGAGGGCCAATCTCTTGGGAAGCTCGCAAGCAACGTACAGTCGCCCTTTCAACAACAGAGGCTGAGTATATGGCGTTAGCTGAAGCCTGCAAGGAGGCCATTTACCTAAAAACGCTCATACAGGAGGTATTCAATATCGCTCATCCCATGATCATTCATTCAGACAATCAGAGTTCCATTAAACTTGCACATAATAGCACTTATCACGCCCGCACCAAGCACATCGACATCAAACATCACTTCATCCGTGACGCACTATCATACCATAATCTGCACCTAAGGTTCATTCCTACTAATGATATGGTCGTCGACATTTTAACCAAACCTTTGGCAAAAATAAAACATTTCAAGTGTACAAATGGTGGTTTAGGTTAGGTTTAGGTATACATAGTAGGTATTAGTGTGTGATAGTTAGATGTATATACAGGGTGATTTTTTTTTGTGCTATATTTTATTATGTGTACAGTTTACTTTGATATGTCTATATACACTTATGTTCAGTATGAATATATACAGGGTGTTCATATTACGGGGGGGTGTTAAACCTTTTTATTATTTGTAATAAGAACACTATCATGGTTTTTGATATTTGGATTTTTATATTCATATGTTTTATAAGTGTCACTGTCTCTTCTATTCTCATTGTGTAAACGTGATACTCTGTGCTACTTTTATTAAATTATTTCTAATAATAATCCACTGATTTCACTTCTTAATTAATACAATTTGCGAACACTCAGGACTTGGGCTTCTTTATAGAGGTCAACTGTTGGATATCGACGGGGTCGCCCCAAACAGATCTTCAGAACCGCTCTTTGTGCGCGCTCCAAAATTATCATAAACGATTTACCAGAGCCTCCCCAGGCTAGTATACAATAGTTTAAAATTGATTGACAGAGGGCTAAGTACACAGCTTTGTATCTGACCAGAAGCAGATTCACGTAAAAGTTTAAAAGTGTAGATGAGTTTACGAACCCTACCAGTGGTCGTCTAGATATGGTTTTTAAAATTAAGGTTTTCATCAATAATTACGCCTAAATATTTGAGTGAGGTGGTTCTGTTTATGCAGTTACAGGAACAGGCAGAAGATTGAGGGTTCGGTGGGACTATGCAACTGTGGCTGTGGACTTTCAAATGGGACAGAATGGATGATGGGCTGGATGCCGCTGTTTTGTGAAAGGCTATGAATTTAGATTTATCAGTGTTGAGAGTAAGAAGGTTTAGATTTAACCACTTTGACAGACGTTGTAACCCTGAAACAGCCACATCTTGCGCATCCAGCCAAGAGTCGTCATAGAACAAAATGGCTGTATCGTCAGCGTAGCACAAGACTTCGCTGTTCTTCAGCTCCAGAGTGAGAATATCGTTAACATACGCAGTGAAGAGCATAGGGCCAAGAAACTATTACTATAACTGGAAACTATTTGGGACTTCTACTAGTAAGCAATTGGCATCGTTAACTTCCAGTTCAGTAGAGACAGGGCACCATTTGTTGTTGACGTAAATAACCACTCCACCCAACTTATTTATGTACTTTGTAGTTCTGAAAGAGGAATAACCTAGAATTTGATAGATAATAGAATATTCATTCAAACAATTAAAACTAAAGCCGTTGGTGAAGATGCCCTTAGCTTGGGCATGATTGTGCTCGTGGCGGAAATTATCGCTCCCGTTCTGGCCCAAATCATTAATTTCTCCTTCTCGTCTGGCTCCTTCCCCTCTTCTTGGAAACTTGCACATGTAATTCCTTTGCCAAAAGTATCTAATCCTTCATCCTTTTCCCAGTACCGTCCTATTTCTATTCTTCCAATCCTCTCCAAAGTAATTGAACACTTTGTACACAAACTTCTGTCCTCCTTTCTCAATAACTATAACCTCTTGAATCCCCTACAGTCTGGTTTTCGCCCCGGGCATAGTACTGTCTCGGCTTTGGTCAAGGTTACCGACGACATTCGGCTCAATATAGAGAAAAAAGAGCTAACGGCTCTGGTCCTTTTAGATTTTAGCAGTGCTTTCAACACCGTGGATTTTGACGTACTTCTAGCTATCTTACGTAATTACAATCTGTCCCCCTTAGCACTTTCTTGGTTCCGTGATTACCTATTTGGAAGGCGCCAGCGGGTCATGGTCGAGGATACTGTTTCTTCGTGGTGTGAACTGACCGCGGGGGTCCCTCAAGGTGGGGTCCTGTCGCCTCTACTTTTTTCCTTATTCATTAACGGGATCACGAAGTCGCTTGTTTCTTCCTACCACCTTTATGCAGATGACTTGCAAATTTACTCAGCGGCTAGTATAGAAAGTTTAGGACCGCTAATAAGCCAAATTAACAGGGATCTTGACTCTATTCGCGACTGGGCAACGTCTTTCGGCCTCATGGTTAACGTGGAAAAGTCGTAAGCAATTCTTATTGGGAGTCCTCACTTCATCTCTAAGTTGTCTGAAGTGACAATGCCTAAAATTCTCTTCAATGGAACACACATTCCTTTCTCAGCCACTGTAAGAAATTTAGGCATTGTCATGGATCAGACTCTTTCTTGGGCATCACACGTGACTGAAACCAGTAGGAGACTTTTTGCTTCCTTGCACTCGCTTCGTCGTCTCCAGAGTTTCCTCCCTGTCCACACGAAAGTCATGCTAGCACGTTCTCTGCTAATTCCCCTTCTTGATTACGCGGACATTGCTGTTCTTGATCTCACGGAGGAACTACTTGACAAGCTTGAGCGTTTGCAAAATGTTTGCATCAGATACATTTTTGGCTTACGCAAATTTGATCACATTTCATGTTTCCGCTCCCAACTCAAATGGCTGCCCATTCGGCGTCGTAGAGACATACATGTGCTTTCCCTTCTCTTTAACGTCCTTTTCTCTCCTTCTTCTCCCCCTTATCTCTCGGAGAGATTTACATTTTTAGCAGACGGCAGCGGGCACCGGCTCCGCTCCAGTGCAGATCTCTCTCTGGCTATCCCACCACACAAACAACGGTCCTATGACAAGTCTTTTACTGTGTACTCTGTCAAATTATGGAATTCCTTACCGTCTTCTCTTCGAAAGTGTCAATCGGTCGCATCGCTAAAGGCGAATTTAAAAAAGTTATGGCTTTCTGACGGAACTTGAATCTAAAAGATGTATGCGGTTAGGCAGTTTTAGTATATATGTATTATATATTTCAAATATATATAGCTGTTTACATATTTGTTATATTTCATATCCCATACTTTGTATATACTTATAGTAGGATATAGGTTTGACCTATCTTGTAGGATATTAAATCTTTTATCTTTATGCCGATTAGTACAGCTTTTATGTCTACCGTTCTCCAATTCTCCCTCAATTGCTCAAGGGTTAACTGGAAGAGATCCCTGAAAGGGATAAGTTCGCCTTTGTACTAATGATGTGTGTTCTTTCATGTTTTATGTTTCTTTTTGTACAATAAAGTATTTTACTACTACTACTAGTACCTAAATGTGCCACGGCATTCCTCAAAGACATTTTAACTGCAACAAATAATTATTAATCGTTGTTAAAATAAGTTCCTGGCGTGCCGTAGCTGTCTTTCATAGGGTCAGGTCTCTGATAAAAAATGTGATACGAATAAGTGAGTCTATGAATAAAGAAAGTTGTAAGGCCTAATAGTAATCATAATAATTTAACAACCAACCTTGTTTTTTTAGGGTTCCGTAGCCAAATGGCAAAAAACGGAACCCTTATAGATTCGTCATGTCTGTCTGTCTGTCCGTCTGTCCGTCTGTCTGTCCGTCCGTATGTCACAGCCACTTTTCTCCGAAACTATAAGTAGAGATGGGTCAAACCGCTAAATTTTCAAACCGGACAAGTCGACTCCGATTTAGACCCAAACCGGTTTGCGAACCGGTTCGGCCAAATCGAATTAACTTCTATAGTTTTAAGTATCATTAGTTCAAACCACACCATGTATGGCGTGTAGTCACTAAAGTCACTTGGTTTTGAGTCGACCAAATCGATTTGTCAATTTTACGGTTTGTTCGATCCTAAATTAGGGTGGACAATCAGAACTTAAGATTTTTTGGTTAATGCTATTCCATTATCGTTATGAAAAGGAGATTTAAAAGCGAATGGTATCTACAAGTTTTTTTTAATGGTCCGTATAGTCTGGAAAACCAGTTTGTCAGTAAAAATAGGCGAGAAACCTAAGTCGTGCCTAGAATTTCTAAATTGCCAATTGCCCTTCTATACCGACAAATTATTTTTTGCCATGATCCCTGTAACTGAAATGCAAGGTATAGGTACAATAAAATACTTTCCTGTAAATCAAATAACGTATAATTAACGTTTTTCTTACTCTCATCACATAACAAACAATGAATAATATAAGAATATAATGTTTTAATTATAGTAGGTTATGCCTAAGAAACTGAAAGTAAAAAACAACTAAAAATAATAGGAAAGTGGAAGACCGCTCTTTCATACATACGTAGTCGTTTGTAACACTTATATTATTGTATTTAAAAAAAATTGGAAAAAAAAAACAATCAAAGGGGAATAGCCGAGGTTGATACCTATACCTACATCAAAATGGGAAAAAAATATTTTCAATGATGTATCCAGAAAGTATATTAATGGCGGACTACGTTTGTATGGAATGCGGGCTTCGGGGCGGTCGTCCATTTGCGTCTTAACAAGATTTGCAGCAACTATTAAGAAAAAGAATTTGATCCACTCTTTTAGGATCTAAGCGGTTTCTTCGTTCGTTGCACACCAATCCAGCCTTAGAAAATAATCTTTCTGATGGGACAGAACTTGCAGGTATACACAAGTATTTTTGAGCTAAACTGTATAGCAAGGGAAACAAAGTCTTTTTTTCATGCCAAAATTGAAGCGCGCTTTTTTTGCGATCTAGATAGGGCAATTCTAAGTATTGTTTCACCATGCTTGCTGCAGATGAGAAGGGAGTTGTTGCGGCGGTTGAATCTGATATTTTTTTATCAAAAACACTCCAAATTTCATCTTCGGGCTCATTATTGCGCGATGGCACACTATTGCTGCCTGAGCTAAGAGAAGGCTGCGGAGGCTGTCTTTCAGGCCATATATCTGCTGCTATCATTATATCTCGCAGCTCATCTATAACATATTTTTGTGCAAGATCAGCATGAGACTCAAGACCGAAGCCTTTTTTTTTAAATCTCGGATCAAGAAACGTTGCTTTTCCTGCAGTTCTGTTGTACTCGTAAACACCTAACCGCTTTTGAATCACGTTAATTAGATTTCGTTGGAGATGACTGGCTTGCGCGGTACTGACAGTTTTGTCGGCAATTGTTTTTTGTAAGCCTACCACCAGGGGAATGACACTTGATAATGTAGGGTAAGTTTCTCCCGATAAGATTGTGGTGATTCTTTCAAATGGCTGTAAAAGCTTTATCATGTCATCGATCAAAAGCCATTCTTCTGCAAGCAAATTAGGTGGGGCTGCTTGTAGCAAACGTAGTGTGGCAGAAAGGGGCACTTTTAACTCCATTAAGCGCTGCAACATGTAGAAAGTGCTGTTCCAACGTGTACTCACGTCTTTCTTCAGTTTTAACGTGGGCGAGCCCAACTGCTTTTGCATATCTTGCAATGCGTATGATGACTTTGTGCTATAGTTAAAATGAGATACTATTGCTCGGCATTTGTTTAAAAGTTGAGTTATTTCGTCATTGACGGCATTTTCCAGATTAATCGAGTTTGAGTTGTTTTTTTCTATGCAATCCTTAACTGCCAGATTCAATGTGTGAGCAATGCAAAAGTGGTTCCGCTTATACAGTATGTCACTTACGGCCTTTTTCATGGAAGCAGCGTTGTCGGTTACGACACTTACTACTTTTGTGTCTATCTGCCATTCTTCTAGTATCCGCCGAATTGCGTTAGCTATGTTTTCTGCGGTGTGGCTGTCTTGAAGTTCAGATGTAGAAATAACAAAGGATTTTAACGTATCATTATCTATATAATGGGCAGTTACACTAATGAAACTTTTTTTACTATCTGAGGTTCAAATGTCTGATGTGATCGCAATGTATTCAATGTCCTGTAATTTATGTTTCGCGGCGGCTAATTTAGTTTTGTATCTTTCTTCGATCATTTGTGTCAATTTTTTTCTTGATGGTATGATATAGTCGGGGTTCAACGTTTTTGAATATTTTCGAAAGCCTTCATTTTCGACTATTTGTATCGGCTGGAAATCTAAGACGACGAGGTCAATCAAAGCTTCATCTCCTTGTTTTTGGTTGATTTTCGAGGGCACTGCTAATCTTGTTTGCCTAATGCGCTTTGCAGGTGGTTCTCCTGGTGCAATTGGGCATAACGTGTCACGATTACTTCCATTTGTACTGAGACTAGAACTTGTGGAGAGTGAAGTATTGTTTGGGACAGAATTACTAGTGTTATCACCATTTTGCACTTCTTCTGAAACCAACAGTTCATCTGGATGCTTCTTTTTAATGTGCGCCATCATTGTGCTTGTGTTTCCAGTATATTTATACGAAGAAGCACATCTTTTACACACAACTTTCTCAGCACTCGGTTTTTCAAACACGTCCCACACAGCAGATCGTTTCCTCCCTCCCGGCATCGTAATAAGTAACTATTTACTTTGGTGTTCATACAATTTACTTTTATTTGCTAAATAAAACACACGACAACAAAAACTTTGAATTAAAATAATTCTTAGAAACATTTGTAACAATTTAGTTGCGTTGCGCGGTAGATCACAATTTCATTCATTGCTAAAGCTAAAACGGGAAAGCAGTATAAGAGTAAGCAAGAAAGAGCGTCAGGTCTCGTGCGGTTCTGTCAGTTATCGGCGCGAATTCGTACATTTCCGTAAGCCGCGCGCAAAGCGACGCGGCGCGAAACCGCCAAACCGAACCGAAGTTTACCGCCAAGCCGATCTCTTTAAGCCCATGCGAAAGTGAACCTTAAAACTCATGTAATAAGTTTTATTTTACTTTACCTGTTCGTACCAAGTTTTGACTTAACTCTCATAAGTCGACTCAATAATGGCGGCAATGTGCATGGCAACATTTTTCATACGGGTTTGGAATCGACTCGCGTTAGTACAATACAAACATCTCTTTCCTCAATATGTCAAACGAAAGTGACGCAGCAACAAATCGAAAAGTCGACTTACGGTACACTCACGTCGGTTTGGTCGACTTCAGGCCTAACCCGGTTTGAACCGGTTTGTGAAGTCGAACCGTAACATCGCTAACTATAAGAACTATACTGTTGAAACTTGGTAAGTAGATGTATTCTGTGAACCGCATTAAGATTTTCACACAAAAATAGAAAAAAAAACAATAAATTTTTGTGGTTCCCCATACTTCGAACTGAAACTCAAAAATTTTTTTTTCATCAAACCCATACGTGTGGGGTATCTATGGATAGGTCTTCAAAAATGATATTGAGGTTTCTAATATCATTTTTTTCTAAACTGAATAGTTTGCGCGAGAGACACTTCCAAAGTGGTAAAATGTGTCCCCCCCCCCTGTAACTTCTAAAATAAGAGAATGATAAAACTAAAAAAAATATATGATGTACATTACCATGTAAACTTCCACCGAAAATTGGTTTGAACGAGATCTTGTAAGTAAATTATACAACGGGACTTAATCGCGTATCTAAGTTTTAAGATTTACCTCCGATGTTTCGAGGACGGCGTTGTCCCCGTGGTCTCGGATCGTCATTTCTACAGCAGGAAAGTACGGGAAGCCATTGAAATCAAAAAACATAGTAATTTCAATCGGGACGAGGGTTTCAAGATCTCATCCACATGGAATCCAGTCATTAGTAAATGTAAGCGTAAACGAATATCGACAGTCGATAAATCGAATATCGTTAGTGTTGTGTGTCGACAGAGTGACATCCCTAGTGCGCAAAACGTTCAAGCGGATAAACAAGACCAAGTGTTCTTGTACGGTCTTGTTTATCTACTATCTAAACTACGGTAGGTAGTTCGAAAAACTCGCGCGGTTAGACGATGCTGATGTCAACTTAAGCCAGTCTTCTCCGAGACCACGGGGACAACGCCGTCCTCGAAACGTCGGAGGTAAATCTTAAAACTTAGATACGCGATTAAGTCCCGTTGTATAATTTAATAATGTGTAAAAATCGTGAAAGTTTAAATCAGTGTTATCTTGTAAGTAGTTTTTTTTTATACGTCATAAATCGCCTAAATACGGAACCCTTCATGGGCGAGTCCGACTCGCACTTGGCCGCTTTATTTTACGAAATTAGGTGTTCAAAATGGTAGCCGTCTCGTTGAACACACATTTCAGCTCTTTTTTTCACTTCCTTCGTTGTTGCGGCTAACAGAGTGTTAGGATGAATGCTAGTCAAAATGGTATGAATCGCATTTTGTAATTCTTCGACATTGGCGTATTTTTTTTTGTACACTTCGTTTTTAAGGTAGCCCCATAGAAAAAAATCGAGAGGTGTTAGGTCAGGGCTACGAGGTGGCCATTGTATGGGTCCGTGTGTCCCTATCCACTGAGTGCCGAATTTTTGGTTTAAATTTATTCGAGTGTTGCGGCTGTTGTGAGGAGGTGCTCCATCCTGCTGAAAGAAAATTCTTCTTCGAAGAGCAAGCGGCATTTCCTCCAATTGATCTTCAAGACTTTCCAATATGACAGTGTTCAACTCTCCGCTACGGTGTAGTTTTATGGGGAAATAGTACAGACAGAGACCAGGTATTTCTTGTGCAAAAACGCTGCATTAGAGCAATTTTTGGGATGGAGCAACTGGACTCATGTCGACCAATTTTTATAGATAATGGTATTCTCACTTTCCCTTGTTTATACATTTTGGAGGCTGCATTATTCGTGCACAAGTATAAAACCCAGTTTATGGAAGTACAACAGCTACGACCCCGTCAAGTTCGGGAGCAACACAAGCACAAACTATATAAGCCCGCGGTCAAGCTAGCACTTTCCTCCAAAAATGCGTACTGTATGTGTATAACCATTTATTAGTACATTATTGTCGAGGTTCGGAAGTAGCTACTTGCAGGCTGAGGATTCGTTTTAAACGGACGACCTTGGGAGTCCGTTTAATTGAATCCGAAGCCAGCAAGTAGCCTTCCAGCCGAGTCATATATAGTGCTTTTCTCAAAAATGGTGCAAGAAATAGAAATATTTTACAGAAGCCACATTCTAATTTCCACAGAAAAGAGTACAACCATTAAAAAGATTTGCTTGCCGCCTTTAAAAAAAAAAGAAGTGTATTTTTCTGCTGAAAATACGCCAACCTATTTGAGACACCTAAATAGTCGCGGTACCAACATTAAGCCTGTAACAGACTATCGCACCGCACCGCGACCTTGGAGCGTCGCACCCATAAGTGAGAGCGAGAAAGAGATAATCTGTTTCACGCTCTCACTTATGGGTGCGACGTTCCAAGGTCGCGGTGCGGTGTGATAGTCTGTTATAGGCTTAACGCTGATCATCTGTTTGGCTGTTTAAGGGATCTATGCGTTCATTTGATATGGCCATTTAAAGTTTTAAAAAGTTTGGAACTCGTTAAATAATGGAATTTGTATGCAACATTGCAGTCCCGAAATCGAGACTGCAATGTTTTTAACTTTTTAATTTTTTGAATGACCATAAACTATGCACTTCGCGACCTATTTTTTAACCGGCAACGTCGACTTTGCCGTCCATTTTTGAGAAAAATAAGTTACCGGACATGTTTAAGGAATGCAATTTTTATAAATTTAAGAACTTAGTTAAACAATGGCTCATACAGAAATGTTATTATAGTTTAAACGATTTTTTAAATGACACTTTTTATGTTTAAAGTTTAATGTTAATTTAATTTTGATATTATTTTATTTATTTAAGTTAGTTATAATTATTTTAAATTGATATTGTATAATGTGATTGTGTGTGAAATGTATTGTACGCCTGAAAAGGTAGAGTCTGGTGAGACTACTAGAGTAGCAATTAATTTAAGCTTAATATGTAACCCTTTCTCAACATACATTAATAAATTTCATTTCATTTCATTTCATTTCATAAATTTCGGAGTTTAGTGTGCCTTGATAAAATTTTACCATTACTACGCGATTACCCATTAAGCCGCACCAGCAGTTAAAAGAAAATCGAACCTGGTTATGGCTGTCGAAACTACGAAATGGATTTTCTTTTGCCCAATAATGATGGTTTCGTCGGTTGTACATACCGTTATTTGAAAAATTGGATTCGTCTGACCATAAAATAAGGCGCAGGAAACGACGATCGGCCAACGCCCTTGCTCTAAGCCAATTGCAAAAAGCACTTCGGCGAATGTTATCTCCGCCATGTAACGATTGAACTATTCGGCCATTTCGGTAACATTTGTACCCTTGGAGGATACAACTAAACGGAGTAGCCATTAACAGGCTTTCCCCTCTGTCGAAAATAGGCGGCCAACGGTCATACACAATGTATGGACTGACGTTTATCTGACATGGCTATTTTTACGTTACGCATATATTTGACGTTCCCCTCCCCCGCAAAAATCGGCAGACTGTTTTGTACAGAAAATTACAGACATGGCGTCTCCGTTTGATTATATCCTCCAAGTTTGTACCCGAACTTTTTCCAAATTTTCAAAACTGAAGAATGACTTATTCCAATTTTCTTGGCTACTTCTCTTGAAGAGATCTCCGGATAACTTGGAGGATATAATCAAACGGAGACGCCATGTCTGTAATTTTCTGTACAAAACAGTCTGCCGATTTTTGCGGGGGAGGGGAACGTCAAATATATGCGTAACGTAAAAATAGCCATGTCAGATAAACGTCAGTCCATACATTGTGTATGACCGTTGGCCGCCTATTTTCGACAGAGGGGAAAGCCTGTTAATGGCTACTCCGTTTAGTTGTATCCTCCAAGCCGGATAAGCTTCAACGAGTGTTAATACCGCTAAATCGAAGTTCTCATCTAATATCATTGTCTGTTTTTTTTTTCTTTTTGAAACTGCCGCCTCGTACAATATTGTGCAGTAGGGTTTTAATAACTTTTCTTGTTGGAGTGACTCTCATTGGATATTTTAATCTGTACCACTCTAAAGCAGCAGTTAAGTTTTTATTATTAACAAAATAGGCTTCCAACAAATCTAATCTTTCTTCATTCGATGTCATTTTTATTTATTAATAAATAAAACTTTTAAAACGCTCGAGCTCCAGCAACAACGAGCAACTCGTTCGAAATTTAAAATACCTCGGTCGATTAGCTTTTTTTTAATTTAAAGCCGGCCACACACACTAGGTTATAACCGATGGTTATGCCTGCACAGTTAACTTGTGCAGGCATAACTGAACGTGTGTATGACATGACTGTCGGTTATGCTTGCGCACTTCGCTTGCGCAGGCATAACTGAACGTGTGTGGCTGGCAGGCTTGATACGTAGGTTGCCCTGAAAGTTTCGGGAATTGCATACTTAGGAACGTATATTTGACATGTGTTATACCTCTTTGTTACAAGCATAGTCTCATTATTCGAAAACACTGGCCACTTAGAAAAAAAAAACAATGTTCTATTTTCAATTGTTTTTTAAAGTCGTTGAGTCGCTGGTGAAAATGGAGCTGTCCCGCGAAAGTTTTAGAGCAATGATTTATTATGACTTTAAAAGTGGATTAACACAACAACAATGTGGAGACCGATTGACTATTGCTTTTAGTAGTGAAGCACCTTCGAAGACGACAATATACAGGTGGTATTCGGAATTTCAACGTGGCCGTGTGTCTCTTGCGGATGACGTACGTGAGGGTCGACCGAAAACTGCCGTTACCGATCAAAACATCGATGTTGTTCGCCAACTGATAAAAGAAGATAGGCATGTTACATATCGGGAAATTCAGGAGACTTTAGGCATTGGAATGAGTCAGGTACAAGTTATTTTACAGCAAGAGTTGGGCGTGCGGAAGTTGTTTTCCCGGTGGATTCCTCACTTGTTATCTGACGAGCAGAAAACGGTCCGTGTCAATTGGTGCCACAAAACCCTAAAAAGATTTAATGGAGGAAGCTCAACTGCCGTTTTTAGTATTGTGTCAGGTGACGAGTCATGGATTTACGCATATGAGCCTGAATCCAAAAACCAATCTCGAGTATGGGTTTACGAAGACGAGCCGAAGCCAACAAAAGTTGTTCGTTCTCGCAGCACGATCAAAAAAATGGTAGCCACGTTTGTCTCCAAATCGGGTCACGTGGCGACTATTGCTCTTGAAGATCGAAGAACTGTCAATGCCGATTGGTATATAGGCGTTTGTTTACCGATTGTTTTTGCTGAACTGCGAAAAAATAACCCTAACCGCCGTATTATACTACACCATGATAATGCCAGCCCTCATACTGCTCAGAAAACAAACGACTATCTGAAGGGCGAAAAAGTCGAATTACTGGACCATCCTCCGTACAGCCCCGACCTAAGTCCCAACGATTTTTTTACTTTCCCGAAAATAAAGAATCGGTTGCGTGGTCAGCGTTTTCAGACCGCGGAAGAAGCAGTCCACGCTTAAAATGGCCATTTCGTCAACCCCCAGTTCAGAGTTCAATAACTGTTTTGAAAACTGGTTTCAGAGAATGAAAAAGTGCATTAAACACAAAGGAGAATACTTTGAAAAACAATAAAAGTACTTTTATTTCATTTAAACGCGTATTTTTTCCAATTCCCGAAACTTTCAGGGCAACCTACGTAGGCTTCAGTAATCCAGTGATTGCCGAGGGGATAGGTCGCACGTCACTGTGCAACAATGTCGTCTCGCAAACGAAATGCAATTGTACAGGATTTTTAGTAGATATTTAGGGTTCCGTACCCAAAGGGTAAAACGGAACCCTATTACTAAGACTCCACTGCCCGTCCGTCCATCTGTCACTAGGCTGTATCTCATGAACTATGCTAGTTAGACAGTTGAAATGTTCACAGATGATCTATTTCTGTTGCCTCTAGTACAACAAATACTAAAAAACCGGCCAAGTGCGAGTCGGAGTGGGGCTCCCATGATTTTTATTCCGTTTTTATAGATAATGGTACGGTACCCTTCGTGCGCGAGTCCCACTCGCACTTGGCCAGTTTTATTATTTTTTAAGTGTGGAGTGGATTCATGGTTTGTATGCGTGTATGGCTGACGAAATATAAACCTAACAGCGTTATTGCGTCGACGTCAACCACCACTACCGGTGCCATGATGGTTTGAACTGAGAGTTTGTGCAGGTTTGTCGTTACGTGTGTGTGCCCTATGGAACTCGGTCGTGCCTGTTGGTTTTGCTTGCACAAGCAAAACCGACACGCAAAACCTAGTGTGTGTGGCCAGCTTAAAGCCGGCCACACACACTAGGTTATAACCGATGGTTATGCCTGCACAGTTTACTTGTGCAGGCATAACTGAACGTGTGTATGACATGACTCCTCGCCTGCGCAAGCAAACTCCTTGCCTGCGCAAGCAAAATTGAAAATATCAAAATTTATATTTTTTGCCTGTCGGTTGTGCTTGCGCACTTCGCTTGCGCAGGCATAACTGAACGTGTGTGGCTGGCAGGCTTGATAGGCTTCAGTTATCCAGTGATTGCCGAGGGGATAGGTCGCAAGTCACAATGTCGTCTCGCAAACGAAATGCAATTGTAGAGGATTTTTAGTAGATTTTTAGGGTTCCGTAACCAAAGGGTAAAACGGGACCCTATTACTAAGACTCTACTGTCCGTCCATCCGTCTGTCACTAGGCTGTATCTCATGAACTATGCTAGTTAGACTGTTGAAATGTTCACAGATGATCTATTTCTGTTGCCTCTAGTACAACAAATACAAAAAACCGGCCAAGTGCGAGTCGGAGTGGTACGGTACCCTTCGTGCGCGAGTCCCACTCGCACTTGGCCAGTTTTATTATTTTTTAAGTGTGGAGTGGATTCATGGTTTGTATGCGTGTATGGCTGACGAAATATAAACCTAACCGACGTCAACGACCGCTACCGGTGCCATGATGGTTTGAACTGAGAGTTTGTGCAGGTTTGTCGTTACGTGTGTGTGCCCTATGGAACTCGGTCGTGCCTGTTGGTTTTGCTTGCACAAGCAAAACCGACACGCAAAACCTAGTGTGTGTGGCCAGCTTAAGACAACTTAGCATCAAGCATACCAGCGTTGTTCGATACTCAAAATCAAATTAAATGAACAAAGACAAATAATTATGCCATAAAATCCTTGTTTTAGTTATTTTGAATGTTGTTACTGTATTGTCTTCATACAGTATTATGGTCCTTAAACATAACAGGACTGATTTGTATTATAGGAAAATGTGAATAAAGTTTCACATTTTCTCCATAGTCAATCTATGGAAAATGTTTTCTTTAATTTGTGGCTTTTAAGTAGATAACCGTAAGTTGACTCCATAGAAAGAAACTATTGATAATGGATAGGAGTGGAATCGATTGGCATAACAAAACACCATGTAAAAAATAATAGTTTTCAATTTCATACAAATTGTACGGGAAAAGTTTTCCTCGATTTGTGGCTTTTCTAGCCGGAAATTTTTTTTGGTTCCATACAAGCTTTTGATTCTTAATAGGAATGGGATCGATTTGCATTAAAAAACAAGTTTGTCAAAATTGACCTTTTTCTCGCACCCTGTATGTTTTTTCCAAAATCTGTGAAAGCCAATCTTCCTTAATTTAAAATCGAGGGAAGGTCTTCTAAGACCGTTTTCTCGTAGCAGCACGGGATCTGGTAGCTGCCCTCACTGACCCAAAAAGAAAATCCACCTTATAAAGTCACTTTTACCCCTTTTCATTATGTCTGTCTTCGTGACTTCATTCACTAAATTGCAAAATAGTCCATTTACGTAACCTAACAATCAGTACAAACGAAAATTTACTTAGATTTTGGATGTGTTGTCGTCGAATCTGTAGGCCTGGGATTCACCTGAAAATTAAATGCATGGTTATTGCAGTTTAACCTATAAAAATGTTAACTACACGCCTTAAAAATAAAATTGATGACTAATTCCAACATACGTACCTACAGCGTAAAAACGAAAACGTATCAAAATCAAAATATATAAAATAAAGAACCCAAAAAACTTGCAAAAAATTGCAAAATGAACGTGGGTTGACACATTTTTGCTAACCACTCATATGATTCTGGTAAGTAGACTTTCCAACATCGTATTGTGGTAGCTGGCTATCGAATGGAGTGTATGCGGTTTTTTTATTTTTATCTGTCAGCACATTATTAGCTTTTTTTATACCCACGAATACTGTGCGTTTTGGCAATGAAGTATGTTAAAAATCGCAAATAATCTGTAATAAGACTTTCATTTTAAGATTTTTAACGTCTTTATCTTCAGTATTCTTTTATTTTACGGTGTGTTTTGGTAATTGTTTTATTTATGGTACCTAATAAAAGCAAATAATCCTCTAATTATAATGTGTCAATTCACATGCCTAACTGGTATCTCCTGGATTTATGCACTTTCACTCGATTGAAGGTTTTTGGACATCATTGTAGAAATAGAGGATGAGGACGTGGGCGAGGACGTGGGCGATAAACGAGGATGCGGCGGGCACCCTCTTTGCCACCGTTATCTCTTTCTTCACTAGCAGTAGCGGGATTCAGTATATGTTGTTTTTTTTGTATTTACTTCTCATGTAAAAAAACTAAAATAACGTTTACCTATAGTTCCTTTCTTTCATAGAATATACGAAGAAGAAAAGTTTTTGGTTAGGAAGTGTCTGGCAAAAGAGAGTTCGGAGACTGCCACCCGAAGAGCGGAACATTTAATGTATTAGGGGAGATGCGTGTATAATGATCCCTCAAAGTGAAATGATCCCCCCTCTTATCTGAGCAACTACTGATGCCATCTATCTAAATATGCATTAAACGTCTTCCCCGTGACCCCGCCAATTGCCTCTTAAAGTGTCATGGCGGTATGAGTACGTAGCGTGATTTTATTAGAAAATAATTAAAACATATACCTACGTCTAATCTACGGTAGCCTATTTTCCGAATTCCATTACTTTTAGCTTGTTGCGTTTTATTCAAATTATGTTTCACTGTCTGATCTTAATGATGTTTATCTATACTTTAAGGATGTTTATACTGAAGCAAGTTGAATTTGAAAGTTATATTTTTGTCGATATTTCAAATTTGGTGTTTGAGGTCAAATGATCTCTTCTAGTAGGCGTAAAATGATCCCTGGAATCATTTTACCCCTTAAGTAATTTACTATGAGCATTTCCTGTACAGGCCATAACATATCATGTCGCGAATTTATGTGCGCAAAGCCACTTACTTCCGAAAAAATGACCTTAGGAAGAAATGCTAAGGGCTCTTAATGCGATTAAATTATGGATTGCCTTTTAAAATAGCAAGCAAAATCTGTGTCCCTGACGGCGTTAAAAATAAGGCCAAAAAAGAACAAAAAAATAGTACTCATCTTCTGAAAATAAAGAAACGCCGGAATCGACTGACTTAAATGATTAAGACGAAGAAATCTTGATATTTCAAAGGAATCATCTGTGATTATTTTAACTCTACCCTAGGGATCGTTTTATACTTACCTATGTATAAAATGATCCTTTACTAAACCTTTAGAAAACATAACATAATTATTTAAATATATAAAAAACACGAGAAATAAGTATGCAGTTACTTATTTAAGTAAATGGACTATTCATAAAGACCTAAATCTTGTGTTTTTGTCTCCAACTGTGAACACAGTAAAGTTTCTCGCTTAAGGGGATCATTATACCCACATCTCCCCTAATGTGCCTCTTATCTTTGTTATTGTTTTTTAGGAACTGAGGCTTAACCTACTAGTTCAACTTCAATACGATCGCTTCCGTCTTCAACTGATTAAGAAACAAATTATTCGTGTTCATATCAAAGGAACTTGTGGGTTAATGTAAGCCCTTGATTTCATTTTGGTTTTTATTACAGGTATCAGTCAAATCTCTGAACCAAAAGCCACACCGGTATGCAAAAAAGTTATTGCAAAAACCACACCGGTATCCAAAAATGTGATAACTGGTTCAAGTAGGTAAGTATAAAATACACATCTTGTCGTTCGTCTGCCTAAGATGGTGATGATGATTGAGAAAAACTATCCTATATAGCCTCAAACTTATCTCCACTCCACACAAAATTTCATCTAAATCGGTTTAAGTGTGAAGAACTGAACATGTAACAGACAGATAGACAGACATACTGTCGCATATATAATACTCGCCAAAGTATTGGATGGCATGCTTAACGCCCAACTTGACCACTACTTACAGTTTCAGGACGGACAATTTGGATTTAGACCTGGCCTCTCGACTGAAACTGCCATTTTGAGCCTTAAACATGCCATCCGGTATTACACTGAACGTAGCACTACCGTCTACGCATGTTTCCTAGACCTCTCTAAAGCCTTCGACTTAGTTTCCTACGACGTCTTATGGCAGAAGATGAGGGATAGGAACATACCTACGGAATTGACCAGCATATTTCAGTATTGGTACGCTAATCAGCGCAATTGTGTCCGATGGGCTGGTGCACGTTCAGACTCGTACGGGTTGGAGTGTGGCGTAAGACAGGGAGGGTTGTCTTCGCCAAAGCTCTTTAACTTGTATGTGGACGGACTTATATCTGAGCTCAGCAACACGCATGTGGGGTGTCACGTGGACGGTGTCTGTGTAAACAACATCAGCTACGCAGACGACATGGTGTTGTTGAGCCCATCGGTGAAGGCACTGAGAAGGCTCCTAAGTATTTGCGAGTCCTACGCGAGCAGACACGGATTACAGTACAATGTAAAAAAAAGTGAATACATGATCTTTAAGGCCGCCGGTAAAAGACCGGAAATGCCGCCTCTTAATGTGCCGGTCATTTATCTCAACGGTGCACCATTACAGAGAGTTTATAACTTCAAATATCTTGGGCATTATCTAACCGACGACCTTAAAGATCATTTAGATATTGATAGAGAACGCAGGGCACTGGCGGTGAGGAGTAATATGTTGGCCCGCAGGTTTGCTCGTTGCTCGGATCAAGTCAAGATCACTCTATTTAAAGCGTTCTGTCAGAGTTTCTATACAAGCAGCCTGTGGTTCAACTGCACTCAAAAGGCGCTCAGTGCCCTGAGGGTTCAATATAATAACGGCTTTCGGGCGTTGTTGAAGCTGCCCCGATTCTGTAGTGCGTCTAAAATGTTTGCGGAGGCACGCACAGATGGGTTTCACGCCATCGTGCGCAAAAGAACTGCCTCGCTAGTCAGTAGGATCCGGGGCAGCTCTAACGGCATCCTAAAAGTGTTTGCAGGAAAGCCTGATTCTCCCATGCACAGACATATTAATAAGTTAATGATCATGGGTAGTTAATTGTGTTCATTTTAATTTTATTTTGTGTTTTTTTTATTTTATCGATTTTATTTGATTTTATTTATTTATTGTGATTTTACTAATTTTTAATTTTTATTAATTTAATTTATTGTAAATTTTAATTTCATTTATTTATAACTTATGTAGTATTTTAAATATTAACAATAGATTTTAAGTCACTTTGTACCTAACACCAATGGATCATAAGTTATCTGAATAAAGAAATTATATTATTATTATTATTATAATATCAGTAGAGATTATTATTCTATATTTGCAGGTAGATTTAGGTTTCCGAGCATTACGAAGCGGTTCCTTTTATTCCAGATTACCTACGGTACAAAGAAGGCCGAAGAGATCCTTGATAATTGGTGCAAAGAATTAGAAGACAAAGGCGACGTAGATGAGAGAGCAGCTAGCAGTAGCATCAATGGACATCAATTTGGAGGCAGCGGTTTGGTCCAAAGATATCGCAGGAAACTCGAGTATGGTTGAACAACGAAGATGCGGAAGCTGACCAGACCACACGACAGATTTTACCCATCGACCACTTTTGAGGGGGATTGTGACCCCAATACATTTACAACAAAAACAAATGAACTACATATTTTACATCAAAACATAAACAGGCTTGAAAATAAGACTTATAGACTTGAAAGTGAACTTCAAACACAAACGTCTGTCGATATAATCTGCCTTACGGAGCACTGGATGCAGTGCAATCAAATAAACTTAATTAACATACTTAACTACAACCTGAGAGCCCAGTATTCAAGACAAACAAAAAAGGGAGGAGGAGCCTGCATTTACGCCAAGTCGGACATGATTACAATAGAACGCAAGGAGATCACAGACATGTCAGTGGAGGCCCACTTCGAAGCCTGTGCTATTGAGTGTGTTGGATTAGACCTCGTGATTGTGTGTATTTATCGACCTCCCAACGGTGATGTATCCCTATACTTTTCTAAATTAAATCAACTACTAAGTTTACAGGCAATTCAAAACTATAATGTTGTAATTGTAAGTACCTTATTAACACTATCAAACAATATAACTTTAGGCAGCTTGTCGTTACACCTACGAGGGTAACAGACACCTCTAAAACATGTATAGATCACATATATACAAATTCACACATAAGCAGAATTAAAAAAGTGTTTTGTGAAGATATTCACCTATCCGATCATGTCAGATATGCTATCTGTGAGTTTAGTATCTGTGGCAACACAGATCTCTCTCTCTATGATTTCCGGCTTATCATGGCTGTGCTAATTGTACTTGATAAATATTTAATAATGAATACAAATGTCTTTAATATCAGTGAGTGTTTTAATTAACAATAATAGTATAACATGGCGCTGCGGACATAAGAATCAAAACGGTAGGTATGTCAAATAACAAAAAACTATTGGGACAATTAGAGAAAACTTTTATATGGGACGCCATTTTCTATCATAAAAATGGATATGTTACGACCACCAGCACCCCTGAATCTCTCAGGAAACAACATAAAACAAGCATTCCACGATTGGAAACAGAAATTTCAACTGTATTTTGAGGCGAGTGGTGCGGCAGAAAGACTATCAGAAAAACAGCAGTGTGCACTCCTGCTACACAGCGTGGGTGACGAGGGCCTCGTAGTATATAACACATTCGAAAATAAGGAAAAACTGACATTTCAAGAAGTACTGAAAAAATTAGAAGAACACTGTAGTCCGCCTAGTAATGAGACTTACAATCGACACATATTTTTTAATAGGAAGCAAAAAACTGGGGAAAACATAGAAGACTATGTAACATCACTTAAAAAACTGAGTTTGGATTGTAATTTTGAAAAACTAAAGGATGGACTTATTAGGGATCAGATTATAATAGGGTTAATTGACAACGAACTAAAGGAAGACCTACTCAGTGTAACGGATTTGACGTTGGAGAAATGCATAAATATGAGCAGAGCAGCTGAAACTACAAAAGCTCAAATGGAAACCATCAAGAACAAAAACGAAGTAGCAAGAATAGAAGTGGGAGCGGGACAAAGAAGAACCATGAAAAAGGAGCACTCCAGTGATAAAAGGCAGCCCTCCAGGAGCAGAACCAGAAACCAGTCGTATAGCAGACAGCAGGGTCAAGCGTACACCAGAGACCAGTCGTATAGCAGACAGCAGGGTCAAGCGTACAACAGAGACCAGTCGTGTGGCAGACAGCAGAGTCAAACAAACAACAGACAACCTTGTGGCAAGTGTGGCAGACAACACGGATATGCAAAGTGCCCAGCATTCAACAAGAAGTGTGTAAAGTGCGGCAAATACAATCACTTTGCGGCTATGTGCCTAAACAAACCTTGTGGCTGTCTAGGAGAACTTCCATATGAATATAAAATAAAATTACAAGACAATAATGTACCAATTGCTGAGCGACCCCGGAAAATACCATTTCAATTAGAGGAAAAAATTAAAACCGAGCTGGACAAACTGGAGCAGGCAGGTATCATAAGAAAAGTTAGTGAGCCAACGGAATGGGTAAATTAAATAGTAGTTACAAAGAAACCCTGTGGTAATATTAGAATTTGCTTAGATCCTCAGAATTTAAATAAATACATAATTAGAGAACGGTATAAAATGAGCACTTTTGAGGAATTAGTAGCCAAAATGCCTTCTGCTAAATACTTTAGTGTCTTAGATGCATCAAAGGGATTCTACATGATTAAATTAAGTGAGGAGGAGGAGATTTAATGCAGGTAATTTTGGGAGATACTGTTATAAAAGATTACCATTTGGCTTAAATTCAGCTCCCGAAGTGTTTAGCAAATATTTTGCAGATATTTTCAAAGAAATTACAGGAGTAGAGCAATATGTTGACGAGCTCATAGTTTGGGGGGAAACGCTTGAACAACATAATGAAAGATTAAATATGGTATTAGAAAAAGCAGAAAAAATGGGTGTTAAATTTAATAAAGATAAATGTCAGTGTACGCGCGTGGATCTGGCTAGGTTCAGCTCGTAGCCTCTTGGAGCGGGTTCAGCAGCAATAATGTAGACGACGCCTTTCGTTTTAAAATACGTTTAATTACCAACTAGTACAGTTGTACAGAAATAAGAAGAAAAGTAAGTGTATATATAAAAAAAAAGGCACGTATGCGTGCATCTAGTAAGGTAGTGAATAGCGAATGCCTTGAGTGGGGATCGGCTCCTCCGTAGCAACGTGCTGGACCAATCACAGGGGCTGTAGATGACGTGGTATCGGCGCTGATTGGCTGCCGATGATGCGATACGTGTACGGTAGGCTGCGTAAGTTGCATTGGGTACGGTCTCCCACATAAGTTGCCTTGACATACCCCCGGCATTGGAAACTGGTGGTTTACAAAACGTGATGAATATGTGTGATGACGTACAGCTAACAGTCTGGCTGAAGAAGCGGGCATAGTTTCGAGAAAGCGCGTCTCACAGTTCCTCCTGAAGGCATTCTTACGTCGGCCACTCTCGAGACGCCGTCCTTGCCTGGATACGTTTTGACGATGCGGCCTAAACTCCATTTGAGCGGGGGAGTATTGTCTTCTTTTATGACGACGAGCGTGTTTTCTTTAAGGTCGTTAGACTGGAACCTCCATTTCGATCGGGCTTGTAGCTCTGTCACGTACTCTCGCGACCAACGACTCCAGAAATGCTGACGAAGCAGTTCGACTCTCTGGTAACGCGTTAACCGATGCTCAGGAACGTCGCTCAGGCTAGCGCACACAGGTGCAGTTAGCGGACGACCAATCAAGAAATGCCCTGGGCTAAGCGGTAAAAAATCGTTGGGGTCGGATGACATAGGAGAAAGTGGTCTAGAATTAAGCAAGGCCTCAATTTCGGTCAAGGTCGTACTTAATTCTTCAAATGTCAAATGTGCGTTGCCTACAACGCGTCGCAAATGGTATTTACAACTTTTAATACCTGCCTCGTACATCCCACCGAAATGACTGGCATACGGCGGGTTCATGCGAAATTTAATTTTCTGAGATAAGGCGTACTCTTGTATATCGCCAGATATACTTGAAAGAAATTTTTCGAAATCGTTCATTAGTCCGACAAAGTTTTTTCCATTATCGCTTATTATTTCAACGGGTTTACCCCTACGCGATATAAAACGCTTTAATGCTAACAAGTAACCATCAGACGAGAGGTCACCGACCAGTTCTAAATGAATAGCGCGCGTTGCTAAACATACGAATAAACAAATATATGATTTTATTAATTTCGCACCCCTTCCTTTGCGATTCAAAATAAGCACTGGACCACCATAATCCACGCCGCAGTATATGAACGGATACCCTGGTTCCAAGCGTTCGCGAGGCAGATTGCCCATGATAGGTATCAATGTTTGACCTTGCATCCGTTTGCACGTGACACAATCATGAACGATCTTCCGTGCTAAGTTTCTAGCACCTACTGGCCACCAGGTTTCCTTTATGGTAAACAACAACAACTGTGGCGCCGCGTGCAATAGTCGCTTATGTTCGAAACGAAATAATAACAGAGCTAAATGATGTTTACACGAAATTAAAATAGGGTGTTTTTTCTCGTAACTAAACTGGCTAGCATTATCTAAACGGCCGCCTACTCTTAATACGTTAGTATTGTCAAGAAATAAATTTAATTTAGTAAGGCTTGAATCGAGTTTGTTTGTTAACAGCTGTTTATGTGATAAGCAATTATGCACATCTCGGTATGACTCATACTGCGCCAGCCTAGCTAGCAACAGAACGGATTCATTCAACTCGTCTACACTTAATGACCCAGTTTTTTTGCTAAGTTTATTGCGCGCATTATAAAGAAATCGCAAAACATAGGCCGCTGTGCGCTGTAAACGATTGAATTGAGAAAATCTATGGAAAGGAAAACATCCCTCATTGTCACGATTAGATACACAAACAAGTGTAACATTCGCCTTTAGCTCGGGTAAATCGTCATTATTTTGTAAGTCAGAGTTAGGCTCGAAATTTATATCATGAAGGAATTCTGGGCCTTGTCCCCAAAATGTAGAAGACCACAACGAATTTAACGGCCGAGATCGCGAAATCAAGTCAGCGGGGTTGTTTTCGCTTCTTACGTGATGCCAGGGATGATTTTGCGTTAGATCGTGTATTTCGGTGACCCTATTTTGTACAAACGTTTTAAGCATGTTAGGTGGCGTGCGTAACCAACTTAACACTATTGTGGAATCTGACCAGAATACCACTTTTTTAAACTGACTGCGAAGTGAACTACCTATTTTTGCATACAGTCGTGCCGCTACTAGAGCCGCACATAATTCTAATTTTGGCAGGGTCACTGGTTTTATTGGGGTCACCTTCCCTTTTGCGCATAATAACCTGACTGTGACACTGTTATCATTATCAATAGCGCGAACATAAGCGCACGCTCCATATGCGGTTATAGAACTATCACAAAAAATATGCAACTCTAAATGTTTAGGATTGTCACTTAATACGTAACGCGGAATGCGAATTGAATTTAAATTCGAAAGATCAGCGACAAATCGTGTCCATGCCTTTGCGATGTCATTTGGGACCGGGGTGTCCCAATCGGCCTTTAACATCCACAACCTCTGTAAAAGTACTTTCGCGATCATAATAGTTGGGCTAAGCAAGCCGAGAGGGTCGTAGACTTGAGACGACACCGATAAGATAATGCGCTTTGTTATCGGCTTAGAATTTATTTCAAATCTAGTGTGATAAAACAATTCATCAGAGCGGTTATACCATCCTAACCCTAATGTTTTATTTTGTACGTTTTCACCTAATGATAACTCTTTGGACGAGTCCATTGATTCGGTAAATTCATCAAAATCGAAATTAAAAATCCATTTACGCAATGGAAAACACCCCGACTGCAGGACCTTGACGGCCTTTGAACAAATTTGTTTTAATTTATCCTGGCTAGGGTTGCCACAAATAAGGTCGTCAACGTAAAAATCATCATTGATTACGCTGGCTATTTCAGGGTCATCACACTCTAGCGCTAACTGCTTAAGGCACCTACAACTTAAAAACGTAAATAAGTAAGTTATAAAAATAAAAAATAAATAAGTTACAGTTTTCAATTGGTATACTTGTAGGGGGTCAGACGGATTTTCCCGCCAAAGAATTAATTGCAAGTCGCGTTGTTTCTCGTCGACCAGTACCTGGCGGTACATTTTTTCGATGTCCGCACACGCCACGTACTTGTTTTCCCTAAAGCGCAATAGTATGGATAGCAAATCACCCTGTATCGCGGGGCCTACAAATTGCAAATCATTAAGTGAATATCCTGACGTAGAAGCGCAACTACAGTCAAAAACGACTCTAAGGCGTGTAGTTTTGGCGTGTTCACGAAACACGCCATGATGTGGCGTAAAGTAGTGTGGCGTACCATATGAATCTACTGGCGCCATGTGACCTAAGTCGCAATATTCCTTAATAAAGTCGCTATACATTTTTTTATAATTCGGATAACGTTCTAACCGTTTCTCTAATGCGAGGAATCTATGTTCGGCTTGTTTGCGCGTATCGCCTAGAACCTCCGGTGACTGTTTGAACGGAATGCATACACAGAACCTACCGTCGTCGAGGCGTTTAGTGGTCTGCATGAACAAATCCTCACAAATACGTTCATCCTCGCTGCGCGATTCGTTAACCCGTTGACTTATCGGCGCGTCTTCGAGCTCCCAAAACTTACGTAACTGTTCGTCTATAGAAACTTGCATGTCTATCGTTTGCATAAAATTACATACAACGTTAGTGTTCTTCGTATTTTTGGGTGTATTATACGAATTACATGTACGCCCGGATACGAACCAGCCAAAATGCGAATTTTGCATTACCGATCCGTTACTTAGGCGAATAATACCTTCTTGAACCACGTCCCAATATCTATCTGACCCTATTATTAGGTCTATCGGTTTTTTCTTATAAAAATTGGGATCCGCGAGTACGATTCCGTCCGGTATAACGAATTGTTCTTTGCGCATATTAAGGTATGGCCGCGGGGGGGTTACGCGTTGTAATACTAAACACTTAATGCGCGTAGAATAAGTGCTAGTTACGGATCTAATGCCAATCTCACAAAAATGCACGTCCTGTGAGACCGGCACCTCCCCGACGCCGTATAAGCTTCGTGTGGACTGTATAGTGCGCGCGTTTAATTTATCGCATAATGATTTAGATATAATGCACCGTTCGCTCCCATTATCGAGAAGCGCGCATGCCTTCGTAATGTTACCTAAATCATCGACTATCTCAATGATAGCGGTTGTCAACAAAACCGGTTCATCGAATTCATCGGATTCATCGAGTGATGCCTGTGCGCATTGGACATCTGTGTTTAAATTAGACACCTGACCGTTGTCAATGTGTGCGTGATGTGTTATAGAATAGTTACTTGATTTATCGGTAGAAGTATGGGGCTCATTAGGTTTATTTTGGCTTGCATTCGACGTGCCGGGACAACTATTTGTACTGATAACAGCAACTTCATCGCGGTGAATAATTGAGTTATGTTTTTTGTCGCATTTCCTACAAGGCCCATACCTACACGAATCAGCTGTATGACCAGTTCGCAGACAATTTTCACAAAGGTTTTTATCGCGTACTAATTGCAATCGATCCTGCATATTCAAATCAAGAAACGCCTGGCATGAATATAAAGGATGTTTCTCACTACACATCGGACATAATTTAAATTGTTTTTTGAAAGGTGTTTTCACCTGCGGTTTTTCCGTCGCGACATTGCAATGCACCTTTGGTGTATAATTACTGTTAGCATACTTTTTTGTGTCTTGCGAATTGGTCTTACTGTGCGTTACGATTAAAGTTTCAAGCATGTCTGCCCTGCCTCTTAAAAATGTTAGTAAATCGTCAATAGTTAATTTTGACTCAGTTGAATCGGCCGACAAGGAACCTTTATGCTGCTCCCACTCTCGCTCGGTGGTGGAATCTAATTTAGAAACGATCATATAAATAAGTAAAGTGTCCCACGAGTCTACAGGCTCCTTTAGGGCTTTAAGAGCGCGTATATTTTTTAACACGTTATCTATTAGTTTCCTTAGCAACACCGGTGATTCCTTTTGCAGCGTTTGCATTAAAAATAAGGCCTTTACATGATTATGAACAAGTAAGCGGCTATTATTATATCTATTCAATAACAACTCCCATGCGATATTGTAATTGTTGGTTGAAAATTCAATTGAGTCTATAACTAATTGCGCGCTTCCCGTAAGTGACGATTTAAGATATTGAAATTTTTGAATGTCTGAAATTTCTCGCGAGTTGTGTACTAATGATGAAAATGTATCTCGAAAGGCAATCCAGTGCTCATGTGAACCGTCAAAGCTAGGCAAAGAAATAGTAGGTAATTTTACCGATTTTAATGCAATCGCGGATTTTTCGGGATCGATTTTAACCTCGTCCTTTACCAATTTTTCAGCTTGGGCCATTATACTATAATACTCGGCTTCAAACTCGTCTCGCGCGTCGAGTTGAGAGTCGAGTTCGGTTTCGGGAAGTGCATCTTCAATTTTCGACTGAATATTATTAAATTCGGTATAAAGACTCGTAGCGCCTTGAGTACGAAGCCTAACTTCGGCCATTTGATGAACGGATAAACCTTGGTCGAACGTTTCAATATATTTAATGAATTTAGTGAGTCTGCCTTTAACAGAACCTCTCTTTTTAATAAGATCTTTTAACACCTTATCTTCCGCCATGTCGGTAGGATGTAAGAAGCTAGGTACTTACAGTTATCCGGATTAGGTACTTATAGCTCCCTGCAACTGCCAACGATGCAGCTACCGGCCTGGCGACCTTTGCGTGTAGGCAGATCACAAAGACGTCACGTTACAACCACTGGAATTAAAATATGAACGTATCACAACTGTAATGAGACAGGGCCGCTATTCTTGATTGGTTCGCCTTACCAAAGCACTGAGTAGCTGCCGATGGCTATCTTTGCCGATTGCGTTACTCTTGCCAAGTATCCTTTGTAGCCACGTTGCTGGTTGCATCCGAGGTCGAAGGTCCAAATTATGTACGCGCGTGGATCTGGCTAGGTTCAGCTCGTAACCTCTTGGAGCGGGTTCAGCAGCAATAATGTAGACGACGCCTTTCGTTTTAAAATACGTTTAATTACCAACTAGTACAGTTGTACAGAAATAAGAAGAAAAGTAAGTATATATATAAAAAAGGCACGTATGCGTGCATCTAGTAAGGTGGTGAATAGCGAATGCCTTGAGTGGGGATCGGCTCCTCCGTAGCAACGTGCTGGACCAATCACAGGGGTTGTAGATGACGTGATATCGGCGCTGATTGGCTGCCGATGATGCGATACGTGTACGGTAGGCTGCGTAAGTTGCATTGGGTACGGTCTCCCACATAAGTTGCCTTGACAGTCAGTTCGGGGTAACAGAAGTGAAATATGTAGGACATATTTTGAGTGGTGACGGTATTAGACCTGATCCAGAGAAAGTTAGAGCTATTGTGAATATGGAAGAGCCTAAGAGTAAAAAACAATTGCAAACAATATTAGGAATAGTAACATATGTAGCGAAGTTTGTACCTAATTTGTCAGATGTAACTTATTCATTGAGGGAACTACTTAAAAAGGATTCTGAATTTGTATGAGGTGATAAACAGAAAAATGATTTTGAAAAGCTTAAACAAATGTTAACTTCCCAACCAGTTTTAAAATACTTTGATATTAATACTCCGATAACTCTATCCGTTGACAGCAGTAGCACAGGATTAGGCGCTGTCTTACTTCAAAATAATGCTCCTATAGCATATGCATCTAAAGCTTTAACAGAAACTCAAAAATCGTGGGCACAAATCGAAAAGGAACTTTTAGCCGTAGTATATGGATGCCATAAATTCCACCAATATATTTATGGTAGACAAGTACATGTAGAGACGGACCATAAACCGTTAGAACATATATTTAAAAAACCAATGAATGAGACTCCATTAAGACTACAAAGGCTAAGACTTCAATTACAAGGATATGACCTAGAAATTAAATACAGACCTGGTAAAGAACTATTAGTGGCGGATGCTTTATCTAGAGCTTATGTAAATGACACCATAATATGTAACAAAGAACTTGATGAAAAAGTAGAATTGCATGTATGTTTAGTGAAACAAGGCATAAATTTAAGTAAAGAAACATGGGATAAATTAAAAATGGAAACTCAAAAAGATCATGATTTGTGTTTACTAATAAAATACATTCAAAGTTCATGGCCAACATCTAAGGAAATTCCTTTGCAATTAAAATATTATCATTCCATAAAAGATGAACTCTATATTTCAGACGGATTAATTTTCAAAAATACTGCAGTTGTTGTACCTAAGTTGTTAAGAAAGGAAATGCTTAGAAAGATTCATTACAGTCACTTAGGTCTTGAGAAATGTAAAAGTAGAATCAGAGGTTTGCTATTTTGGCCATTTATGATAAAAGAATTAGAGGATTTAATTCAAAATTGTGACTTGTGTTTAAAATATGAAAGAAATCACTCCCATGAACCACTAATGTTAAGAGAATTGAGTAATAAGCCTTGGGACATAGTAGGAGCTGATATGTTTTTTATGAATAATAAAATTTACATGTTAATTGCAGATTATTTAACTAAATATGTTGAGCTTGTCGAGTTAAAGGATCAATGTTCAGACTGTCATATAAGGGCATTAAAGAGTGTATTTGCACGTTGGGGCATACCTAAAATATTGTATACTGATGATGGTTCTCAATATAGAAGTTGGCAATTTAAAGAATTTTGTAGAGAATGGGAATTTATACATATAGCTTCCTCTCCCTATTATGCTAGATCGAATGGATTTATTGAAAGACAAATACAATCGATAAAAAAGATGTTTAAAAAATGTATAGAGGAAAAGAAAGATATTTACTTGGCCTTACTAGAATACAGAAATACACCTATTGATCAAGAGTTAGAATCTGCTAATGAGTTGCTGATTGGAAGACAAGTAACATCTTTCTTACCTACCAAAGACAGGTATAAAAAAGTTAATTATAATGATGTTAAACAAAAAGTTGAGAAAAAGAGAGAAATGTATAAATATTATCATGACAGGAAAAATAGAGGCAAAATTAATAGTTTTAGTAGAGGACAAAATGTATATATTCATGATAAAAATGATAATAAAAAACTTAAGGGGAGGATAGTTTCAGATGAAGATAATTATAGAAATTATATGATAGACACAGGAGACTCTATAATTAAAAGAAATAGGTATCATGTGTTCAGAGGGTCACCTGGTGAAAATTATAGTATGGCTAGTAAACATGTAACTTTTAAAACAGAGAATGAGAATGTGTTGAACAAAGTAAATGATAATAATGAAACTGAACCTGTAATGATTAATGAAAATATAGGTAATGCTGATATGCCTAATGAAAATTTTTTTAATATAAATAATAATGATGTAAGGTCGCGGTCAGGAAGAGCTATTAAGCAACCTAGATACCTGAGTGATTATGTACCTTAATAACTCTACCTGATTTACTATTAGAATACTTAATTTTAGATAAGGTAAAGAAGGGGGATGTCAGATATGCTATCTGTGAGTTTAGTATCTGTGGCAACACAGATCTCTCTCTCTATGATTTCCGGCTAATCATGGCTGTGCTAATTGTACTTGATAAATATTTAATAATGAATACAAATGTCTTTAATATCAGTGAGTGTTTTAATTAACAATAATAGTATAACAGATCACATGAGTGTTAATGTCATCATAAACATTCAAAATAATATATCTCCTGTGATGCATATATTAAAAAGAACATTTTCGAAACATAATATTTCTAGTTTTATATTAAGTCTTGAGTCATACGACTGGGACAATATACTTGCTAAAAATCAATGTCCAAACAATAGAACCTCATCTGTAATAAACGTTATCAAACATTTTTATGATGTTCATTTTCCTGTTAAAAGACAACCGACTAAAAACACTGTTAGCACATGGGTCAATGACCGTGTACGTCAGTTGCGATACAATATACGTAGGACTAAAGTGAAATTATCGAAACAACCAAACGACAGCGAGTTACGTTCGAGCTTGTCTAAACTTGAAATAGCATTCTGGGCAACATTGCGAAGCGAGCGTAAGGACTATGTAAATAATACTCGTAAGATAGCGTGCTGTGCTGAAGGCAATGTGAGTCGAGCCATATGGAATGTTATTTCTTCTGAGACATGCAAGCGCAGCAACAGCAAAAGCGGCCCGATCAATGTGCTCGTTAGCCGGTCGGATGGCGACTGCGAGCGCTCCCGCGGCGCGGCCGCCGTCGATCAGCTGAACCACTACTACATTCAAACAAATAACATCGCTACACAACCGCGCACTGATGAAGCGCTTGCATATTTGGGACAGTACTTAACTAGTTTCCCACCTACATTTGTTTTTGAACGGTTTACGTTAAATGATATGATCAGTGCATGCAAAAATATAAAACGCAAACAATCAAAGGACATAAATGACATGTCAACGCATATCTTAGACCTTTTCCCACCTGTAGTAATATCATTGCTTCTTTCCTTGTTGAACGAGTGTATTAGCGCCGGCGTGTACCCAGACATCCTTAAGTTGGTGAAAGTGCACCCTATTTATAAGGGAAAAGGAGAAATCGGAAGGAAGTGTGAATAAACAATAATAGGTATTCGATAAAAAACGCAGACATTAAATGAGTAAATATATAATAATAATTGTATTTCTAATAATTAAAACTGTATTTAATAGAACTAAACAGACGAACATTGTAACGTTATATAAATCTATTTATAATAATATGGTTGACATTGTAAATAGCATAGTAAATATCGTCCTATTACTGCAAATACCTATTAAGTGACTTTATGACGAAAGTGTTTTTTTTAGACCTTCAGAATTAATTTTTCAAGCTCTACAAACTGGTAAGACCCTTTTTTTGATACTACCTTTCGTTCCGAAAATAACTCACAGCATAAGGCAACATATTGATGATTTGGTAGCATTATGTACTGGAAGAAATTGAAATGTGTATGATAACACAATGATTCATGAGTTCTCCTCCAAGTAAAAACTGTTACCAGGTTTTAACGTGTTTTTGCATACTCATTTTATGAAATTATAACCGTTGTATATTCTAAAAGTAGCTTCTATGTACACATATTTGGTATTTGCATAAAATATTATCCATCAAATTATTTATTTTATGCCAAGCTAAATATGCTAAACATCTTTATATTGTTTTATTTGTTTTGCCTGAAGATCTACGTATTCATTAAACTGCAATATCGTTCTGCCAAAAAACTGTAAGATCAACTTAGTAGGTTTTGCATGTAACTTTATTCTGGTTCTGACCCTTGATATAGTCATCTATAGAGAGTACCTATCTCATGTTGGTCGAGAAGAGTCTCGACCAAAAAATATGAAAATATGAAATACGATCTCAAAGCTAGAGAGCTTTGAGATCGTATTTCATATTTTCACGCATTAATTTACCTCGGGGTAATCTGAAAACATTCTTCTATTGCTGCTGTAAAGTATTCTACCACTTCTGCCACCGTATCTGCAAAAAGAACAAGAGTTTCAAACCTGAGCTTCATGGAACTAATTTTCTATTTTTGCTTATACTGCTTTACATCTTGTAAACGTCTGATTGCATGAATAATTATTGAAACATAAATAAGTAACTTGTCAAAAAAATTTATGTTGTACAATTCTTACGTAGAAGTAAGCAATATTGGAGCTAAAGGAACCTTGATATCCACGATATAGCGATATTTGTGACATTTGACCTTGAATAACTTCCGACGCGCACACGATTTCCGTTGACTTTTTAGGTGTAAGGTGTGATGGTGTTTCTTTTCTAGCTTATTATCTCACATTCCGAGGTCAAACTCTTACTTCGCTTGTAGGTACTACCTATGTATACTTAGCTATAAAGTAGTATTGGTCTATACTGATGAGATCTATATTTGATCGGGTATACCTACCTAGTACCTAAATGACTATAAATAAACCTTCACAATTCAACATCAATATATAAAAAGGCATTTTTGCTGTGTGTACCTATACGCCTATAGAGATTGCCGAATGCTTTTATAAGTACCCATATGACGGACTGTTGCGGCTGAAACCTTAATAGAACGTGTAAGCCAAAATTAATAATGACTAGTATTTTGTTACTTGGATATGAAGTATTTCGTTCTACACTCACCGAATACCTAAATTACTTGGATTTCCGTAAATTCCTGCTCCGCCTGTTTCCATCTCATGTTCTACGTGTGGGAACGTCACTGCTGACTTCAGCATCCCGAGCGTGGGCCTTATCAGCGTGTGGCCAGGTAAGAGTGGCTCTGCATTGGGAAGATGCCACTCGTTTGACGGGACACCAACCACACTCTCGCCTTCATATCGGTTGAATTTAAAAACTCGTCTGCTATTTAATAAGTCCTGTAATATTTTAGAAAACACAATTTATATTAATTACTTAATCAAAACCAGCGAAGCGCGCTACGGATTATGACATGATTCTGAGAGGCCTTAGTAGGATACAAATAAGGCCGCCATCGCTATGAGAAAAATGGGCCAGACATGAAGTTTAACGCGTGAAAATAAGTGTTGAAACTAAAACTCATGCTGCATCTGCTTAAAAATTCGATATTATTATTACTATAGAGAAGCTATACCCAACAATGAAATTGTCGCAATCGCAACCTGCACCACGCGACCAAAACGTCGTAAGGCATTTTAGGGCGAAATTTTTCTTCCCCCTGACGGCAGACAATAGACCACATACTTATAATATACATAGATAAAATACAAAAGCACATATACTTAACAGATATTACTGTTCCATCAGATTACAACACAGGATCAAAAGCCAATGAAGGCAGTTATATACCTATATTCAGTTTCAGTACTTACCTTAGGAATTATATGAATAAAGTAACCCATAAGAGAGCTGGATTTTCCAAGACCCTCTTTGAAATACTGAAAAAAAGAAAATAAGTTATGAATTATGTCTCTAAAATACCTCAGAATGGCCCAAAAATGTTTAGCAGATTGTAATTAGTTAATACGACTGACTGTGCGAGGGCCGGTATGAAAGTTGTTAGCTGCTCGTTCTCTAGGCCCTTTTAGGAATGTACTTCCGTTAAGGACTAGCGCTTATCGTTGGCTTTCAGAACTTAATTGTAGTCGTAGCTCGCATGTGGATGACTTTCGTGAAGGTCGTCCAAAATCAGTGGTTGTTTCAAAAAACATTGACGCTGTGCAACATATGCACACGCTGTTTTGGTCATCCGACTCGTCATGATGAGCCTTAGGAGAGTAGTACCCAAGATAGAGCTGATGCTGAACCCTGGCTGTACCTAGTGGAACTCAGGTTTGGTGCAACATAGGCACACGCTGTTTTAGTCATTCGACACGTCTTGATGGGCATTTGGGAGAGCAGTACCCAAGATAGAGCTGATGAGCTAATGCTAAACCCTGGCTGTACCTAGTGGAACTCAGGTTTTGTGCAACATAGGCACACGCTGTTTTAGTCATTCGACACGTCTTGATGGGCATTTGGGAGAGCAGTACCTAAGATAGAGCTGATGCTAAACCCTGGCTGTACCTAGTAGAACTCAGGTTTGGTGCAACATAGATACACGCTGTTTTGGACATCCGACTCGTCAGAATGAGCACTTGGGAGAGCAGTACCCAAGATAGAGCCGATGCTGAACCCTGGCAGTACCTATTGGAACTCAGGTTTGGTGCAACATAGGCAAACGCTGTTTTGGTCCTCCGACTCGTTTTTTTGAGCACATGGGAGATACCCAAAATAGAGCTGTAGCTGAACCCTGGCATCAGTATTTAGTGGAACTCAGGTTTGTTGCAATATAGGCACACGATGTTTTGGTCATCTCACTCGTCTTGATGAGCACTTAGGAGAGTAGTACTCAAGATAGAGCTGATGCTGAACCCTGGCAGTACCTAGTGAAGCTCGGGTTTGGTGCAACATAGACACACGCTGTTTTGGACATCCGACTCGTCTTTTTGAGCACTTAGGAGATACTCACGATAGAGCTGTAGCTGAAGCTGCCAGGGGGCAGTATTTAGTGGAACTCACGTTTGTTGCAACATCATGCTGTTTTGGTCATCTCACTCGTCTTGATGAGCACTTAAGAGAGCAAATTATACGTTAAGTGCGGAGCAGCATGATTACCGCCAGTAGGTGTGCAGACGGTTTTACGCTCAATTGTGTGGTGTGGACGCATAAATAAATTCAAGGACATTGGCTCGCTGACCCAACATTATGTAGGAAAGCCAGTTGGCTTCCTTACAAAAAGTACTGGGCGACCGTGTAGGATGTAATAAGCGCTTATGAAATTGTATATTATTACGTGTGGATGATATTGACAATTTGATTTTGTCGTCTGGACACGTTTTTAATGGACAAAGTAAAAGTTGTAACAGACAAGCGTACCGGACAGCGACCGGGGCCCAATTAGTAGGTATATTTATTTCTTGCTCTCACTTATAGCTGCGTCCTTAATGGACTTATTACGTACCCACTCGATCGAACATGGAACAAGCCTCGGACTGGATCAAAGTCGCGGTCTGGTACGTTTAGGTAGAAAAACTCCGCGAGCCCTTACAAAGCTCTGCTTTTTGCTAGTGATAGCCTCTTCACTATTAAAGTGGGGCAGCTACGACGCTATTAAAGCGGAGCACTCAACACAAGCATTGTGGAGTAATGATAGCCTCGTCACTATTAAAGTGGGGCAGCTTCGACGCTATTAAAGCGGAGCACTCGACACAAGCATTGTGGAGTAATGATAGCCTCGTCACTATTAAAGTGGGGCAGCTTCGACGCTATTAAAGCGGAGCACTCGACACAAGCATTGTGGAGTAATGATAGCCTCTTCACTATTAAAGTGGGGCAGCTTCGACGCTATTAAAGCGGAGCACTCGACACAAGTATTGTGGAGTAATGATGGCCTCTTCACTATTAAAGTGGGGCAGCTTCGACGCTATTAAAGCGGAGCACTCGACACAAGCATTGTGGAGTAATGATAGCCTCGTCACTATTAAAGTGGGGCAGCTTCGACGCTATTAAAGCGGAGCACTCGACACAAGCATTGTGGAGTAATGATAGCCTCGTCACTATTAAAGTGGGGCAGCTTCGACGATATTAAAGCGGAGCACTCGACACAAGCATTGTGGAGTAATGATAGCCTCTTCACTATTAAAGTGGGGCAGCTTCGACGCTATTAAAGCGGAGCACTCGACACAAGCATTGTGGAGTAATGATAGCCTCTTCACAATTAAAGTGGGGCAGCTCGACGCTATTAAAGCGGAGCACTCGACACAAGCATTGTGGAGTAATGATAGCCTTGACACTGTTAAAATGAGGCACCTACATATATCCTCGACGTCTCGTTTAAAAATATATATATATTTGATCTGAATTAAAATTTTAACCTGTTAATTAATGCATAGTATACTAAGCTTCTAATTAAACTACCAAATTTTGAATCCCAGTTGTCATTTTTGTCAGGAGGTTTTACTTATATTCCCGATACGGTTTACGTATGGGTGAATGATTCTCGACGCTATTGTACTAGCGGAGCATTATTATTACTATTATATGAGGTAAAAATTTGATCGAAGCACATTCATGAGTTTAAGTACACGTACAAAGATAAACTTTTTCACATTTGATACCCCTCCATTATCCCTTAGGTCGCATTGTCCGATTGACTAGTCCGATCAATCGGAATACGAATATTTTTTTTTCCTGTTGGCTCGATTGATCGGACTATATGAACTTCTCAAATCCTGTCAGTCCTACTATCGGAGTAATGGGATTTTAAAAGTTCGTCTAGTTCGATCGATCGAACCACGAGGTTGTTTTTTCTTCCTGTTGGATCGATTGATCGGACATAACCGTAGACTTGATATTTTGCTAAGTCCGGATGACACATAAAGGTTATCTAATCTTAACTCATTACTAGACACTGGCATTTGATAAACTTTTCTATAATTTATTTGATGCGATGTCAGTTCATTAGGGCGAGCGAAGCGAGCCCTATTACTATTCGACAAACTATGCATTCTTGTGGTACACTTTACGGAAAAACTACTGCACTATTAGGTTTGAGATTTAACATAATAATTTAAATTCATGTCTAGATGTGTTATCAAACATAAAAATATCATCTTATAAACTTAAAAAAATAAAATAAAGTAATAAAACTTTGTATTACTACTAGCGCCATCTGTTGGCAAAATAATGAGTTAACATTCGTGCTAATGTTAATAAAATCAGATGGCGTTAGTAGTAAATTAATAAATAAATAAATATTGGACATTCTTATACAAATCGACTAAGCCCCAGAAAAGCTCAATTGTGGGTTGTGGGTACTCAAACAACGATACCTATGTGGTGTTTTCAATTTCAATAATGTCGATGGCGCTTACGCCATTAACAACGATGAATACAAAAGTGGGTTAACATTTTGGATTCAGACCCACCTCGCTTCGCTTGGTTTGATTCCCAATTTAGCAATTAAGTTTCTGTGAATACCTACTAGAATAATTAATCTTGCTGTGAATATACTGCGGAGGTCAATTCACTCGTATGTGTGACGCTCATGAACTGATCAGTCATGTTGTGTTAGCTAACTTAAATCGGGTATTTTCAGTTCGAGAAACAGTTTTGGCGCCATTCATTTATTACGTAAGACGATTTTGAGGTGAAGGGGCGTCGAACATATCTTATTTTTTCATTTTTTTCTTACTCGGGGGAGGGAGGGGTTTTCATAGTTCTTACATAAGTAAGATGATAACAAAGATGCGATTTTTTATAATTTCTATGAAATTATGACGTTTAAAATAATAACAAATAATAATAATAATTCTACACTCTATGCTATCAAACACGGTGCAGAGTTAGCTTAAACGAGCTCAAAATAAGTACCTTTGTCCTCTACAAACGTACGTACAAATAAACATTCATAAAATATTTTATTGAAAAATAAACACTAAAACAAACCACACGTGTACCTACTCATTTTTTCCTTTAGATTTTTACGTAATATATGGTAATATAGGGGCGGGAGGGGGGAGGGGGTCAGCTTATTCTTATTATTTCTAGGGGAGGGAGAGGGTCAGAAACTGGCAAAATTTTCTTACGTAATTAATGACTGGCGCTTTTAGTGTTACTATTGCTTGGAACTGCTAAAATTATAAATAAAGTCATATTACAAACTTCAGTGACCTAGGGCCGATACGTACACGACTGCAACTTGTATGTAACTGCAACATATATAGATAGACACACTCTGTTTTGGATATCCGACTCGTCATGTGATCACTGGGTAGACCGCTTAAGTACCCAAGATAGCTGATGCTGAACCCTGACAGTACCTAGTGGAGCTCGGGTTTTATACAACAGCACACGCTGTTTTGGTCATGCGACTCGTCTTGATGAGTACTTAGGAAAGTAGTACCCAAGATAGAGCTGATGCTGAACCTTGGCTGTACTTAGTGGAACTCAGGTTTGGTGTAACACAGGCACACGCTGTCTTAGTCAATCGACACGTCTTTATAAGCACTTGGAAGAGCAATACCCAAGATAGAGCTGATGCTGAACCTTGGCTGTACCTAGTGGAACTCAGGTTTGATGCAACATAGACACACTCTGTTTTGAACATCCGACTCATCATGATGAGCACTTGGGAGAGCAGTACCCAAGATAGAGCTGATGCTGAACCCGGGCTGTGCTTATTGGAACTCAGGTTAGGTGCAACGTAGACACACGCTGTTTTGGACATCCGACTCATCATGATGAGCACTTGGGAGAGCAGTACCCAAGATAGAGCTGATGCTGAACCCTGGCAATACCTAGTGGAACTCAGGTTTGTTGCAACACAGGCACACGCTGTCTTAGTCAATCGACACGTCTTTATAAGCACTTGGAAGAGCAATACCCAAGATAGAGCTGATGCTGAACCTTGGCTGTACCTAGTGGAACTCAGGTTTGATGCAACATAGACACACTCTGTTTTGAACATCCGACTCATCATGATGAGCACTTGGGAGAGCAGTACCCAAGATAGAGCTGATGCTGAACCCGGGCTGTGCTTATTGGAACTCAGGTTAGGTGCAACGTAGACACACGCTGTTTTGGACATCCGACTCATCATGATGAGCACTTGGGAGAGCAGTACCCAAGATAGAGCTGATGCTGAACCCTGGCAATACCTAGTGGAACTCAGGTTTGTTGCAACACAGGCACACGCTGTCTTAGTCAATCGACACGTCTTTATAAGCACTTGGAAGAGCAATACCCAAGATAGAGCTGATGCTGAACCTTGGCTGTACCTAGTGGAACTCAGGTTTGATGCAACATAGACACACTCTGTTTTGAACATCCGACTCATCATGATGAGCACTTGGGAGAGCAGTACCCAAGATAGAGCTGATGCTGAACCCGGGCTGTGCTTATTGGAACTTAGGTTAGGTGCAACGTAGACACACGCTGTTTTGGACATCCGACTCATCATGATGAGCACTTGGGAGAGCAGTACCCAAGATAGAGCTGATGCTGAACCCTGGCAATACCTAGTGGAACTCAGGTTTGTTGCAACATAGGCACACGCTGTTTTGGTCATCCGACTCGTCTCGATGGGCACTTAGGAGAGTAGTACCCAAGATAAAGCTGATGCTGAACCCGGGCTGTGCTTATTGGAACTCAGGTTAATTGCAATGTAGACACACGCTGTTTTGGACATGCGACTCATCATGATGAGCACTTGGGAGAGCAGTACCCAAGATAGAGCTGATGCTGAACCCTGGCAATACCTAGTGGAAATCAGGTTTGTTGCAACATAGGCACACGCTGTTTTGATCATCCGACTCGTCTCGATGAGCACTTAGGAGAGTAGTACCCAAGATAAAGCTGATGCTGGAGAGTAGTACCCAAGATAAAGCTGATGCTGAATCCGGGCTGTGCTTATTGGAACTCAGGTTAGGTGCAACGTAGGCACACGCTGTTTTGGTCATCCGACTCGTCTTGATGAGCACTTAGGAGATTAGTACCCAAGATAGAGCTGATGCTTAACCCTGGCTGTACCTAGTGGAACAGTGTACCTGGTGGCCAGTAGGTATCCAGACGGGATAGTTTTTCGCTCAATTGTGTGGTGTGGACGCAAAAATTAAATTCAAGGACATTGGCTCGCTGAGTTCGCTGACCCAACGTTATGTAGGAAAGCCAGTTGTCTTCCTTACAAAAAGTACTGGGCGACCGTGTAGGATGTAATAAGCACTTATGAAATTGTATATTACGTGTGGATGATATTGGCAATATGATTTTGTCGTCTGGACACGTTTTTAATGGACAAAGTAAAAGCTGTGACAGACAGGCGTACCGGACAGCAACCGGGGTCCGGTTAGTACATTTCTTTCTTGCTCTCACTTATAGCTGCGTTCTTAACGGACTTATTACGTACCCACTCGATCGAACATGAAACAAGCATCGGATTGGATCAAAGTCGAGGTCCGGTACGTTTAGGTAGAAAAACTCCGCGAGCCCTTACAAAGCTCTGCTTTTTGCTAGTAATATCAACATCTGATCAATGTCAATTTATTGAACCGGGCGGACGGAAGATGGAGGAAATAATAGATCACAACAAAATGTATTCTTACGCCGTAAAGGTGGTTGCGTACTACTTAATAAAGAGCATCAATACCATAAAAATAAAACGTATAAAAAAGGGCCGTCAGTATGGACATGCTGTAATAAAAAAACACAAAAACCATAACCTACCGGTCGGACAAACAGGAAAAATAAAAATTGTGTGATCGGATTAAGAGGATTTTTCAAGCTCTCGTGGCTCGATCGATCGAACTAGACGAACTTTTAAAATCCCATTACTCCGATAGTAGGACTGACAGGATTTGAGAAGTTCTTATAGTCCGATCAATCGAGCCAACAGGAAAAAAAAATATTCGTATTCCGATTGATCGGACTAGTCAATCGGACCATGCGACCTAAGGGTCCATTATGAGTACTATCTGGCTATGTGATGTATAACATATAGTATACTTAATAGTGTCAGTCGAGGATTTCTAGGTAGTTATCACAAGGCAGGTGACTAACTGATGAGTAAAAGCAGGCGACCACACCGACTGGATCCAAGCCCTGACGATACCGCGATCTCCAATTAAAGCGAGTACCTACCTATAATCTGTTATAATTCGTACGATACATTCAATATGAGGGCACCTGGGGCACTCGATATCGGAGCACGCATAGCGCGTCCTGTTGTATACTTACATCATCGGTTACTTGCATTAAATACTTAAAACAGTCGGTCAAACTATTCTTCAAATAGCTTTTAGATTGTGTAATGAAATTGAGTTAAATTTTCATGTACATTTAAATACCTGTAGGTATCCTCATAAGATGCTCATTAAACTTGTGGGTTACAGAAAATGTACTATATACAGACGCATTTGTTATCGTTCATAGGCACGTATTACCAGTCGACAAAGATATTGATATAATATTGTTACCTACGAGTATCTATTTTATTACATGGTAGGGTAGATCGGATATGGCAAGAGCCGTTTTCGTGAAATGATTACCTAGTAGGTACGTATTTCTAAACCTTATTCAATTCAGATATGGTTTATATACTAGTATACAATATATAAAATCTGTAGGCTTTCGCATGTCAATATAATATAGTGTTTGCATTTTTTAACAATTTAGTGGGAAAACATTGCATTGTACGCATCATAGAATGTACCGTGTTTAATTCGAAACATGAAATGTAAGTAATGAGTATGTGTATCATACATATTGACAAGTATTACTATAATATTTGGATTTTTAACTAGTCATACATATATTTAACTGCGTTAAATTTCATTCTGAGATCTATTTATAGCCCCGTAGTTATTATTTCCGTACCCTTCAAAAATGAAGGTAGTTGTAATAAGTGATTGATTTCGTACGAAAGCAAAGATTACTTAGTTGGTTTCTTAGGTAATGAGTTTATTACGCTCAATGAAGATACAATTTCAAATGAAAGTTTACCAGTCATCTAAGTAATGTAAACGGGACTAGCCGTGCCGAAAAAACATTTATTTTTCACTCGGGGTTACTCGGTAGTACAAACATTGTATCTTTCAGCGCACAATAGACATATTAAAACTACTCACACCCTACTTCATCAATCGACACACACACAGATATTTAGAGGAACACTATTTTGGCGAAAATACGTGTGACTCGGACTAACACAAAAACATGTAATGACGGGTATCTAAGGAGCGACGTCGGAGTGGGATGGCGGGGGATGATAGCGTAGCGAGTGAGAGGGACAGTGCGAACTTGTTTTTTAAATATTATATCTCTAAAATGTGTGACAAGGACGGCATGATTCCATGTACTGCTGCTCAGTAAATTATATTGTTGTCTTGGATTTGGATAGGAAGTATAATAAATTTTAAGAGAAAGTTTGGTTTGGCCTTTCAAATATGAGCTCATGAGAGGTAAAACCCTTGATTGCTAAGGTCGCCGTTTTCGAAATCGATGTGGAGGACTACATATAGGTATATAGGTAAAATAAATATCAGACGACACTATCTTACAATGTCAGGTAAGACTATTTCGTAAACGTAAAATCAACAAAGCCGTTGTTGTTACTAAACATTGTTCATTGTTTCAGATCCCGAAATATAATAGAATCCTACACCAGCGGTTCTCAAACTTTTTTGGCGGCGGAACTCTTTTGGAAAGTGAAATACTTGACAGAGCCCTATATAAAAAAATCGTTACCTAGACACTACCTATATAAACTGTACCTGTAGTTACACACCTTGGCATTTTTATTCCTTAAGTCATTCCATACTACTTTCTCAGTGCGCACATTCCGTACTCTATCAAAACGCTGCAAAAGAAAGAAATCTATCAATCAGTAGTTGTTCAAACACAGTGATAAATATTCACTACTGAATCTACCTTCGCAACGTCCTGGTGAAACAGAGTAAATAATTTTCCTTCTGAGTAGACTTGCACAAATATCTGAAAAATACAAGTAGTTATATATGTGGTAGGAAATATTGGGAAAAATAAGTACGTAAATCTTAGTTAGTGCACATACTCGTAGATTAAAAAACGAGTTTATAAATCACTTACATGTAACAAAATAATAATTTCGGCGTGCTTAACCATTTTCGTTTGGCTTCTATTACATCTGCCAATTTATTTTTACGTCCAAATTCAAGAAGCAATCCAAGTTTTCTCATTATTTTTTTATGGTAGGATTACAAAGTCGAAGGTCCATGAAATTGATTGAATAAACTAGTGTTCTTCTTAATGGGAGTTAGGGTTATTATATATAGTTACTTATTTGTGCAACAAGAGAGCAAAGTCAGTTTTACTGCGAGTGCTAATTTTAAGTCCTGAGCAAGCGAAAGATTCTATACATAATAGAATCACGAGCGTAGCAAGTCTAATTTAGAATCTTGAGGGTAAAGAACATTATGGGTAAAATACTAAATGAAAGAAGTCTTAGGGTCGGTTGCACCAAACTGTTTGTCTTCGTTATTTAGTTCGCGAAATTTTATTGTATGGAGAGTTTCATAGTAAACCGCCGCGGCGCGCCGGGTGCCGTTGGTCAGTCTGTCAAGTACGGATGGTGCAACTGGTACTAAGTCTCCCTAAATAGGTCCAAACTTCCGTTGCTTTCCTGTTTCCTGTCTCATTATTATTGCCGTTCCCGTTCGCACACCCATTCAAATTCCCGTTCCGTATTTAGAGTTAACTCTGGTCTAGCTCTATTTACACTATCACGGCCATTCCTATTTCCATACGCATTGTTAAGATCAGTTTTGTTCACCTTAGGTTCTGGCGACTAGGTACTTTTAACTTATTAATAGGCACTTATTACGCGTTGTAGACAAATGATTTATTGTCTATATATATAGAGAAGGATATTAAAAAACCAGCCGACCCTTATTTGAAATCAATGTATCATTCAAATGAGTAACAGAAGGAACGTCATTTATAAAAAGGCTGGTGGTGACATTGTAAATGATGGTGGGTTCCTTCTACATCGAAGGGTTTTGCACTCTAAGGAAAAATGAATCTAAGGAAGGTATTATTTATAACTATTTCCTTGCCTTGGAGCTTGCTGGGAATTAATTCCTTATAACGGTTTTTTTGCATCTAATTTTATTGGCCTGTCTAAGGTAGGCACTAGGCAGCAACTCATATGTTTACATAGGTATTTACCACGTTTGTCAGTCCTTAGCACTTTCAGTTTATTACCTTTGCTTTTCTATAAAACTTGCTTATCTTCTGAAGCGGCTGCTCTTGTCTTGAGGAAACTACATAAAAGCTTTTCACAAATAGTAATCGATTAATATTACCTATATAATCGAACGAGCAAGCGAAGCTAAGTTCTTACATTCCACTTTATACAGCTGGCTAGGGGCACATCCCGGCATTTAGAAATAAAATTGTATTCGAATTATATGTAAATAATCTTAAATAATAGATAAATAAATAAGGTACAGTAGGCGCTCGGTAATCCGGCACTGGAAAATTTTCCCCCGTGCCGGATTATTGGAAGTGCCGGATTATTGGATTTGTATGGAAATAAAACTTTCATATAGAAAATATAGTTTAATCAATAATGGCAACATGTTATAGAAATATGTTATGTACTATAGAAAAAAGCAGACTTAACAAAACAGTTTGAAATGCCATTACAATGGGGCTACCCAAGACGTAACATACTTAACGAGGAGGAGTTCCATTCTGGTATTCATGAGCATTTCCATATTTTACCAAATAGCATTGTTTAAATTTAATGTAAATGCTTGATTTTTTTATGAAAATACAAAATCACATCAATTGATTAAAATCAAATGTCTGCCTATAAGATTTGATAAATTCCTCACGGATCTCTAAAATGAGAGCAATCTCTTAAGTCAGTCAGCCAAAAAATTACGGAGTTCTGAGGTAACAAATTCTGAGTACCTACCTGAATACAATGTAGGTACCACAGCCGATGTCGAGGGATGGCATCGAAGACTCAAAACTAAAATCTCAAAAAAACTTAATTTGTTTTGCTTTCTTCACAAATTGAGAAAGGAGGCGAAATTCGCAGATCGCAAAATTACAAGGAGTATTTTTTAAACCAACAACCAGAAATCGAAGACGCCATGACGTGGTCTTCGACAGAAAATACAACTCGGCCTTAGAAAAGATTAATAGCAACGAAATAACCGTTAACAAATTCTTAACAAAAATTATATACGTGAGATTAGCAACCACACGCAAATACACGTAAAATAATAATGATGATATGAATGAATGAAAATAAAAATATTGTATTTTTTATTTAGTTGTGAAAATTAATTAAGCTGTACTTACAGTAATTTTATTATTTTACTTGCAAAGAAATAAAAGTAGTTTTAACTGAACTTTTTTTAATTATGGAGTAGAAACTGGAGTAGATTTTTAACTTTTTTTGTTGAGCATAAGACTTTCCGGTCGCTGCTACATCTATTGTCAAGTAGCAGTACTGTAATAGTTTTTTGGTACCAAAACTGATGTATGGAGTGACCAATCTATGTATTTTTTTCTCTATGATATGGCCTAATAAGATGTCTCAACTAAATATTTTATAAGTGAGAAAAAAAGGTTATACAATGTTAAGTAAATAGCATGAACGGTAATTAATTCAATACAATCGGAGTCGTTACTAAAATATTATTTAAGTTTTAGATCGCAACAAACTAGCATTTGTAGCAACAATATCCGTATTAATTTAGTCAATAAATTATATACGATTTTAGTAAATTTCTGTACTATAATGGATTAGGGTTTTGTCAAGTTTAGTCCAACTAAAAGCTAATCCAGTTCAGTTGGCATCTGAAGCTTATCAGTACCTTATAGGCTTTGTAAATTCGCATCGGGGCCCCGACACTTGACTGGTCTTGTGCAAATCAGCAGCGCCACCTGACTAGGTACTTTTTGCGTTTTTGCTGATGCTGCCGTCACTTGAACTGTACATTTTGCGTGTGAGTCTTTTTGCATATTGCACATATTGTGTGTTGTACGCTTAGCTAGTACTGAATATTTTCCGATTTGTATATTTTGAAAATGTACATTGTGCTTTTTGCACGTTCCGCTTGTTTTAGATTGTGCGTTGTGAACATTTTGCGTATTGTATATTTTACCAGTTGTTACGTTTTGCGTGTAGCATTTTGCGTATTGTAGGTACATTATGCGCCACAGGGTTTTGAATTACAATTGTAATTTTGAATGTTATCGTCGGATGACATCCAAATTTCACTGAGTAGGTACTTACCAAAAATTTACAGCAGAGATACCTAATTGACATTGTTTTAGTTTTATTAAATCAGTTTGTAATTAAAATTATGTATAATGTATTAATGCAATAAATATGTAAGTACATAAAGTATAATTTAGTTTTATTTTGTCCAGTTTTGTTTTATCTCTACACAAGGAAAAAAATCAACTGCTAAGTAGGTATGTATATGCATCAATTTTGTTATTTTACATTAAACCCATACATACATACGTAGTCATACAAAATGCTCATCATTATTTTAATTATGAGTTATTTAATATTATTTTAGTTTAAATTTTTTAAGTAGTTTTATTTTAATGTTATGTTAGCTTAGTTTTAATGTTTAGTTTATAGTTAGTTTTAATGTTTTTTTTATTTAACAATAGGGTAATTGTGTCAGATACCGTCCAATTATAGGAGATGTCTACTTTGAAATGCTAAAAAAAAATATTTAAGTAGTCTTACTTAAATGTGCTATATTTGTTTGTATTGCTCATATTGTCTATTTTAGGTTAATATTACGTGACCTTAAATAATATTTACGGTTTATTTCATAAAAAATATATTATGAAAAAGTAGGGTTATTTCAGTTTCCGTCCGCCTGTGAGCTACTTTTCGTCCACGTATGAGTCAGTTTTCGTCCACTGTATGAAAAAGTACTGTAGGGTGCATTATTGCATTGAAAATCAATTATACCTATCTTTATTTTTTGTTTTTATGTTATATAGATAATTCTTAGTTAGTTACTAGCTTCTGCCCGTGACTTCGACCGCGTAGAATGGTTATTTTCGTGATAAATATTTATATATATTTCCTTCCTCAGGACTCAGACCGACAAACAGTGTTACATTCGCATTTATAATATATAATATCAATATACGAAGGGGTACGTTTTTTCATATACATTACCTCTCTATTACAATCAATTCTTTTTGCTATAGTAACAATACATCAGTGCGAGCGAGATGGACTGCGATCGAGTTTACGTAGTCACTAACGTAAACGTCAAGTTGGCGTTAACTCATGGTGCGGCTACTGTTTTGGACGACAGCGGCGGCGGCGGTCGTCGCCCGCCGCCCTGCTTGCCGCGCCGCCGCCGGTCGCGTGCGTGCAGTACCCGGCCTAGGTGAAGGTGCAGCTGACTGTTGCGGCGTCATTATTTCCGCCGCTGTATCTGATGACAATTTCCTTGATAAAATTAATGACGAAATGAACGTAATAATCGCGGCAGTAGTACGGCGGTGAACGTCATTTATTTTATTACGGAAATTGACAGATACAGCAACAGTAATGCAGCTGCAATTATCAGTCGGACGCCTTCCTTAACCCTGGCCACAGACAATCGGAATTTTCATTCGATTTCTGTATGGAATGACATGTGGGAACGGGACGTCGCTCTACAAATGCATAGCGCTGTCTCGCTTACACATGTCATTCCTTACGGAAAATTCCGAACGTCTGCGGCCAGGCTTTTAAAAATACAGTTCGGATTCAGGGCTTCAACCGCGAAAATCGAAGTTCGCAAATTGCGGGCATTTTTCTCTGTCACTCTAATTACGCCGTCATTGGAGTAAAAGAGATAGTGCCCCGCAATTTTGCGAATTTCGATTTTGGCGGTAGCCCCTCTGACTACACCAGCATTATTGCAGCGTGACAATACTGCCGACTGCATTATTGCTGCAAATGTCAAAAATCCATGCAGCAACATGGGTTTTGACAAATGCGACAGTAAGGCCAAGCGCGCACCACGACTTTTTGTCGCACGATAATTTAGTCGCAGAAATGTAACGTATGTGTTTATATGTCAGTGCGCGCATATGCGACAAAAAAATCGCAGCGATTTTAAAATTGTGATTTGTCACATTTTTCCGCGACTGCTCGCGACGCCATTGTCACAAAGTGAATTGCAGCATACGGAGTTGTATGGCCCCGCGCGCACTGCGATAATAAAATCGCACCCCGGACCTCAGTCGGCATTTCGCTCTCCAAGAGTCAACATATCGGAACCTGCTTCTCCAATGGAGTCACAAGATGAGACGCTAGATGTTGACCGTTTAATTATAGAAATAGAAGGAGATCACCTTTGTGGTATAAATACTCAGTCATACAGCGATTGCATATTGTTTCACGCCTGGCGACTGGTACGAAATCCATGTCGAGAATGAACAAATCGTCGACTTTTCATCGCAGTGCGCGCAGTGAATTTTCTGCGATAAATTACAGCGCGATTCTAAAATCGTCTCGCAAAAATTAAAATCGTGGTGCGCGCTTGGCCTTACAGACGCCCGGACCGTGACTTTGCGGTCCGGCGCACGTTCGATCGTGTGTAAGGTGATCCGCCGTATGTACGTCCATTAAAGCCGTGTAACAGACAACCGCACCCATGAGTGAGAGCGAGAAAGAGATGGCTTTTAAGGACGCAGTTTTATAAAGCCCCACATTCACACTCCTACCGTGTAGGCCGCCTCGTAGTCCGCCTCGTTGGGTAGGATTGTGTATGGGGGTTGTGGACTACGAGCCGTCCTACAAACGGCTAAACGGTAGGACGGCTCGTAGTCTACAACCCCCATACACAATCCTACCCAACGAGGCGGACTACGAGGCGGCCTACAAGGTAGGAGTGTGAATGCGGGGCTTAAGTGAGAGCGAAAAACAGATACTTATTAAACCAGCATCCACACGGCCTGGTACAGCTATCAGTTCATGCTGTAGGATATAGAGCGAGATAGGGAGACAATTATATGTCTCATTCTTGCAGGACTATTTTGTAACATCGTGTAAATACTGCTTAATAATCATAGACATTTCAATTATTTTAAAGCCCGCTCCACACTCGTGCGCGAGATATTAAGGAGAGAAAATCGTAAGATTTGACATTTTTTATATTAAGATTCGAGTAATGCTTGATGCTTAAATAATTAATTGCCTATTTTAACTTATTTCCTCGCATATTTGGGGCAAACCACTATGCTCCGGTGGGAATAGCAATTCGTGGAATCGTCTCATTGTCGGACTCAGTTCAATTCTTTCATTTCGTCGAACAAAATCGAAACTCATCCACGAATTGCTATTTTCGCCCTCAGTAATCATGTAATAATAAATCTCGTCTACACCACTCATAGTACATGGACGGAAACTGAAACAATATTTAAAGCTATTTTTAGTTTTCGACCACGTATTTTAAACATGATTTTAATCGAGCAACACTGACAAAATCGTGGACGAAAACTAAAATGTATAATCTTATAAGCAAGAAACATCATTTTAAGAGAAAATATATAGTAGTTTATAAGTCTTTTGAAGTAAAACGATCATAACAAATACTCACCTAGCTGTTCCAGTTACCGTCCGTGTGGTCGGAAACTAAATATTTTTCAAAATTAGTATGTCAGTACTCGTCCACTAAATTTATCAAAGATTATTATGAAAAAACTATAAAAAAACACTTAAAATTGCGTTTACTATACTTTTAAGTTGCAGTATGTGCCAATAACGTAACATAAACTAGTTAAATTAATTAATAAACTTACCGTGAACATTTGCCGCCAACACTTTTTTTTTCTTGCAAAATGATGTTTTCAAGCTCTGGATGCAATGCCGCCACTTACATAATTTTTTTTAAAGCCGCTATTTGTCAAATAACACTTTTATTTTGGTAAAAATATTGCTTAGACATTATGGATTGCAACAAATCCAAACATGTGTGAGAAGGCTTGTTTATATTCAAATTTTCCGCAATTCTTTGTAGCAACTCCGCCAAGTGGACGGAAACAGGCACTGGACGGCAAACAGACACAATTACCCTATATAAACAAACATGAAAGGCAAATTTCTAAAAAAAAATTATTAATATTATACATATATAGGTATATATATGTCGGCGCGTAGCACCTGTAAGCTTATAGTGGCTGAGGCCCGTGAAGGTGGCCCGCATTCCTGGTCAAATGTTTACATTAACAGCATTAGGCGTGATTGTCACAGAGTACGTCGTTGTTCCTTGAAGCGGGGCGGTTATTGTAAACACTGCCGAACGTAGCCGTGGGTCTGGTATTTGAATGAAATTTGATATTAGTTCTTTGTTCTGAGCTTAGCTTTGAATGCCGAGCGGGCATTAAGATTTGGGCCATGGTTGAGTTGGGACGCGTGCTGTCCCGTAAGCCCGTAACCGCGCCGTGCGATTTCGTGTGCGCTTTAAGTACCTACTTGTACCACTTGACCCACGGATTCGTTTTCGTTTCTTGATAACTTTGTGGTGTAAGCTTTGATTAACTTGGTGTGATTTCATTGTGGTTTGGAACTTAATTTATTGTCATTGTGATTAAGTGACATTCGGCACCTATAGTTACACTAATTACTAGTGTCAGTGAGTTTATTGCATTAACATTGTATTGGACTTGTGTGCGAGATATGCCCACTGTTTCCGCCCACCATGGAGCCGATGCCTGGTCCCCTGATGTCTTCATAGAGCTACCGGCTCCGACATATATATCAATGTTAGCTTAAAGGGCTTTTGAAGCTTTCACAAGTGATAAATAAAATGGTACAGATAATGGTAGTAGGTAAACAAATATTTAACTGTCTATAATTATTTATTAAGAGTAGAAAGCCAAACAAGACAATTTCGATGTAATTCAACTTGATCCGAAAATTATTTTCTTACGCTAAATTGGTGTCAATTTAGCCGAATGGTATAAAATCGTCCTGAAACAATAAAAATATAATAACTTTTATGTCTGTTGTTATAAGTGAAATACTTTGTTTAACCCTTAAATGCATAGTGTTGCCAAATGTCTACAAAGCATTAGACAGCTCACAGATTAATGGTTAAACAAATTCTATTTGTTCCTGTATATTATTTCAATAGTAAAACTAATAAACTTTCCGAATTATTACATAAATTTACGCAGTATTTTAATTTTTAAAAATTACATTTGTTTATAGACGAAATGTCGGAAAACTTAGAAAAACCTGGAAGTTGATGATTTTTAGTTATGTGATATTGGGCAGATTTTTCGGGGTTTGTAATTATTTTATATTTACAAACTTTATCATAGGTATATCACAAATAATTGGTACCATATACCACTTTCTAATGGTAGTAAAAAAATTCATATATCTATTACTGAAAATTACATATTTACATAAATATGATTTAGCCAATTCAACTTCTAACACTGATTTCGCAGTGAAAATCGAAGTTATATATTTTTTTACTATTTTTCCTAGAATCGGCAAACAATTATGTGATATTAATTTCGGGCAAAAAGAAAAAGTCATGCATTTAAGGGTTAAAGTCAAGGTATAATGGAAATTTTACTTTTAAAACACACACTGACGATTATGATTTAATATTGTTGTTTATGTTTAAAAATATTCAATTTGATTAATTTTATAACCGTTTAATTTTTTTTTGATTCTGTGCGGAAAGAGAAGAGTCGGGAAATGTATTTTATCCAATACATTCTACGACTCTTCTCTTTCCGTACAAACTCCACAACATTTTCAATCGGCTGACAATATGGCCATAGATTCATATCATATTCATGCAATATGGCGGACAAATGTTTGAAATGTCACCGTATTTAATAATTATTTCGCTTAGATTAGTTTTTTCTTCGCAAATGTGACGAAAAACATTGTGTGTAACTCCGGGGGTAAGCATATTATAGATGTCGTCTACAAAATCTAGCGGTATCGTCTTGGGTCGTCCCATTCGTTTTCCGTCAAGTTCTTAAATTAGTCCTATTCTGCTTTCGTCACCCATTCTACATTCGTCACAATCGTCAGTGGCTTTCAATGTAGAATGGGCGACGAAAGCAGAATAGGACTAATTTAAGAACTTGACGAAAAACGAATGGGACGACCCAAGACGATTTAGACCATACCAATCTAGCTTACCCTTCTCGTTGCACAATGTAGTAGGTAGGGCCTTATCACAAGAAGTACTTACTGGCTTAATTTAATTCTTCATTAAAGATATAAAATATATTATATGCCCATAAATAGGGTTTGCACGAGGATCCGAAATGTATGAGAATATCCGCGGATCCGGATCCAGATCCGGATAATTTCATACATTTCGGATCCGGATTGCAAACCCTACCCATAAAGTAACAGGCATCGATATAGCTTGAGATAATACACCCAATGGACCGGGATACAAGCGCTAATAAAACTTACTTGGTTAAAATACCACCATTTTCTGGAATAAAATAACTCGGGTGCAGTTGCTCCGAAGGTAATGAACCGAGGTGCGTAAGGGTTAATATTAACGTGATCGCCGGTCATCTGCAAAAACATAATAATTAGCAGCAGCAGTATACTTTTGTATACTTTTGATTTTGTATAAATATATTTATTTTGTAGAACATTTAGCTGTTGACAGTAACATCGATATATTTAATTGTCGATAAAATATTTTGCTACGTCACTTTAGTTTAGTATAAGTGCCCCGAGTTATCCCAGGTTTGCTAATGTATATCAACTTGGGCAGGTGCTTCTAAATCTAATCTTATAAATATACTATGAGCACGACTAGAAGTGTTGCACTTCTTATCATGTCACGCACTTATTAAACTTTTGACTTCAACAGAATATGTGTACCTACTGTACAGCAAAGTTCTGACGACTGGATAAATATTTATATAAGTCCTAAAATTGTATTCTACACTGACTTAAGCATAATAATTAACTATTGTCAACTACGCGACGAGTCGACGACCATAGTGGGAAGAAGGGTTACGAAGCGTAGGATTTCTTACAGCAGGAAAATCTTTGACTTCCATCACTTCCATGGAGCTTTTTTTAAATACGAGTAATATACATATGAGTCCTAGAAGACAATACAAACGTGCAGTAATTTGGATTCCGGTTCGTTACAGCCAAATATCATAATACCATTTTACATATTTTTCACCTCAGCAGCTCGAACAAGGGTACTTTGATTCTTAAAAACAGTGAGCAATATGCGATTTTGCTCACTGAGTGAGACAAAATGACATTCAAGTGACCTTTATAGTCAAATGTCATTTCAACATGCGGGGTGTAATACAAGTTCGAAATACTTGGGTTCTATTATCTCTGTCCCTTTCACACTGTTAGCAAAAAGAAACAGACAAAAAAAAGTTTCAACGGTATATTCACGGTTTATAATAGACCCCCAAAAAACTTCAGACCGCATCGTTCCAAACCACGTACGAGTATTAATTCTTAATAATTAATTAATAAAAATAAAGTTTAAGATTTGATAAAAACTCATAAAATAGTATATTTTAGGTATTTTATTGTACAATTAAAATAATGAACTCAAAAAATACACAGATCATCACGCAAAATTAATTATTTTACTTTTAAGAATTTCTACCATAGTTGACAAATAGTACGTATCCGCAATTCGGACCGTATCTTACAAATATTTTTTTTTTACAAAAAAAGAGTTGTCGATTGAAGTGTCAGTTGATGTTTGTTATTTCCATATTATTTTACTGAAATTTATTATTACGTTTTGTTTTTGTGTTCCATTGCGGTAATTCAACTTAATTGTTTGTATATCTTAAGAAAACATGAGTACAGGTATTAAGTGATGAAGAAGGATTCAATTTTTCAAGTTGTCTAATAGGTATGTTTTCACTGCTCAGGTGAAAAATGTTGTGTACTACACGAGATCAAAGTTATTTACATCTCGTGCACTTTTGAGTCCCTTACTACGCTCAAGATTCTAAATTAGAGTCACACGCTACGCTCGTGAATCTATTATAGAATCTTTCACTTGCACGGGACTCAAAATAAGCACTCGAAGAAATATCAAACTTTGATCTCTTGTTGTACAAATAACTATTAGTCTATTACTAAATCTCAAATACTCGTATCACAAGCAAACTTTAATTTCGTTCCTCTTCAAGGCGGACGGACGTATAGACTGACTCATATGAAACTTACGTAAATCGAACGTCGCTCCTTGATTTTTAACTCGTTTAATGAAAAGTGTGAATAACCACTCTGGTCTGACGCTCGTACCTTGCGTACTTGAATCAAAATGTATTATGAAATACCTAGTAGACAGAAATACCTTACCTTGCCCTTATTTTACCTTATGATTCCAAAGATAATTCTGTAGGTATCGATCTTTGTGCACAGTGTATGGATTCTGGCGGTTAAATTCAAAATCGGAAGAATCCGTGTCATCATCTTCGTCAGAATCACTGTCATTTGTCATATTTCTTCGAGTATTGGTTAAAACTGGGAGGTCTCCAAACTCGTATGATGGCGCGTCTTTCTGAAATGATTCATGGTTATTACCGCTTTATTTAAACTTAAAGGTAACGTCGAATCAACAAAAGAGGTCAGACAATCGGACATATCTCATCTTTTAAAAAACCTATAACTCATTTTTTTTTAATTCAAAAGCTCCATGTATATATATAGAATGTAATATGTATGAGGTCGAAACGTCATCGGAGGTGAAGTCGCCTAGCGACCAAAAGATGGGATTTCACAGAATGTAAACTATTACTCACATAACCCAAACATTTTCAAATCGTATCAGTAAAAAATATTATCGTTTAATCAAAATGTATTTACGATTAATAGTATCTTATCTCAAAAATGTGTCAGAACTGCAAAATACACGGTAACTACATTCCTTTCTCAGCCACTGTAAGAAATTTAGGCATTGTCATGGATCAGACTCTTTCTTGGGCATCACACGTGACTGAAACCAGTATAGACAGGTGGAAATCGGCCTGTTTCGAGAAAAGTCGTCGACATCTCTTCTAAATACCTAAAACTGGTATGGATGTGTTCCTCGTGATCTCTAGAATACGAAATGACCGGTTTTAGTTTATGGAGTGGGGGACGGGTCGAAAAGAAGGGGGGCAAAGATGGCGGCCGACCATTATTGATATTTGTTCACATCTTGAGTCCTATGGGACCGATCGGTTCGTGTGAGGTGTCGTTTGAAAGAGTATTAAACGTGCTATTATTGTTTCATAATAACCGTAGTCATAACTGTAGTCGTTTACAAAATATTTTAAAATATTTGATTTTATACCGTGCATGGATGGCATAAGTACTGATTAAATATGCGCCTAACTCAATAAATTACAACAATACCGCAATTATTTTATTACAAAATATACGAGACATTTCATTAGCTTACCAAAAACATAAGTTTTATTGGCGTATGATATTATATAACCAATTAATAACGAATTTTGTTCAGCATGGGTCACTACGCACCGTCACGTAAATGGCGGGCGACCGACGTAAACTTTTCATTATTTCTCGGGTTCTATTTTATTGATCAATTGCTGATAGGTACCATTTGAAAGGTTATTAAACGTACAATAAATGGTTTCTAATAGCCGTAGTCATAACTTTAGTAATTTACAAAATATTTTAAAATATTTGATTTTTTTACCGTGCATGGATGGCATAAGTACTGATAAAATATGCGTCTAACTCAATAAATTATAACTTTACTCCAATAATATTCTTACAAAATGTACGTGAAATTTCATTAGCTTTCCAAAAATATAAGTTTTATTGGTGTATGATATTATATAACCAAGTAATTACGAATTTTGTTCAACATGGGTCACTAAGCGCCGTCACGTAAATGGCAGGAGATCGGTGTCAACTTTTCATTATTTCTCGGGTTTTATTTTATTGATCAGTTCGTGATAGATACCATTTGAAAGAATATTAAACGTACTATAATTGGTTTTCAATAACTGTAGTCATAACTTTAGTCATTTTCAAAATAATTGAAAACATGATTTTTTACCGTGCATGCACATAAGTACTGCTAAAACATGGTTCTAACTTAATAAATTATAACTTTATCGCAATTAATGTATTTACAAAATATACGAGACATTTCATTATCTTTCCAAAAACATAAGATTTATTGGTGTAAGATATTATATAACCAAGTAATAATGAATTTTGTTCAGCATGGGTCACTGCGCACCGTCATATAAATCCCAACAAACAATTAGGCGACACTTAGCACCTATTTTCTTACCTAAAGACAGCCTGGCTCTAGAATAGCTACATCTATAGTCTTAGTTTACAGTTTACAGGCTCTGGTGAGATAAAAGTGTTTAAAAGGTTCATCTAAAGATTTAAGATCTACAGTAGCTGTTTTGGGCGCTATATTGCATGTTAAGCTGCTAGTATTATAGCTTATAGCTCAAAGTGAATTGAACAACCTTAACATCTATATGAGTAATAATCTGCAATTTGCACTTAAGGTTCTAAACGCGTGATAAAGCCTTCTACTTATAGCTTTTTATATCGCAATCGCTACTTAACTCTCTTGTATGACTTACAGTCGAACAGAGAAATTATGAGTCGCTATTATAGATCTAAGATCATGTAGTTACAGACGAGCGTTATTTAAATACCGTAGTACATCTTATAACTGTCAATAGAGTCATACTTACAAGCTAAAACTACAATGCCAAACGCCAATGAATCAATAGGTAAGCAAAAACTATAAATTAGACCGTAAAATAAAATAGTAAATAAATATAATATAGATAGTTTACTCAATATTGACCTTATCTTACTATTACTATACTTAAAACCGGACTTCACGGATAGTTACTATTATTATGTGGACATACGCTGCTACTCAAATAGTAGTCACTTATTTTGCATCCTGGAGCGTGCGGCGACAAATATCTCTTTAACGCCACAAGCCTCAGATCTCACTAAAAAGGTGATTTTAAATTATTAACTACGGAGTGGGTTTGAAAACGTTTTACGTGTAGACGCGCGAGTCAAATAACAACACAGATATTAAGTACTTCATATGCAGTGGTTTTGCAATCATGAAAGCTACGAACTTAACGATGTTATGAACCTAGAACTGGGCTTTTGTCAAAAGAGTCAAACTATACTTAAGTTTCCTGTGATCAAAAAACAAAACAAACAAACCATCATTTATATCGATATTTTATCATTTTGGATACCTATTATAAAATTTACTGTCAAACAATAATAGAATGCTGCTGGTCTACCAGGCGCTCGCCGCGCCGTGTGTTTGCTTGCTTGGCGAAATTGGTCCTGGCATACCTACATATATGTTTATAGTTGTACGGTAACTAAACAATATTTTTGGAAAGTTAATAAATAGTTTGCTCATTTTACTCTAAAAATTTCACGCTATATTTACTACATTATCTCTTTCTCAAATTATTTCAGTCACTAAGCAAACCTCTAAGGTAAAAATTAAACATTTTCTTTAATATTTTTAAAATGGTTATTTTGGGCCTCAGATTTCAAACAATCGAGTATTCACAGAAAATTTAATATGCTTGCAAATGGTATCCACCATGTATCAGAAAAATAGAACCTGAAATATAATGAAAACTCAACGATGGCCGGGCTCCATTTACGTGACGTGCACAGTACCCATGCTGAACAAAATTCATGATTACTTAGTTATACAACATTATAAAGCAATAAAACTTATATTTTTGGATAGCTCATAAAATTTCCCGTATATTTTGAAAATATTTATTGCGGTAATGTTATAATCTATTGAGTTAGAAGCATGTTTTACCAGTACTTATGTCCATGCACGGTAAAAATCATATATTTTCAATTATTTTGTAAATGACTACAGTTATGACTACGGTTATTAGAAACCAATTATTGTACATTTAACATTCTTTCTAATGGTATCCATCACCAATTGATCAGTAAAATAGAACCCGAGAAACAATGAACAGTTGTGGTCGGTCGCCCGCCATTTACGTGACGGTGCGTAGTGACCCATGCTGAACAAAATTCATCATTACATGGTTATATAATACCATACACCAATAAACCTTATGTTTTTAGAAAGCTAATGAAATTTCTCGTATATTTTGTAATAACATTAATTGCGGTAAAGTTATAATTTATTGAGTTAGACGCATGTTTTGTCAGTACTTATGCCATCCATGCACGGTAAAAAATCATATATTTTAAAATATTTTCTAAACGACTACAGTTATGACTACAGTTATTATGAAGCAATAATAGCACGTTTAATACTCTTTCAAACGACACCTGAAACGAACCGATCGGTCCCATAGGACTCAAGATGTGAACAAATATCAATGCTGGTCGGCCGCCCACATTCCCCCCCTTTTTATCGACACGTCCCCCTCTCCATAAACTAAAACCGGTCAATTCGTATTCTAGAGACCACGAGGAACACATTCATACCAGTTTTAGGTATTTAGAAGAGATGTCTACGAAAATCGTGAAGGAGACGACTTGTGTTTAATTTAACGCCAGACGCAAAAGAAAACCCAGAAGTCATTCATGAAACTGATTTACGTCCATAACGTGTCCAGAACGTGTTACAGTATGGAGCGCAGTTTCTAACGCAGGAACGTTTTCGGCCCTTACTTTTTTGAGGAAAATGGTGCTACGGTCACGTAACGGGCAAACGTTATTTGGACTAAACAATTTTTTCTTTTAAAAGGGTATAGCCGCAATCCTATAGTGAAACTGCCCCTGGCTGAAGTGTATACCTTTCTTAGGTGCGTTTATTTGTCTTATTATAAGATATCGTTTTACCAAATTTCAAGGCTAGAATCCCCTTGGTTTGACAAAAAAAAAAATTTTTTAATCGTTTTTAATTTTTTTTTGTAGGTAAACTAGTGGCTCGATTGTTTTGAAATTTGGATGTTAATTGCATCTAATAATAGTATATTTACAAAAAAAAAAAATCAAGGTTGTAACTTGTTTATAAAGGCTTAAAAATATTATTAATTTTTTAAATTTTTTTTAATACTTGTGAGATAGCGATAACCTAATTTTTTTGTTATTTAATGCAGAATATACTATTGCATAAAATATATTTTTTGTAAAAAAAATCCATTTAGAGCAGCAAGGTAAAAATGTCTTATTAATGCGTATAGGCCGTCCTTCTTACGTACTTTAGGGTGGTTCACGTTTGTATGGGAAAAATTCAAACTCTAGCTAGAAGAAGCGGCACCCCCTTATTTGGTTACACTTATTATGCTGATAATGTACACCAAGTTTTGTAACTTTATCTCAACTACAAGGCGGTGCTCAACTGCTCAACAACTTTGAAAATTTTCAACGTTGTATGAAATCCAAAAATATTTTTTTTTTTTTTTTGATTTATAAGTAGGTAGTTTGATTTCACATTATTTGTAAATGTGGTGTATAAGTTAATAAATAAAAATTATTTCTTTTTAAAGAATTTTTCATGTGAATTAAAAAAAAACTTGAAAAATTATGAAAAATATAAATAAATATATTTTTTTATTTAATAACTTTATTTAATGTACTTATATAAAAATTTAAAAAAAATTAATTAATTTAGTTTTGCGCACTTTGCTTGCGCAGGCATATCTGAAGTAATCTGAACGTGTGTGGCTGGCAGGGTTGATAGCACAGAAAACCGCCTATAGAAACCATTGGCCATTTTGTTCGCGACGCAAATCACCAAACTGTGAGGTGCGGGAGGGGTGCTCACGGCGTTGCGATTGGTCGTTCCAAACATGGCGCGCTGTCACGTGTAGGCGTAGGGATGGGACATGTTCATTACAGGCAGTGGTACTGGTACGAGTTGTACCGTAATTTATTGTGGTAAAATTAATATCATTAAAGTCTATAGGAAAATTACTTAAGTAATAATATTAAAACAATATCATCATTAATTAAGTACTTTAAAAATGTATCTAAAATTTTTACTATGCATATTAATGAGCTAAGATTCTTATCATAAGAATTTATGTATGAAATTAAATATGTATTCGATGTTGCATACATTTTGTGATGCAACTTAACGACAGGGTTGCGGTACGGTAGTGTTGGCCTTGAAATATTTCATTAATGTTTAACGTTCATGGATATTTGAAGGTGGCTTAGCTTCTTAAGAAAAACATGTCATTCATTTATCATTCATAAATCAATTATGAATTTCAAAAATACAGATAGTTTTTTTTACTTCGTCACTTTGGTGGCAAACGCAGCCTATAGACGCTTGCAAATAGGAGACTGTCACATGTTCGGCTCTGAAAACCTGCTAAAAATATGATTATTTTCTTATTTTGATGCTACCTCAATAATTATCATACTATGTACTAACTAAAAATTAAACTACTTAATACCTACTAAGATAAACTACCAAGTACCTAATAATAACTACAGATTCTACAGATCCATTATTCTCAATTAAAAATAAAAGAGAATCACAGTTATATTTTACATTTCTTGGTACAAATTTGGTAATACAAACAAATGGTACCATACGGTACGAGCGAAAGCACGAACTGACGAAAACATCATCGTCACACCACTAGCCGTTAACGTGAAAGGGATAGCACATTGCATTTTCAAGTTGACGAAAAGGGACGGGCATACTTCACTGCTGCTCAGTGCAACCATATTGACCAGTATAAAATGAACCCCGCGGACCAGCAAAAATTTTCAAGAAAATAATTAATTTGACCATCCTGTGGAATGTTATTCCATCTGTTTTGTAAGTGGAAGTCTTAGATGACTAACCACACCATTTTACACTGCAAAATCCCATTATTTCCCAGTGTGTTAAATAAATTGCGATTTATTTTCGTAGACACGCGCACACTGTTAACAGATCGTGAATTTGGACGCAACTGATCGGAGCGGCGCGCGAGCAATATTATATAAGCGCTATTGCGCGCACGAGTGGTGATCGCGAGTCGTCCTATAAGCTCTGTCTATAGGGGTTGGTCTGTGGTTGATAGGCTTCAGTCATCCAGTGATTGCGGAGGGGACAGGTCGCAAGTCAATGCGCAACAATGTCGTCTCGCAAACGAAATGAGAGGATTCTTAGAAGATTTTTAGGGTTCCGTACCCAAAGGGTAAAACAGGACCCTATTACTAAGACTCCACTGTCCGTCCGTCCGTCTGTCACTAGGCTGTATCTCATGAACCATGCTAGTTAGACAGTTGAAATGTTCACAGATGATGTATTTCTGTTGCCGCTAGTACAACAAATCCAAAAAACCGGCCAAGTACGAGTCGGAGTGAGGCTCCCATACAACACATGATTTTTTGCCATATTTATAGATAATGGTACGGTTCCCTTCGTGCGCGAGTCCGACTCGCACTTGGCCATTTTTTTTTAAGTGTGGAGTGGATTCATGGTTTGTATGCGTGTATGGCTGACGAAATATAAACCTATTAATAGCGCTATTGTGTCGACGTCAACCACCGCTACCGGTGCCATGATGGTTTGAACTGAGAGTTTGTGCAGGTTTGTCGTTACGTGTGTGTGCGCTATGAAACTCGGTCGTGCCTGTTGGTATTGCTTGCACACGCAAAACCGACATGCAAAACCTAGTGTGTGTGGCCGGCTTTACTTACATAGAAAGCATGCATAACTCAGGAGTCAACATTCAGCTCATTCAAATATAGGTAGGTCACGAAAATAGTAGATTCACTATTAACTCAGGCAGCCGCTTACAAACACATTTAGGTAGTAAAATACTTTTTTAACTTAACTTTAATATTATCTGGTTTACCTTCGCAGAATAACGCTGAGATGGATTCTTACTGAAATAAAAGAAAATAATAATATTGTAGGTAAGTTAAGTTAACAATAGGGTATTTGTCAATTATTTATGAATGGTATTAACGGGTTGGCTTAAAGTAATGAGAATGTTTATTTTCAAAAACATCAATAAAAACTCAATTGCTCTAGGTTTAAGGATTTTAATACCTATGGTAAACTCAATCGTGTTTTATGTTTTAATTTATTGTCGTCCAAAGTATGATGCTAACGGTGAAAAGTAAGCTAAGAAAAATCGAAGATGCGGGACCTTTTGCAATATTATAATATTAAATTAAAACATAAAACACGATTGAGTTTACCATATTAAAATCCTTAAACCTATAGCAATTGAGTTTTTATTGATGTTTTTGAAAATAAAAATTCTCATTACTTTAAGCCAACCCGTTAGGTATCAGTCGATCGGGTTTGTTTTGAGGATCAAATGTCTGTGTATGGGACACAAAATGAAAACATTCAGAAGACTTTATCAAATCGGTCCAGCCACGTTGACAAATTGGTGAACAGACATTAATGAACAAATATTTCATAAAATTTTGATGTCGGATAATAATACATCTAGAGGACCAAGATTATGGTGGCAAACAGTGGAAGTACCACTAAAAAATCTAATTTTAATGAAAATATGACGTTAACAAATAGTGGCACTTTGTGACCTTCAAAAACGCCCTTCAAAGTTTGTAATTTCACAATGGATAACGAAGATCGATTACATTTAGTAGCAAAATAGAAACATTAAAACTCAGATGAAATAAGTTAAGTTTAAGTAATGTAAATATCCAGAAAAAATACTAAGTGGTATCCTTGTGAGCTTTTGTTTCTAAGAATCTAATACTAGTTCACTGTGACACTAGTGGCGTCTGTGACCGTGATCTTTAGTTATAGTTTGTAGCTTTCTAATAGACCCCGAAGGCTAATCCTATTGTCTATTGTTAAGAAAAACCGCTCGTGCCACGTGCCACAACCACCTGCATAAAAAATCGGTACTTCGGTTACTGAGTGCCGGCGAGTCGAACGCTACAGAACCAGTCTAAAATGTGTCATCGAGATGCGTAACAAAGGCGCGTTATCGGAGAGCGCACCTACACTGGTTTTTTGAGCGTTGGACTAGCCCGCGCTCAGGTGCCAAATAGAATAATTAGGACCCTTTTTTGCAGGTAAGTAGCACGTACGGTTTTACTGAACAATAGACAATAGGATAAGCCTTCGGGGTCTACTAGAAAGCTACAAACTATACTACCTATAATCTATTATGACTAATTAATAGAGAGCGGATTTGAAGTAGCGATCTCAATATTAATAATATATGGTTATGACTGGTATATTTTATTATTTTTTCTACACACATTTATTTATTATCATCATAATTTTTGCCCAATATTTACAAAAGCTTCCAAAAAGGTTTTTACTTTTTTGGTTCCGATAAGTTAGATTATTTTTGTGTGTAAAAAAAATAATAAATTATACCAGTCATATCCATATTAATTCAAAGATCGCAACTTCAAATCCGCTCTCAATTAACGTAGCTATACTCACGTTTTTACTTTTCTGTGTGGATTTCTAAAAAACACCACCTAAAAAAGGATGTTTGTATTAAGCATCTAATATATTTACCTTAAAGTCAACGCTGCGGGAAATTTCGTACCTACAGTCTACACGAGCGTGTTTTTCTAACAACTGTACTTACCTGCACTATTGTTAAGTGCTAAAGCACTGATAAAGCAGTGATTGATTTTAATTCCAGTAGTCGAATGTAGATGGTAGGCTGTAGCCGACGATTGAAAAAACTTGCTCGTTTATAGTAACTACTGGTCACCAGTCACCACATACGGTATGCTACAGGTCGCAACCAACACACAACCGAGAGGTCTACTATCTCAATAAGTTATTATTTGCTTAAAATTTCCGAGTTAAGTCACAAATTTAATCACTAAAAACATTGATATAGAATAAAGAACTGGATACCCAATCAGCCGCAAAAAATGGCCCCACAAAAGTAACGTTGAAACAGATCACGCGTTACTTTTTCGTTTAGTCTTGTTTGAAACGCTCAAATGTGAAGTTGTCAACAATTACGAAATGTGCCGTTAAAATATGTAAAAATAACAATGATAAAACAAGGAAAAAGGATGGAATGTATTTCTTTCGGTTAGTTCTTTGGATAGCATTACATAATTTATGTAATCTGGTGGTAATTTTATGGTTTTGAATAAATTAATTTGTTAGTACCAAAGAAGGGATGTCAAGGAACAAAAATCTAATGAGTCGATGTGAGGTCAATATTTATTTTTATTTTTATATGGAATTCGTAAGGAATAATATTATGTTTAAATTCAAGATTTCCAAGAAAACCTATGCGACGTGCAAAGTGGACTGCTATTTAATTATAGCAAGAGATAGGGGTGATGCAGTTTTAAACAAAGCAAAACGGCACTTGTGTGATCGGCCCATTTCCCTGTTTCCGACATATACACCACCAATAAGGGCTTATATCGACTAACTGTAAATGCTAAACCTGTCTGAACACAGTGACAACCACAGGATTTTTTTGGGTTATTTCCACCAACTCGCTTTGGTGGTAACTAGTGGGAATTATTTTTCCCAGTAGTTACCAGTGGTAAAAGGTGGGAAAAAAAATCCTAGTAGTTACCACTGATATCAACTTGGTGGTAACTAGTGGGAACAACCCGATTTTTTTTATAAAGTATGGACTTTATAAAAAAAAATCCAATCAGTACCTAAATGTCCCCGTGCACCCGTGCGATGAGTAAATGTAGATCTAAAATACACAGTTATTTTATTTAATAAGTTGAATTTATTTCAGGGAAATTAGTATTTAAAGACGTATACTTACTTATTAAAAATTTAATTTGTTTGAATTTGAACCACGAATTAATTTTATTTAAACTCCCGATTAAATTAAATTTGTTTTATTTATTACTTCAATTGGTTTTTCTGTACAGTAATACCTATTCAAGTGTACCAAAGTGACTCCATTCGTTCATTATTCTCGTTTGACGTTGCTTGACGTAAATACGTTATAGTTAGGGAGGCGAATAGGGGAATTTTCGGCAATACTCGAGCGTGGCAGTTTAAGATATGAGAGATACCTTAGACCTAATAGAACAACCTTGTAAAGTATTTAGCTCTATATGTAGTGACGCGCGCCTAGGATAGACGATCAGATTAGTAAAAAAAAATGGATAGTCTGAAATACTCGAGCGCGTCAGATTAAGATATTGGGGGTTGATTTTAGTGTTTAAAGACTAAATTTAACTAATCTGACGATAAGTCCTTGACGCCGCCGAGTTATAGGGTCGCGAACTTGTAAAAAAAAAACGTTAATCCGGCATTCTCGAGCGCGATTTTTTTTTTTTTTTTTTGAAGAATATAATCTAAAACTTACTAAAAATACAAAATCTGCCGGTTTCCGCATGACCGGAAGTGTGGAGGAGCCATTTCGTCTTCCTAAGAACGCGTTGCGGCATATAAGTCGCGAACGATACATTTTACAAAAAAAAAGGTTAAATAAACAAAAAAGGTAATTTTATTTTACACAAAAAAGGTCTCTTTACATTTTTGTCCAAAGTTAAAACTTTTTGACTTGAAGCATCATAAAAACTCAAACTCCCGGTCAGATTAAGAGAACCCACCAACATTTTTGTCAGATTAAAAAAATATGCTTTCAGGATACCGAGATAAACCTCCCCTATGAAAATCTGACGCGCTCGAGTATTTCAAAAAAACTTTTTTTTTTTGCATTTTCAAAAATTCATCGTAACTTATCGTCACGCCGAAATCGTCAGTTTTTTTAAAGGAAGCTTCCTTGGGGCCTACTTAACACCCCTTCCGAAAATCTGACGCGCTCGAGTAAATTTTTTTTTTTGCATTTTTGACTACTTTATATGCCTACCCCCACCACGCAAACCGGCAGATTAGTATACCGTTGTTATCAGAGGCACTCGGGGCATACGTAGTATGAATATCTGACGCGCTCGAGAATGCCCAAGTAACTGTTTTTTTTAACATTTTTGAAAAACCGTACACGCCAAACCCACCGCTAAAATGGTTTTTGCCATACGAGCTTTTCTTTTCAAAATTATTTTATCTTTCTATTTTGATAGGTTTCGACGGCGCCGTTGAATTACGCCATTTAGCTACCTCGCCTCCCTAACTATTACGTTTAGTGCCATCGGACTAAATTTTTTAACAGTGTTGGTACTTATGTATGCAAATTTGACACTTAATGCTTACGACATTAAGCTCTTTTCTGTACGAAACATTTATCTTGACTCAAAATTTACGTAAGCGTTTTTATCATCAATGCAAATGGTGCGAAACGTCATTGGGATCCACATTTCTTGACGTTTTTGTTCTGCTTTGTGTGTCTATTTCTTTTATATTAAGTCAGTGACTAAAAATAATATACGTAGGTATAACATAACTTTTATGGATTTGGGATTTGGCCGCAAAACGGATTTTTTTTAGTTAATAATGTCTTTTTGTGCAAGCAATAATGGGAAGATTGACGGTATAGGTACATTAACAGCTAAAATTATAACCCTCACTTTCAGCATTGCAGTTATTGGGTAAAAATGAGGTCAAAGCTAAAAAATATTTAGGTACCGTAAACCGGGGTGACTTTCAAATGCAGGGGCGACTTCGATATTTCAGTTTTTCAGCCGTTACATATTTTTATTCGGATTTTTTAGTAGTAGGTAAACAAGTATGTATAATAATCTAACTTGTTACACGAACAGTTCGAGAAAATAATGAATAATGATAATTTAGTGGCAGTTTTAAAACTATCAAAGTATCCCCAAAATTTCCTAAAGTCACCTCGTTTTACGGTACCCGTTTCCGGGGCCAGAAACCCCTTTTATTGGTGCCTTTAATAAATACGATACTCACAACAAGAGGTTTCCTGAAACAAAAGAAAAAAATACTTAAGTTTTTTCATTATGTCGGTCGCAATTGCCAGTGTCAAACTTAATAAGGGTTATTAAATTTAACCAACCAGTGAGTACCTAGTATTATTATGCAATGCGCAGATCATGGGGCCTCACCAAGATAACAATTATTTATCGACAAAATACAAAAAGTAAATGATTGTCATTTGTCTTGCACCCCCTGATGATACAAACCAAAGAAAACGTAGTGGTGGCCATACGAACAAACACCTTATTGAAATTAGGTTTATTAGAATCATCTCCGTCAGTAGCAGACTGTTGAAAGAAAAGCAGAGTCGATGACATTTTTTTATCAAAAATAATATTGTGACATGAATAAACACCATTTGATACTCCAAATAGTGTTTATTCAAGCTACTGCTTGGTAGTGAGCACTTACTTATGACTCCATTCTCGGGAATACGACGGTTGGTCTAACAGCCTCAGTAGGGTTTCCTGAAGACAGCAAATAATGCCACTTTATTATTTTATTTGTTGAATAATAAACAAGTTACAGTTTAATATTTTTACTAGACCCACGATGGGTATAGTAAAAATATTAAACTTTATTTTACGCTTACAACCTTCTACAACATACCAGTATAGTGTTTCTTCTACTCTGACTATACAATACTCGTTGATTTGTTTTTCCATATCTGAAAATCACGCCGTTTTACAATAGCCGCAAATGGAGACAAATACATAAAATAATAACTCTGTATTCATCTGAAATAAATGAAATAATATATCTGGGTGTTAAGCATTATACATATATTTCCAGTGTGGGTATACTCCGAAAATAAGTTTAATAAAAAAAGTACAGACAATTAGTACTTTTTTCTCTTCTGATGGAGGGAACAAAAGTAATGTGACAGTAAATTCGCTAAAGTCCGTCAACCAAATCTTGTCAGTAGTAAAAGGCGGCAAATTTGAAAAATCGCGGGTTAGCAACACTGTGTTCAAATAATTCCAAAACGCGTGTCATCTGTGTTTTATCTGTGGAATGTGGATCGTGATTATCGTGAATGACAGCCGTCACCTTATTTGTTTTCATTTGGTTTTCATTCTGAATAGTTTCTGTTTCAAGAGATATTTCTGCTGTCACCATTAAATACCAATACATTAAATAAGAATAAGCAAAGCTAAGGGGCCTACAATGTACAATCATGCTCGTTGATGGTAAACATTACTAAAAATTGAGGTAATGACAAGTATTGGAAGAACTCTTTCGAACTTTTAAGATTATGTTCAGTTTTTTTGTTTTAGGGTTAAAAGGCATAAATAAAATTAAAACGTATGCCTAAATCTATCCAACAAGACCATAAATTGTGTCCTGGAAACCGTCCATAGGCCCCACATGTCTAATATTTTCAGCAATCAGTTGTGACTATTTACAAAGGTAAACCTTTTAAACAGTATTAAGAGCCTTGATTATATCGCCGTTCTTTCGCAATATCTACCTAATCCATACATGTTTGTTGCAGGATTAAATCTTGCCCAATATAAGGCGTTCGTAGTAGGTAGTATCTTTTCAGACAATACTTACCTATGGCGGTTTATGTACGTGTACAACGCAACCAAGTCGAAAAGTGACCCTTATCTTATTTACCTTTAAATTAAATGAACACCCAAATATCAGTTGTTTTATTTTTAATATGTATATTGTACAATATATACCAATCAAAAAAATTACACAGGTATGTCATATTCATCCAGAACAGTACACTAATTTACATTAACAAGTGGCATATTATATTGTAAATAACAAATATATGCACTATCTAATTATCTGCATTTTGATATGATTTTATTTTAGTAAACTTAGAAGACATAGATAGGGAACAAAGAGAATATAAGCACTACGATAGGGAGTTGTTTTTGATATCTTCAAATTTGTTCATCATTTTGATTAACATTGTTTTAACATCGCTTTTAAATTGTCCGTCCATGTTTCAATTTTTTTCAATAAACCGCGAGTGACAATTTAAATTGACGTACGCAGGGCGCGCTCAGCGGAAAAAAAAACTGTTGGTTCGATGTACATTGCTGCTTTTCTTAGCGCAATACTGCTCTTTGAGTGTTGCCCTACTTTAGTTTGCTTTACATTGCTACTGACAAGATTTGGTTGACGGACTATACATAAAGCGGGAAAAAAAACAATGGGGATCTTTCGTGACATTAAGTTTGATTATGATCGGAAGTTTGCGGATTCTTCATTTTATTTTTATTTATATTACTTAGATTCAAAGACAATATAAAATATCCGTAACTCACTATAAAAGACAGACAATATAAAATATCCGTAACCGACTAGGCTATGAAGCCTTTGCATTAAATAATTATTTAAACGATGGCGAAAGAATCTATAAGGAATATTGAAGACTTTAATAATCAGAGAGCGACTTCGTCAATTTCGAGGCAAATCGTTGCGCGCCCGCGGCGAATTCGCTGCGCGCGCGCCTCGCTTTAAACTCGTCCGCAAATCGCCAGTGTGTTAAGGCTCTTACGTTATGCCGAGATTGTCTAGATTTCCGTAAACGAGCGATTCTTTTGTGTGAGGGAACGATGCAGCAGACGTAGGCGTGTCTTCAAACGGCTCCACGTTGCGACTGACCTCATCGTGAGCTACACCTTGTTTATTGTCCAGTGGTATTTCAGATTTAAGGTCTTCTTGAATTTCGTCCGAAGGTAAGCGATTTTCAGGAGTAAGTTCATCTAAATTATATGCGTCTTCGAGTTCCTCTGTGGTTTCCTGTGAGCAAAGACTTTCATTAGGAAATGTTTGACTAACAATGACGCTCCAAGTGTAAGCGTAAAGTCACTGGAGTAGTTTTCGGGCTAATTAAGTAAAACAATAAGTAATAGGACGGGGATGACGTGTTACTTTATTAATAAATTGCCCTTAACGTGTCTTGTGTAAACCCTATATTTGGCAATAAAAAACTACTATGCTAAACTCTCGTTCCTATTGAAATCTAGTCAGATACATACCTACTTAACTTTACCGCGCCTTTAATGTCACAGTGGCACGGTACCTAGTGCAAACGATCGACCTATATTGTGAAAGTTTTGAACCGCCGCGTCTTACGACCCCTCAGGAAGCCTTCTATTTTCCGCACAAGGGAACACAAAGGTGACAAACGCACCTACCAAAGTAGTAGTTTTCAAGGGTTCCGCACTATATGCAAAAAAAAATCAAAGTGTGTGTAAAACGAAACGAATTGAGTTTTGTAAAGACAGGCCCGAGAATTTTAAGACCTAATTATGTACGTTGCACACAATTTTTTTCTAAGTTATGAAGTTGATTTCAATCTCACTGGCAGTTATTTAATGTAGGTAGGTACAAAGAAGAGTGCTGGAGTAGAAACAAAAATTTGACGCCATTATTCGGAAATGTGGCAATAGATGGTCTAAAACCAAGCTGGAAAGTAGGCAATAGCTGTAGCACCTGAACCACCACTACTACAATGTTTCATTGTTATCATCATCTGTCATTGGTGATGATTCAGGTGCTACCACAGACTTGTCATTTTCGCGCTCGCGCTTGACAGACAGCTGAAGTGTGCGAAAGGGAAGCCATCACGTATATGAACATCGCATGAGTGCGAAAGAGTTAGACTACAAATGAGAAAACGTGACCATTTTTGAATTTGACGACGGCCGCGGACGGCCAAGAGCGTATCACCGTAATTTTCAATTTGAAAAATATACACAAATTCGGAAGAAAACTATTTGATAAAGTAATACAATGAAGATAGTGTCTTGTAGTGTACCGGATTTCAGTGTCACGGGGCCAAATAAACCTAGCAAATACTCATTTCAGAGGAATAATGATATTCCGAGCGAAATTTTCTTAACGATATTTTGTCAAATTAACAGCATAAAAAGTGTAAGAAGCCGGTTTATACAGTTGATTATAAGTTTTTGTTCCTTTGTGTGCTAATATTTTATCATATTACTCAATCATTTAAAATATATTGTGTAAAAACATAAACTGTTACTTTACGCTAGGGCTTGACAAAATGTTCAGATGACAGTATCGATAACTTGTCGGTATATTAATAGCTATGTAATCATTTCTTCACGAGACATAATTAAGATATTAACCTTTATAACCGACTTCAAATAATAACGATTGTTAATCCATTTTGAAGGTGCAGATGTTTAGCAGTAAATTTAAACTTCACTTTCCAACACAGTAAGAGTTAGACTAAGATAAGGCTGTAATGATTTTGATCCGCGAATATTCGGCAACTATTCGGTATTCGGCCTATTCGGCCACTTTGCCGAATATTCGGTATTAGGCCGAATGTTGCCTACTATTCGGCCGAATACCGAATATCTGTTGCACCTACTTAAAAAGAAAAATTGCACAATAAAAATAACCAAAAACTATGTAGGAATATTTATAATGTGTTCTTGGAAAGTTGGTAAATACGAACACCCTTTTTTGAGCATTTCTTGATTAAAAAACATTTCATTTTTATCATGAGTCTGTTTTGTTTGACTCTATTCATTAATGCTTTTCAACAAAAATATATCTTAGCTAAGGTTGAGCTTTGTTAGCGATCAGGTTTCATAATAATTGTGACTCAAAATGTTCGCATGTCATGCCGAATATTCGGTATTCGTTATTCGGCCAAAACCACTATTCGGGGCATCTCTAGTTTATTTTATACATCATAATGTCGTAGAATTTTAACGTTTAAAATAATACATTTGAAAAAGTAGTCGATAAAGCAATCAAACACCGACAGATTATTAATATGTTGTAACATGACATCACTATTTTTGATCTCACATAGACAATTTACGCACACACTTGCATTTCATTTTTGGTCGCACTTTTGAAGATTGACAGTTGTTCTTGTCTATTCTAATTCTATGGGTGCTACCACAGACTTGTCATTCTCGCGCTCGCGCTTGACAGACAGCTGAAGTGTGCGAAAGGGAAGCCATCACGTATATGAACATCGCATGAGTGCGAAAGAGTCAGACTACAAATGAGAAAACGTGACCATTTTTGAGTTTGACGACGGCCGCGGACGGCCAAGAGCGTATCACCGTAATTTTCAATTTGAAAAATATACACAAATTCGGAAGAAAACTATTTGATAAAGTAATACAATGAAGATAGTGTCTTGTAGTGTACCGGATTTCAGTGTCACGGGGCCAAATAAACCTAGCAAATACTCATTTCAGAGGAATAATGATATTCCGAGCGAAATTTTCTTAACGATATTTTGTCAAATTAACAGCATAAAAAGTGTAAGAAGCCGGTTTATACAATTGATTATAAGTTTTTCTTTCTTTGTGTGCTAATATTTTATCATATTACTCAATAATTTAAAATATTTTGTGTAAAAACATAAACTGTTACTTTACGCTAGGGCTTGACAAAATGTTCAGATGACAGTATCGATAACTTGTCGGTATATTAATAGCTATGTAATCATTTCTTCACAAGACATAATTAAGATATTAACCTTTATAACTGACTTCAAATAATAACGATTGTTATACCCTTTTTGAAGGTGCAGATGTTTAGCAGTAAATTTAAACTTTACTTTCCAACACAGTAAGACTAAGATAAGGCTGTAACGATTTTGATAGCACACGCAGTGCAGGTGTTATTTTATACATCATAATGTCGTAGAATTTTAACGTTTAAAATAACACATTTGAAAAAGTAGTCGATAAAGCAATCAAACACCGACAGATTATTAATATGTTGTAACATGACATCACTATTTTTGATCTCACATAGACAATTTACGCACACACTTGCATTTCATTTTTGGTCGCACTTTTGAAGATTGACAGTTGTTCTTGTCTATTCTAATTCTATGGGTGCTACAGCAATGAGTATCATTTAAAACATAAAAATCTAAAAAGGTCTTTTTTGGCGCAACTTTTTGTTTCAACAACAAAATTAGGTTATTTATAGCACCAACTACTTGTTTAAAAAAAGAAACTTCAAAACCATTCATCTCACGCATGGCGTTTTTACTTTTGTAAAAACGCTTCTAAGTTTAGAGTCGGTTTGAAGCAAACAACAGAAAAACGCCTCTAAAAAAGGCGGGATCGGAAAATACTTACTGAATTGGATAATGTAAATTATGTTTGACTAAAAAATACGAGAAACACGTATCTACGCTATAAAAATGAGTTCTTTTAGTGAAGAAAATATTATTTATACGCTGACGCCTACCGAAATTCAAGAGACAGCACAGGCAGTGGCTTGTAATTAGCTACCAGAGAAATTGCGGGCTAAATATAAGAAGGCCTACGAACAGTTCATACTATGGAAGAGTACCAAAAAGGCGCATTCATTTTCAGAAAGCGTCATGCTCGCCTACTTAAACGAGCTAGCACAAAAATATAAACTTTCAACATTGCCTCCACTGACTGACATGTCGGCCCTCAAACTGACTCGTCCATCTTTGAGCGGTTTTCCGGCCTCTCCGACAATGTACTATAAAGTAGTATCTGCGGCTAAATTTGGCCTGGCAAAAATAAACAAATTATAATGGTAATTTCAAATGCTAATTGACTACCATGAATCTTAGACTAGACTATACGGACATCGAAAAAGAAACACATTATTATAGATACAAGAGAAAAAGAGCCAATTGTATGTGTAGTAGGTACATAATTAAAACATGTAATACATAGGTAGTAGGAAACAATTACACAAAGTCTACGGATGACACAGCTGAAAAACTTATGTTCAAATTCTTCCCCGAAGATAACCCAACCGATGACTCTCCGTACCACCAGCAGATAAGAAACGATAATGTCAACACACAAAATACAATGAACTCTAATACGCAAAAAAATGAACCTGCATTCACGACCGAAGAAATCAAAGAAGCCATATATAATATGAATCCTAAGAAGGCTCCAGGCGTAGACCACTTAACCTCAGATATATGTAGACATTTCGTCGATTCGTACCCAGCACTTATCATAAAATTATATAATAGATGTTTGTTACTAAAGTCTATTTTTTTATTCGGTAGACTAAAATGACATTCATAGTATGAACATCATGTGTCATTTCATACTATGAAATGTCAGTTTAGTCTACCGAATAAAAAAATAGACTTTAGGATACTTTCCAAAGTCATGCAAATCCGCGTAGGTACATAAAAACTATACCGAAACCAAACAAGGCAGGTTATGGCGAGCTCGCCTCATATAGACCTATAAATTAATAAATATTTTCGGGAAAGTTCTAGAAAAGCTTATTGCGAGGAGATTAACGTACCTACTACATGCATACAAGATACGCCTGCAACTCCAAGCAATTTGATTTTAAAGAAAAAGTAGTTAAGTTAGTAAGTAGTTGTAATGAGATTAATAAGTCTTGAAACCAAGTAAGTGCCATTAAAGCCTGCATTTCTAACCCATTTAAAAATATACCTTTAATAAAATCATACCTCTCGAGCACCCGGGGATAAATTTCGTTTTGTTTTTATAAATCTGAAATCGATAACAAAGGGAAGTTAATATTCATGGAACATGCTACTCGTATGAAATATCGTCGTTAATAGGTGTCTTAAAGGTTTGGATCAGGATTATGATTCGGGCGCTGCGAGTCAAGCGGACTATACTAGAATCTCATACGACGTTTATGCTGTTGGCTTATTGCAAATTGCAACACAACCTTTTTAGGTTTCCGTAGTCAACCTTATAGTTTCGCCATGTCAGTCTCTCCGTCCGTCAGCGGCTTTGCTCCGTGATCGTTAGTGCTAGAAAGCTGTAATTTGGCATGGATACATATGTACCTAAATCATGCATGGAAAAAAAATGGGGTAGGTACCTTCCATAGAAAATGTTTTTTTTATTTAAATTTTTGGTTTAACGCAATGGTGTAGGGTATCGTTGGATACACAGACTTAAATATACCATAGATAAAGCAAATATCACGATTTGTATTGAAACCAAGCGTGCCGACTTTTTACCACCTACTGTGACGTCACAGCCGCAATTTAGTGATGGGAAACCCTAACCGATTCAAAGACACCGATGCCCCTCTGCCCTCTGCCCCGCTACGATTCAACTGTCTTGCTCATACTCATAGATTTTATATCTGCGGTCTCGCTCGCTCACTCCCCGCTCCCCCGCGAACCACGCCAAAGATCACAAATCGATTGTCATGAATGACATCGATTTTCTGACAGACGAATGATCTTCTTCCCAACTTTTCCCTTCAATGAAACTGGTATTTTCAAAATCTATGACTGGATCATGTGGAAAACAAAAATAATGAAAGATTTTTTGAAACACGGTAGTAATTTATAAACATACTAAACGTATAAACATATATTCGTATATATTCAAATTACCCTCCTTTTTTAACAATAACGATTAAATTGTTTTTTTTTAATACTAGCATAGAGAAAAAAATACATAGAGTGCTCACTCCATACATCAGTTTTAGTACCAAAAAGACTATTAGCATCTAGCATCGAGTAGCGGAACTATCAGTACTGCTACTTGACAATAGATGTAGCACCGACCGGAAAGTCTTATCTCAACAGCATAAGACTTTCGGTGCTCAACAGCATAAGAGGTCGGTGCTACATCTATTGTCAAGTAGCAGTACTGATAGTTCCGCTACTCGATGCTAGATGTAGACACTGAAATTAATAGCGAAAGTTTAGTAGAACCCCTCACATATCTTTTCAACCTGAGCCTCTCATCAGGAATATTTCCTAAAATTTTCAAAACTTCTATAATATCGCCCATTTTTAAATCAGGTAACAAATCACTTCCGTCAAATTACAGACTGATAGCTTTACTGACAGGTTTTTCTAAAATATTAGAAAAAATAGTTAATAAACGCCTTGTACAGTATATAGAATCTCAGCATATTCTCCAAAGTAATCAATTTGGTTTTAGGTCAGGTTGTTCAACTGAAGATGCAGTCCTAGCTTTTACTTCTATGGTGAATTCTCACATCGATAACGGTAACAAATGCGTAGCAGTATTCTTGGATTTACAAAAGGCGTTTGACACTGTTTCAATACCTATCTTGCTAGCTAGACTAATCCGGGGAACCCCTCTAGATTGGTTTCAAAGTTATCTCCAAAACCGTACCCAAAGATTGCGTATCTCCAACCACATAAGCTATTTGTAATTACGGTGTCCCCCAGGGGAGCACATTAGGTCCATCCTTGTTCCTGGCCTATATAAATGACCTTTGTAAAACTAAGATCAAGGGAGCTAAACTTTTCATGTTTGCTGATGATACAGTTTTGGTATTCCACGGAAAAACTTGGGAAGATGTCAAAGTACTAGTAGAGGCAGGATTAAGTAGTGTCACATGCTGGCTCGAGGACAGCCTCCTTAATTTAAATATTAGTAAAACCAAATATATATGCTTTAGCAAAACGTCTGCAGGAGCACCTGACTCAGCACTTGACACTATGAAAATTCATACCTACCCCTGCAACAGACAGACAAATAACAGTGAAATTACCACGAACTGTAACTGCGGTATCTTATCTAGAGTGGCTACAATTAAATATCTTGGCGTTGTGATCGACGATAACTTGCAATGGGGTCCCCACATATCTACCACCGCTAATAGAATCCGAAAACTAATATTTATATTTAAAAGCTTGCGAACGGTGGCGGATCAAAATCTTTTATTACAGACATATGATGCCCTATGTCAAAGTGTCTTGACCTACTGCATATGCTCATGGGGAGGTGCCTCCAAAACACATCTTATCGAGCTCGAGCGGGCACAACGAGCAGTTCTAAAAGTAATGTTCTATCTTCCATATCGATACCCTACTGAGCTACTTTTCAACATAGCAGAAGTATTAAGTGTACGCAAACTTGTTATTTATCAAACATTACGAAGATACCACAGACTAATAGCACCTACAATCACACTTGGCAACAAACGCATAGCTCACTACCCCGTACCTCGCTGTAATAGTGCATGGTCTAAAAGGCATTTTTCTTTTTTGGCACCATACTTATATAATAAAGCAAACAAAACCCTTAATATAAACACCATTAGTAATTTTCAATTAAAAAACAAAATCAAGACCAGTGTTAACCAAGGTTAAAATCATTAAATTATACTGAAGCGGAAGAGCTATTACGAAGCGTGTTCTAGTACATACAATCTAAAATAACCAGACACACACGCGCGTAAACACATAAACACACACATTCTAAAAATCAGATAACCAGAATACTCACACACGCGCGCGTACACACACATCATAGTTTCGTATGTTTAGATTATCTTTCTTTAATTTTAATATTGTTGAAACTGAAATATAAAATGTCTAACTTGTAACATTACTGACGCTTGTAATTGGGAAGGAACTGGCTCTTGAGACACAGGGACACCTACTTTGAGAGCCAGGAACCAATGCTATGTAACCACTCAAAGTTGCAATAAAGATTATTTTATTTTTTATTTTATTTTATTTTAACTGATTTATGGAGTGAGCACTCTTGTCTTACTTATTTCTCTATGATACTAGATAATATCATTAATATCATTCGTCTGTTCGAAATCGAGTAATCGATTAGAATCGATTATTGATATTGTAGAACGAACAACACTAGTCGCTAAATTTGACGGACGAATAAGAAATGGCCTGTACCACGAAGTCGAAGCGATGCGCGACAGTATCGCTAGTTCCGATATTCATCGACTCTTTAACACACAACGTCTGATCAAACGCTCAAAGCAAACGCGCAATGTAATGAAAATATAGTTTTGTAACGTTAATCTATAGTTACTTAGGTATATTATTGGAAACACAACTTGGAATACTTAAAAAATTGTTTTAAAATGAATTTACGCATAATATCTTTTTAAAATTACTTACCTGTGATAGGAAATATGTCCTTGCCCTTGGGTGCTTGCAATTTTTGGGCTGTTGCAGTTACTTATCACGCAACGAGGCATTTTTTAATTTTTTTACGAACTACCGGCTGCAACAACTGACGCGCGTGGACTGTCAGTAGCGACGGTCAACCTCGACGATTCGTCGGGGTTCGGACACGCGAAGTAGATGCATTTGCGTCATCTAGGTATATTTAAGTCTGTGGTTGGATAGGTCTTTTACAACGAATAAGGTTCTCCAACAAACACAAATTAGCCGATATGCCGATACTTTTGTCAAAATGTGTCATGACCAAATTCCAAGTTAGGATAATATGAGAGAGTGTTGCTAGCGTAAAAAAGTGGTTTAACTTGATATCAAGTTTACTGAGTGTCCCCTTCCCCAGGGATCGACCTTCCCCAGGTTCCCCTACTTACCTAAGTAGCGGGTTGTTTTTTCTATTCACACTATTCATTATCCTTTGGTTTGTTTTATCATATCTGAAACACAGCGGTAGTTCGTATTACATTTTGGTATGATCGAACAAAGAACATATTATGCAATGCTGAAATGCAATATCGTAATGACATAGGTACCTAGAGAATCTTCAGCGGGCCTAGCTAAGATGAAAATTGTTGATAGAATCTGAACTTAAATAATATATGGAAGTGGCACGTGACTTTTCGATGTCAGATTGTCATCTTGGCTAGGCGCAGTAGGCCGCTAGGTTAGTTTCAAAACGCTGTGATGAACGTCAGATTATTTTGCAGACATTGGATTATCGTTCGCAATTTGCATGTAGGACTACATTATAACTTTATAAGATAGCTAAAAATTACGTTATGCCAAGATTGTCCAGATTTCCGTAGATCTGTCCGCCTCGATCTTGAGAGCCCTTCATGGCGGAGGGAGGGGACTCCGGTTTATTGCGTGCAATATATTTGGTACGGGTACGGGTACGGGGTAAGATACGAACTCCCACGGGACGAAAACTTGTGTATCCCTCACGTAGTTTGTTCTTCTATAATTCATAGAATATAACTTTAAAAATGTATGGATTATATTTTAGGTTGTATAATTAGGGCCCTAAATTTTGAGTGCGGATTGTAGGGAGAGAACAAGGCTATTTATTGACAATACGATAGTTTTTAGGGTTCCGTAGCCAAATGGCAAAAAACGGAACCCGATATAGATTCGTCATGTCTGTCTGTCTGTCTGTCTGTCCGTCTGTCCGTCTGTCCGTCTGTCTGTCCGTCCGTATGTCACAGCCACTTTTCTCCGAAATTATAAGAACTATACTGTTGAAACTTGGTAAGTAGATGTATTCTGTGAACCGCATTAAGATTTTCACACAAAAATATAAAAAAAACAATAAATTTTTGGGGTTCCCCATACTTCGAACTGAAACTCAAAAAAATTTTTTCATCTAACCCATACGTGTGGGGTATCTATGGATAGGTCTTCAAAAATGATATTGAGGTTTCTAATATCATTTTTTTCTTAACTGAATAGTTTGCGCGAGAGACGCTTCCAAAGTGGTAAAATGTGTGTCCCCCCCCCCTCCTGTAACTTCTTAAATAAGAGAATGATAAGGCTAAAAAAAATATATGATGTACATTACCATGTAAACTTCCACCGAAAATTGGTTTGAACGAGATCTAGTAAGTAGTTTTTTTTTATACGTCATAAATCGCCTAAATACGGAACCCTTCATGGGCGAGTCCGACTCGCACTTGGCCGCTTTTTTTTATTAGTCTCTTTATTTAAAATAACCTCAAACGATGTATATCTAACTCTTTTAATTAACATGATTTTATATTTAATTTAATTGTATTTTATTATGTAAATAGGTAGTTTGCTATCTCATGTAGAAATGTTTTCTGGAATAAATTAATTTCATTCATTTCGTTCATACCTTCATTGGTCAATTATCAACTAAAATCGAAATATTGGAAAGTTTTAATCCGTTTAAATTGCTTTATTGAAATGAATACTATTACGAATTTTTTATATTATTTTCTTGAGAAATGATGTCTATTCCCTGTTATTTTGTTTAAGTGGATGCGTGCTGGGCCCATAACCTAATTAAATAAATATTCATCTAGGACAATTTTAATGAAGTTTGTTAAATATATAGGTACATTTGAAAAAATACAGCAGTTATATATAAAAAGTATGAACCTAATGGCTAGTGACAACAAATAAATTAACCGCATCGATACAGTAACAGTCTAATAATATCGATAAAAAAAGAGTTGCTATCCCTACAATCTCTCAATAGCCGCACTCAAAATTCCGGTCCTCATTTATAATAGTTTCATAAAGTAATTAGTTACTTTATTTAACTGTTGTTTAATGATATGTTGTTACATTTAATAACTGGATATCATGATATCATCTAAATAAAATAACTCTTAATAATGCACAATGTGTAAGTGCCTAAATACCTATTATATTTAAGACTAGTAACGGAAAACAATTATGTAAGTACCTAAATTTTGCTATGCTATCACTTTGAAGGATTTCATATTGAGTACTCAGAAATAGATAGTTACCCGACAGCGCGAAGCAAAGTACTTACCTATGAGTTTAAGAGAAAAGCTGATGTGTTTTTCTCTTAAACTCATAGGTAAGTACCATAAAGCCTAAGCCTTCAAGTGGCATACGAGGGCTGTTTGATAAGTACCCGTTTATGAAAAAAATAATCAGTTGTTTTTGTTTATATGCATTTATTTTTCTTCATAGTCTCCTTTTAACTCTATACACTTGTTCCACCTATATTCAAGCTTCAATAAACCATCCAAAAAGTATGATTTCGGAAAGTCATTAAAATAGGCCTCTGTGGCGGCAATGACTTCGTCATTTGATCCAAATCGCTTACCACCGAGCCATTTTTTCAGGTTGGGAAACAAAAATAAATCGCATGGGGTCAAATCTGGAGAATACGGGGGGTAAGGCAATAGGGCGTAGCGTAATTGTGTTAATTTAGCCATCACAACTCTAGACGAATGAGCTGGTGCGTTGTCGTGATGAGACAGTACTTTTTTATTTTTTAAATGGGGTCGTTTGTCCTTCAACCCAGCGTCAAATTCATCCAATAAATTGGCATAGTACTGCGCTGTTATCGTTTTCCCCTTTTCTAAGAACTCAATATGTATAATACCCTGCGAATCCCAAAAAACGGTCGCCATGACCTTTCCAGCCGATGGAACGATTTTTGCTATCTTTCGCGCAGGTTCACCCGGTAAAATCCACTGCTTCGACTGCCCTTTCATTTCCGGGGGTAGTGGTGACCCACATTTCGTCTACGGTCACGAAACGACGCAGAAACTCCTTCGGGTTACGTTTGAACACGGCCAAACACTGCTCCGAAGTAGTCAGTCGGTTCCGTTTTTGCTCCTCCGTGAGTAAACGCGGCACCCACCTCGCCGATACTGTCTTCATACCCAATTTTTCTTCTAATATGTTTTGTACCCGCTCGATTGGAACATTTACAGCATCAACGATTTCTCGAAGTTCAATTCGGCGGTCGGCTAAAACGATATTTTCAATTTTCTTAACCATATCGTCTGTAGTCACCTCAATTGGGCGGCCTGGGCGATCCTCATCAAAGAAGGTTGTTCTCCCCCGCTTAAACTCGTTAAACCAGTATCTGACGGTTGTCATAGAAGGAGGACATTCATGGTAAACCGCTTGCATTCTTACTTTTATTTCATCACATGTTTTTCCTTCCAAAAACAAGAATCTAATTACAGACCGATACTGCTCTTTCTCCATTTTCACAATTTTAAGTTCACGCTTTCACTGAATCGCTGTCAAATGAGAAAAAAACAAAAGAATGCTGTTTTTTTTTTAAATTTTCCCACCTCTGAAAAATGGCTTAAAACGATTGTATACATATTTTCGGCCCGTGATATTAATACATTTGGAAAACGGGTACTTATCAAACAGCCCTCGTATCTTAGGTTAGACCGAGAACTGTCAATTATAGTCCGATAAGAAATTGTAGAAAATTATTGAGGGCTCCACTTCCAACTTCCTTTTTTTGTTTTATTTTAATTCTATTATTTTATGTTGCACTATAGGTACATACGGCTAAATAGAACAAGCGGCAGAAAGGTGTCATTGATGCAACGAGCTAAGAAGAGAGGTGGTTATGCCAGACACGTAAAATAGCGAAAATGTAAGTAGATATTTTTTACCAAAAATCTTCTTTTGAAGGTACTTTTTAATTTCCAATAATAATCGTGACTTATTATGACGCATAGTGAGTTGGTGCCTGTAGTACCTATGCATAATTATGCATATCCACCACCTCCACCCCTTAACGATCCCGCCGCTCAGTGTTCAAGCGTTTGTGTAGCTGGTTCATGCACGTGGATTTAATTACTAGACAGATATAATCTGACCACAGATTTGCACGTATCCAAGTCTACTAAATTTACCCGTATATTATTTTGACTGCTGATTACTCTGCGTTTTGCATTATCATATCTGAAAAGGAACCAATATTTAATATCTTGTGGTATTGTAGGTAATGTAAATATAATGAGATCTGTTTCTTACTTTAACATTAGGTACTTAGTTATTTATGCAGTGGGTTTTAGTTCATACTGCCTCGACTATACAATTGATGTTATTCTTTGACTTCCGCGATAATTATTCATAAGAGGCCTTATTCCTTAGAGCGTTCACCGATTTCGCGAAATAACACTCGATAGATGGCGTTGGCGCTCGGTACGCGAGCGCTGGCAGAGTTAAGCGCGTTTCAACGCAGGCAAGAATAATATTGATACTTTTCAATTTAATTGCAAAGTAACATTATTTTTAGCGTTATATTGGCACTCTTTATTTTATTTTATAAGCATGGTAGTAGTCAATAGAGTGTATGTGTTGGGATAATATATAACCAGAGGCGAGTAAATAATAACGATATTTACCTCTGGCATGGAATTATTGTGACAATCACTCTTCTTATAAATAAGGTGTATTCGGGTATTTCCGAATGAACGAATAGTGGCGGATAATTCCGAAAGCTGACTTTTACTACAACGGAATATGAGTGATTTTACAATGATTTTCGGAATTACCCGAATAAACCTTACTACTAATATTCGTCATTGTAGTAGTGTTGTATTTTCAAACTTTTTTAGCGGCGCTGTGCACTTTTTGAGGTGGGGAAAAAATGTTAAACTCGCGACAGATCACGTGACCGTAAGACGGACACGTGACCTGATCAAAAAACTGTTACAATGTTATTGATTTTTTCTTTATTAATTTAAATGCCATCTAGTGAGTTTCCCTCTAACCGGTATTAATATAACTCGAGTACTAACAGTGATGTGCTTAGGGGTAATGCTTTCAAGTAATGCGACGAAGTAATGGTATCTAGCCATTAACATCAATTATACATAGTGCAGCAGACATTTTGCACTAGTCATTGAGTTTTCACTTCTGCCGGCACTCCCGGAGTGCAACCCGTTGTTTTTTTTTACAAACCATGACAAACCATGAGTTTTGTTTACATTTTTGCTGCCCACAAATTGTCGTATTTTTGTACTATTTCTGTTTTTAGGGGAAAGTCGGGTCCGTCCATACTGCAAATAAATATGTTTCTTTATTTGTGATATGTAACTGGCCCTGTATCTGTTAAAACGAGTTACTGTATTTATTTAAAACCATGATACCATTGACTACCTTCCACATATTTTTTTTTGTTTGATGGCCTCGTCGGGGTCAATACCGAAATTCGATTATTTATATTATGTCATCTTCGCTCCACTCCATCAAGATACCCTGGACAGAGGGCCTACCGCGAACCACGTTCGACGTGTTACCTCCCTGTCACACTTACGTACGAATTTACAAGTGCGACAGAGAGGCAACACGTCTAACGTGGTTCGCGGTAGGCGCTCAGGCCTATGGAACTCTCCGCGCGAGCACGGATTTATACCTACGAATCTCTTCCCGTTCACGGTAGAAAATCAAGCTAGTTGGTCGCCGGCGCTCGAATATGCCAAAATGTATGCGAAAGAAATTTCTTCTTCACGAACAAATAACATATGTTGTAGTGTGGATAGATGCAGAAACAAAAAAAACTAATAAAAAATCCGTGTTTGCTCTACCGATTGATAGGAAAAGTAACTATTAGACATTCTCAATATAAGTACTTATACCAATTTTTTTTACGATAGTTGCAAGCTACGTAGTACGCCGTTTTATAAACCGCGTAGTGTTTACGCGGTTTATAAAACGGCGTACTACGTAGCTTGCAACTATCGTAAAAAAAATTGTTTGCTCTACCGATTGATAGGAAAAGTAACTATTAGACATTCTCAATATAAGTACTTATACCAATTTTTTTTACGATAGTTGCAAGCTACGTAGTACGCCGTTTTATAAACCGCGTAGTGTTTACGCGGTTTATAAAACGGCGTAAACACTACGGTTACTGTAGGGATACTTGATACAAATAAGTACATTTTTTACACCATATTTAATTTCAACAACAGACTCTCGCTAGGTTATAGGTTTTCAGTGTTACTTGAACACTGGTTAGGTTTTACCCGGACGACCTGGATAATGTCCAGGTTCTCATGATGGAGTCAGGAGTTGGTCACCGAACTCCTAATCTACTCATCATAACTCCATCGTGTTTGGGCTCAATAGATTTGCCTTGACGAGCGCCGTCGATCTAGATGAGGTGCAGGTTCTCATGATGGAGTCAGGTATTGGTCATCAGAACTCCTAATCTACATATTATCACTCCATCGTGTTTGGGCTCATTAGATTTGCCCTGACGAGCACTATATATCCTGAGGAGGTCCAGGGTCTCATGATGGAGTCAGTCACCAGAACTCCTAATCTACTCATCATAACTCCATCGTATTTAGGATTATTAGAATTGTCCTGACGAGCACCATCTATCTAGATGAGGTCCAGGGTCTCATGATGGAGTCAGGAGTTGGTCACCAGAACTCCTAATGTACTTATCATAACTCCATCGTGTTTGGGCGCATTCGATTTGCCTTGACGAGCACCATCTATCTAGATGAGGTCCAGGTTCTCATGATGGAGTCAGGAGTTGGTCACCAAAACTCCTTATCTAGTCATCATAACTATATCGTGTTTTGGGTCAATAGCTTTGCCCTGACGAGCACCATCGATCTAGATGAGGTCCAGGTTACAGATTATATTATAGTTCTTACGAACAGATACTTATCTCTCAAATAAAACTCAAATGCCTACACAAAAATACAATGGAATGACCTTCAACGCACCGCTCCCCACACCGCGCGTACCGGAACAAAGCTAGGGTTGCCGATGCTTAGAAATGATTTTACAAATAAGTACCTACCTACTTACCTAAACTATAGATTGGCTGCTATTTAACTGATCACCAGATTTAGTAAAATTTAATACCAAAAAATGTATTTTACCACCCTAAAATAATAAATGATCACCAAAATTATAACTCCATTTTAATGTGAAATGATTACCAATTTTATTACATTTTACTATCCTATTAAAGGAAAAGACATTAACCCAAAAATAGTAAATGATTACCAAACTTCAAATCCCATTTTAATGTGAAATGATAACTAAATTTTTACATCTTTAATAGGATACTATTAAAGAAAATGACACCAAAATAATCATTGTAAACCCAAAAATATTAAATGACCACCAAAATTAGAACCCCATTTTAATGTAAAATTATAACCAAATTTTTAAATCTTGCTATCCTATTAAAGCAAATGACTCCAAAATAATCACTGTAAACCCAAAAATAGTACATGACCACCAAAATTATAACCACATTTTAATTAAAAATGTGCAAATATTTAATATATCGTTATCCTATTAAATTAATTAATCCACTTCGTCACCTTTTTCTAGTAGGATTTTATTTATGTAAGGGTCGCAGTTCAAACCTAACCTAACCCACTTTTTTAGTAGCATTTCTTTTCTGCAAGGGTCGCAGTTCCAACCTAACCTAACCAACTTTTCTAGTAGCATTTCGTTTCCGTATGGGTCGCAGTTCAAACCTAACCTAACCCACTTTTCTAGTAGCATTTCTTTTCTGTAAGGGTTGCAGTTCAAACCTAACCTAACCCACTTTTCTAGTAGCATTTCTTTTCTGTAAGGGTCGCAGTTCAAACCTAACCTAACCCACTTTTCTTGTAGCATTTCGTTTCCGTAAGGGTCGCAGTTCAAACCTAACCTAACCCACTTTTCTAGTAGCATTTCTTTTCTGTAAGGGTCGCAGTTCAAACCTAACCTAACCCACTTTTTTAGTTGCATTTCTTTTCTGTAAGGGTCGCAGTTCAAACCTAACCTAACCCACTTTTCTAGTAGCATTTCTTTTCTGTAAGGGTCGCAGTTCAAACCTAACCTAACCCACTTTTCTTGTAGCATTTCGTTTCCGTAAGGGTCGCAGTTCAAACCTAACCTAACCCACTTTTCTAGTAGCATTTCTTTTCTGTAAGGGTCGCAGTTCAAACCTAACCTAACCCACTTTTTTAGTTGCATTTCTTTTCTGTAAGGGTCGCAGTTCAAACCTAACCTAACCCACTTTTCTAGTAGCATTTCTTTTCTGTAAGACCAAGACAGCCAGACAGACAGACAGGGGCTAGTCATTTTGGCATCATTTTACTTTATTTGGTAATATGTATACATTTTTTGGTAATCATAGTGGCTTAATTAGGTGAAAATATCGCATTAATTTGGTCTTCAAGATTTGGTGATCATTAATGATTTTTGGTAATCGTTCAATATATTTGGTATTTGAATACAATTTGAAGTGCAGTCGTAATTAAAACGGTGGTAGTTTTGTAATTTTAGGCCTTATTTTTTTGGTGTTCAGTAATTTCTTTTGGTAAGCATGTTTTTTTTATTTAGGGTACCAAAGTATTTTTTGGTGGTCATTATATTTGTAGCCCTATAGATTGTATGAAAGATACCTACCTACTTACCTAAGGTACAAATATAAGTTTTATTAATTGTAAAATAACTATGAGCAAGATAAGTTGCAATAGTAATTAATAATTATAATATTCCTTTTATCATTATTAATTACTTATAAATTTATTTTATTATTCTCTTTATTTATCTTTTGTCTTAAGTTAAGGTTTTTTTTCTTATTTTATTATTTATTATGATGAGTGACTGCGAAATATTTTAAAAGGTCATATCTCCCTACAGTAACCGTAGTGTTTACGCCGTTTTATAAACCGCGTAAACACTACGCGGTGGCTTTGGTACCCTAAATAAAAAAATCATGCTTACCAAAAGAAATTACTGAACACCAAAAAAATAAGGCCTAAAATTACAAAACTACCACCGTAATAAATAATAAAACTCCTCATAATAAATAATAAAATAAGAAAAAAAACCTTAACTTAAGACAAAAGATAAATAAAGAGAATAATAAAATAAATTTATAAGTAATTAATAATGATAAAAGGAATATTATAATTATTAATTACTATTGCAACTTAACTTGCTCATAGTTATTTTACAATTAATAAAACTTATATTTGTACCTTAGCTAAGTAGGTAGGTATCTTTCATACAATCTATAGGGCTACAAATATAATGACCACCAAAAAATACTTTGGTACCCTAAATAAAAAATCATGCTTACCAAAAGAAATTACTGAACACCAAAAAAATAAGGCGTAAAATTACAAAACTACCACTGTTTTAATTACGACTGCACTTCAAATTGTATTCAAATACCAAATATATTGAACGATTACCAAAAATCATTAATGATCACCAAATCTTGAAGACCAAATTAATGCGATATTTTCACCTAATTAAGCCACTATGATTACCAAAAAATGTATACATATTACCAAATAAAGTAAAATGATGCCAAGATGACTAGCCCCTGTCTGTCTGTCTGGCTGTCTTGGTCTTACAGAAAAGAAATGCTACTAGAAAAGTGGGGTTAGGTTAGGTTTGAACTGCGACCCTTACAGAAAAGAAATGCAACTAAAAAAGTGGGTTAGGTTAGGTTTGAACTGCGACCCTTACAGAAAAGAAATGCTACTAGAAAAGTGGTTTAGGTTAGGTTTGAACTGCGACCCTTACGGAAACGAAATGCTACAAGAAAAGTGGGTTAGGTTAGGTTTGAACTGCGACCCTTACAGAAAAGAAATGCTACTAGAAAAGTGGGTTAGGTTAGGTTTGAACTGCGACCCTTACAGAAAAGAAATGCAACTAAAAAAGTGGGTTAGGTTAGGTTTGAACTGCGACCCTTACAGAAAAGAAATGCTACTAGAAAAGTGGGTTAGGTTAGGTTTGAACTGCGACCCTTACGGAAACGAAATGCTACAAGAAAAGTGGGTTAGGTTAGGTTTGAACTGCGACCCTTACAGAAAAGAAATGCTACTAGAAAAGTGGGTTAGGTTAGGTTTGAACTGCAACCCTTACAGAAAAGAAATGCTACTAGAAAAGTGGGTTAGGTTAGGTTTGAACTGCGACCCATACGGAAACGAAATGCTACTAGAAAAGTTGGTTAGGTTAGGTTGGAACTGCGACCCTTGCAGAAAAGAAATGCTCCTAAAAATTGGGTTAGGTTAGGTTTGAACTGCGACCCTTACATAAATAAAATCCTACTAGAAAAAGGTGACGAAGTGGATTAATTAATTTAATAGGATAACGATATATTAAATATTTGCACATTTTTAATTAAAATGTGGTTATAATTTTGGTGGTCATGTACTATTTTTGGGTTTACAGTGATTATTTTGGAGTCATTTGCTTTAATAGGATAGCAAGATTTAAAAATTTGGTTATAATTTTACATTAAAATGGGGTTCTAATTTTGGTGGTCATTTAATATTTTTGGGTTTACAATGATTATTTTGGTGTCATTTTCTTTAATAGTATCCTATTAAAGATGTAAAAATTTAGTTATCATTTCACATTAAAATGGGATTTGAAATTTGGTAATCATTTACTATTTTTGGGTTAATGTCTTTTCCTTTAATAGGATAGTAAAATGTAATAAAATTGGTAATCATTTCACATTAAAATGGAGTTATAATTTTGGTGATCATTTATTATTTTAGGGTGGTAAAATACATTTTTTGGTATTAAATTTTACTAAATCTGGTGATCAGTTAAATAGCAGCCAATCTATAGTTTAGGTAAGTAGGTAGGTACTTATTTGTAAAATCATTTCTAAGCATCGGCAACCCTAGCTTTGTTCCGGTACGCGCGGTGTGGGGAGCGGTGCGTTGAAGGTCATTCCATTGTATTTTTGTGTAGGCATTTGAGTTTTATTTGAGAGATAAGTATCTGTTCGTAAGAACTATAATATAATCTGTGACCTGGACCTCATCTAGATCGATGGTGCTCGTCAGGGCAAAGCTATTGACCCAAAACACGATATAGTTATGATGACTAGATAAGGAGTTTTGGTGACCAACTCCTGACTCCATCATGAGAACCTGGACCTCATCTAGATAGATGGTGCTCGTCAAGGCAAATCGAATGCGCCCAAACACGATGGAGTTATGATAAGTACATTAGGAGTTCTGGTGACCAACTCCTGACTCCATCATGAGACACTGGACCTCATCTAGATAGATGGTGCTCGTCAGGACAATTCTAATAATCCTAAATACGATGGAGTTATGATGAGTAGATTAGGAGTTCTGGTGACTGACTCCATCATGAGACCCTGGACCTCCTCAGGATATATAGTGCTCGTCAGGGCAAATCTAATGAGCCCAAACACGATGGAGTGATAATATGTAGATTAGGAGTTCTGGTGACCAATACCTGACTCCATCATGAGAACCTGCACCTCATCTAGATCGACGGCGCTCGTCAAGGCAAATCTATTGAGCCCAAACACGATGGAGTTATGATGAGTAGATTAGGAGTTCGGTGACCAACTCCTGACTCCATCATGAGAACCTGGACATTATCCAGGTCGTCCGGGTAAAACCTAACCAGTGTTCAAGTAACACTGAAAACCTATCACCTAGCGAGAGTCTGTTGTTGAAATTAAATATGGTGTAAGAAATGTACTTATTTGTATCAAGATTTTCTAGTCGCAGTATACAGCACTTCTCGGAACTCTCTGGCTGTTTACGAACGCACTATAGTCACCGAACGCCTGACGATCGAGCACAGGTCCGTCCCCTAAGCCGCCTCGGCGGAGACTGAGCGCGCGGCGTTGGTGCAGCGTGATTTATACGTGTTTTAAAATAATATAAATTTACGGCAAGGTAGGTCCTATAGTTATGATTTTTTTTTATGGGTTAACGTATAGTTATAGTTTGCTATAATATTATTTTTAAAATAAAAGTACAATTTGCGATAAAGAAATATAATGTTACCCTGTTTTCACCCAAAAAATGAAGAAAGTTCGGAAGGTATTTTATCAATTTTTTAAAATGAATCTTCGATTTTCAATACCGTTAGCTCCACGTACATGATATGGTGAATTGAATTGTAATCATTCATGTACCAAATGATTCTTGTTTACTACAAAATCTAGAACCGAAACGACAGTTCTCACTGCAAATGTTGAAAAAGACTCACAAGAAAACTCATTTATTTTAGGTTTAAAAACAGAAAATGTCAACTTGAACGGTCTTACTTGCTAGTTTAAGAAATGATTATTTAAGTACATTATCAGTTTTTGAATGAATACTAATAGTTACGTCGTAATCTTGAATGAAAAAGGTAACAGATTGCAAAAAACGCTCGCATGTAGGAATAAGGACTCTTATGCACAAACGTTTCGTACGACGTTTTTCAACACACGTAAAAGTACAAAATCTGGGGGCCGGGCCCTGGCCATTGTCAGCACCGGCGCCCTCCAGTGCTTGTTGTAAAAGCTAGTCGACTAATTAAAAAGGTCTGTCGGTCTCATATTATATTATTAGCAATTAGTTACAGACATCTTTAACTCTATCGGACACATTACCGCACAAGTGTGATATACCTAATGAAAAAGCACGCGTTCGTAATACTTCGAATTATGAGCCTAAAAGCGGTTCAATAATTTCCAAGTTACGAGCAAGTGTATTGAAATAGTACATTATTGTCGAGGTTCGGAAGTAGCTACTTGCAGGCTGAGGATTCGTTTTAAATTTGGGAGTCCGTTTAATTGAATCCGAAGCCAGCAAGTAGCCTTCCAGCCGAGTCATATATAGTGCTTTTCTCAAAAATGGTGCAAGAAATAGAAATATTTTACAGAAGCAACGTTTTAATTTTCACAGAAAAAACCATTAAAAAGATTTGCTTGCCGCCTTTAAAAAAAAAAGAAGTGTATTTTTCTGCTGAAAATACGCCAACGTATTTGAGACACCTACATAGTCGCGGTACCAACATTATAATAATAAGTGCTGATCATCTGTTTGGCTGTTTAATGGACCCATGCCTTCATTTGATATGGCCATTTAAAGTTTTAAAAAGTTTGGAACTCGTTAAATAATGGAATTTGTATGCAACATTGCAGTCCCGAAATCGAGATTGCAATGTTTTTAACTTTTTAATTTTTTGAATGACTATAAACTACGCACTTCGCGACCTATTTTTTAACCGGCAACGTCGACTTTGCCGTCCATTTTTGAGAAAAATTATATAACATCGCTACTTTTTAAACATTACAATTCTTAGAAATAAATATTTGACTTATTATAACTTTTTTGCCCGTATGTACGACCGTCGTATATACCTAAGTATGTAATTATTAAAAATAACATAATTACCCAGCAAATAAAATGGGCAAACTCACAAGCTACCTACACCAGCAAACATTACACTATTTTTTTAAAATTAAATGGTAATAATGAACAACCCAATCGTGTCCGTACATGTCACTGAGTGAGTATATGAGTGGTGATTAAACGTTATTGCACTCATAAAATACCTTCCTCCATCTGCTGGATTGCCAGCAGTGATAATTGCCATAAGCTTGTGATGCAGTTTGCGAGCCATCAGGTTGATATCGGCCCGCTGCTGATTTTCTGACGCACGCGAGTTCTTGTAGCCTTCACGAAGTTTCCACTGTTACATGTTTTTTAATTATTTTTACTCATTTACTTACATCAGAATCTTAAAATAGTACCGAAAACTACGATAGTTTTTTTTTGTGTCTATCGTCATATGTGTTATTTTTCACCACACCAACGTAAAGGCTCTCTTCTATTGTTCAAAAACTGATGGGTAAGTATTATTTTGGCAATTAGGGCAAAGTAGTCGAGTTGTTTCCTTTTGTTAGCTAGAAAAATTGACTATTAATTGATGATTTTAAATAATAAATATTAAATTACGTTCATTTGGATTTGATTTTGTTTGATATTTTACAGTACCTACCTAAAGTATTTTAGTCGCATTGGTGTGATGAAATATTTTGTGTTTCACTCGGAGGCAAAATATGTTCAACCCTCGTGCCTTGAAACCCTCGCAACACTCAAGATTCCAATTTGGAATTTTTGATCGCTTGCTCGAGTCACACAGATGTCAATATTTAGCACGAGCGGTTAAAAAAGCAAGTTTGGCCCCTTGTAAAACAAATAACTATTTTAATTTTGGGGTGTATCCTGTATTAAGACAGCATCATGTTTAACCAATTTCGTGTTTAAGTAGATATGATAAAAAATATGCCATCATGCCATGGATTTTCTTTTCATTCCAAAGTTAACTTCGGTTTTCTTTTGTGTTAAATATTGAGGGTAGACCAAACCTGCGATTGAATTAAGTAACTTAGATTATATTGGTAGCCTGAGTAGGTAATTCATTAGAAATAGGTTGTAGGAGTGTATACCTACTAGAAAACTATATCCAATATCTAGAACAGATCTCATATTGCAGCTTACCTACGTAAATAAATGTTTCCAACCATACCTCTTTAGGAGCATATATTTTGATTTGATCCGCTGATCGTATTGTTGCAGCACAAACAGCGCTACAACTCTGAAATAATGTTATTTATTTTTAGTATAAAGCTGTCGAATCACATAACATTACACCGATGCGTAGTTAAACATAACATCATTGTGTTCATTATGTAGATTAGGTAGGTAGATGTATGTAGGACTAATGAGAACTATTTTTTTCTGGTGAATCATTCATGAATCAACCGATAAAATTACAGCGAATTTTTATTTTACAAAGTACCTAGTTTACGTCAGGTTTTAATAAAGAACCTCAAAAGTAAGATTTTTTTTTATTGGGCACTTTATAAATATATGTAGCGTAGCACGATGTAGTGAGTCTAATGAAATACCTAATTTTAACTAGCACGATTATTACTTACCTACTATATAATCATTACAAAGCAATATAGATTTACTGGCATCGGCAGCGTAACGTTAAAACAGGCTAAGTCTGTCTGTATGTATGTAGTGATGTTTCTAACGTGTTTTAGGTTGGTACTTAGCTAGTAATAGCTATTATCGACAACCCCCTTGTTTAGCGGAGTAGTCTCAGGAACCGAAGAAGGTAGCGTGTGCATAAAACACAAGGTGGAACTACAAATCTCGTCGAGGTATGAGCCCGATTTCGTCGTCAAGGTAAATGCATATGTACTTAAGTCTATAACTCGTAGTTTACCAGCTAGGGAAGTAAATTGGAAACCCTGGCCTCAACTTGATGATGCAAAGTTAAAGTTAGCTGACCCCACCTTTAATATTCCGGGTACAGTTGATATTCTTCTTGGTGCAGATGTCTATGGCAAAATTCTTGAATCTGGGCTTATGAAAGGACCCGGCTATTTAGTAGCACAATATACACGCCTAGGTTGGATTGTAACAGGTGACACTAATACAACTTCTTCCAGACCTAGCAAACATGCGAGCTTTCATGTTATCCGTCAAGTAGAAGAAGACAACAATCTTTTGAAGAAATTTTGGGAGGTTGAAACACAAGGTTATACAAACATGAAGGGATGGTCTAAGGAAGAAGAATTATGCGAAGAAATTTACAAAACAACTACAACGAGAGATGACACTGGAAGATATATAGTACACTTACCGTTGAAAGAAAGCGTGGAGAATACGGGGACAGACCAAACAGCAAGCAACCTGGAGATTCAAACAGCTGGAAAGGAAGTTTGAGAAAAATGATAATTTGAAGAAAGAATATGCAAAGGTCATACATGAGTACCTGGAATTAGGGCACATGAAGAGAACTGAAGTGGAAGATGATGATGCAGCAGTGTACCTTCCTCATCATGCTGTTGTGAAAGAAACTAGAGACACTACGAAAGTTCGTGTGGTTTTTGACGCGTCAGCGAAAGGCTCTCATGGCGTCTCCTTAAACAATGCTATGATGATAGGGCCCACACTACAGCCAGGCTTACGAAGTCTAGTAATTCGATGGAGAGCTCATAGAATCTGTGTGATTGGAGACATTGTTAAGATGTACCGACAGGTGTGGATGACAGATGAACACACAGACTTACAACGGATCGTTTGGAGAGATACACCTTCCGAAAAAATAGAAAGCTACAAATTACTTACTGTGACATTCGGAACTGCTGCTGCACCTTATTTAGCTGTTCGGACACTCAATCAATTGGCCGATGATGAAGCACACACTTACCCACGTGCTGCATCGGTGGTGAAAAACAGTTTCTACATGGACGATTTAATGACCGGACATGAAGATAAGTCTGAAATTAAGAAACTTTGCCAAGAGATTGATTGTCTGTTAAAGGCAGGCGGGTTTGAAATGCAGAAATGGTCAAGTAACTCTGAAGAACTGCTAGAGTTTCTCCGAAACGGGAGAACATGTAAAGAACCTGAAAATAAAATTGAGATTAAATTAGACAAGGTTATAAAGATATTGGGACTTATGTGGGATAGAAAGGAAGATGTTTTCAAAATTACAGTAAACTTACCAAATTCTAGAATCCCGACAACGAAGAGACAGATAATATCAGAAGTCGCAAGTCTCTTCGACCCATTCGGATGGTTAGCTCCTGTAATAATAACAGCCAAAGTGATGATACAACGACTATGGCTATATAGTCTGAGCTGGGATGATGAACTGCCACCCGAAGTTGTCGAGGAGTGGCGAAATTACCGAAAAGAGTTAAACAAACTTCAATCAATACAGATACCACGTTGGATCAAAGTAACTTCTCGTAGCAAGGATATTCAACTTCATGGTTTTGCGGATGCATCTTCAGTTGTATATGCAGGTGTAGTCTACATTCGAGTGACAGATGAAAATGATACTGTACATATTAGTATGCTTGCAGCAAAAACAAAGGTAACACCTTTGAAACAATTGACTATACCAAGATTAGTTATGTGCTGCGGTATTGACAGCGAAACTTCTAAGAGAAATGTCAGATTTGTTGCAGGTTTCGATGGACAAGGTATATGCTTGGACAGATTCAATGGTAGTGTTGTCTTGGCTACAGTCTCAACCAAGTCGATGGCAGTTATTTGTCGGTAATAGAGTATCAGACATTATACAACTCATTGACCAAGACAAATGGAGACATGTTCAGTCAGCAGATAACCCAGCGGATCTCGCTTCAAGGGGTGTAAGTTCAAGAGAGATGGCAGATAGTGATATATGGTGGACGGGACCTAAATGGCTTAAATGTGAGAATATAGATTTTGAAAGAACCAAAATACCAAGACCTCGAGATGAAGAAGACATTTCATGTAACATTGGATGACAACCCAGTTTGGGAAAGATTCTCATCTATGTCCAAATTGAAGAGAGTCTTAGCATGGTGTTTTAGATTTCTACGAGGGGCGTTCAATAAAAAGTGAGAATGAGTATGTTATATACAACTTTTATTAAATGTTATTTTATTTTTCGACATAGTCACCTTTTAGCATAATACACTTAGTATATCTTTTTTCTAAACTTAATATTCCATTTCTAAAAAAGGTTTTATCTTGAGTACTTAAAAAATCTTGTACTGCAGCGACTACCGCGTCGTCGTCTTCAAATTTCTTGCCTCTTAGGTATTTCTTCAATCTCGGAAATAGGTAGAAATCACTAGGGGCGAGGTCTGGTGAATACGGAGGATGCTTAAGGATATCGAACCCAGCATCACGTATTGCAGCCATTGCAACGGCGGACTTGTGTGCCGGTGCATTGTCCTGATGGAACAACACAATTTTCGAGAGTTTACCTCGCCGTTTTTCACGGATCTCATTGCGCAATGTTGCTATTTGTTTGGCATATAAAGAGCCCGTAATAGTGGCTCCATGCTCGAGATACTCAATCACTACGACCCCTTTACCATCCCAAAAAACAGAGCCCATGACCTTATCGGCAGATGGGCCCACCTTGAATTTCTTCGAAGTTGGAGATGATGGCCTTTTCCATGTCATAGACTGCAGTTTCGTTTCAGGGTCGTAATGATGGAGCCATGTTTCGTCCATTGTTATAAATCGCGCCAAAAAAAGTTCCCGGTCTTGCTGTATCAGGTCCAAAGCTTCTTGACAAATCTCGACTCTAGTTTGTTTTTGCGTGTCAGTAAGCATTCTGGGTACCCAACGCGCTGATACCTTTTTCATACCCAAGCGTTCATGTAAAATATTATGCACGCTCCCCGTTGAAATCTTTACATTTTCAGCAATAAAACGAACCGTGACACGATGATCCGCCAAAACTAAGTTTTCGACTTTTTTCACAATTTCTTCAGTTACTGCTGTAGTAGGGCGTCCGGAACGGGGGTCATCCATGGTCGATGTTCTTCCACGTCTAAATTCGGCGCACCAACGTGTAACTGTCGAATACGGAAGAGCATTAGACCTTAAAGTGTCCCGTAAATCTAAATTGACTTGGTCCGTAGAAAAATTTTTCAAACACAAGTATTTAATAACGGCGCGCAGTTCAATTTTCTCCATTTTCGCTAACGTACTCAACACCATCGCAAAGAAATCGCCGTATTTTTTTTTAAAACAAAAAACAGTTAGTTTTTTTTTTCATGGTAATCAGCTAGGTAGATTAGCTTTACCGGCCAGTATTTACTTTCCTAATATTTAAAGAGTTTGCATCTCATTCTCATTATATATTGAACGCCCCTCGTAGATCATACTGGTAGCTCAAATAGAGAAAAGTTTTTAACAGCTGCGGAACTCAATAATATTGAAAACAGATGCATACAATATTATCAATGCTTGGTCTATGATCAAGAAATAGAAGACCTGAAAGAAAACGGTAAAATAAAGAACAAGAGCTCCTTGATTAGTCTCGGACCTTACTTAGATGAAAATAACTTGTTACGAGTTGGAGGGCGGCTTAGTAATGCACAAATATCAGAAGATGAGAAGCACCCTATCATTATTCCTTGCAAACAACACATTACAAGATTATTAGGGAATGAAGCTCACATAAAAACATTACATGGTGACATACAGCAGATGATGACATACCTGCGCAGCAAGTACTGGATAATAAGCTTGAAATCAGCTGTCAGACAAGTTACAAGAAATTGCAAAATCTGTATCATAGACAAAGCAAGAACACAACAACAATTAATGGGTCAGCTTCCTGCTTCAAGGGTTACATCTCACCGCGCCTTCTTGAATAGTGGTGTCGACTACGCTGGACCTGTACAGTTGAAGACTTCGAAAGGGAGAGGTTATAAGACTACGAAAGGATATATCTGCCTATTCGTTTGCATGTCTACGCGAGCTACTCATTTGGAAGCGGTTACAGATCTGACAGCACAAGGGTTCATTGCAGCATTTAGAAGGTTTGTTGCCAGGAGAGGTCATTGTGCTCACCTTTGGAGCGATAATGGTACAAATTTTACAGGAGCAGCCAAAGAATTAAAGTACATGTTTTCTAAAGGTAAAACAAATGTAGCGAGCGAAATTGCAGAACTACTAGCTAACGATGGAACTACCTGGCACTTTATTCCACCAAGAGCACCAAATTTTGGTGGTTTGTGGGAAGCTGGTGTGCGATCGATGAAAAAGCACCTCAATCAAAAATGACATATGAAGAAATATCGACATTATTGGCTCAAATTGAAGCGTGTTTAAATTCTCGACCTTTGTGTAAAATGGACGAAACATTAGCAACGTTAAATCCATTAACTCCTGGTCATTTTCTAATTGGCGAACCCTTAATCAACGTTCCTGAGACAAACTATGAAGAAAGAAATGTGAATCTACTTACAAGATGGCAGTTCATACAAAATAGAATGCAAGATTTCTGGCGTAGGTGGAAAGTGGAGTATCTTAACACTTTACAACAAAGATATAAGTGGCACGACATTGTGAAGTCTCCCTGTATTGGAGATATTGTTATTGTCAAAGAAGATGATATGCCTCCAACCAAATGGCTATTGGATAAAATTAAGGAGCTACATCCTGGTGCGGACGATTTAGTCCGAGTTGTTACTCTTCAGTGTAAGGGTGATAATGTAATTAAAAGACCTTTATCCAAATTAATTTTATTGCCAAGTAAAATATCATAGATCGCTATAGGTTCATGGTGGGCGGTTAACTTTGCAATATCACAAAAAGGTATTTATTGTTGTCGTTAAACAGACCGATTGAATGGTTTTTCTTTTATTTTTTTATTTTTATTTAAGAAGTTAAGTACTTTATTTGTGTTTCATGACCAATATTGATCAGTTACAAATGTTATGTTGTTATTTGCATGTAATGTATAATAAGTTTAATATCTCATGAGGTTAAGGTTTGCGATAACAGTTACTATTTATGTTAATTTTTTGAGTACAGTCAGTCTAAGTATAAAAATATGTATTTTGGTGGGCGGTATGTTTAGCCTCTTTGAAGTTATACTGTCAAATGTACCTACTCTTTGGTTTATGATGAAATAAACATGTCAGTCATTAAAGTCATGTTATAATAAAATACACGTTTTCTCTTCAAAAAATATTATTTCACAATTATAGAGTAAACACCCCTTGCCGGTTGTCAACTTTTACCTTTGAAAGTCACAAATGAACTATCTAAAATTATATTACTGAGATGAATTTACCTTAAAAAGTGCTATCATAACAGAAATTTAGATAAAGAAACGTTCTAAAATAGTGTGCTATAATTATTATTACTTACCGCAATTGCAAAATAAATAAGTATTTTGCACGTCATTACTATATTTTATGTTAGCAAGTTAATATATAATTAAAACAGCTCTTAAGAGATTAGATACAAGTCCATCTAGGCTATCCACCGCTAGTGATACTTATTCAAATGTATGCATTGGCAATACTTCAAAATAGAATTTCGTGCAGAGCATGAAATTAATCTGTGAAATGATTCAAACGGTAAACAATTCTATTCGCTTGAGTAATTTCAATTACCTATTTATTGAAAAAGCAAAAAGTAGAGGGAACTCTAGTTTTTCGTTTTATAACAATGAATACTCCATGTCTGTTGAGTCTTGGGGCTAATACGAGAAGTAACATATATTATGGAACTGGAATATTCCCATTTGTTAAGTACTTGCAGAATTTTGTAGCAGTCTTGTTTTGATGCCATTCCATTACTATTAATAGATACCTACTTAACTCGTAATTTCACTGCTGTGCTGTGAATTTAGATACATGTTTTATATAATAGTAAATAAGTATAATTATAGCCTACGTATCTTTTTAGTTCTTAAGTTAACTTCTTGGAATAAGCTTGTGCACCAGTCCATGCCTTATCTACATCGTTTAAGTAGGCAAGTCGCAACTGAGCAATTGAAGGCCGCTTTCAAGCATTCTTGGGACCCTTTAACGTTTTTGTTGACCTATTTTGATGAAAACTACCATAGTAAATGTAGGTATATATTTTAAACTTAGTAAGATTTCGAACTTACAGTTACATAGGTACTTATGTACGATCTAATATTATGTTTACTTTATCTTAATAATAAGTCCAAACAACGATCAATTGTCATAACAATTATTTTCCATAATGTAATGGTAAATTAAATTAGGGAATATGAGTGTTAAGACAAATGAACATTATGACAAACCATATTAGGGAATGCAAAAATAGGGTAAAAAAATAGGGATTCCGATATAGATCCGGTTTATTAACTAGTTCCACTAGTTTATCAATGTATGGCGACGACATATTCTCTATTAATATTCCATCCCAATTCCTACGAATACCTTAATATTTCACTCGGTGGCAAAATTTGTTTAGCCCTCGTGCCTTGAATTGAAACCCTCGCAACGCTCAAGATTCCATCTTTAGTTTAACCTTTTTTTTTAATTGTGTAAAATATTTTCCATAATATCTATTATCCAGAGAGAAAAATGGGGACTTTGTTTGCATGAATAAGTAGTCGTTCACTTTGCTCTTAAAATTGAGTCAATATAATATGCAGTTCAACGCTTCGATACAGTCACCTGCAATATTATCTTGCACATAAAAATATTAAAAAAGCGGCCAAGTGCGAGTCGGACTCGCCCATGAAGGGTTCCGTATTTAGGGGATTTATGACGTATTAAAAAAAACTACTTACTAGATCTCGTTCAAACCAATTTTCGGTGGAAGTTTGCATGGTAATGTACATCATATATTTTATTTAGTTTTATCATTCTCTTATTTTAGAAGTTACAGGGAGGGGACACATTTTACCACTTTGGAAGCGTCTCTCGCGCAAACTATTCAGTTTAGAAAAAAATGATATTAGAAACCTCATGTTTGATGAAAAAAAAATTTTTGAGTTTCAGTTCTAAGTATGGGGAACCCCCAAAATTTATTGTTTTATTTCTATTTTTGTGTGAAAATCTTAATGCGGTTCACAGAATACATCTACTTACCAAGTTTCAATATTATAGTTCTTATAGGTTCGGAAAAAAGTGGCTGTGACATACGGACGGACAGACGGACAGACAGACAGACAGACATGACGAATCCATAAGGATTCCGTTTTTTGACATTTGGCTACGGAACCCTAAAAACGCACAAAAATATTTGACACGCTCTTATAACTCTATAAATATGATTTTGTTCGATATTTTGCGCGCTTAATCTTGTAAGATATATTACTAGCTTTAAGCCTACTTACCTATTAATTTTGAAATTAACTACAGCTTAATAACATTCGCTAGGTTTCTTATAGGTACTTATATGAAAAAGAATTAAGTAACCTACTACACTTTGACTGTAACTATGAGTAAATCTCATGTCATTAAAACTAAATAATTCGCTTCGCTATAATGTCAGTAAATATGTTAATTTAAAAACTAGAGCGTAGGTATGCAAATTCTTGGGATTAGGTTACCGAGTTGGCCCACAGGTCAGGGATCCGTGACATACAAACATATAACGTATTGTACTACTTATATCTAAATAATGTTACAGCAACATGTAGGTACCTATACACATAATTATTTTCTCTTGAATTATTTAAACACACAGTACCTACACATTATATACTTAGTTAAGAATTCTTAAAAAAAAACCCGAGGTAGGTAAATGTATGATTTACGTTGATTTTTATTTATTTATAGCATTAAAAAGTACAATGGTAACAAATCGAATAAAAGACTGAATCCATAAGTGTATGAATACATAATCAAAATAATTAATTTTAATTTAATATTTAGTTACCTAAATAACACGGCCAGGATCAGTATAGCAAAGAAACTTTTAAATAGTAAATTAGTATTGTTTTAGTAAAACGAAACTTAACAAAGGCTAAAAGTTGAAAAGGAAAAGTTGTTATAATAAAAAGGAACATTACAAAGGCGGGCGAACCTTTTTTGAAAAACTGCCCATTATATTACCTGGTGGGCTGTAGTTTGCCACGACATACACATGCCCGTCTTTTGACCTCGCCATGCCGACGCCTACTTCTTTGCTATCTTCCCATATAACTTGCGTAAAGTGCCCAGATCCTAAGTCCGTAGGTTCTCTGCCAAAACGATGATCTTTTATTTCACTGTACCACTTCTCTACCGGGTCTTTCCCAGATACGACAAAGTCAGGGTCCGAAGACCAAGCATAGAAAATATTTTCTCCATAGTCCTGTTGATCCCTATGTTCCATTCGTCCCTTTTTTACCAAAATTTTTGCCCATTCTTCAGCATATTTTCCCAGTTTTTTACTTAATTCTAGAGGAGGGACACCATGTTTTTTTCTATAGATATTATGAGCTGCCAAAAATTCTTCTTCAAATTTGTCACCTGACACAGACGTACTTTTAAATTTACTGACTAAATCCGACGCAATATCACCAAGATTTTTGCTATTCCTCTGGCTAGGAAGTGGTGATCCACTCGAGTTTCGTGCAGTGCCGCTCGTTGTATTTGATTTAAATTGTAAAGCGCCAGGAGGTAAAACATTTTTCATGAATTGATTACTGATATTTCCTGGAGGAAAGTAATGCGCCACCACGTAAAGCTTGCCCGATTTACTCTTAGCACTTCCGATTCCTAGTTCCCTTGTGTTCTTCCAGATAATCTGGGTAAAATGACCACAGTTTAATACTTCGGGTTCCTTGCCAAACGAGTAATCGTTTATCTCACTGTACCATTTGTCGATACAGTCACGTGCTCTTATTTTTATATTAGGATCATGAGACCAGCCACAATACACGTTTTCTCCGTACTCTTCATGGAGGCTGTACTGCATTTGATCCTTTTTTGCGAGTTCTTCGGCCCATTTTTGGCTGGTTTTACATATATCTTTATTTAGTGTGAGAGCAGGAGCCCCATGTTCTCTTCTGTAGTTATTGTGAACAGATAATGCTTCATTTTCAAAATCATTGGATTTAGAGCCGAATAATTTACTCTGAAATAAATGGAAATTTTGTTAGATAGGTATTTGTGTACGTGTTTTGCGTTATTTATATCAAGTCTTAAGTATTTATAACATTTCCGTGTGGCCTCTTTTCGGTATCGTTTAGGTAAACAATTCAATAAATTACTTGGTATACAGGATTAAGATATTATTTATCATGGTATATGTATACGTTATCGATAGTGATAATACAATCTTCGTTGTTTGCATAAGTAGCATAATTTGTAATATGTCGTTTTTGGGGATATATGGACTATGTGAATCAATTACTAGTTTCTTTTCTGGGTAGGAACTAATTTTTACCAACTATCCTATTTTGGCCGTTGCGATAGCTAACCTGCGAGACAAACATACCCGGCCTCATACTATAACTTTTAGGTCATATTGAAAGTTCCTATTATCTCAAAAACTGTAGTAGATATGCTAAATATACGGAATGTAGTTGAATAAAATGAAAATATATAAAAAATAAGCCTATTTTATTTATCATCTTAAGCTGTCGGAATAATAAAAATCAAAAAACTTTACTTTGGCACGCTAGTCAACTTAGGAAGAATTAAGATGAAGATCGGTCCACTAAGGAAATGACCGTTTTCAATATATATTTGTAGGATCTAGGAAAAAATATTGTTACCTAAGGAATTCGTAGGTACAATAACTGGGATTAAGCGTATAGACTTTCTAAGGCTACTACTTTGAAAAATAACCATAACGTGGGTCATGAACTTTTTAGTAGTAGTTAAGGCTATGCGACTTTTCTGTGAATATACTTTTAAACATAATTTTTGTACTTTGTTCTGTACTTTGTTCTTATAATTTGTATGATGAAAGTCTTAGGAAAATGTATACAAATAGTTGTCTTTTCTAATTTTAACAGAAATGACGCCGGTTTCCCGAAAGTTTTTACCCAAGTTGCATTGGTGGTCGACAATTTCATGTAGGTATTATTCATAGTCGTTTCCATTATTTTGAATCGCCTTTCGTAATATCTAAAAGCATCATCATTATTAAAAAGGCACTGATAGATATAAATGTACAAAGACTCAGTAGCATGTAAAAGTAATTAATTGTAATTTTAAAATATGTATAAGATTAGTGCTAAGTTAATATACCTAGTGTAATTTTATGTTCTATATTTAAAAAAAAGGAGTAGGTATAAGTTCCTAATATACTTACTTTACTCGTTGGGTATAAGGCAACAGTAAAAGGGCCTGCCGCTGTCATCTAATCTTATTTTATGCAGGTGTAGGTACTAAAGGACAAAGGCCTATATTGTTTATGAATTAAGGATTGTAAAAAAAGCTATAACTTCCTAGGGAGTGTTTATGTTTAAAAATATTTAATTTGTTTAATCATAAGCCTTCAAAATATTTTTACACAATTTTCATACGTGGCTGAATGCCGGATGGGTATGCCTTCGATGCTTAACCTGACAATATGGCGGACAAATACTGCCCCCTCGTTGCACAATGTAATATTAAACGCCTAATCCAGCTAATTTAATATTATGGCAAAACGATTATTCACAATGACATATGCTATCAGCTAGAGCTAAATTTAGACGTACAGAATTTAAATTTTTGGTAGTTTTTACTCTACAATAATACTTTACAAATGTTTAGGTACCTACATAGTTAATGTTATCACCACTCCCATGTGAATAAGCTTATTATTCATAAAGGTTCCGTGATAGTTATAATCTTATCGCAAATGTTTTGTTTTATTAGTTATAATTTAACGTGCCTGCTAAACTTTTATTATGAATAAAAATATTGTTATTGTTATTTTATTGCGAAACTGAATGATGATGAAAATAAAGTACATTCGTTTCCCTAATATAAGTATGCACTTGTCTATCTATACAATCAGTATGGCGACGTGGGTACTTAAATTGGGACACCGAACGTAGGGGAGCGGGGGACTTGTTGTAACAGTTTTAGGAAAAAGGCCTGTATTGTCTAATATATGTAGAATTTTATGCTTCTGAGTATGAGGGCTTGTAACGTATTTATCTAAGCACTAATTCCGATTACAAAATAATTTTAAATGTTTACGCATCTTTTACACCAGACACTTTTTGAATAACTGGGAGTTGTTACAACTTACCCCGTAATTGGCGCTTGTTGTAGGAAAAAGGCCTGTTATTGTCTAAAATTCTGAGTATTAGGGTTTGTAATCTAAGCACTAATTCCGATTATAAAATAATTTTAAATGTTTACGCATCTTTTACACCAGACACTTTTTGAAAAACTGGGAGTTGTTACAACTTACCCCGTATTTTTTTTCAATTCCTGGTCGAAACAGAGCTTCGATGTCTGGCGGGGAATGTCATTCAGCAAAAAAATAAAAATAAACGTTTTTAATTCCCCGTCAAAATTGAGCGTTACTACTTAGTTACTTACCCCTGTTACATTAAGCCCCCGGCTCCCCTACCTAAAGATTTATAAGGATTTTAGTCAACAATTGAGTTTCACCTAAGAAAACTATCCTTTATAACTGGTTGATGAGGAACTTGGGAGTAGGTATACCGGGGGTATTTATTTAAGTACGTGTAATTACCCCTATTACACATACAGTAGATTCCGATTAGTACGACTTCGCATATAACAACCAACCGCTTATAGCGACGTAAGTATAGGCACTTGTTTGGTTTTAGTATGAGCTACTATGAAAGTACAACCGTTTATTACGACTCCGCTTATAACGACCGATCGCTTTTAACGACGGAAATTGACTCAAAATCCGTCCGTCAAGTCCGGTTACAACGACGACCGACGTAGTTTTTGCCTATACGCAGCAAGATGAAATAGTCATGTGACTTTTCGTAATCTTGCAAACTAAATAAAACCCAATTCCCATTATTCAATTGAGCTTAAACTTCACATACATAATTATGTACATACGTTAGGTACAATGCAATATTTTGGTAGGTACCTTCGAGCTGATCTATGGACACAGGAGATGGCCATAGGAACTGTGTGATAAAACAACGTCAGCTGGATTAGATCCCCAAGAATTACGACTTTTTATTTTACGGCATTCGAGTAATTTGCGGATGACGAGTGAGTTGAATACGCGTACCTTGAAAAGTGGCTTCTTCTAAACACACAAGTCTCTTCATTTAAGACAACGTGTACTACTAACGTAAATAAATATTTTAAAGGAAATGTTTTTTTTTCTTTGATTGTCGCATAAGTATTAATATATACAAAATGACGTAATTATTTTGATTAAAAAAATATATTAAAATTGGCAGTTCGTTTTGTACGACGTCCGGTTAGTACGACGTAGGGCGTCGTTATAACCGGACTCTACTGTAGTTTATATAGTGTGTCAAAGGTCTGTTTGATTTCAAACATAGACAGAGAGAATCATACTATCTTTGTCTTACACTAGTTAGTACTAGTTAGTACTAGTTAATGCTAGTGCACCCAAAAGAAAAGGATGAGTATTGTTTTTTTGTTCCTATTTACTAACAAGATTTGGTTGACCCAGTATATTTTATCATTTTGTTTACCTACTTATTTATTTATTTTTAAACTTTATTGCACAAAAAAAAGAGTATAACAAGCGGACTTAATGCCGCTATAGGCATTCTCTACCAGTCAACCATAGGGCAAAACAGAAAAGCGTCAAGGTGGGTGGGTTTTATCGACATGTTTGATGTATGTAACCTACCCAGCAAACATTTTAAGTATTTTTTCCTGGGCTCGAAGAACATTTTACCAATTTAAGTAAAAATTACGTCCTAAGTCACCAATTATTTTACGTAATGTACACTTTTACTTCAAAGTCAAAATATAGGGACAATAAAACGTAAATTTCACTTCATAAATAGACCATGAAGTCAGAGACTTACGGGTTGAAAATAAGGCGAAATATTAGGTAAAATTTACCTTGAAACCTCACCAATAGGTCAAATCTACTAATAAGGCATTTTAGGTGTATTTGCGACGTAATTATTTCTTATACGGGGACCATGAAGTCACGGACTTAATGGTTGAAAATAAGTCGAATTATTAGGTAAAATTCACTTAGAACCCTGACCAATAAGTCAAATCTACTAATAAGGCATTTTAGGTGTATTAACTCACATTTATAGACGGGTCTAACGCGAAATTTATTCAATTACCTTTACATACCGACGTTTCAAAACGCGAAGGTTTTAAATATTATATTTTAGGTGTATTTGCGACGTCATTATTTCTTGTACGGGGACCATGAAGTCAGGGACTTAATGGTTGAAAATAAGTCGAAATATGAGGTAAAATTAACTTCAAACTCTGACCAATAGGTCAAATGTACTAATAAGACATATTAGGTGTATTTGCGACGTAATTATTTCTTATACGCAGACCTTTAGGAAGTCGATTTTATGTCGATTTAGAAACTAATTTTAGGTAAATGTTACTTAAAATAGATACCAAATTGCGACCTTATAGTTAAAAACACTTGTAAAGTACTATCAATACCATAAGGTTGTGCCGCCATTTTATTTCATTATAACGGGATGCAAAATATGAAATTGCATAATTTAAGTTGTTATATCTTGAATGGTGCCATCGCACGGTACTTCATATTGCTAATATTCAAAATAAAACAATATTTTTGATCGAGTCAATACACTCACACACACAAATATTCAATTACAACACTCAATTACAAGCAAATATATGCATTTTGATTTTATAAAATGTTGAAAACTTAAATATTTCAAGAGCCCATCGATAGTTTTGTATGTAAACCTAACATAATGCACGAAAAAATTTTCTGCGCACTAGATTTCATCGTTCTTCATCTGCGTAATCGGCCTAAGTAAATTATTTTACATGACTTAGTGGCCGCCATTATCATTGCAAAACTTCAAGTTGTTTTCTTGTCAGACATTTTGTTTCTGAGTGAAAAGAATATATATATAAGCGTAATGTTTGTCTCTTTTTCTCATCATCGCGTCTCATCTAAACATTGCCTTGCAGAGTAATTATATGGTAAAAAATATGTCACCACCACGTCTAAAGGTGGTAAAGATTACCAAATTAGATTAGATTAGATTAGATTAATTTATTTCTTATTGAAAATGTACATTAAATTTTACATGTCAAAATAAAATGCATTCACAAAAAGATCGTCACAACACAATATCAATAATAATAATTCGAATAATAATCTAAAAAATAAAACAGTAATATAATATAAAACGACCACTTTCTATAAAATAGAAATGAGTAATTAGTACATTTCAACTACGCGGCACGTCGTGGCGACGTCGAATCCACGTCGGAAACATGACCTAATGTTGACCTAATGGTTGTAATCACCAAATTGCCGTCAATAAATACGTCGCCGGCACGTGCTTTTTTTCCCCATTTATGTCGACTCGACGTCGATTCGAGGTGCCTCATTTTGGTCACCTAAATTGTGCGACCTAAAATAGGTGCCTTTCTCGGAATATTGACCAAAAATGTTTGCTGGGTACCCATGTTAAATTGCAGCTAAAATATAAGATAAAAAAAAGCTTTTATTTAAGACATTTACTGATAGCTGATAAAAGCCACAGACGGACAGACAGGTATAGTCTATACATATACGGGTATTCTTGAATAGCTTACTTAACGTAACAGTAATTAATATTTAAAAAAAATGACTGCATGAAAAATGACTGCATTAATAAAATAATAGTATTGATTCGTTAAGGTAGGTCATTACAAATTTAATTTCAAAATATGCAGCATAATAGTAACTACATCAATAATTACGTATTTATGTAAGGAGGAATATTAATTTTAAAAACCATTTTAATTTAATCATACCAAGTTTTTAAACATACTTAGCAATTCTCTGAATTTTCATGATATTCGGACTACAAGTAAATAAATAAATTATACACAAAACTTTTTTGCAAACAGTTGGTACGAGTAAGAGAATTCTCTTCTTAAACACACATAATTTAAATCAGTTATCGTATAAAATTATCCAGATAACGTCGCTTGGAGACTATTAACTAAATCATGATACCTAATCTATATCTTCTATATATATAAATGCACGTGTCCTGACTGATTGACTGACTGACTGACTGACTGACTGACTGACTCATCAACGTAGAGCCGAAACTACAAATGCTAGAAAGTTGAAATTTGGACACTAGGTTGCATTTATAAAACGTATAAGAGCTAAGGAGCGATTTTGAGAAATTCAACCCCTAAGGGGGTTAAAAAGGGGATGAAAGTTTGTATGAGGTTCAAGTTTTATTTTGAGCTAGGAAGTTGAAACTTTGTAAAAATGTACTATATTAAAAAACAAGAAAATTAATTTCTGCGTTTTTGAAAATTCATCCCCCAAGGTGGTGAAAAAGCGGTTGAAAGTTTATATGGAGATCAAATATTTTTGTGAGTGTTGGACTTGAAACTTTGTATATGGGGATATTATTATAAGACGGGAAAAGTAATTTCAGCGTTTTTGAAAATTCATCCCCTAACAGGGTTAAAAAGGGGTTGAAAGTTTGAATCCATTACAAATGCTTTGAAACTTCTTAGAAAGGCATAATAGCCGATGACAAAAAAAAGTAATTGCGACGTTTTAGGTAATTCAACCTCTAAGGGGGTAAAAAAGGGGATGAAACTTTGTCCTGGGGTGCAAATTTTATTTAAAGCTAGGACCTTGAAACTTCGTAAAAAGGTATTAAATTAAAAGACAAGAAAATTAATTTCTGCGTTTTCGAAAATTCATCCCCCAAGGTGGTGAAAAAGGGGTTGAAAGTTTGTATGGAGATCAAATATTTTTGTGAGTGTTGGACTTGAAACTTTGTATATGGGGATATTATTATAAGACAGGAAAAGCAATTTCAGCGTTTTTGAAAATTAATCCCCTAACAGGGTTAAAAAGGGGTTAAAAGTTTGAATCCATTACAAATGCTTTGAAACTTCTTAGAAAGGCATAATAGCCGATCACAAAAAAAAAGTAATTGCGACGTTTTAGGTAATTCAACCTCTAAGGGGGTAAAAAAGGGGATGAAACTTTGTCCTGGGGTGCAAATTTTATTTTAAGCTAGGACCTTGAAACTTCGTAAAAAGGTATTGAATTAAAAAACAAGAAAACTAATTTCAGCGTTTTTAAAAATTCATCCCCTAAGGTGGTAAAAAAGGGGTTGAAAATTTGTACGGAGATCAAATATTTTTGAGAGTGCGGGACTTGAATCTTTGTATTTGGGGATATTATTAAAATACAGGAAAAGTAATTTCACCGTTTTGTAAAATTCATCCCCTAACAGGGTTAAACAGGGGTTGAAAGATTGAATCCATTACAAATGCTTTGAAACTTCTTAGAAAGGCATAATAGCCGATCACAAAAAAAAGTGATTGCGACGTTTTAGGTAATTCAACCTCTAAGGGGGTAAAAAAGGGGATGAAACTTTGTCCTGGGGTGCAAATTTTATTTTAAGCTAGGACCTTGAAACTTCGTAAAAGGTATTGAATTAAAAAACAAGAAAACTAATTTCAGCGTTTTTAAAAATTCATCCCCTAAGGTGGTAAAAAAGGGGTTGAAAATTTGTACGGAGATCAAATATTTTTGAGAGTGCGGGACTTGAATCTTTGTATTTGGGGATATTATTAAAATACAGGAAAAGTAATTTCACCGTTTTGTAAAATTCATCCCCTAACAGGGTTAAACAGGGGTTGAAAGTTTGAATCCATTACAAATGCTTTAAAACTTCTTAGAAAGGCATAATAGCCGATAACAAAAAAAAGTAATTGCAACGTTTTTGGAAATTCAACCCCTAAGGGGGTTAAAAAGGGGATGAAAGTTCGTCTTAGGGTGCAAATTTTATTTTAAGCTATGAACTTGGAACTTTGCAAATAGGTATTAAATTAAGATACAAAAAAACAAATTTCAGCGTTCTTAAAAATTCATCCCCCAAGGTGGTTAAAAAAACATGGGGTTAAAAATTTGTACGGATATCAAATATTTTTGAGAGTGCAGGACTTAAATCTTTGTATTTGGGGATATTATTAGAAGACAGGAAAAGTTATTTCAGCGTTTGGTAAAATTCATCCCCTAACAGGGTTAAAAGGGGGTTGAAAGTTTGTATGGCGTTCAAATTTTATTTTAAGCTAGGAACTTGAAACGTCGTAAAAATATATGGTATTAAAATACAAAATAACTAATTTCAGCGTTTTTGAATATTCATCCCCTAAAGTGGTGAAAAAGGGGTTGAAAGTTTGTATGGATATCAAACATTTTTTCGAACGCGGGACTTGAATCTTTGTATTTGGGGATATTATTAAAATACAGGAAAAGTAATTTCAGCGTTTTGTAAAATTCATCCCCTAACAGGGTTAAACAGGGGTTGAAAGTTTGAATCCATTACAAATGCTTTGAAACTTAGAAAGGCATAATAGCCGATAACAAAAAAAAGTAATTGCAACGTTTTTGGAAATTCAACCCCTAAGGGCGTTAAAAAGGGGATTAAAGTTCGTCTTAGGGTGCAAATTTTATTTAAAGCTAGGAACTTGAAACTTCGTAAATAGGTAGTTAGGTTGTAGGTTTTATTAAATAGAGGACATGAAAATCTTCTAAGGGGGTTTAGAGGGATTACATCGAGGACAATTTTATTCAGTTAGGGGCTTGAAACTTCGTAGGTTGTGAAAGACAAGTTTCATGCGTCGTATAATATTAATAATTAAGAAATGATTAACCGTCCTACCGCAATCTCTTGCTGCATAATGTTCTAAGCTAATGTAGAATATATAACCACCAAAATTTGCACACTAGGTTGCATTTATAAAGTGTACAAGAGATAAGAAGCGATTTTGAAAAATTCAACCCCTAAGGGGGTTAAAAAGGGGATGAAAGGTTGTATGGGGTACAAGTTTTATTTTAAGCTAGGAATTTGAAACGTTGTAAAAATGTATTATATTAAAAAACAAGAAAACTAATTTCAGCGTTTTCGAAAATTCATCCCCCAAGGTGGTGAAAAAGGGGTTGAAAATTTGTATGGAGATCAAATATTTTTGTGAGTGTGGGACTTGAAACTTTGTATATGGGAATATTATTATAAGTCAGGAAAAATAATTTCAGCGTTTTTGAAAATTCATCCCCTAACAGGGTTAAAAAGGGGTTGAAAGTTTGAATCCATTACAAATGCTTTGAAACTTCTTAGAAAGGCATAATAGCCAATTACAAAATAAAGTAATTACGACGTTTTTGGAAATTCAACCCCTAAGGAGGTTAAAAAGGGGATGAAAGTTCGTCTTGGGGTGCAAATTTCATTTTAAGCTAGGAACTTGAAACTTCTTAAAAAGGTATTAAAATAAAAGAGAAGAAAACTAATTTTAGCGTATTTGAAAATTCATCCCCCAAGGTGAAAAAGGGGTTGAAAGTTTGTATGCACATCAAATATTTTTTTGAGTTCGGGACTTATTATTATAAGAATACAAGAAAAGTAATTTCAGCGTTTTTAAAAATTCATCCCCTAACCGGGTTAAATAGGGGTTGAAAGTTTGTATGGAGATCAAACATTTCTTTGAATGCGGGACTTGAATCTTTGCATAAAGGCATATTATTAGAATACAAGAAAAGCAATTTAAGTGTTTTTGAAAATTCATCCCCCAAGATGGTGAAAAAGGGGTTGAAAGTTTGTATGCACATCAAATATTTTTTTGAGTGCGGGACTTGAATCTTTGTATAAAAGCATATTATTAGAATACAAGAAAGTAATTTCGGCATTTTTGAAAATTCACCCCTCAAGTTGGTAAAAAAGGGGTTGAAAATTTGTATGGAGGTCAAACATTTATTTGAGTGCGGGACTTTGAATCGTTGTATAAAGGCATATTATTAGAATAAATGAAATTTCATTTCAGCTTTTTTTTAAATTCATCCCCTAAAAGGTTTAAGAAGGGGTTGAAAGTTGGTAGAGAGTTCATATTTTATTTAAAGCTAGGAACTTCAAACTTCGTAAATAAGTAGTTAGGTAGTAGGTTTTACTAAATAGTGGACATGAAAATATGCTGGGGGTTGAGAGGGATTATATCGAGAGCAATTTTATTCAGTTAGGGGCTTGAAACTTCGTAGCCAGGTTGTGTATAACAATTAACAAATGATTAACAGTCCCTACTGCTATCTTTTGCTGCATAATGTTCTAAGCTAATGTAGAATATATAACCACCAATATACAAATCCACGCGTACGAAGTCGCGGGCAACAGCTAGTTAATAATACTGAACATGTAGACTTCAACTAGCGGATATACTTATATACGATATAGCTAAAACTACGTAACTATTATATTACATAAAACAAAAGAATACCATTTTCTACGGGTTCCAGGCACTGTCCAATAAGTTTATAATGCGATCAGACGTGTAATGCCTGTCGAGTCACCAGAGATCCTGGCCAATTGTTGTGGCCCAGTTATGTTATTATCCTCGTTGGCGTCAAGTTCAACGAAATACTGCCACGAACATTTGGTTGCGTTATCACACTAGATTAGTAACTTCCAATGAAAAGTGCAAAAAACAGATATGTCGGATTTTGTATAATTTTGGATGAAATCTAGAGCGCCATTCGAACTTAACACTTACTGTCATTTTGAAAACAATTTGTTAAGTAAATGCCGCTATTGGCCACCAATGGCTGTGCCGTGTCTTCTATCGCAATTTACTGAAACCACTGTATCTCGTACTCAATCATATTACTCATTTATTTATTTAAACCTTATTGCACAAAGTATACAACAATTTACAAATGACGGACTTACCGAATGCTAAATGGCATTTTCTGTCAGTCAACCATAGAACCAAAGTCCATCAGAGATACATACAATTGGTACGGAGAGAAAAGTACCTACACATATTGATGAAATAAAAAACCAAATTACTTACTTAATACTACTTATAAACTCCATATATTACCATCATATATAAATAAATATTATGTTTAGTAGACAAAGATAAAATAACATGTTGAAGTATTTTAGGTTAATACTTACCTATAGGTGTCTAATAGATTGACACCAGCGTTTTATGTTAAACGCCATTACTGTACTCGTAACGTAGTACCGTACGACATAAGACCGTAGGACTCACCATTGATTAATTTTACAATTTCAATGTATATTCATCGTAGAAAATAGAAAAAAATGAGCAAAAATAATTTGCATGAAAGAAATTGTGAATTATGAACGCTGTGCTAGACTCTGGATTAGTTTGATTGTTAATGTGTTTAACTTTAAAGGGCAACCTACTTTATAAATCATTCCCGTGTAGGAGTTGGAAACAGGAATAAAAATATACTCCGTATAAGATATATTAAACTTTTATCATAAAATTGAGCCAACCTTATCATAGTAAAACCAATCTCAGGTCGCACCTTTCCTCAAAGTAGCCAATATGTATCCTCCCCATAGTAAAACACTAAATTATATAATAGTGTGCTGTAATAATCTACAATACAAGCGTTTGATTGCGAAGACGGAGCAGGAATCCTGTACTGAAAATGATACTGAACCACATATAATATAACAACGTACATAATAAGTTTTTTTAAGTTTTTCTAAGTGTATGTCATTTAGTTCATTCTTGTATTTCTAATAAATATAAGTTATATAAATAAAAATAAAAAAAACACAATATGGTACTGTTGTACGGTACCGTATTGTAAAGTTCCCATTATTGTTTTGACCTAAATTAAATTTGTCAATTAAAATGAAAAAACAATTATGTTCCTACTACGCCAAGCGGTATGAGTAACTCTTATCGTAAATACTTCGATAACGGGTTTAGATACGGTATAACTACGATTACGTGGAACGATTTACTCTTACATAGGTACTCACATGATGACAATTGAAATGACTTTGACTACACTTACATACAATAAGTAAATACCTACAACATTTTTTTAGAAACTCATCGTTTAACATTGGTCCTTAACTTTGAATATTATATACAATAAGTACATATGGGTAAATACCATACCATACATGTCCTGTTAACGTTCACCACCGTTCACGTGTTCACTTCTTATCCATTACACATCGAATATACAAACTATCAACCCTGTTTAGCGCTCATATTAAAAATGATAGCTGAAATCACGTTTCTAGTTTCTTTTTACCTAATACCGCAAATATTTGAATTATAAATATGAAGAACAAGCTTTCGTGCCAAAAATATTATTGTAAATTAAATGTAATTTATTTGCAGAAGGAAGTATTTTATAAATGATCTAGCTTAAACGAACCGCAAAAATGAAGTTGATTAATTAGTGACACTATAGCTTTAATAAAAAGTAATGGATATAAAAGGAAATTAAATAAAAATTGTTAAAACAATAACTTCTTACCGCCAAGGGACATCTTGGTAATACGCAAGGATATTTCATTGTACAACACGATCTGCATCAATTTAGCCACTTGAACTAAGTGTAATAAAGATTAAGCCGGTACTATAACCCAGAGAAAACAACGAAGACGCTGTTCTTGCGTCACAGAACCTTCGTTGTGACCGAATTTTAATTCCTCGATAAGAGATACTAACGTTTGGTGTAGATTATAAGAAAACGTGTATTTTATATTTTGTGAGGCTTTGAATTTTATAATGCTACTAGACGTCCCCGCGGCTCCGCTCGCGTAAGTGAAATAAAGACTTAAATGCCAACCTTATTATGGAAACTTTAATCAACATTAATTCGCGATTGGGTTCACTTATATGTAACAGTTGTATGATAACTTCTTATTTGTTACATATGTAACCTAGTTCGCTTTCTCAATAAATGATATGATTTGGAAAAAGGAAAGATTGTTTTTATTTATACACATGTTTATTTAAAAATTAACATATATCAGTGGATGAATAAGGATCAAAGTTTTGACTTTGTTTTGCCATTTGTGGCGTTATAACAATTTTACCATAAATGTAGCAACAAAAACATTTTCTTTCCTCCAGTTGTAGAAACTCCATAAATTTCTTTAATATTTTGAACGCCAAACGGCGCATCCATTTGGCGTGCCACCGACGCCACGGGGGTAAAATTTAGTTTCGTGAATAAATAATGCCAACCTAAAAGTGGGGTGTTGTAGTGGGTATACTTATAAACATAATGTGGGTACTTTAAGATATGCATGAGATGTAATAAATCAGTCATACGCCATCAGCTGTTTAATTTGGATCTTGTCCCATACTACATGGTGTCAGGTGTGGTTTTAAGTGTGTTTTTGTGCATAAAAGTGCGTAAATTGTTTGTTGTATTAAAGGACGGATAATATTAATACAATGGTTGAGAAAACGGAGAGTGCGAAACATGTGTACGCGGCTATTCAACAGCCGGCGCCTTTACAACAAGAGGGCAATATGGCTACCAATTGGCGAGAATGGAAAATGTCGTTTGAATATTTTTTGATTGCCGCAGATAAGGCATCTGTTCCGGATGCAGAGAAATGCGCACTGTTCATGCATGTTATAGGAAAATACGGCCGAGAAATTTACGAGGAATTAGATGTTGCCGAATCTGAAAAATCTAATTATGACGTTTTGTGTAAAAAATATAGTGATTATTGTGATCCACAGAAAAATATAAATTACGAAAGACATATGTTTTTTGAGACATATCAGAAGGACATGACTTTTGATAAGTTTTTAGGGGTGTTAAAAGCGAAAAGTAAAAATTGTAGCTTTGACAGTTTAAAAAATAGCTTAATATTAACGCAACTTATTCGTGGTTTAAAAGATGTACAAATGAAGGAAAAGCTACTGGCAAAAACGTCATTAGGTTTAGAGGAGGCCGTAACTTGGTGTCGAGCGGCAGAGCGAGCGGGTCAGCAAGCGGCGGGCTGCGGTGTGCAGCATGCGACGAGCGGCGCAGACGGCGGCGCGGTGGAGCGCTTGTGGCGCGACGGAGCGCGGGCGGCGGGCGCGTCCGCGGCGCGGGGCCGGTGGCGCGGCGGCCGCGGCGCCCGAGGCGGCCAGGCGCGGAGCGCGCCTCAACGCCAAGCGCCACGACATTATTACTCAAATAATGTGTGCGATAAGTGTGACTTGAGGCATAGCGTGAGTGACCGGTGTCCGGCGTCGGGGATTCCGTGCTATCGGTGTGATAGGGTTGGACATTTCGCGAAGTGTTGTCGTGTGCGACCTGTGCAGCCGCAAGTCCGCGAGATGGTCGGCGGTGATGGCGGTGACGAGGACGGTGATGTAAACGAGGACTTTGGTGAGCTTATTTTGTACAATATTAATATTGATGCGGCCGAGTGTACCGAGTCGTGGACGGAAATGATTAGTGTGGATGGTGTGGATATAAATTTCAAATTGGACAGTGGTGCGGCTGCCACGGTAATGTCATTAAATTCATATTTAAAGGCAGGTTTTAATACGGAAAACTTGAGAAAAAGTGACACTGTACTGAGACAAATCGACAAGCAGCGATTGCCGGTAGTAGGTTATTTTAATGCGTCGTTGTTGTGTAATAATAATAGGAAAATAATACAAAAAGTTTATGTATTGCGGGTGAATTGTAATAATTTGTTGGGATTAAAAGCATGTATCAATTTGAATCTTATTGTCCGAACTAGTGATTCTACTGACAGTAGTTTGAAAATTAAAGAAGTTAAAATTGACGAATCAGTATTTGATGGCATAGGATGTTTGCCAACAGTATGTAAAATAGAATTAGATAAGACTGTACAGCCGGTGGTTGCCTGTTCGCGAAAAATACCTCTGAAACTGCGTCCTCGTTTAAAGGAAGAACTCGATAATATGGTTAAGTTGGGTGTAATTGTAAGGGAGGATGGTCCCACAGACTGGGTTTCAAATATAGTGGTAGTGGAAAAACCGGATAATAAACTTCGTATATGTTTAGATCCTAAACATCTAAACAAGGCAGTAAAACGAAGTCACTTTTTACTTCCAACACTGGAAGAGATAACCAGTAATCTCTCGGGGGCTAAGTTTTTCTCTAAATGTGATGCAAAAAATGGCTTCTGGATGGTACGTTTAGATGAGGAAAGCTCTAAGCTTTGTACGTTTTCAACTCCTGAGGGTAGATTTAGGTACATTAGAATGCCCTTCGGAATTAACTGTGCACCTGAAATCTTTCATAATGAAATGTCAAAAATATTTAAAATGGAGGGGGTAGAGGTTTACTGTGACGACATTTTGATTTGGGGAAAAACTGAACAGGAACACGATAATCGACTAAAGGAAGTTATGAGACGGGCGTTGTTAAATGGGGTCAAATTTAATAAAAATAAATGTGTATTCAAGGTGCCTGAAATTATTTTTTTAGGTCACAGTTTTAATGCCGATGGTATGAAACCAGATAATAGTCGGGTGAAGGCAATAAGCAACTTACCAAAGCCGACTGATAAGAAAGACCTTGAGCGGTTTTTGGGAGTTACTAATTATCTTTCGAGATTCATTCCTCAATATTCAGAGATATCGGCACCGTTGCGTAGTCTATTAGCAAAAAATGTTCAATTTCAGTGGCTCCACACTCATGACAACGCGTTCAAAGAATTAAAGTCAAAAATAAGTAGTAGTCCAGTATTAGCATATTATTCGCCGCATGAAGCGGTGTGTGTGTCAGTAGATGCGAGCTCGCGTGGCCTGGGCGCGTGTCTGATGCAGGGCGGGCGGCCCGTCGCCTATGCGGCGCGCACGCTAACGCCTGCGGAGACGCGCTGGGCGCAAATCGAGAAAGAGCTGCTCGCAGTGGTTTTCGGGTGCACTCGATTTCACCAATACATTTATGGGCATAGTGTTATTAGTGTGGAAAGCGACCATAAGCCGCTGGAAGCTATCATGAGAAAACCACTTAATGAAACACCGGCGCGCCTCCAGCGCATGCTTTTAAAATTGCAGCATTATAATATAGATCTCCGCTACAAGCCCGGAAAAGAGATGTTTATTGCGGACACATTGTCGAGAGCGCCTAGCGAGGCGGGCGTCGATAGTGATGTGTGTAAGGATGTAGTGGTGCACGTTAACATGTTATATAATAATGTGGAGGCGACACCCGAAATGCTAGGCAGAATAAAGGAGGACACGTTGAGGGACCCCGTCCTGATGGCGATTTGTGAATACTACCATAACGGGTGGCCCTATAACAAAAGAGAGGTCAAGGATATCGTGAAGCCATACTGGGACGTGCATGACGAGCTTCACGATGTAAATGGTATTTTATTTAGAAATGAGAGAATTGTGATACCGGCTTCGTTACGCAAAGAGATGGTGCGTCGAGTTCATGAGGGCCACCTGGGGGTGGATAAATGCCAGAGGCGAGCGCGCGGAGTGATGTGGTGGCCCGGCATGGCCCGGGACGTGGAACGCGCCGTGCTGGCGTGCGAGACGTGCCAGCGACACCGCGCGGCGCCCGCGCGCGAGCCGCTGCAGCCGCACGATGTGCCCGAGCGCCCGTGGCAGGTACTGGCGGCGGACATTTTTGAGTTTAAAGGTAAACTGTTTTTATTGGTGGTAGATTATTTTTCGAAATTTGTGGAAATAAGTTGTTTAAATAACTTACAAAGTGGTACCGTAATTGAATCACTCAAACAAATGTTCAGTCGGCATGGGATACCAGAAAAATTGGTCACCGACAATGGGACACAATTTACGTCTATGGAGTTTAAAGGATTTTGTAAACAATGGGAATTTGCCCATGTCACCAGTTCACCTCTGTACCCGAGATCGAACGGTCTCGCGGAACGCAATGTACGCACAATTAAGGGATTAATGATAAAAGCCTACGAAACAGGGAGTGATTGGTACCTCGGCTTACTAAATTTCAGAAATTCACCTGTGACAGGTGAAACATACTCTCCGGCTCAATTATTAATGAGTCGAAGTTTAAAAACACGTTTACCGGTAACAGATGCGTTATTGAAACCGCGAACGATTGATCGTCGTTTATTTAAAGACGAGAGATCCGCAAGGATAAATAATTACAAATCAAACTATGATCGTGGCACTAGGGCCTTACCACAATTAAATCCTAACGATACGGTACGCGTGAAGCAAAACAAAGAGTGGGTAAAATCACAAATAGTTAACCAAGCTCAAGACGGACGTTCGTACTGGCTACGAACTAACGATGGAGGAGTGTACAGAAGGAACCGTCAGCACATATTGAAAGTCCCAGACACAACCAGCGAATCAGCTGCTCGTAGTCAACCTAACAGTGGCCATACGCGAGGTTATTTGGACTGGGACCAGTTTCAGGGTCCTCGAGGGCCGGCAACTAGTGCCGCGACCACCAGGCCCGACCCGCAACCATCGACTTCGGCTAATGGGAATTATGTAACTCGAAGTGGCAGAGTAGTACAACCGCCTCAACGGTATTAATTTATGAATTTTCCTTAAATGACACTTAGCACTGTACTGTTTACAAACGTGAAGTTTATGTTTAAGTCATTTCGAACGTTAACTTAGAGACTCAAGGTCTAAATTCCATTGTTCCTTATAATGTAATATTAATTATTCGAAGGAAAATATTCAATAATATTTACATTATTTACAAGTAACTTGATTTTGTTAAATGGTTCAGTTAATTATTATGATCATTTCATTATTGTTTCTCTAATATTACTGTTAGAGTATAACATGTATTTTTTCTTCTTAGTTACATTTTATTTTGTTTTGCAATTTGAAATAGCATAATACAACTAAATAAAAATAAATGTATAAGGGGAAGGACAGTAGGTATGTTGTAATATGTATTCTTTTATTAATTAAGTGTACCAATTGTTGTATAAGGTTTATTCTAGTATTATATTGCATGATAGGTTAACAGTAAAGTTCGAAGACCTTTGATTAGGCATTGTATAAGAAGGGAGATGTAGTGGGTATACTTATAAACATAATGTGGGTACTTTAAGATATGCATGAGATGTAATAAATCAGTCATACGCCATCAGCTGTTTAATTTGGATCTTGTCCCATACTACAGGTGTTTTTCAGTACATTTTCATCAAAAAACGATCGACGTCAAATGCCGTCTTTGGCGTCGTTGTCATGTTTTTGTGTTGACGTCAATTGCCGTATGTGGCGTTCAAAAGGTTAATCCTGCTTTCCGAAGTATTATACAATTATAAGCAAAAGTAATAGTATTTTATGCAACCGTTGTTTAAGAGAAGTCAAAAAAGGCGAGTGGCGTGAGTAACAATTTGAGACGAAGCCGAAAATTGTTAATAAAGACGCCACGAGTATTTTTGACTCAGTTAAACAACGTTGCATACAATGCTTTTTCTACGACCAAGCACTTACTTTGAAATAAAATTGTAAATTTAACAAATATTTTTCATTCAAGAAGTAGCAAAGAATGGAGGGTAAGGGCGGGAAAAGAATGAATGAAATAAAGAAAACATGTCTATGGTTCACTCATCTGTCAGAGATGACAATTAAAATTAGGTTGGCAACAATGTATTTCATACAATATTTTTTAAGTGGTGATTACACGAAGTATCGTAAAAGTTCCAAAAAGATACTGCGTGTATGCACGAATACTTTTTTGGGGAATAGACTAAAGACTTGTCTTGACAACTATAAGATTGGGGTTTAAAGTTGTGTGCACGACCCTTTAAATGACAAATAAAAGTACGCGAGTAGCAAAAATATCTAAACGCACCATCGCAAAATCGTCCACGGCAGGGTATAAAAGCAACCATTAATTATTTTCCACCTATAAAATATCTAAACGCACCATCCACGCTAAAATCGTCCACGGCAATAAGAGCGACCAATAACGCCACGCAATATACTTAGGATAGAATCGTCCACGGCAGGGTATAAAAGCGACCAATTAAAATAATTTTCCACATATAAAATATCTAAACGAATTTCGCAGATTCGTCAAATCCTTGATTCGTCAAGTTAGACACTCGCCAAATCCTGGATTCGTCAAATTATTATCTGAGCACACGTAACCAAGAACAAAATGATAAATTGATAATAAAATAATAGCCATATAATATATTTTTGTCTTATATTTGAAAAAAAACACCTTCATATTTTTCTTCAGCGGTTTAAGAAAACTTAAGATACCTATAAGCTTGAAACCTAAGTAAGAAATCTTCCTATAAATCAGTATAACATTCTTTGAAACTTAAATGTTCATATTTTTCGTCAACGCTTTAAGAAAACTTGAGATACCTATAAGCTTGAAAGTAAGAAATCTTCCTATAAATCAGTATAACATTCTTTTTATGATAAATGGATAAATTTATGATATTTCACCAAAATATATGTGGATTATTAAATAAACTTGATATCTTAGAAATAACACTTAATGAACTTCAAAACGTTGATGTTATCTGTTTAAGTGAAACATTTATCAAAAAAGGCTCTGAACAGAACGTGAAATTAAACGATTTTAAATTAGCTGCTTCATATTGTAGGGATAAATGTAGAGGTGGCACAGCAATACTTGTTAGAAAGTCACTCGAGGTCCAGTCAATTGAGATTATGCAAAAGTTAGCGTCTAATTTATATTTTGAACATTAATTTAATAATAATTACGATTTATAGAATACCACAACAAACACAATCTCATTACGGTGTCTTTTTACATAAGCTTAAGAATTTGTTCCAATATTTAGCCCTTAAGTACAAAAAGAAAAAAATTGTGATCTGTGGGGATTGGAATATTGATACCCTAAAAGATAATTCCGTTACGAAAGATTTATCTAGTTTACTGAAAAGCTACAATTTTACTATGCATATAAAGACTCCAACTAGGATTAACACCTGTATTGATCAAATAGCTAGCAATATGCGTGGTGTAAAATCTGAAAATCTCAAACTTGACTTGTCGGATCACGATAGATCTCAATGTATAATTTTAAACATTAATAAAATTAAGTCCTACACGACCTGGTTTGAGATGAAAAGAGATTATTGTCGTGATAATCTCCGGAAATTTATTGAAAGCATTAAGGCTCTCTCCTTCAGTGACGTTCTAAGCTGTAACAACGCCAGTGAAGCATTCAACATGTTTTACGACCTAATAAGACTGTTCTATGACTTATGTTTTCCACTCATTAAAGTCAAAATGAATAATAGACAAAGTAAACTTAAATGGCTATCTAAAGGCATCCGTAAGTCATGTCAGGTCAAACGACAGATGCTTTTTCAAATTAGAAATAGTGGAAACAAGTCGGTCTCTAGTGAGTTTTTATTTAAGAAATACGGTAGAATATTAAATAAATGTATAAATAAATCAAAACAGATCAGCCATAGTAATTACATATCTAGAAATAACAACAAGTGTAAGGCAACCTGGAATATTATATCATCGCAAGTATCAAACCCTAACTATGCGACTGATATTAATCACTTAAAAATCAATGACAAGTCTTATAACAATCCACAAGATATTTGTAATATTTTTAATGACCATTTCATTGAGTTGAGTACAGTTAACAACAATCAGGGACCGATTAATGTCGAAAACAACCAATTTACAATGTTTTTAATGCCAATAGATTCCACGGAGGTCCTTAAAATTATTATGTCATTGACATACCTCGCAACCGAGCTAGCAAATCTGTAGCAGTTGTACGCCAGGGTTATCACTACTACGCATAAACTAAAGTACAAAAAATATTTTTTCTTTGTTTTCAAACACACCAATATGTATTTTCAAGCAAGAAACGCGAAAAAAAACGTGATTTTATAAACAAAATAACAGATACATTGAAACGCATCTAATATTGACATTGACCTGTTAATTTATATTATTTGACAGTAAATTAAACCGGGTTATATCGGAAGAGGGTCAACAAGGTTCTCGACCAATTTTATTAATCTTACATACTGGTATATACTGGGAAATGCTTTAGAAGGACGGCGAATGAAACACACGTAATTCGAGACTGACATTTATTTGTATCTGCCGGTAGGCGGCAGAAAACCAAAGTACCCACATGTATATACAATATACAGCATTCTCCCCTCATAGTTTTTTTATAATTTAACAACAGCTGTAAGTGAGAGAACACAATAAAAATGACACCTATACCTAATATATATAATATATCAACTAAACACCTTTTATACGCTAAGCTAAATGTACCTACAGAAGTACAGACATAAGGAGGAATATTTATATATATCTCAATTTATATACCTACAACTAGTTGTATATCGACACACACGTCGACAAGTAGGTATACAAAATTGAACCTTATGACTATGAACGAAAGGAACATCCTTAGTCGTTTACTACAACTATAACGAAAGGATGTTAACGGTGATTACACGGTGGTTAAGTATTAACTTCATATTTAAGGCGAACAGATACATGAAAGTATTAAGTACTTAAGCATTACAATTTTTAAGACTAAGTATAACAAATACAAATATGTATATATTGTGTGTCTAAAAGTGAAACCGAATGGTCTAATCTATTTCAAAACCAAATCTTTGTGGTGGAACGCGATTCCTTTTAGGTCTCGGCACGCGGGTGTCGTCTGGTGACGGTACATGCGGTGACCGGGTCGGGGTGCGCGCGCCCTCGGGTGCCGCCGCGGGGCTCGCGGGCGCAGGCGCGGGCGGCCCGTTTGACTCCACCGGCGCAGGAGTTGACTCAAAGGCAGGGCCCGATCTCGTAGCATAGCTATCGATAGCGACATCGATAGCTTCATCTGGCACGATCGAGTAATCGCGGTGCAACTGGTCTACATGTTTTTTATATACCTTACCGCCGCTACGAATGTAATACGTTAATGGACCGACACGTTCGCATACGGTACCGGTTTCCCACGCGAATTTATTATTTTTATATAACTTAAAATATACCCGATCTCCTACGGCGAATTCTCTCAAAGAACCTTTTTTGTAGTTAATTTGCGCAATTTGTTTACGTCGCACCGTCTCGTTAACAGTAGGCCGCAGAAGGTCAAAGGTCGTACGCACCTCCCTCTTTAACATTAGACTCGCCGGTGTTTTCCCCGTTATCGTGTGTGGGGTCACTCTGTAAATAGATAGGAAATCTTCCAAGGCAGCATCCAGATCAACGTTATCCCGCATAGCTTTTTTTAATGCCGTTTTAACAATTTTTACGCAGTTTTCGGCGCATCCATTGCTACTAGGTTTGTAAGGTGTCACTGTAATATGTTGAACGCCCTTGTTTTGCAAATAACACACAAATTCATTGCTATTGAACGGCGGCCCGTTATCGGACACGAGTTCGAGCGGAAACCCGAATTGACTAAAAACATGACGCAATTTAGCGATCGTGGATTTGGCGGAGGTACCCGGAACGCGAAACGCTTCGATCCATTTCGAATGAGCATCTACCATAACAAAATAATATAACGTATTATTTGTCAATGAAAAAAAATCGCAATGCAAACGGTACCACGTTTCTTGCGGCCATACCCACGGATGCAGGGGCGCCGGCGCGGGCGCCGCGCGCTCCCGTGCGCACGTGTCGCACGCGCGACACACGCGCTCGATGTCGGCGTCGATGCTAGGCCAGTACACATAGTTGCGCGCCAAACTCTTACATTTCACCATACCTTGGTGAGTTTCGTGCAATTGACTTAATATATGGTCACGTAAACTAGTCGGGATGATTACACGATGCCCGTATAAAACACAACCTTGCTCGACGCTCAAATATTGTCTTATATTGAAATACGGCTTAAGGTCTTCGCTGTTACAGTATAACCAATTTGTTTTAATCGCGTTAGTCAGTTGTTGTAAAATTTTATCCGACGCGGTACTCTTCGCGATGTTTTTGTAGTTTATCGGCGCCGAGTCTTCTACAAAATGTAGGTACGTATCGACACGTGATCGGATATTATCATCTGGAACCGGTATTCTGGACAAACTATCTGCCAAGCAGTTATGTTGTGTACCAATGCATTTGACTTCATAATTATATGCGCCTAATATTACTGCCCATCTTTGAAGACGGCTCGCTGCCATGAGCGGTATCCCTTTTTTTTCGCTAAATATTGATGCCAACGGTTTACAATCCGTGACAAGAGTAAATTTTCTGCCAAAAATATAGTCGTGAAATTTGGTTACCCCAAAAATAACCGCTAATCCTTCTCGACAAATCTGCGCGTAATTCTTTTCGGCGGCGCTGAGCGTGCGCGATGCGTGCAGCACGGCGTGCTCGCGACCATCGGGGCCGCGCTGCGCTAGCACAGCGGCGACGCCGCCTGGCGCCGCGTCACATGTCACCGACGTCGGCCGTGCGTCGTCAAAGTGCGCGAGCACGGGAGCCTTCGCCAGTAGCCGTTTTACCTTTTTGAATGCCGCGTCGCACGCCGAGCTCCACACAAACTCGTTCTCCGTTTTTAAGAGTTCGTATAGGGGACTCAATATGTCGCTCAGGTTTCTTAAAAATTTACCATAATAATTTACTAAGCCTAGAAAAGCTTTTAACTCTTTTACATTGGTAGGCAAAGGTGTATTATTAACTGCGTCTACCTTATTTACTTCTGTATGTAACCCGTCGGCGTCAATAATATACCCGAGATACGACACAGACGTTTGAAAAAAACTACACTTATTTGGAGCAACACGCAAACCGCAATCTGACAAAATACTGAAAACTTTTAACAATCGTTGCCAGTGGTCTTCGAAGTCTACACCCGACACGTTCAAATCATCTAAATAACAAGTAACATACCGCATTCTAAATAATTTATCCATTATTCTTTGAAACTTGTTTGGGGCACACTTAATACCGAACGGTAATCTATTATAACAAAACATCCCGTGTAACGTGACTATAGTACATAACTTTCTCGAATCTTCATCTAATTCGATTTGCAGATAGGCTTGACTAAGATCAATTTTACTGAAATACTTCCCGCCCTGGAGTGACGAAAATATGTCATCGATGCGCGGAATAGGGTACTTATCATCGACTAAAACCGGGTTTACCGTTGTTTTAAAGTCTCCACAGAGCCGAACGTCCCCATTTTTCTTGATGACCGGCACCACGGGTGTCCCCCAGTCACTCCACTCCACGGGCGAGATGATACCCTCGCGCTGCAGCCGCGCCAGCTCGGCCTCCACGGCGGGTCGCAGCGCGATCGGCACGGGCCGAGGCCGCCGCCACACGGGCGTTACGTCACTATTTATATCTAATTTTAATTTAGTTTTGTTAAAAGTGCCAATACCGTCCGCAAAAACGTTCGGAAATAACTTTACTAGTTTCGCACAGATATCCTCACTACTGCATTTTACGTTCACAGAGTTCACGTTATTGTTATCATTTATGCGCGGGAAGTCTATACCGAAAGCCCTCAACCAATTACGTCCTAGCAACGGTGGACTGGAATTATTATCGTAGACAACCAATTTTAAGCCATTTACGGTTTGGTTACCGAGTTGTACCGTACAAATAATTTTACCTTTTGGTTTCACCTTATGACCACTGTACATTGTTAAATTCGACTCATATGGGTATAGCTTACAATTACCAAAATGTTCCTTATACGTACTAAAGGATATAACACTAATAGCGGACCCAGTGTCACCTTCCATCATTAACGAAATATTATTGATGTTTACCTTAACCATCCACTTAGTATCCGGTTCCGCATCGGCGTCGCTCAGCTGATAGACTTGTAGGGGCCCGTCCTCAGAGTCAGACCCATCCGATTGCAGTCCATCGATCCCCTCAGTGACAACGCGGTGTACTCTCTTGGGATCTTTTCTAAAACGACACATTTTGGCGATATGACCTACATCACCGCACACATAACACTCACTATTTTTAAACGAACACTGCTGCTCTGGATGCCGTCCGTCACAACGATAGCACTGTCCTCCTGCGGATGTCGACCCTCCTCGGCCGTGGTCGCCGTAGCCTCGACGCTGAGGCCTGTGGCGCGAGCCTCGAGCCCGCGCGCCGCCGCCGCCGCCGCCTCGCTGGCGCGGCGCGCCGCCACCGCTGACCGCGAACACGGGCTCCGCTTCGCTGCGGTTGCCCGACGCGGTTGCCGGTTGCTGAGCCAGCCCCGCTGGCTTGGAGTCTCGAACGGCCGCCTCCAGCGACAACGCCAATTCCGAGGCGCGTTTGAACGTGAGCCCGTCGTCCTCTGTGAGCATTCGCTGTCGAATGCGCTCGCTTTGTAACCCGTAAACAAATTGGTCCCGTAAGTTTTCCTTCAAAATGTTGTTATCCGTAAACTTACAATGCTTACTCAATTTCTTCAATTGTACGAGGTACTCGCTTATGGTTTGACCTTCGGTTTGTTTACATGCCCTGAAGATCATTCGCTCCGCGATTATTGACCTTTTTGGTGAAAGATGTTCGTCAACCAAGGTTACAATTGTATCGAAACCAACCTTTTCGGGCGTCTCCGGGTAGCACAGGTCTATGATTAAATCTAAAGGCTCGGTGCCCACTACCGCAACTAGGTATTTCGAAAAATCCGCAGCTTTTACATCTTGTAAGGTGAACCAGGCCTTCAATCTGCTGACGTAGGTCGACCATACGTCGACATTCATTTTAAACTCTTTAAGGGCACTCAGGTCAGGTTTTTTATCCACAGCCATGATTTTTACACTTAAACACTTGCTAAACACCCAAATTTAATAACCGGACTCGTCGCCAAATGGTATATACTGGGAAATGCTTTAGAAGGACGGCGAATGAAACACACGTAATTCGAGACTGACATTTATTTGTATCTGCCGGTAGGCGGCAGAAAACCAAAGTACCCACATGTATATACAATATACAGCACATACAATAAAGTTAAAGCAAAATGGTTCGTCATAATCGCCAACCCTGACACAAAACTGTCATATGCTACGGTTTTGCTAGCTCCGTTGCGGGGTATGGTCATTGAACAACAGTAATACTTCTGGAATTGATGATATTACAACCAAAATAGTAAAAATAACTGGATCATTTATAAGCACTCCTCTAGCACATTTGATAAATCTGTCTTTTATTCAAGGTTATTTTCCAGAACAGTTAAAGATATCCATTGTAAAACCGCTATTCAAAAAAGGAGACCGTGAAGACCCTAGTAACTATAGACCAATCACTATTGTCTCAATACTGTCGAAAATATTTGAAAAAGCTTTTTGCACTAGATTACACAATTTTTTAACCAAACATAATATCTTACACCCTAATCAATATGGATTTAGAAAAGGTCTCAATACAGAGGTGGCATGTTTTGAGTTTATTAAATATTTAACTGAATCCATTAATGACAAATCCCCTGTAATGTCCATATTCCTCGATATGACCAAAGCTTTTGACCTAGTCGATCACTCAAAACTTCTCAAAAAGTTAGATGCTTGTGGAATCAGAGGCCATTCGAACGATTGGCTCAGATCTTATCTACATAATCGAAGGCAATGCACAGAAATTTCTAAATTTGTAGAAATTAAAAATCAAATACATAAAACTATATATAGATCGCCTAATCGTAATGTAGTCGCAGGAGTACCTCAGGGTAGTAATTTAGGTCCACTGTTATTTTTAATATTTATAAACGATCTTCCTAAAGCCACACAGCCCAAATCAATACTTTTTGCGGACGACACAACTATTATAGTAAGGAGCCAAGATCCGTGTACTTATGAGGCAGATGTTAACAAAGCCTTGACGGACATTAATAATTGGATAATCAATAACAACCTTCTCATAAATTTATCCAAAACTCAATATATGCAATTCCATTCATATGGGGCAACCCCTCCTCATCTTAATATCAACATTGACAGTGCAGCTCTTCAGAAAACTGAGACAATAAAATTTTTGGGTTTATATATCGACTCCTATCTAAACTGGAAAGAACATATAACATCAATATGTTCAAGGCTCGATCGTTTTGTATATGCCTTAAGAAAGTTACGCGATTCTGTATCTCCTGAAGCTGCGCTTGTAGCTTATCATGGACATGTAGCTTCCGTTCTCAACTACGGCCTCATCCTATGGGGTAACTCCGTGGATGTTGAAAGGGCATTCAAGATTCAAAAGAGATGTATACGTGTAATTGCAAATGCTCCTGTAGGTACCAGTTGTCGACCTTTGTTCAAACAGTTCAACATCTTGCCTTTAGCATGCTTATATATATTAAACATTTGTTCTTTTGTTAAGCGATTTCTAAATTATTTCGTAAAGCGTTCAGACTTGTTTTGTGCTAATCCAAGACCGCAATATAAAAATCTCCTCAATCAGCCACGATGTATGACTAGCATTTATAAAAAAAATGCTTTTAATATGAGTATTGTGATTTATAACAAGTTGCCTGTTCAAATAAAAGCTCTAGAAGGCAATATATTTAAGCAAACTATAAGAAATTTGCTTCTTGATCGGTGCTTCTATAGTACTCAAGATTTTTTTAATAACGTAGAGTAATAGTCTGTATAAATTTGGTTTGTTAGCTGTACGTCCAATACGCAGTTCGTCCAAATGATATTTCAATTCGCATTTCGTCCAACACGTATTTGGTCCAACATGCATTTCGCCCAACAGCGTTTCGTCCAACGCGTATTACGTCAACACGTATTTCGTCCAACCGCATGCCGTCCAACATGGATTTAGTCCAACACACATTTTGTCCAGTAGGCATTCCGTCCAACTCGTATATGTAGAAGTCTTGTCAAGAAAAATATAATTATGCGTCTCTCATTACTGCAGCCACGGGTCATTTATGAAAATTCGAACCGTTTGTCTGAGTTACGTACACCTTTGTACGAGTTGTACGACACAGCTGTGCGTGAGCGGCGCGTTTTCGTGAACCTTGTAGGAAGACACGAAGGTGGACATTGGGCTTTGGGCTGTAGCCGCACGCGTCAGTTGACGTATTTGGCGGTCAAGGGGTTAATGGAATGGAAACAAAGATTCATTGATTGGCGAACGAGCGAGCGAAGCGAAGTTCTACCAATCAACTGGAACACACGGCTGGGTAGAGAGAGGCACGTCCCGGCATTTCGATATTTCTTGACTGAACTATCCGAGGATTTTTTTTTTGTTACTTATTTATAATAACAGTACAGCTATCATGACAGTTGCCCAATGCGATAGTGTAGCAAATATTTACATAGGACAAAACAACACAACACAACAATTATTTCTAAGAATTATAACATAATACAAACAAAGTGATTTTACTGAAGTCATTCTCCGAACAATGGAACACATCAATCCGGGTAGCAACACGATTGAGCGTGCGCAGGGCCCTCGTCCACGGCGCCTCGCGCAGCAGGCCGGTGCGCGCGCGCGCCTCCGCCAGCAGCGGCGGTCGGCGTCGGCGCCACACATACCGCGGATAGTTTGTTACGCTATAACTAAATATAGTATATTTGTTCTAATTCAAATTAAATTAGGTAAACGGTAATTTTACTCAAATGGTACCTTCTCCCTGTACTGTCACAGACACAGATATATGCCTCGTTCACACAACTTTACATGAATGCGACATTTCCAAGCATTCCCTGCGCAAAGTTGTCAGCTCGCTCGCAAACCAAAGAGTCTACCGCGAACACTGAAGTCCGCAAATTGCGGGCATTTTTCTGTTTAACTCCAATTGGACGTAATTAAAGTGACAGAGAAAAATGCCCGCAATTTGCGAATTTCGGTGTTCGCGGTAGACCCTCAGGATGGAACTGTCGCATATTTGTTAATCAACATTAAGTAACGAACGTCAATGAGGAATTTCACATGCTCAATGTGTGTTGTGTAGGTATTTATTCTTATCCTAGTCTTCCTTAGTCTTGTCCCAGAGAACGAGACGAGCTTCCACTAGTGAAATTAAAAAGTCGACATCTAAATTGTCAGCCATTTTTGTGCATTAATTAGCACGTGAGAACTATGCAACAGCAAAACAATAACTACCGAGCGGTGCGCCGTCCGCCGGTGTAGCGGCACCGTGCCGTCGCACCGTGCGCGGCACCGTACACGGCACCGTGCCGCGGCACGACGCCGTGCCGTTACACGGTGGCCGGCGCCGCACCGTGGACATGTGGCCGGGCCCTAACAACAGTAACACCAGCGGGTCCCAGTAGCACCATATCATCGGCGTAGCTGATATTATTGACATTTTCTCATTTCCCATATCCTCTTAATAGACGAATCACGAAATGGACGAACTCCGTAATGATGAATCGCGAAATGGACGAAATGCAGAGTGACAAATCGCGAAATGGACGAACTGCGTATTGACGAATCACGAAATGGACGCATCACTTATGGACAAACTGCGTAGTAGACGAATGGACAAAATGCGATTTGGACGAACTGCGTATTGGACGTCCAGCTAACAAATCATAAATTTATATATAAATGTCTGTAATGGCTTTGCGATCACGATATAAATGGCTGTAACTATATAATATATGATAATTTTAATAAAATGTTAAAGGTAATATAGTCATTAAGTTTTCAAATGTAATTATGCCTTCATGGATTTGCATGCTGTTGTATACAGCCGAAAAGGTGAAACAACCTACTGTTTACTTACATTAATACCTGTAAACGTTACCCTTTTTTTGCAAATAAATTATTGTTTGTTTGTTTGTTTAAACTTAAAACTTAAGCAAGACAACTTCCTAACAACTTCACATATAACGAAATATTTATAGCAAAGAAATATGCGACAGCTTGATCCAAGTTAGTTTTTTTAGGCATTGTAGAGCTTGCATTTTTCCTTTCATAAGGTTGTCAATTATTAATTCAACTTTTGCGTCTTTGATCATATCCTGAGTCTTGCGTTTCTTATTGTTTTGATGTCCAACTTGTGTTTGCCTTACAATATGATCACATCTAGAAGCTTCTTTTTTGAGTATATATACGAATTGGAATCAAAATTTATTGTTTTCAATTTTACTATTTAGGCGTTTATGCCAACCTTCAACGGCGTTCGTAGTTCGATGCCGTTCATTAACGCAGCACCACATTATCGGCTTTTATCGTAGAAAACCACTGGTCGTTAATTAATTCAATTAGTTAATTAATCGTTACTGTTTAAATTTGTCAACTTTAATAAATTTTTGTCGGGCATCATGTCAACTATATATAGTCAGCCTTCTGATATGTAGGTAGCAGGTAAAAGTGCCAAATTGCAAGTCAATCTTACAATTTTTTCCAAAAGTTTGGACTGCTCTTTTTCTGCTTTTTCCTTCTTCGCCTTCTTCTTCTTGTCCTTTTTTTACCTTTTTTTAAACCAAATTTAATTCCTTTGCTTTATTCCAAATGGCTTGCGAAAAATGAAAAAAAAAAAAACAAACAGCCTTTTACACGCACATTTGGAAAGATAATCTTACTTGCATTAATAACTGCTACTTAATTCATAATCGCATTTGAGATTTTTAATTTTTAAACCGAACTCTGTTTTTAAAATTGTAAACAATTTTTCGTACGTAACTTGTTTTTTATCTGGCAAAAGACAGTAAAACACAGGTATGATCGTTGTTGTTTCCCTGGAACTTTGTAAATCAACATGTATTGTATTGAAAAAAGTTGAGCGAATGGATCTGGCACTTGTTTCAAACAAGTGCCAGATCCACCAGGTTCCGTCTACAAATAACAGATTTGTCTCTTCAATGTAGTTCTGGTACGCGGGAGAAGCAAAAATGAAAAATGGGTTTTCATCATTAGCTTTGAACAACATAAATTTAGTCGTCAGTATAGTTGGGAATACAACGTCCGTGACATTTTTAAAATGTTCACTTGGAACTTGCAACGCCTTCTTCCGACAGCAACACGCAGCAGCGACAGCGACATAAAGCATCGATTTTTGAACGGATTCAGGGATTTCTTGGTTTGATTCAGAATCTGATGTATCATCAATGTGTATGTGTTCACTATTTGAGCTGTTCGTGCATTCAGCATAAATTTTACCGATTGGCTGGAATTCAGTTCGAACACGTTTCTTGCACAAATTTAAGCATTTGTCAACTTTGTTTTTACGATCATCGGGGTTGCATAAATGTTGTCCCTCTCTAAGTACACTATCCATTGTATTATTTAACGTCAACGATCCATTGCAAATGCTTCTATTTTTATACACCTCCAAATCGTCGTTCCATTTAATTTTTTTTACATTTAAACAAAACTGATACCCATCATATAACAATTTTTTACGTCCTCTTTCCGTTTCAATAAAACCGAAATTACTTCGTGTAGTCCCATTGTACTTACTTGTAGATGGCAAAGCCATTACAACAAATTGATATATTTGCAATTTTTTATAAAAAGTAATTTCACACAATCACATAAAATAAGATAATTAAACTGACAGTGACTGATATTGACATTCAACTAATGTTCCTTCAAATAGATCGCATTTGAAAACTATATAATGAAAGAGGTTGCATTTGACGGATCCCTAAATTGACGAATCAAGGATTTGGCGAGTCTGTAACTTGACGAATCAAGGATTTGGCGAGTCTGTAACTTGACGAATCAAGGATTTGGCTAATCTCTAACTTGAGGAATCAAGGATTTGACGAGTATCTGTTTTGGCAAGTTAAGGATTTGGCTAATCTCCAACTTGACGAATCAAGGATTTGACGAGTGTCTGCGAAATCTCTAAACGCACCATCTACGCCAAAACCGTCCATGGCAGGGTATAAGAGCGACCAATAACTCCACGCAATATACTTAGCATAGGTACTTAGTACTTACCTAATATTATGGCTACACATTCGATGCATCTTGATGCATAGCATTGGAATTCTTGTCTCGCCACAATTCGTATATTACACGATGGGCATGTGCCTGAAATATTTAAATGATAAATATATTACTTATTGGGCACGTGTCAAAAAAGTCAAAAACAGTTGCATTATTCCGATTTTGATTGTCACACTAAATTCAAATATTATTTTTCAAATATTTTTTATGCCAACGCCATCTTACTTTCTTTACGCAGGGCCCTTCGCGGCATCCACGAATGGCAGTGCTTGCCAAAGCCGTGATGGTCAATCTGAATAATAAGTCAATCAGAAATTTAAAACAATAAATTACAAATTACTAATAAATATGATAAATTAAATATTTAATGTGTACTTACAATTCTTGGCATCTCGCACTATGAAACTATGAATGACATTGACAGTAATGACAACATGATAGTCCACTAAATAAAAGTCAAATCAAAACCCCTAAGTTTGCACCACTGCTTTTGATTTCACTTCGACGGAGAAACGCCGAAATAACTGCATACCAACATAACAAACATAATTTAAGTTACCTATGTAAATAATTTGGTCTGTTGCACCACTGAAACGAAACCAACCGAGAGTTGCAGAAAATGGCCGATCATCGTAAAATGAAGATTGTTATGAAAATTTCTTTTGCTTATTGTAAATTAAATACGCATCGAAAGCGATCGTTTTTAATGCTCTAGTTCTATTCGCATGTTTAGATAATAGATTGGAACAGCTTTTTCTTATCATACGCGCGTCGTATTCGAGAAACGTGTCAAAAACTTTTTTAGAAATTTGTAAGGTGCCATCTCGCTTCTTCCCTCGTTTTATATCCCGTTCTGGTTTTTCAATTTGATATAATAATAGATACTATAAATTGTGCTAAATTTTAAATGTTGACCCTTATGGCGACAGGGCAAATGCCGCGGAGGCGCCGAGTTTCTTTCCGTAATGCGCAGTGCGCACATGTTGGCTTCATTCATAGAGCGTAGGAAAATTAATCGCTTCGTTCTTTGCTTTAAACCACAGATGTTGTCATCCGTTATGAGAGAATAAATTTACCCTAATACGACTCACATAATCTAAGGTCGATCATATTGTCTACACTCATGTCCACTGTCCAGTGTAATGAAAAAATAACCATTTAAAAAACCGACTACAAAAAGGATAAAATCATTATGAAATGTATGTAAGTAAGTACATAATATCTGGGTGACCGAGCTTCGCTCGGAAAACATATAAAAACTCGAAAATGCGCGTTTTTCCAGAGATAAGAACTAGCTAGATCGATTTTTCGCCTCCGAAACGGCTCTAACGATTTAGATGAAATTTGCTATATGGGGGTTATAGCAAATTTCATCCAAATCGTTAGAGCCGTTTCCGAGATCCCCGAAATATATATATACATATATATAAAACAAGAATTGCTCGTTTAAAGGTATTAGATAGATATTATAGGGGAAACTGGGGAGGGTTGATCACCCCTTTTGTTTTTAGCATACATTTTCTTAACTATTTGTAGTATTGAAAAACTTTATAGACCATACGATTCAGAATTTATCTCTTCATTAATAGTTTGAATTAGAACAGATTTGTGCAATAAATTAGACCATTATTTAATAAAAACCCATACTGTTGACTTTTACCATGTGTCCCCTATGTAAGGGAGACTTGTTTACTCCTGGTCGGGAGCCTTGATCCTAGGGGGATCAAGTGACCCTTATTCTTGGGACACATGGTAAACAGATTTTTACCATGTCTCCCCATACCAGATTCTCATTGATTATATAACTCGGATCGCTATTAGCAATGCATCTATAATTTGTAAAATACACAGCAAACATATATATATTGCATCTTCCATGCTTTGAAGTTGTATTTCCGGTAATCAGATGTCTAAGCCGAAGGGATCAAGTCTTCTAGATTTGGGGACACTTGGTAAAAAGATTTTAAGCGGCAATGTCATATTTCGAGGGTAGTATCTACATTAATTTATTCACTTTATCTACAGAAAATTAATATATGAAGATATCAAACACATATTAATCCATAATCTTATACTTTAAAAAAACAATGTAATCGTATTATCCATAAAACAATATAAAATAGGGAATCAATTTTTGAACCAAAACAAAAGTAAAAAAAAAACAAAAATCTAAGTTATTAACATAAAATTTCTTGTAACAAGCTAATTTTTTAAAAGTTCTTATGAAGGTATTTTTAGCGTCAGATACCTACAGCAATTTTAAATTTTTTACCCATCTCTGGTCGTTATTGTTTACTATAATAAATAAGTTTAGAAAAATACTGCTCACGTTTCGAGGACGGTGTTTGAGCTGCATAATCCTAAAATCCTTTCTATGGACCGTCGGTTCTATAGAACATAAGGTCGGAAAGCCATTGAAATAGCATTTCATCCATAAAAACAAATATCGCCGGTTGAAAACCAAATATCGTTATAAGTGTTGTTTGTCGACCGAGTAACATCCCCTGTGTGTAAAACGTTTAACTTGATAAACAAGACCAAGTGCGGGTAGTTCGTAAAATGTTGATGTCAACTTTAGTTAGTCTTTTCAAAGGCCACGGGGATAATTCCGTTTTCGGAGTTCGGAGTCGGTTGTATAATTAAAAACTGAATTATACGCCATTAAATCCCGTTTTAATAAACAATAATGAGTCAAAAACCTTGAAAGTTTAAATCAGTGTTTCTGTGGTCGTACTTTTGCGGCATGATTTACTAAAGAAAAGAAAATATTTATGATAGCTCTTTGAATCATTTTGTAAGTAAATTTATTACAATGTATACTTGATCGCTTTGGGGGTGACATGATCCCGGAATCATATCTCCCCTGAAGAAAAAGACAAAGTCTCCCCATACATAGTAAGATTTTAAAACGTGCCGTACTCGAAACGTGTGTTCGCCTATATCAATGTAATCCAAGTTGATCATCACTTCAATAAACAACAAATAAAATAAGCACACTCACTAACCTCATTTCCATCTCATATTATAAAATAAATCCAGTTAAAGCTTACCGAAAATTGAATATAGTACGCAGAAAATCTTTCACCGTCCGCCATTTTTGAACCACTGACTTTTCCGATACAGTGCCATGACAGAACGTGAAGTTAGGAATGAATGAATGAGTGTTACCAGTGCAAAAAAATGTATCTCGTTTGGTTTGATTAAAAATGAAGTTTACCAAGTGTCCCCTAGGGATCGACCCTCCCCACCCTCACCTATACTAGCTGTTGCCAGCGACTTCGTACGCGTGGATTTGTATATTGGTGGTTATATATTCTACATTAGCTTAGAACATTATGCAGCAAAAGATTGCAGTAGGACGGTTGATAATTTGTTAATTATTAATATTATACAACGCATGAGACTTGTCTTTCACAACCTACGAAGTTTCAAGCCCCTAACTGAATAAAATTGTTCTCGATATAACCCCTCTCAAACCCCTTAGAAGATTTTTATGTCCTCTATTTAATAAAACCTACTACCTAACTACATTTACGAAGTTTGAAGTTCCTAGCTTATAATAAAATTTTAACCTTTTTAACCTTAAATTTTACAAAACGCTGAAATTACTTTTCCTGTCTTCTAATAATATACCCCAAATACAAATATTCAAGTCCCGCGCTCGAAAACATGTTTGATATCCATACAAACTTTTAACCCCTCACCACCTTAGGGGATGAATTTTCAAAAACGCTGAAATTTATTTCCTTGTATTTTAATTTAATATATTTTTGCAAAGTTCCTAGTTTAAAATAAAATTTGCACCCCAAGACGAACTTTCATCTCCTTTTTAACCCCCTTAGGGGTTGAATTTCCAAATACGTTGAAATTACTTCTTTTTGTAATCGGCTATTATGCCTTTCTAAGACGTTTCAAAGCATTTGTAATGGATTCAAACTTTCAACCCCTTTTTAAACCTGTTAGGGGATGAATTTTACAAAACGCCGAAAGTACTTTTCTTGTCTTTTAATAATATCCCCAACACAAAGATTCAGGTCCCGCGTTCGAAAAAATGTTTGATATCCATATAAACTTTCAACTTCTTTTTCACCATCTTAGGGGATGAATTTTCAAAATCGCTGAAATTAATTTTCTTGTATTTTAATAATATATCTTTTTACGAAGTTTCAAGTTCCAAGCTTAAAATAAAATTTGAACCCCATAAAAACTTTCAACCCCTTTTTAACCCTGTTAGGGGATGAATTTTACAAAACGCTGAAATTAGTTTTCTTGTATTTTAATTGAATACCTTTTTGCGTTTCAAGTTCCTAGCTTAAAATAAAATTTGTACTCCAAGACGAAATTTCATCCCCCTTTTAACCCCCTTAGGGGTTGAATTTCCAAAAACGTTGCAATAACTTTTTTTTTCTAATCGGCTATTATGCCTTTCTAAGAAGTTTCAAAGCATTTGTAATGGATTAAAACTTTCAACCCCTTTTTAACCCTGTTAGGGGATGAATTTTTAAAAACGCTGAAATTACTTTTCTTGTATTTTAATAATATAACCATATACAAAGTTTCAAGTCCCGCACTCAAATTTTTTTTCGATTTCCATACAAACTTTTGTTTTGCTTATTTATTCATCAGCCATCTTAACATGGCGCTATAGGCTTAGGTTGTAAGTAAGGCTCTAATAACAGTATAAGATGTACTAAGGTATTGAATAACGCTCGTCTGCGACTTCATGATCTATAATGGTGACTCATAACTTCTCTTTTCGACTGTAAGTGATACAAGAGAGTTAAGTAGCGATTGCGATACACAGAGCTATAAAAGACTTTTTATCGCCTGTTTAGAACCTTAAGTGAAAATTGCAGCTGCTTATTACTCATATAGATGCTAAGGTGGTAGAATTCACTTTGAGCTATAACACTAGCGGCTTAAGATGCGTTATAGCGGCCAAAGCGGCTACTGTGGATCTTAAAGCTATACATGGACCTCTTAAAGACCTTGATGTCACCAGAGCCTGTAAGCTTAGAATATGTAGCTATTCTACAGCCGTTCTATGTCTTTAGGTGATAAAATAAGTGCTAAGTGTCGCTTAATTGTTTGTTGGGCATTTATTTTGCCATGCCAACCTTCTAGGCAATTATTAGTTCTGACAAGTTCCCGGTATACTGACCATTTTTCTTTAAACTGTATAGGTGTTAACCATTGCCCCTCAAAGTATTCTTTAAATTCCAACATTTCGTCATCATCCGAATCGTAAATATCATCTAAGATGTATTCCCATCCTTCCGTTATTAAATCAGCCGGTAAAAATGGGAGCATTGTTGTCAAAGCAACTATTCTTTTGTCATGTTGCTTTTTTGTAATACCAAGCTTTTGGCTTTTCTATGAACCGCTTTGGCATAGTGATACCAGCCTCCTTTTACAGCAGTTTGTGGAAATACTTCAGTAATGACGTTCATGGCAGCAGTTTCATAATCAATCATAAACTGCGATGGCTTAAACTCTGGCAAGTGTTGTTTAATTATGTTAAAAACAGAAACATAACTTTGTGTCGTGCTATCCGTCATAAAAACGTAAATCAACGGAACTATGTTCAAACAATCTGTGGTGGAACCGGCGTCCCCGTGTATGGTATACATCTACTGGAACGGTGATGGGCAACTCTGAAACGTACCATCGCCATAAAAATTGTTATAGGTATTAATCCTTTTTTTTCTTCTTCCGAACAGAACGCTATTATGCATTTTTCATCACAACGTAACTCTGCGTAATTTTGAATTCGTCAAATTATGGCGGGATATCGACTTCAGCGGGTGTTTTAAATACTAGTTTTGAAACCCCTGCTGCTCGTTTTTTACAACCATAAAGACCAGTTTTGACAGAGCTATAACTTGGTATCTTAGTTATGTTATGAGATTAACACCGGCATCTTTAAACGGTGTTATATGCTCTTCGTAAACACTTTTTATAGGTTTTAACGATTCGCACGCTGCAATCCGCATTTTTTGCATTTGATATGCGAGTTCATTTTTTGATAAATCTGCAGAGCATCGGTCGTGTGGCTTGTTCTGGACGATCCGCAAATCCTACGTCAAAAATTCATAACAATAAGATGATAATACAATAAACGTTAACATCATAAACAATGGGAAATGCTATAATGATCGGATAATATAGGTAAGTATTTATTAATTATCATTAATTAGATAAGTTTAATAAAATATGAAACGGGACGTCTTCGTGTCGATTCGTTTTAAATTGGTTTAGGGGCTAAAAGCTGTAGTAGTAATTTCATCAAAACTTACATGTATGGTGATCGTTCCGCGACATTTTTTAGATTTCTTTTGTGTGCAAGTCCACACTGAAGCCCCTGATTTGTAAGTCTTATTTTTGTAATATTGCCACCCATTATTTAATAGTAATGATAGTAGTACGTAACCACCTTTACGACGCACGTCATATATTTTCTCGTGATCCATAATTTCCTCCATTTCTACGAGATTAATAAATGGCTTTGACGTCAGATATTGACATTTTGAACTAACGTCGTATCGGAGACAATATACCTAGAAAAGATTATCTCATGCCAGTTTCTAGTACCTAAGCTAAGATGAGATAGCCTTCATGTATTTTTAGCTGGACTTAACAAAACAGTTTCTATAAAAATAGTCCGATCAATCGCTTTAACAGGAAAAAAAATGTCCGATCGTTCGGACTAAGTTCGGACTACAAAGAAATCAATTTTCCTAATAATTCGATAATCGGGCTACGAGAACTTTAGAGTTCGATCAATCGAGCCAACGGGAAAAAAATATATTCGTAGTCCGATTGATCGTACAAGCAAGGTACAAGCCGATCGGACCACGCGGCGTAAGGGGAAAGGAGGGGTGAAATACAGAAGAAGATCATGAGAAGAGGGAGGAAAATAATAATAAACATAACAAAATAAGTAAGGGACTCAGAATGGACAAGACTTAAGTGAATAAAGATCTGTGAATAATAAAACATGTTTTTGTTTATCTACTTTTTTATTAATTTAGGAAATATATAGGTATGTGTTGCCCATAAAAGAGCAACTATACGTAAATGTTCGTTTCAATCCAAAATGCTCAAGTTTGTTCTGGGCCCATAGAATTAGAATAGACAAGAACAACTGTCAATCTTCAAAAGTGCGACCAAAAATGAAATGCAAGTGTGTGCGTAAATTGTCTATGTGAGATCAAAAATAGTGATGTCATGTTACAACATATTAATAATCTGTCGGTGTTTGATTGCTTTATCGACTACTTTTTCAAATGTGTTATTTTAAACGTTAAAATTCTACGACATTATGATGTATAAAATAACACCTGCACTGCGTGTGCTATCAAAATCGTTACAGCCTTATCTTAGTCTTACTGTGTTGGAAAGTAAAGTTTAAATTTACTGCTAAACATCTGCACCTTCAAAAAGGGTATAACAATCGTTATTATTTGAAGTCAGTTATAAAGGTTAATATCTTAATTATGTCTTGTGAAGAAATGATTACATAGCTATTAATATACCGACAAGTTATCGATACTGTCATCTGAACATTTTGTCAAGCCCTAGCGTAAAGTAACAGTTTATGTTTTTACACAAAATATTTTAAATTATTGAGTAATATGATAAAATATTAGCACACAAAGAAAGAAAAACTTATAATCAATTGTATAAACCGGCTTCTTACACTTTTTATGCTGTTAATTTGACAAAATATCGTTAAGAAAATTTCGCTCGGAATATCATTATTCCTCTGAAATGAGTATTTGCTAGGTTTATTTGGCCCCGTGACACTGAAATCCGGTACACTACAAGACACTATCTTCATTGTATTACTTTATCAAATAGTTTTCTTCCGAATTTGTGTATATTTTTCAAATTGAAAATTACGGTGATACGCTCTTGGCCGTCCGCGGCCGTCGTCAAACTCAAAAATGGTCACGTTTTCTCATTTGTAGTCTGACTCTTTCGCACTCATGCGATGTTCATATACGTGATGGCTTCCCTTTCGCACACTTCAGCTGTCTGTCAAGCGCGAGCGCGAGAATGACAAGTCTGTGTCTGGGCCCAAGTGCCTTATAAAATCGATGATCTCCTTTGTACATTACATATCCCACAGCCGTATCTAAATAGGAATCACACGATGACCTGAAATAATAGAATATAATTAGCTAAATTAGCATGTACCTAATCCAATATCCAAACAATGGTGACAAGCCGGTAGAAAGTATCCACTGGGTGTTAAGCGACCTTAGCAATGGACGCTTGTAACAATTTTAAGAATCCAATCTCCTTAAAAATCGAATCAGTGAAAAAATATATGATACATTACATTACATTGATGATTACATTTTCTATATTTGTTCCCCTGATTTCAGCCAACTTATGGTTGGAGTTGGATGCTATATGGATACATATATATTTCAATAAAACGTAAGTTATATTATATAACTTCGTAAGTTATATTATATAACTTAGGCAGATTTCTGGAATCAGCTTTCACAAATTTAGCGTATTTTGAAATTATTGATTCAGGGATTCAAATGAAACGAGTATTCGAGACATAGAAGGTAGCATCCTATAGAAGTGGTCTACGCGTGCCTCCGTGAGGGACAAAACATATAAATTCGACCACTCATAGCGTCGCACTGCGCCGCTATGATTGGTCGAATTTATTTTTTATGGTGGGCAACAAATGAATTCGACCAATCACGGTAGTCAATTTACGGTGGGGAATAAAACAAGATGTGAGACTGTGACAAAGACAAACAATAATAGCGCTTTCGCTGCTACTCCTACTGAAAGATACATAAGACTATCCCATTCTGTCAGTTATCCCCCCAACTCATGCCCAATCCAGTTATACTAGATTCATGATTCGAGACGATATTTTTATAAAAACGCGTGACACTGACATTGTCGACAGTTGACAATTACAATCAATTGACAATGACAACTATTTTTTAATGCTTGTTGTTGCTTGTGCTTTATCAAATCAGCCACGACATGTAATTTACGAGAAGTCGTATCTCATATTTTCAATAAATTATAAATATTCAACCGAGCCACGAATTACTAAATCATTCAAATTGGTATCTTAAATTAACCTATATTTTCAGAAAATAAAATAAAAATGGGGGTCTAAAAAAATGAACAATCCTAATTGTTAAAATGTGGAGAACATCCAATATTTGCGGTCACACTCTATTATCATTCTCCATGTCCAACAAGAATAACAATCATGTCTTTATATCAGACGTAATCCTCTAAACCAGTGAATCTGTGTCAAAGACAGTGTTATTAATTAAATTATATGAATATAAAGATAGGTTGTGGGAAGAAGACTACCTGATCACTTAAAAAATGAGCTAAATTATAGTAAATTTCTGAAAAAATTAAAGGCATTTCTCATAGACAAAGCATTCTACTCTGTAAGTGAATATCTAGACTCCTGAATTAATGTTTAATATTTACCCGTGTCAACCTCTCTGCCACCCTATCTACGGCCGGCCATTACATGTAAATATGTATATTTAATAGTGTTATTAGGTTAAGTAGTTGATTAGTTTGTAATTTTATTGCAGTGCCCTTACAGGGTTGTGTTGTAACATAATATAATATTCATAAGACCTTTTTGTACACACAAAGCAATGATTAAACGAATACTGAATACTGAAGATTATTGCAGTGTCCATCGCGTAAGCTGATACAAAAGAAAATTATTAGTAACGTAAAATAAAAAAAATAGGCCAAAACTAGAGTGGACCACCCTTGTTAAGACCAAATTAATATGAACCTTTTCATAAATTATTATCAATTGTATCCACAATAAATAAAACTTTAGGGGGGGTTAGGAAATGGTGTAAGAGTATCTTGAAACATTATAGCTTGACAGGTTTAGAGACATTAAAACTTAAGAAAAGACTTACCAAACAAAATCAGGGAATCTGGCGGTTAAACGGTGTCTGTTAGCAGCTGAAAGAAAGGATAAAGGTTGTATAAGTTAAAGAAAACCGGCCAAGTGCGAGTCGGACTCGCGCACGGAGGGTTCCGCACCATCAATAAAAAATAGAACAAAACAAGCAAAAAACGGTCACCCATCCAAGTACTGACCCCGCCCGACGTTGCTTAACTTCGGTCAAAAATCACGTTTGTTGTATGGGAGCCCCACTTAAATCTTTATTTTATTCTGTTTTTAGTATTTGTTGTTATAGCGGCAACAGAAATACATCATCTGTGAAAATTTCAACTGTCTAGCTAGCTATCACGGTTCGTGAGATACAGCCTGGTGACAGACGGACGGACGGATGGACGGACGGACGGACGGACGGACGGACGGACGGACGGACGGACGGACGGACGGACGGACGGACGGCCGGACGGACAGCGGAGTCTTAGTAATAGGGTCCCGTTTTTACCCTTTGGGTACGGAACCCTAAAAACAAAAGAAAGAGTTGAGTTATAGAAAGTCAGAAAGGGAAAAATAATACTAATAATCACGTAACAGAAGTTTTTATTGATAAATGGGTATGTACCTACAGAACATAAAAAAAACGAACTTATCTATAAAATAATACTAAATAAATCTAAGAATTTACCTCTTTGGCATGGTGCCGAGGACGACGAATTTACCTAATTACATATATCTAATACCTTTAAACGAGCAATTCTTGTTTATTTATATATTTGTATATATATATATTTCGGGGAACTCGGAAACGGCTCTAACGATTTCGATGAAATTTGCTATATGGGGGTTTTCGGGGGCGAAAAATCGATCTAGCTAGGTCTTATCTCTGGGAAAACGCGCATTTTCGAGTTTTTATATGTTTTCCGAGCGAAGCTCGGTCACCCAGATATTATTTTTTTAAGTTATAAAAATTCATACAAGTTTAGAATACAAGGAATCATGATAGGGAAACAACTTACAATGGTATCATCCAGTAGAGTTGGATCATACAATCTGATGGGGTCGGAGGCTGAAGAATCACTACCTACTATTGAGGGAAGGGGGATTTGTAGGGGGAATGTGATAGTGCAGTAGTCTGCAAGTCGTATCACTATGGCGATGGGAATGATTTCAGCAGGAGGAGTTTCAGTGCATTTTGGACAGGGAAGGGAAGGGAAATTGAAGGGAAACTGACAAGTTTAGAACACAAGGAATCACGACAGGGAAACAACTTACAATGGTATTATTATTGGGGTGGTATCGGGCCTTTGAGTGTCACGTCGACCAAGTATTGATCTATTGTGACGGCCCTTTAAAGTTCATTACTAATGCCCGTTGCATCCAGAAAATTACAGATGCTTTGGGCCGTAACGTTCTGTACCTCATAGGGTTGCAATACATGCCGCCCTAAGTAGGTACTTCTTTTTGACATTAGTGGTCCACAGGAACAGAGAATGTGCATTGCAGTCTCCTCTGACTCCTGGCAGAACCTGCATGTCGCATCTTGTTTCTTGCCAATTTGAAACATGTGCTTGTTCAACTTACAGTGTCCAGTCAGTATTCTAGTCACCGCGCAAGTTTTGTGCCTTTTGAGCCCCAGAAGCTCCTTAGCGATTTTGCTGTTGAACCCTTTGATTAGAGCTTTCGAGTGTACTTGTCCTTTAGCGAACTTCCACCAATCGATTGCTCTCTTTTTTTCTAAGTCGCTGAGCAGAGAATATGCATCCCGTTTTGTGATTCCACAGAACGGTTCTGGGCCGACCAGGGGTGTGTCTGCGCCCTTTCTTGCAAGTTCGTCTGCTTCTTCGTTTCCGTTAATGTCGGAGTGCCCTGGTACCCATCTAAGTGTGACTTTGTTGGAGTTAGCCAGTGCATTTAGGTTTGTTTTACAGTTCTGGACTAGTTTTGAGTTTGACTCAAGGGATTCTAGTGCCAGCAGAGCAGCCTGGCTGTCTGAGTTGATGTAGATATGTTGGTGTCTTAGGTTTCTGTCCAGGTTAATCTCCGCACATTTGTTGATGGCGAAGACTTCTGCCTGGAAGATTGAGGCCTTTGTGCCCATGCTGACGCTAGCTCTGAGCTTAGGTCTCTCACCATAGATCCCACATCCTACATCACACCTTGCTTTTAGAAAAGGTACAGAAAGCTTTTCTCCGCTTCTTGTATAAAAAAACTTACGGGTATTACCCCTTTTTATACCCAACCAAATTTTTACTCGGTATGCTACGCTTTAACTCCCTCGAGATAAGGCGTAATGTTAATCTAATGTCTGCTATATCTAAAATATTAAGGGGAGAGTCAGACTGCTTAGACTTGGTGGCGAAAACGACTACCTTGTTTGTTCCCGACAACTACCTACGTTGTCGTGGCCATCGCCTCCTAGATAATGGAACCTTTCACACGACTGCACACCAGTACTCTCCAATTGTCCGTTCCCGGACACTCCTTAATAATCTTTTATCTTTTGCACCTGACTGCGACTTGTTTGCCGACCAAAGTCGTAAACTTTTTAAAGATATTTTACGTTTTTGCGAATTAAACATGTAATAGGTAGCTTATTAATCGCTTTATTATTACTTACTTAATTTTAATACTTAATTTTACAGTGCATTGGTGTTAGCTGTAATGCTGTAAAATTTGTTTTCAATAAATATCAAATATCAAATATCAAATATCATTTCCTTTCTTTGAACCATCCGTGTACCAGATGTGGCTTCCCTCTTCAACGTACATTTGGTTGTTAGTCCATTTGTCTCTAGGAGGTATTTCTACTGTGTACAGTTTGGTGAAATGACATTCGGTGTGCGTGTCATCAGTGGGCATGTTAAGGGTTTTATTTGCAAAAACCCAGGCCTTTAGTTTGGCTAATGCTTGGGAGCGCCATTTTGGCCTATTTAGCGTGCATATTCTGTAGACACACTGCTTGGCCTCCTTTTGCACCTGCAGATGGAGTGGTATAATGTCCAGCAGTGCATCTAGGGCCGCCCCCGGAGTCGAGGAGAAGGCGCCTGTCGCTGTTAAACAAGCCGTGCGTTGCAGGCTGTTTAGAGTTTCTATTGCCGTCTTTTGGTTGGTTTTGTTACACCAGACTGCGGAGGCGTAGGTGATAATTGGCCTCACTACCGCTGTGTATAATGGTATCGTCCAGTTGCATCGGATCATACAATCTGATGGGTTCGGAGGCTGAAGAATCACTATTGAGGGAAGGAGGAATGTGGAAGTGCAGTAGTCTGCAAGTTGGTATCACTATGGCGATGGGAATGATTTTAGCAGGAGGAGTTTGAGTGCATTTGGACAGGGAAGGGTAGATAAATTGGTCTGCAGGAGATTGGGAGTAAGAAACTGTACTTGGACTGGAGAAGTTTGTGTAGTGGCGTATCTATGTCCCCTTCTGAACGGCAGCTGAGGGAAATCTCTGGGTTCTAAAACAAATAAGGAAGCAGAAGACTTAATAATCAATGGAAAAATAAAAAGATTGGCACAGGTTTATGATAAAAAAGTTAAAAGTTTCCGAAGTAACTCGGTATGTGCTTACCATTTTAAATATTGCACTTTATCACAGATATAACAGCAGTTACAAATCACACTTAAACCTAAACTTGGCAGTGTGCATTCTTATGCACGTTACACTTTTTAAAAATCTACGCAAAAACAGCTTCATATTATTTTTTGATGCATATTTTTCGACTTGATACTAAGTATACTTAATTGGTAAAAAATTGTTTTATGTCGCTGGCATCACTGATTTTGAGTGTAGCACGCAAAATGGCAGGCCGCGAAGCTGCGTCTACGCATCGTATGGGAAAAGTGGTACTTTTTAGTGTTTTCCTTTTAGATTTGGGTCTATTTTTGATTGTTACATAAAAACGGAATATATATTCTATCTATACAATAACGTATTTTTATTAGTCATTGCATTATTGTTATAGATAGCATGAACTCGTTTTATTGTATGTATCTACAAATGCACACCGCCAGCTACTGTAAATGTATCTTTAAAAAAGCACTGCCAGGTTCACTGTAAGGTGAGTTATATATCTTTAAAGATTCATTGCCAGGTTGAGGTTGCAGAATATTTACTGTCTTACTAAGAAATTATTAGGATTTTAGGACAAATTACGATATTCTATTTATTAAAAGTATTTAAGAGGGCTTATTCCTTAGAGCGTTCACCGATTTCGCGAAATAACACTCGATAGATGGCGTTGGCGCTCGGTACGCGAGCGCCGACAAAGTTAAGCGCGTTTCAACGCAGGCAAGAATAATATTGATACTTTTCAATTTAATTGCAATGTAACATTATTTTTAGCGTTATATTGGCACTCTTTATTTTATTTTATAAGCATAGTAGTAGTCAATAGAGTGTATGTGTTGGGATAATATATAACCAGAGGCGAGTAAATAATTATATTTACCTCTGGCATGGAATTATTGTTTACAATCGCTCTTCTTATGAATAAGGTGTATTCGGGTATTTCCGAATGAACGAATAGTGGCGGATAATTCCGAAAGCTGACTCTTACTCTCTTATATGAGTGATTTTACAATGATTTTCGGAATTACCCGAATAAACCTTACTACTAATATTCGTCATTGCAGTAATGTTGTATTTTGAAACTTCTTTAGCGGCGCTGTGCACTTTTTGAGGTGGGGAAAAAATGTTAAACTCGCAACAGATCACGTGACCGTAAGACGGACACGTGACCTGATCAAAAAACTGTTACAATGTTATTGAGTTTTTCTTTATTGATTTAAATGCCATCTAGTGAGTTTCCCTCTAACCGGTATTAATATAACTCGAGTACTAACAGTGATGTGCTTAGGGGTTTCAAGTAATGCGACGAAATAACGCTAGATGGCATTAACATCAATTATACATAGTGCTGCAGAAATTTTGCACTAGTCATTGAGTTTTCACTTCTGCCGGCACTCCCGGAGTGCAGCCCGTTGTTTTTTTTTACAAACCATGACAAACCATGAGTTTTGTTTACATTTTTGCTGCCCACAAATTGTCGTCTTTTTGTACTATTTCTGTTTTTAGGGGAAAGTCGGGGCCCGTCCATATTGCAAATAAACATGTTTCTTTATTTGTGATATGCAACTGGCCCTGTATCTGTTAAAACCAGTCATTGTTTTTATTTAAAACCAGGATACCATTGACTACATTCCACATATTTTTTTTGTTTGATGGCCTCGTCGGGGTCAATACCGAAATCCGATTATTTATATTATGCCATCTTCGCTCCACTCCATCAAGATACCCTGGACAGAGGGCCTACCGCGAACCACGTTCGACGTGTTACCTCCCTGTCACACTTACGTACGAATTTACAAGTGCGACAGAGAGGCAACACGTCGAACGTGGTTCGCGGTAGGCGGTCAGGCCTATGGAACTCTCCGCGCGAGCACGGATTTATACCTACGAATCTCTTCCCGTTCACGGTAGAAAATCAAGCTAGTTGGTCGTCGGCGCTCGAATATGCCAAAATGTATGCGAAAGAAATGTCTTCTTCACGAACAAATAACACATGTTGTAGTGTGGATGGATGCAGAAACAAAAAAAAAACTAATAAAAAAATCCGTGTTTGCTCTACCGATTGATAGGAAAAGTAACTATTAGATATTCTCAATATAAGTACTTATACCAATTTTTTTTTTTACGATAGTTGCAAGCTACGTAGTACGCCGTTTTATAAACCGCGTAGTGTTTATCACTATAGAATTCATGCAATTATACACATAAGGGGTAATAGAAATTTGATTTAAAAAATATACATATGTACATGGAATCATAAAAATTCGTAGCTCTTTCAGAAAACATATCAAATTCTTACAAAAGGAAAAGAAAATAAAGTTATTAAAAGAAATGGGAAAACATATTATATAAATCTGATTGATTATTATGAATTACCAACATATAATATTTGATGTGCTTTCCTGCTTACCTGAGCTGTGTCACCTATAACTCTATACATTACGTAATACAATGTTTTTAATTGCTACTACTTTTTATTAGTTTCTGGTTTGGACCATGCATGTTTGTCTGTCAAGTAGTCCTCGACTCTGTAATAACCTTTTAACATCAATGACTTTTTTAAGTAATTCTTAAGAGCTGGAAAGGGTAATCTTAAAGTATCCTCAGGTAACTTGTTATAAAAATGAATGCATTGCCCAACGAATGACTTTTGTACCTTGCGGACAAGAAACTTTCTGATAGCAAGCTTATTTTTATTTCTAGTGTTAAAGTTATGGACATCAGAATTCTTAGTGAAGGAGTCTAGATTCTTAATAACATAAATAATACTATCATATATGTATTGGGAAGCTACAGTTAAATTATTAATTTCTTTGAAAAGTTCTCTTAATGATTCACGCGCTCTTAAGTTATATATAGAACGAATGGCTCTCTTTTGTAAGACAAATATAGTCTGTATGTCAGCTGCTTTGCCCCAAACCAGAATACCATATGACATTACACTATGAAAATAACTATAATAAACAAGATACATCAACAAAATAGAGCTCGCAATCTGGTTGCTCTTATTCCCCAACCCGGGGTCAGATCAGAAATAGACAGCTGCAGTGCCTCCATCTTTACCATATTTTCTAGAGAACCTAGACTTGTTATCATTATCAGACAGCGATCATGAAACAACAGATAGCGACCTCAGCCCAGCGACCACTGCTAGCCATGACAAGTGACCACCATTTATTAACCGGTTAGTGGGGTGGTGCAATTGGCGCTTAGAATTTAGAATCATTCCAAAAGATGTTCTATCTATCTAAGCATGTGTAAGATAGAACTTACAACTGAAAAAATAATAATTTTATTTTCTAAAGGAGACATAGAAAACCGTTACTTTATCGTATACTTACAATTGCTAAACTGACTTTTTGTTTTTCAGAAGTAAAAGTTCTTGAAGCTTTATTTTCATTAATGGAAAATTAATGAATAAATTGTCCTTGTAAATTCCATGCGCAGCATTGAAGTCTTTGTGTAGCTGGAATGATAAAGCATACTGAGTATAAAATAAGTACAGCATATAAAATAAGTACCTAAAAATTATTAATTATGCACCAGTGGTCGGTAGATGCGGTTACACAAGCCAGGTGCAAAATAGCTTCATTGAGTTGCCCGTGACATATATGTATATATATTTACAAAGTATAAAGGCTCTGTCACACTGTTTTGAGGGCGGGGCGTGAGCGGGGCGCGATGCGAGCGCGACGCGAGCGCCTCGCGCGCGCCCTCTGCGCGTGGCCGCAGCGCCACGCCGGCGCGCCGCGTGCGCCACGCGCTCTGATCGCGCCCGCGCAGTCACACACAACACTGCGCGCGTTGCGCGATCACGGACGTTGAAAAGCTTTAAGAGCGTTTTGTAGCCTGCAGCAGTATACTGCGACAATACTGCCGCAAATGTCAACATCGATGTCGCTGCACTGATGTTTGATATTTGCGGCAGTAATGTAGGCGGAAGTAACGTAGCGCAAATACTGCTGCAGTAAAGCTGCCCACTGCATTACTGCCAAAAAATAAAAATAAATCTATAAAATGACCTTTTTGACATTTCCTGCAGTAATGCAGTCAACTGCAGCAACAGCACTACGTACAGAAGGTTTTGGGCGATTCTCAGAGATGACGTTCGGTGCCTGACTTCGGTGCCGAATTTTATTTTTTACTTATTTGATACACGACTTCATTTCCTAAAATCTAGCCTTAATATAAAAAATATTGGTAGTGGAGGCCTCCATTAGAACCTTATAGTTTTTTTGATATTTGAGATTTAAAAAACACCGAAATCATGTGCAGGCACTGAAATCAATTTGCCTCACCGAATTCAAAAACGCTTACACAGAAATCACACTTCAATATTATATCTAAATTATATTATAATCTATTCATATTTTTCATTATTATTTGATGATAAGTGATGTATGGGGTTCTTCAAAAAAGGAGTGTACAGGTTTTTAAAAAAAGGTCGGCAACGCGCATGTAACACCTCTGGAGTTGCAGGCGTCCATAGGCTACGGTGACTGCTTATCATCAGGCGGCCCGTATGCTTGTTTGCCACCTATGTGGTATAAAAAAAAATGTAGCGAGGCTAATGATATCGCATAGCTTACATAAATTTAATAGATAGTACCTTTGTTTACTCGAGATTTTAAAATAACCAAGTTGCGGCTTATGAAACAACATCTCTAGAAGATATCCCACACTAATTGACTATCCTCATACAATAGGGCGAAGTACGTATGGTCCCGAAACGAGTTTTAGACATGTCGACCACAAATTCGCACATACTTAAGTGCCATGAAAAAGAAAATGTTTGTTTCACACAATCCAACGGCACACTCATCAAAAAGAAACTTATGTTACCTACACCCGATAAACAAGATACTTTTGAGTGGTGTTCAATGCTCAAAAATTTTTAATGCACTTATAAAACAATGTAAACAATACGGAAAACAAGTATTTTGCTAGACTTAAAAATATGTAGTATTTTTGAATGACAGAGTTTTAAAGCGTGTATTCCCTCAATTTAAAACTATTTAAATTTGTTGACTAATGCTTAAAGATCTAATCACCTATTCATTATGATCTCCTGCACCGTCAAACACTTGAGCTAAATTGTAACTCCGATATTTAGACATAAATACATTAGACATTGAGGATTGTTAAAACATTGGCTATGTTGAATTTGTGTTCATGGCTATGCTTTAGAAATATTGATCAGTACCTACCTACGTTCAGTGCCTTTGAAGCGATCTCGACATTCGAAGGCGACTTTATTTTTAATCCCTTGTTTTGTGGGTGCACCTTGCATAGTATGTAACTACACAAGTTATTTTAAACGAAGTGGGATCTAATTAACTACATTTATTTAAATTGGCTCAAGTTCAAGGTATCGTGGTGTAGGAGGGCCACAAGTGATACAGAGGACAAATTCACATAATATACTCCATTGGTTTGAAGAGAAATTAAGACAACAGCGGATAGAGAGAAAGAGACATTGGGTCTACGATTTTCAACATACGTCTTGTGAAAAAAAAAACTACTCATTGTAAACTAGTGATTTTGTTTACCTATACTATGATTTAATTTAAGTACATAGTTTTACGTTTATAAAACATATCTTGTACTTTTTAGGTGTGATAAGTTGGAAAATAAAGTACAACAAACTAGTTTACAAAGCAGGATTTGAATTCGGTGATCACTTTCTTGATATCGGTGGTCAAAAAATCCACTGAAACCAAGGAAATCAACACCAGTGATGTCAAAATTAATCGCTTTTTAGCAATTACAGAAATAGTATGAATGATACAGAGGAGATGTAATAATGATGGGTTTACGTACTTTCGAGGATTTCTTAATCACTTGCGTAACGATAAAGACACTAAAACTGTGGGAGAAAATTGCAACACCGATCTCAAAAAAACATAGAACCAAACCCACCGAATGACAGAGAAACATTTAAAAAATTACCTTAGTATACTGTGACTGCACCTCTACTTTATTCAACGGTTAAGGCACAACTAAAGCATACTTTGTTTGAGCCACTGAGTTCCTGGTCTACAACTTTGTAAGTGTACCGACATGGTTTGTAAATTACACCGAAATCAGTCAGTAGCCCGGGACACATCGTAAATTTGGTTTTATTCAATGTGTTGAGCTAACACATTATTTTGATTTATAGAATATGATCAGTTAACTAATACCTTATGCGTGAATACCGATAATAACTTCGATATAATTCCCCATCTTGAGTAATAATTTTTTGTTTCAAAAAATCTGGGCGCGGGACACGCCCACCGAACATCATTTTTCGAATTTGGATATTTTTTTCATGTATTATATAAATAACAAATAATTAGTTTGATAGTGTTCCAGACAGAATATATGCTGAAGATCATGCCTGAATTAATTCAGATTTATTAAACAGTAAATTCAATAACTTTTTGCCCCGGACACGTAAAAATGGCCCTCCTGAGAAATGCCCTTTTAAATGTTTAAATAAAAGAAAGCTGTTAGACTTAGAGTAAAAAAATAGGTAGGACGGGTTGTGAGCGCGGCGCTAGCGGGCCGCGAGCGTGATGCCGGCGCGACGCGCGCGTTCCGCCAACGTCCGCAGGGCGCGATGCGGGCGCGGAGCGCGCCGCTCTCATCGTTGGCGGAACGCGCGCGTCGCGCGGGCATCACGCTCTCCGTGTGACGGAGCCTTAAATGTATCCTTATCCGTTGTCTAGTATCCAAAGTACAGGCTTTACTTAGTTTGGGACTAGAAGGCGCTGTGATGTGATACGTTTCTAATATTCAGTATTATATAGGTAAAAACTTACCTATTGTAAAGCTAGTAAAAGTGAATAGCTAGTTATTATATTTACCAAAGAATATCCTTGTGGCTTTTTTAGTGCTGGATATTTTTCAAAGTAACTTTCAATACTTTCTTTACCAGCGTCGTGTAAAGTCCGCGTTCTTGCTTTTAAAGTTCTCTCCCACTTCTCTTCAACTAAACACCAAGGATCAGAAGAATTTTCGAGCCATTGCAAATCGTCGTCAATATTCTCCTCATTGTCCTCACCACATGTGAATATATACCAGGCAAAGGCCTCGGAGATGGAACAGATGAGCACGTTGGACTATATTCTCGGTTTCGTTTTCCATTTCCCTTAGGTAGAGCACCTAAATTTTGATGAAAAACTTGATGCACAAGCTTGCCCCTGGCTTGGAGTACCTGGCCATTGGCAGTGGTGCAAGCTGCGAAGTAATAAGATGTTGTTCCCTCGCCGGGGAAAACCTTTATTCTATTAGCCCATCTATAATAGATCCCACCTGTGATGGCTGATGAGTTATTTTGATTCAGTATTTTCTTGGCAATCACGGCCGCCAGCAAATGTCGAGCGCTAATCCCCTTGTAGGCTTGTGCGAGAAAAAGGTCATTTTTGACAAACTTTTTTTTATGCCAATCGATCCACACGCACACAAATCCACAAACACACACAAATCGAGGAAAACTTTTTGTATGTAAATGAAAACTATTATTTTTCACATGCTGTTTTTGTATGCCAATCGATTCCATTCCTCTCTAGTATCAATAGTTTCTTTGGGGTCAACTTACGGTAATGTACTAAAAAGCCACAAATTAGTAAAAACTTTTTCCATACATTTACTATGGAGAAAATGTGAAATTTAATTCATTATTTTCTATCTCTCCCATCAGTCCTACAGCAATGTCTTCATACAGTATTATGGTCCTTAAGAATAATGTATAATGCCTGAATATATGGAAATAAGACGAAGAAATAAGGAAGAATTATCTTGTCACAACTATTAAAAATTCAACTTCTAAGTAGGTATAGGAGTAAATAGTTGACTAATACAATTAACGCTGATACAATATTGTTTTTCCTGTTGCTGAAAAGCTTTTAGCAGGAAAAAACCAACAGGCAACTTCCAGTAGCCAGTACAGCTGTTACCGTGAAAACAAGAATAGGTATCTCTTTGAAATTGCAACTTCTACTTCATCGCCCTATAAAATATCCTTTAAATTATTTTTTTAAATTTTATATTAAATAATAATATTTTTTTATCATTTAAATACTTGCCCTTAATGGTTTTTTCCTACCATTTCATGCTGTGTGCATATTTTTATTTGCTGTACGTCTGTCCGTCCGTCTGTCTGTCACCGTGCGCGAATCCGACTCGCACTTGGCCGGTTTTTTTATAGTTACGTCTAGTAGTACAATTGTGCCAAATTTCGTTGAAAAATGCGCAGTGGTTCAGCCGGAGAAAAATAAAATCCGAATTCATGAAATATGACTGACGGACATAAGCATAAATCCTCTTTGTAAAGACATAAAAAAAACAATCTTGATTAATATTAGCTTTAAAATTTTAAAATATACTTAAGTATGTCAAATAAAACATCGGTGATTTTTTTTGGGATTGGACTTTCATTTTTAAAATGTCGCCTGTTCCACCGCCTTATCCCCTGTGATAGAGATATGTGGAATATTTTTCCTTGTTTCCCATCGGTAGGGATATAATTCCATGTATCCCCACTAAAATCCACTGCGGTAGGGATTCGTGAAATTATTTCCAACCATCCAAACCGAATTCAAGCCGACTGTTGAGGCCTAGGCTCCTTTCTAGTGGTGCAGGGATGCCTAAGTGGATCTTCAATGAAGACTTATTATTTTAACGTGTGTACAGAGATTTATTTGTAAAATTAAATTAATTTAATACAGTAGTACAACTACAAGTACAGTTTGTCGTTTCAACGTATTTTGGAAGATTGCCGTTGGCTGCTGTGGGCGGACGCTCGTATACGCATCCGATCGTTGCCGATCTTCCAATTTCGGACGCAATCGGCCGTCCATGACGTCACATAGGATGCGTTCTGAACACCGACCAGAAACAGACACAGGAACGACCTGTAGCTAAAAATCGCAGTGTAGCAGTTAATCTTTCATGAGGACTTATTGCTTCGCTCATTACAGTGTCCTGTTTCTTTATTAGTGGAGTAACTAAAGCCAGCAGGTTAAAGTATGCCTCCTCATTCATCCTCAAATAATTATGCCAATCTTTCGGAGCAAATTTCAACTCAGTTAATAAGTTGTTATGAGAAAATAGCTTCCTTTTCATGAGCCAGTCTTTACACCACACACTCCGCGCCTTTTTCTTTAAACACATAACCAGTCCTAATGTCGCTAGTAGTCATCATCTGCCATCGCTCATCGTTCCATGAGCTTCTGGGAAGAACTGAACGATCGACACCGATATCGGAGGCGTGTGGAGGCACTAGGAACCTTCGATTTAACACGTAACGATATACAGTTACGTGTGTAGCCAGCATTACACATACGAAACCAAAACTTATATACCGTTTAAATAGATAGGTACACAAGTCGGGCAACCTCCTTGGTTTTGCACAAGGTATAACGATTTCTATGAATAACTGTAATGTAGGCAGAATATTTACATCCTAGTACACTGCTAGTACATAACTGGCAATTTTATTGCTACCAAATGTTCAAAGAACAAATGTTTCTGAGTACCTTACCCAGTTTTTTCGCGAAGAATATTTTTTCTTAGGTACATTGCTGGTAGTAACAACTTGTTACTAACAAGAGTAACAAGAGGCAGGATAATAGTTGGGCAAGAAAGTCAGTGACTCTTTTTTTTTAATACTTTGATGCAGAATGACTATATTGGCTTAGTGACAATTTTAATAGGCATCGTGTGTTTTATGTGCAGACGAAAATCTCCATCAAAACTGTAGTCAGAATTCGAGAATTAGTCACACCCGCGGTAATGAGTTTTGTTACTTTTAGATTGTGTTGTCCATCTTCTTACAGTTAAATTTTTCGTGCGAAAATGCCTATTTGTGTTACAAAACCTCAATTTTATCTATAGCTGGTCAAGTAGATCTTGTCAGTAAAAAAAGGCGCTAAATTCAAATTTTCTATGGAACGATATCCCTTCGCGCCTACATTTTTCAAATTTGCCGCCCTTTTCTACTGACAACATCTGCTTGACCAGCTTTATTTAACAAGATATTAACTGTCACCTATCCGATTATTCATAGTTTGGCTCAAGTTGTGCCCCTAAAGGCCCACTAATAGTTCACAGTAATAATATTAACATCCAGCCCTGGGTGTATAGTGAACTTCTACAACGCCTTAATTAGCTTTAGATAGATGCGCTCTCGGACGGCGGCTTCAGAGGTAATTGCTCTGCTCCAGTAAGATAACTACAAAGGGTAAGTAATTCGACAAGCGAAAGTAAGAGAACATGATCATGCAACCTTATTAGTTACATTCCTCAAAGAACCTGACCTACTACTATTTTAGTATCAGCATATTTGTAAGGTGAATTTATATAGTAAAATGGATCGAAAATAGCATAGTTTGTTTAAATACAGCTTAAATGTCTCGTTTAACTGGCCCTGTAAACAAGTCTGGCAGTCATTAGTCGAACAAAAAACCGGCCAAGTGCGAGTCGGACTCGCGCACGGAGGGTTCCGCACCATCAACAAAAAATAGAGCAAAACAAGCAAAAAAACGGTCACCCATCCAAGTACTGACCCCGCCCGACGTTGCTTAACTTCGGTCAAAAATCACGTTTGTTGTATGGGAGCCCCACTTAAATCTTTATTTTATTCTGTTTTTAGTATTTGTTGTTATAGCGGCAACAGAAATACATCATCTGTGAAAATTTCAACTGTCTAGCTATCACGGTTCGTGAGATACAGCCTGGTGACAGACGGACGGACGGACGGACGGACGGACAGCGGAGTCTTAGTAATAGGGTCCCGTTTTTACCCTTTGGGTACGGAACCCTAAAAAGATACCCTCGCATGTTCCTATTACTAACCAATTAAATCTAAACGTTATGTTAAGACCATTAGGGTCGATTCTTAGCCTTATTCTTGTGTTTTAATTATTAGTTTAAATCCAAATGCAACTGTTTATTGTTAAACACTGTCATAAGTGCTTGCTTTTGCGTAACTTGTAGGTAATTACTTATAAGTTGTCTTATAAGTGAAATTTCTGTAATTTCTTAGACAATAAAAATTTCTTTAAACCGAAATATTAATTAACTGGGGCCGAAGCCCGCGGAAACGAAACTCCCCCTCACGATGACAACCTTTACTTTACCTAGGTACCTTTGCCGGGAGCGAGATGAAAAAACGTTCCACCCCCTCAGGTTTGCTTCGTGATATTTTATTTATGGAGGTGGTCATCTTCGCAAGCGACACGCCGTCAATCATAATGCATATTCTATATCGACTAGGTACGTATGCATTCAGACGCTTGAAGTGACGCCAGTGTAAGCCAATGCAAAGTATTAAAACATTTTATTTTATTTTACCTAGCTTGTTCTTATAAAAGAAGAAAAGTGGTGAGGGTTGGCAATTTACTCAACGATTCCATTTTCGCCTTTCATACCCACCTACAGCACCACACAATACTGGTCGTTAGATTCCAGAAATGGTCGGAAATTACCTGAACAGTGATTTATAACGCCATGCTTTGTCGGGACTAACACAATACGGCTAACGGCCCCGACACAAACACGGATACCGTTATAGTATTTTATGCAACCGTTGTTTAAGAGGGGTCAAAAAAGGCGAGTGGCGTGAGTAACAATTTGAGACGAAGCCGAAAATTGTTAATAAAGACGCCACGAGTATTTTTTGACTCAGTTAAACAACGTTGCATACAATACTTTTTCTACGACCAAGCACTTACTTTGAAATGCAATGAAATAATAATAAAAATGGATGATGATGATTGTTTAATTTCCTAATATGATAGGTTGTTCAGTGCGTGGGATTCTTAAGGGGAACGAAAATTTTATTATTTTTGCGCTACGACGCACGGTTTAGGAGCCCTATAATTTTTTTTTGTTTTTTTTTTAATATTAATTAGGGGTTTCTTACAGAGGAATGAACATTTTATTATTTTTGCGCTACGACGCACGGTTTAGGAGATACAGCATTATAAAGTTTTTTTTTTTCTCTTTTGTGTGTTTTTTTTAATATTAATTAGGGGCTTCTTACAGAGGAATGAACATTTTAATGTTTTTGCGCTACGACGCACGGTTTAGGAGATACAACCCATAAACATTTTTCTTTCTTTTTTTATTTTTTTTTGTTTTTCATGTTTTTAAATATTACTTGTGGATTTCAAAGGGGAACGAAAATTTGATTATTTTTGCGCTACGACGCACGGTTTAGGAGATACAGCATTATAAAGTTTTTTTTTGTTTTCTATTATTTCTTTTTTGTTTTTTTTTTAAATATTAATTAGGGGTTTCTTACAGAGGAATGAACATTTTATTATTATTGAGCTACGACGCACGGTTTAGGAGATACATCCCATAAACATTTTTCTTTCTTTTTTTTAGTTTTTTGTGTTTTTTAAATATTACTTACAGGTTTCAAAGGGGAACGAAAATTTGATTATTTTTGCGCTACGACGCACGGTTTAGGAGATACAGCCCTATAAAGATGAAAACTGATGATGATGATGATGATTAACCAAAACATGTCTATGGTTCACTATGGGTTCACTCATCTGTCAGAAATGACAATTAAAATTAGGTTGGCAACAATGTATTCCATAAAATATTTTTTAAGTGGTGATTACACGAAGTATCGTAAAAGTGCCAAAAAGATACTGCGTGTATGCACAAATACTTTTTTGGGGAATAGACTAAAGACTTGTCTTGACAACTATAAGAGAGGGGTTTAAAGGTGTGTGCACGACCCTTTAAATGACAAATAAAAGTACGGGAGTAGAAAAATCTGTTTAAGAAACAATTCAGAGGTAAATGAGACTAGCTAGGGTGATTTAAAATAAAAATTAGCTACTAGTGCAAACAATACGGTAATTATGTTACTGTCGAAAAGTAGTAGGTTATATGTTTTGAATATATCTGCTTTATAAAATTATGCTTTGTGTATGATTTAGTTCAATCAACCATTTTACAACGGTTAGCAATCTCGCGTGTTAGATTATAGGTAAATTAATACCTAAAAACTTAAGGCTTTCCAAAACAAGCAAAAACGCTTAAAAATGATATAGTGTACTTATTCAAAGTTTAATCATAATTATGTTTTACATGATGAACAGATTAAATTAATTATAATTAGGTGTTATTTACAAAAAATAATATTGTGACTAATAAGCAGTATTTTTACTAGTCGCTTAAGTCTTCAGCCACTTCCACATCCACATCAATAGAAATATATTTTGCAATTGTTTAAATAAGAGGGAATTAAGAAAACTGGCAGCTGGCTAATAAATCAGAGAGTCAATCGTTATTTTAATGCTTGCCTTAACTCTTTCTGAACACGCGTATAAATTTTCTTTCAGAATGGACCCTCCTAAAAAGCACACTGCTCATTCTCTCTTATTGTATAGCGAATTTTGGTAAGATATAAGTTTTCTGAAGCATAAATTACAATACATGCATCATTTGCTAGATACAAAGGGATTTTATTCATGACCTATTTAGACACTAATCAATCGTTTTTCTAGTAGGTATAAGGTTTTTACTGGGGACCGATTTTTGAATGTCGAGCGCTCGATTTCGTCACTCGAAAGTCTGTGGAAAACGGCTAATTGATAATTTGAAATACGAGCAATAGATATTGGGAATCTAGTGGCATTGACCACTCGTTTTCAAATCGATTACTAGAATTTAGATGATTTAGATTTTGATGATTTAGCTTTTGATGATGGAGATAAATTGAAGGGAAAATCACGAAATCGAGCGCTCGAAATTTAAAAATCGCCCCCAGGACTATTAAATTACTCATAAATATTAAATCTTCCTTCCTGATTCGGATACAGGGTCTTTCAAATTAGAAATAAGTTTTTAGCAAAAATATTTTTGGTACTTACAAGCATTTATCGTTGTCAGTACTTTTCTTTCCACAGGCAACTAATACTCATCGAGTCAATCTTAGAAACCCTAAACACAATTGATTTGCGTTGTTTTATCACAGAGTTACAATGGCCACCGCCCGTCTCCATCATCAGATCAGCTCGATGGTACCATAATATTACATTGTCACTATTTGTCACCCGACTTAGGTACATATGTATGCAAATTTTCAGCTTCATTGGAAGTTGGGAAGTGGGGCAAATTTAACTTGCAAGATTTGACCCTAACAAACATAGGTACATTGCAAGTTAAATAAAAGCTTGTAAAATACAATATAGTTGATTGCGGATTTGCGGCAGCTTATGACTAATTTACTTACATTAAATATATGGAAATATGTATTAATGCTACGCAGAAGCAAGTAGGTAATAAATTAATAGTTTATTGAGCAATATTTTGCTAGCTTTGCTAAATTTAGTACCTATACATTGTGCCGTGCAGACATTTCCAAATCACTACGAACCAGGTCAGGAGGTCGGTAAGATTCGCTGCCCCTTCCGGATATTTATAGATGCAATAGACTTCCGTTCACGTAGGGTGGCTAGTCAGGTTCCTTATCAAATTGACCGACAGAGGACGAGAGCTACCTAGTTTTATTGCACATTTATATTACCTCCGTCAATTCGTTGAGCCCTCCTCGAGTCTTTTGTGCGCAATCTTTTCGATAATCAACTTAGTTGTAAAAAAATATACTATTCGCCACCGCCGCCTACAAATGCTACTGTTTCGCTAAAGGGGTCAAATCCTAAATCTGCTAAATATATTATGACTTATGAGTGACTGCTCATACACCTATACGCACAGCCTTATAATGGTGATGATACGTCAATAATACGTAAATGGCGCTCAAAACAATTTAATATCGTTAGATTGCTGCAAGGCGCTTAACATCGCCGGTGATACCGCTTAATAATTCCTATATTAATTGGTGTTTGTTTACTGTCAGAGAAGATACCGATTATGTCTACCTAAACATTGAATCGCGCGTATGATATACAAATTACAAATACAAGCACGTGTTAGTGGTAACTCGCATAGTCCACTTCCCGAGTGTGTACCGTAATTCGGGGTGAGTTGGCGCGAAATCGAAGTTCAAACCTAGATAAAAGTTTATTTTTATATGTGGCACATTGATTTATATACAAAAAAAAGTGTTCCGGAGGTATGAATTTTATTTTGTCAATGATAGTTTGTTGCTACATTGCATAGTTTCTACGAAAAATGCATAATAGTAGGCAAAACCAGCTCACCCCGTAGTTGGGGTGAGATGGCTTACCAAAGGGGTGAGTTGGAAAAATTGCTAGGGTTGCCACTTTTGGATTAAGACAATAGCTCGACTTGTCAAGAGATTTTTTTTATTAATGTAGCAAATGTATGTTTTGTTTATGTTCCTATTTGAACCGGCTTAATGTTTTCGATAAGTAGTGACCCTTATTTTTATGACGTGCTAGGTTTTGCCCGCGGCTTCGCTCGCGTTATAATTTCACCCCCCCTTTAAGGGTTGGGGGCAGTTTTCAAAAAAATAACCAACGAACACAACCGATTTTTTTTGTTAGTCACAAATAGTCCGATTTTTAGCTTCCTACCTTGGATATTGCGGAATCATCATCATCCTTTTAGGGAAGTAGGGGGTAAGAATGAGACAAAAAGTAGCCTATGTCACTCTCCAGCCCTTCAACTATCTCCACTTAAAAAATCACGTCAATCTGTCGCTCCGTTGATCGGTGAAAGAAGGACAAACAGACAGACAGACAGACAGACACACACACACACACACACACACTTTTGCATTTATAATATTAGTAAGGATAAATAGTTTTTTAGATCAATCGCATTTTGACACCAACAAACTGATTCACTTAGTAGTGCCCGTTGGGCCCGTCCTTATACTAGTCTATGATTTTGTCCCTAAGGGCCTACGCTACCTCGCGCGGACGCCCGCCGCGTGCGCCCGCTCGCGGGTCCCGAGTATAAGAAGTTCTATGATTTTAGTATGGCGGGAGTGCACGAGTGTGGAGGGGGACCCGCAAGCGGACGCACGCGGCGGGCGTCCGCGTCACTTAGCGTAGGCCCTAGCCCTCTTTGAGCCTACGGTAATCGAATATTCAAATACGTTGATAAAACTCCACGTCTGTCGACGTAGGGTAGCAATGAGATAGGACACAGTCATATTCTCATACGTATGTAGTTTGACAATATGACACGACAGGACATCTACGTCGATAGACGTTCAGATGGGTTTAAATAAAACGAGTGAAAAAGAACTTGCTAACATATATTTTAACTCAACTTATTACAAATTAAATCGATAGGTAACATTTCCCGGTGCACTTTTTGCAGTAGGGGAAACTGGGGAGGGTTGATCACCCCTTTTATTTTTAGCATACATTTTCTTAAATATTTGTAGTATTGAAAAACTTTATAGACCATACGATTCAGAATTTATCTCTTCATTAATAGTTTGAATTAGAACAGATTTGTGCAATAAATTAGACCATTATTTAATGAAAACCCATAGTGTTGATTTTTACCATGTGTCCCCTATGTAAGGGAGACTTGTTTACCCCTGGTCGGGAGCCTTGATCCTAGGGGGATCAAGTGACCCTAGTTCTTGGGACACATGGTAAACAGATTTTTACCATGTCTCCCCATAACAGATTGTCATTGATTATATAACTCGGATCGCTATTAGCAATGCATCTATAATTTGTAAAATACACAGCAAACATATATATATTGCATCTTCCATGCTTTGAAGTTGTATTTCCGGTAATCAGATGTCTAAGCCAAAGGGATCAAGTCTTCCAGATTTGGGGACACTTGGTAAAAAGATTTTAAGCGGCAATGTCATATTTCGAGGGTAGTATCTACATTAATTTATTCACTTTATCTACAGAAAATTAATATATGAAGATATCAAACACATATTAATCCATAATCTTATACTTTTAAAAAACAATGTAATCGTATTATCCATAAAACAACATAAAATAGGGAATCAATTTTTGAACCAAAAAAAAAGTAAAAAAAAAAAAAACAAAAATCTAAGTTATTAACATAAAATTTCTTGTAACAAGCTAAATTTTTTAAAGTTATTATGAAGGTATTTTTAGCGTCAGATACCTACAGCAATTTTAAATTTTTTACCCATCTCTGGTCGTTATTGTTTACTATAATACATAAGTTTAGAAATTTACTGCTCACGTTTCGAGGACGGTGTTTGAGCTGCATAATCCTAAAATCCTTTCTATGGACCGTCGGTTCTATAGTACATAGTACATAAGGTCGGAAAGCCATTGAAATAGCATTTCATCCATAAAAACATATTTTTTTTTTAATAAACAATAATGAGTCAAGAACCTTGAAAGTTTAAATGAGTGTTTCTCTGGTCGTACTTTTGCGGCATGATTTACTAAAGAAAACTAAATATTTATGACAAAATGATTCATAGAGCAATCATTTTGTAAGTAAATTTATTACAATGTATACTTGATCGCTTTGGGGGTGACATGATCCCGGAATCATATCTCCCCTGAAGAAAAAGACAAAGTCTCCCCATACATAGTAAGATTATAAAACGTGCCGTACTCGAAACGTGTGTTCGCGTATATAAATGTAATTCAAGTTAATCATCACTTCAATAAACAACAAATAAAATAAGCACACTCACTAACATCATTTCCATCTCATATTATAAAATAAATCCAGTTAAAGCTTACCGAAAATTGAATATATAGTCTGTCAAGCCGGATATGTCAGTAGCAATGTAAAGCAAACTAAAGTATGGTATCCCTAGGAAACTAACAAAAAGCAGCAATGTACATCGAACATCGATGAAATGTAAACAAAACAGTTCCACAGATAAGATATAAATGACACGCGATTTTCGAATAATTCAAACGTAGTGTTGCTAACCCGCGATTTTTCAAATCTGCCGCCTTTTTCTACTGACAAGATTTGCTTGAACGAGTATAGTACGCAGAGAATCTTTCACCGTCCGCCATTTTTGAACCACTGACTTTTCCGATACAGTGCTATGACAGAACGTGAAGTTAGGAACGAATGAATGAGTGTTACCAGTGCAAAAAAATGTATCTCTTTTGGTTTGATTAAAAATGAAGTTTACCAAGTGTCCCCTAGGGATCGACCCTCCCCACCCTCACCTAACAATTACCTAAATCTACCGTTTTTTCCAAACAATAGTCTCTAAATGTCCCACATTCGACGCATTTACCAGTTAGCAATATTTCTTCATCTGGAAGCCTTTCTATTCCTGATATAAGTTCAAAAAAAAACAACAATATAAAGATGTATGGGTAGATACCTCCTTGGCAATTCTTGGTTCATAAATGTATCGACCTGAATTAAAAAAAAACAACATGTTGAGTGAGGAACTGAAATTTTAGGGTACCACAGTCAAATGGCAAAAAACGGAAACCTTATAGATTCGTCATGTCTGTCTGTCTGTCTGTCCGTCCGTATATCACAGCCACTTTATTACTAAACTATAAGGCCTATACTGTTGAAACTTGGTAACTAGATGTATTCTGTGAACCGCATTAAGATTTTCACACCTAAATGGAAAAATAGTAATAACATTTTGGGATTCCCCATACGTATAACTGTTTACTGAAAATGTTGGTCCCCCCTCTAACTTCTAAAATAAGAGAATGATAAGTTTACAAAAAATATATGTTGTATATTACCACGTAAACTACCAACGATAATTGGTTTGAACCATTGATATAGAATAAAGAACTGGATACCCAATCAGCCGCAAAAAATGGCCCCACAAAAGTAACGTTGAAACAGATCACGCTTTACTTTTTCGTTTAGTCTTGTTTGAAACGCTCAAATGTGAAGTTGTCAACAATTACGAAATGTGCCATTAAAATATGTAAAAATAACAATGATAAAACAAGGAAAAAGGATGGAATGTATTTCTTTCGGTTAGTTCTTTGGATAGCATTACATAATTTATGTAATCTGGTGGTAATTTTATGGTTTTGAATAAATTAATTTGTTAGTACCAAAGAAGGGATGTCAAGGAACAAAAATCTAATGAGTCGATGTGAGGTCAATATTTATTTTTATTTTTATATGGAATTCGTAAGGAATAATATTATGTTTAAATTCAAGATTTCCAAGAAAACCTATGCGACGTGCAAAGTGGACTGCTATTTAATTATAGCAAGAGATAGGGGTGATGCAGTTTTAAACAAAGCAAAACGGCCTTGTGTGACTTGTGTGATCGGCCCATTTCCCTGTTACCGACAACCAATAAGGGCTTATATCTGTCGCAGGGAAATGATCAAAACAGAGATTTGAACAAATCTCTAAGGGATATGATCAAATCACGCAGGATGTTAAAATGGCGAATCCATATCATCATTTCCCTAGAAAAATTCAGTCATTTGACCAAATCACTGACTCTGTTTAGTGAGAAGACAAAATCGGCCAATAAACGCGAAACGCTTTTTCATTTCACTAGATTTGTTTAGGGATTTGACAAAATCCCTAACCACGACAGTAAGTTGACGAAACGAACTCAAAAAGTCAACTAGTTTTATCATTTCGCTAAACAGGTTTAGTGAAATGATAAAGTCTCAACTGGAAGATGGTAATGGTATATGGTGATTTGATTAAATCTCTGAACGGTTTAGTGAAATGACGAAAGCAAGTACAGAATACAACAGTTTACTCTCTACAGTTAAGCGATTTGATCAAATCTCTCGTTTTGACAGTTCTAAAAATGTAGCTGATTTGACTATGTAGTATGAAAGTAGTCAATTATTTGTTACAACGTGTAGATTTGTGGCATCTTGAGTTACACATATGACATTTTTTTTACAGGCACATCTATTTCGTCGGGTCACAAGTAAAAGTCACTAAGTACTATCAAAAAATTAAAGTAACAATGCACTTTACGAGTATTACACTTGTAACAGTTGTAACACGGTTTATTGTCCAATAATTTCAATGATGTTAGTTAGTGACTTTTACTTGTCACCCGACGATTTGTTTTGCATTGTACTTTGGACTTTTCACAGGAACACTTCTTGAACCCCTGACCTCCAAATACAGATAACTTAGCTGCAATTTCACGTAGACTGTACTTAGTAGAGGGAACTGAGCTGCTGCAGTGAATGACGTTGTGGTTGGCTGAAGTGCGTTTCTAGGCAGCCAGTCTTTTATGATGCCGACAGATTTACCGATTTGGTACAGATTATTTTTAATATTTAAAACAATCCCCGGTACATTACTTCCATCTAATGGACCTATGTCTACCTAGGGACGTCCACCAACACGCTTGATTTGATTAGCAACTCTTTGAATTTGTGCAGAGAAGTCTCTTTCATTTTTTCAGCCGATATTTAACAAAAAAAATCACTTAATAATCGCTTAACTGTAGAGAGTAAACTGTTGTATTCTGTACTTGCTTTCGTCATTTCACTAAACCGTTCTGAGATTTAATCAAATCACCATATACCATCTTCCAGTTGAGACTTTATCATTTCACTAAACCTGTTTAGCGAAATAATAAAACTAGTTGACTTTTTGAGTTCGTTTCGTCAACTTACTGTCGTGGTTAGGAATTTTGTCAAATCGCTAAACAAATCTAGTGAAATGAAAAATCGTTTCGCGTTTATTGGCCGATTTTGTCTTTTCACTAAACAGAGTCAGTGATTTGGTCAAATGACTGAATTTTTCTAGGGAAATGATGATATGGATTCGCCATTTTAACATCCTGCGTGATTTGATCATATCCCTTAGAGATTTGTTCAAATCTCTGTTTTGATCATTTCCCTGCGACATATCGACTAACTGTAAATGCTAAACCTGTCTGAACACAGTGACAACCACAGGATTTTTTTGGGTTATTTCCACCAACTCGCTTTGGTGGTAACTAGTGGGAATTATTTTTCCCAGTAGTTACCAGTGGTAAAAGGTGGGAAAAAAAACCCCTAGTAGTTACCACTGATATCAACTTGGTGGTAACTAGTGGGAACAACCCGATTTTTTTTATAAAGTATGGACTTTATAAAAAAAAATCCAATCAGTACCTAAATGTCCCCGTGCACCCGTGCGATGAGTAAATGTAGATACACAGTTATTTTATTTAATAAGTTGAATTTATTTCAAGGAAATTAGTATTTAAAGACGTATACTTACTTATTAAAAATTTAATTTGTTTGAATTTGAACCACGAATTAATTTTATTTAAACTCCCGATTAAATTAAATTTGTTTTATTTATTACTTCAATTGGTTTTTCTGTACAGTAATACCTATTCAAGTGTACCAAAGTGACTCCATTCGTTCATTATTCTCGTTTGACGTTGCTTGACGTAAATACGTTACGTTTAGTGCCATCGGACTAAATTTTTTAACAGTGTTGGTACTTATGTATGCAAATTTGACACTTAATGCTTACGACATTAAGCTCTTTTCTGTACGAAACATTTCTCTTGACTCAAAATTTACGTAAGTGTTTTTATCATCAATGCAAATGGTGCGAAACGTCATTGGGATCCACATTTCTTGACGTTTTTGTTCTGCTTTGTGTGTCTATTTCTTTTATATTAAGTCAGTGGTTTGAACGAGATATAGTAAGTAGTTTTTTTTAATACGTCATAAACGGAACCCTTCATGTGCGAGTCAGACTTTAAGACTGCGTCGAGCAAAATCTGCGAAAAAGGCAGTCACCGTTAAGTCGCTAGCGTTCACATCTCTTGATATTTTTTTTTATAAAAAATGTCATTATTATCCCAAAGAGTGTGTTTACAACGAATCACCTTTGAAAATCTGAAATCTTTTACAATATAATAAATACACTTATGCAAAGTTGTACCTAAAATGAGATGAACGAGTGTCAGCGTTTAGTAAAATTTGTATAAAAAAATCGATGCTCAAGCTATAAAATCGAGTGATTTTGAAAGCCAGATAACTGGACTACAACGAATCAGCCTTTTCCTATTTTTCCTCTTAAAGGCAACAGAGAAATTCAATCGTAAATTTAAACTTTCGTAAAATTTCCATACATTCGCCATATCTGTCAAAATTCTCCTTTGAATCAGATGCCCACTGGGGCTCCTCCGGAGCGGTCGCGTATCTGGGCGTCCCATTTTGACATTTCGTTTTGGCATATATATTGACAGAAATTCATGTTCGTATACGAAAAATGATACCAGTCAAAAACTGTGTTCAAAATTAATAGGGTAGATAAATAATGTCACACGGAGATCTAGTCATTAAAATTTTGATTTATTTTTATTCACAAGTCATAATACTTAAAAAATATAACAAATTATTAAAAAAATATACGAATACAACCAAATCAGTGAAATTAGTTTCTTCCTAATTCACTTAAAATGAAAAAAGTTTGAAGATTTGTTTTTTCTTATTGGAATAAATTTTCATTGTGCTGGTATTCATATTATACGTCATTTTAAAAACATAGGTATATGACATAATGTCATTATCAACAAAATTCTTCACATTTGAACGTAAACAATTTTAATTATTGAAGACGAAGCAATGTTGTTCACATAATTTCTGCAATAAAATTCGTAGTGTCAACCAGTGTTGTTGATATTCTATGTGCTTTGAAAGTTAATTCAATGATATTATATATTATCAAGAAAGTCTTGATTAGACTTGATCTGCAGTCTCAGCGAGTTTTTGTGGCTATATTACCAGTTGAAAGAACGATATTTACGGCCAATACCATCGCAGCGGTCTGATTTATGTTGATTTCATGTGACGATTCTTATATAAATTTATCTATCAAATAACAACGTGTTTATATTTCATTGATATTCGGTGCCAAACGATAACTCAGAAACGAAATAGAATTATTAGAAATTCTTTTGGTTTTTTTCAGTGAACGTTTATAAGTATCAGGTGAATCAGGTCTTATGAGTCTTATCAGCGTGACTTTGGCCTTTGGATATTTTTGTAATACCTACTCTGATTTTGATCTATCAATAAGGTAGGTGGGGTATAATTGTAATAACCTTTATTTGAATTGAAATATTTTTAGAAATTATCACGATAATATGTAAATATATTCTTTACAAATATTACTCACTTAATGTAGATTACTCTTTTATTTAAATTTCTTCATACATAAAAATTGTATTGGGCCCCATACATTCCACGACTCTTCTCTTTCCGCACAGACTCTAGTAATATTAATATTACGGTACTCTTGAAAATTTCTAGTTTTTTAAAAGTACTGTTGGCCTAATAATGGGCCTTGTTAAAAACTAGCAGGGAATTAAAGCCCACACAAAAATAAACATTTTGACAGTATTAACAGCTTTTAATTATTATTTACTTTGAATTGGTACATAAAACAATATTTGGTATGTTCACAACAGGATTATCTTCTTCTTAATACAGGGTGTCCCAAGAAGTAGTGATATACTGAATCTGGGAGGTAGAGGACCTAGAGGGCTATCTGAATCACCCCCATGTATGTTCCGCGATTTTTCGTATTTTCGGAGTTATGATTTTTTTTTAATTTTTCACCTATCGCCGAGTACGATGAGATTTTTATTTACGGTGACGTGAATTATTGCGGTAGATGCTTGATTTTTTTTGTGTGCTAAGCTGATAGATAGGCCAATTTAGTATGGTAACATTTACTATCGTTAGATCTATGAATGGAATTTAAAAAAAAATTAATGCCAAGAAAGATAAAATTACCCAGTATGTTCACAACTTCAAGGGCGCTTAAAAAAATAAAATCACATAAAAAAAATTACCGTTTGGCTTTTAAAAACTTGCTCTATCTATCAGGTAGCTACCCTGAAAATTTCATTTTATTATTCATAAGGCTTCAATCAAAAAATTTAAATCTAAATGTGGTAAGTGCAAAATTTTAATTTACATGATGATTAATGCAAACAAAGTAAAACCAATTACAAGATGTTTAATTACAAGAAATTTTCAAAATGGCCCCCCTGTTGCTCAATGCAAGTGCGACATCGCCGGAAAAAATTGTCTTTTAAACGTCTGAATGCAATTCTATTATTTTTAATGGTTTCTTCTGCTACTCTCAATTTCCGGGTTAACTCGTCCAAATTGCGGCATTATCTCGAGTAGACGAGGTCTTTGTAGTATCCCCATACAAAAAAATCAATGGGGTTTAGGTCGGGGGACCGTGGAGGCCAGGCTATAAGGCAGGCGTCACCCCGGCCGCAACGACCAATCCATCTTTCAGGGTATCTTTGATTTAAATAGTTTCTCACGGCCAAAGGCAAAATGGCATGGTGCACCATCACACTGCAGTACTATGCTTCTGCGTGTCTCAAAGTCCACATCTTCTAACAGCGGGGGTAGATCGACGCGTAGAAAATTTAAAAAGTGATTGCCGCCCAAGCGGTCTGGCAGCTGAAAGGGCCCGATTAGCTGACCGTTAAGTATGCCAGTCCAAAGGTTAACACTAAAGTGTTCTTGGAATGTCGATTCCCTTTTTGAATTCGGATTTTCAATTGCCCATGAGTGAGAATTGTGCATATTAAAAATCCCATTTCGTCTAAAGTGGGATTCATCCGTCCACAAGATTTGGTTAAAAAAAATTTCGTTTTCAGCTTGTCTCCTCAGAATTTCCTGACAGAATTCAATTCGCCGATTGTAATCTTCCGGTTTCAACTGTTGCACTTTTCTAATGTGAAACGGATGATATCCTACGCTCTGTAGTGTACGGTGTACCTGAGATTTAGAAAGTCCGGTACGACGTTCCATAACTCTCACTCTGGTCGACGGGTCTCTTTCTACTTCTTCAACAACTGCATCTACTACATCAGGATCCGGCATAGTGACCATACGGCCTGATCTGGTACCCGGTATGTGACCTTCCAAATACGCATTATGTACTCTTAAGATCATGCGATAGTCAGGAAACGTTTCAGGTTGAGGCCCGCCTCTTCGTTCCACATGTTCCCGGTACAGCCTTGAAGCTTCCGCCGCATTCCCCCTAGCATAACCGTAATAGTAATGCATTTCTGCGTAGTCACGTGAAGTAAACATGATCACTTACACGCAAACTCAAGTCCAGTTAAATAATGCCAAGTCGTCGATTCCAGGTAATAACACTAATCCAAATCGTAATGCAAGTCAAAGTCCATATGAATAGCCAAAATGATTAGGGAAACGAACAATTAGCAGTATTAAAACACAATTTTTAAATTATTGAAAAATAACAACGATGACCAAACAACGTGAAAATTTTCTCATGCGTCAACCGTCTTTTGTTTTTTGTTCTTTTTCTATTGATGGCCAGTGCGTGATTTAGAACGAAATTTATTTAGAAAGGTTTTGCTTTGCTTGCATTAATCATCATGTAAATTAAAATTTTGCACTTACCACATTTAGATTTAATTTTTTTGATTGAAGCCTTATGAATAATAAAATGAAATTTTCAGGGTAGCTACCTGATAGATAGAGCAAGTTTTTAAAAGCCAAACGGTAATTTTTTTTTATGTGATTTTATTTTTTTAAGCGCCCTTGAAGTTGTGAACATACTGGGTAATTTTATCTTTCTTGGCATTAAATTTTTTTTAAATTCCATTCAAAGATCTAACGATAGTAAATGTTACCATACTAAATTGGCCTATCTATCAGCTTAGCACACAAAAAAAATCAAGTATCTACCGCAATAATTCACGTCACCGTAAATAAAAATCTCATCGTACTCGGCGATAGGTGAAAAATTAAAAAAAAATCATAACTCCGAAAATACGAAAAATCGCGGAACATACATGGGGGTGATTCAGATAGCCCTCTAGGTCCTCTACCTCCCAGCTTCAGTATATCACTACTTCTTGGGACACCCTGTATAATAAGGCCCTAATTAATTTAATTTTATTTTTTGGACCTTATTGTTGGGCCTTATTTGGGCTTTTTGTGCGTAAAATTGATGATTAAATTATAAACCGTAAATTTTACGTCAATAGAAGAAGAAAAAATCAAATAAATAGATATAGTCTGTCAAGCTGGATATGTCAGTACCTAGCAATGTAAAGCAAACTATAAAGTATAGTATCCCTAGGAATCGAACAAAAAGCAGCAATGTACATCGAACAACGATGAAATGTACACAAAACAGTTCCTCAGATGAGATATAAATGACAACCATATTTCGAACAATTCAAACGTAGTGTTGCTTGCTTGCAAACCCGCGATTTTAAAATTTTCCGCCTTTTTCTACTGACAAGATTTGCTTGAGCAAGTATGGTTACAGTTCTTTTAACATAATGTAAAAAAGTAAAAAATATATAATCATTTATTTACAAACAAGATATACACCGTGAAATTTTAGTGGTTGTTTTCCCGCGGCAGGGCGATTTGCTATCGGTAGCACTTTCGAATTATGATAGACAAACTTATAAATAAACTGTTTTCCAAAAAAAAAATTACAAAAAAATATCCTAAACTCGAACAAGCGAAAAACAATAGTAACACACTAAGTCGACGACAGTTCCCGATATTGTAAACAGATAAACAAATAAACAAGCACATGTTACTTTTTTAAACTGTGTAACAGGCTAGAGTGCTTTACTGTTTGACAACAAAATTAAAATTTACTTAGACTGTTCCTTCACGATTAACAGTTGAAATAAAACCTTTTTATTAGTTTGATCTTGCCATTACGTTGTGTCAACTTTGGTAAATCGAATAATTACATCCTCTTCGCTTATTAAACTAATGTGATAACAGATCCTGTCAATGTCATCACTACTATTTCTAGTAAAATGGATCGACATTACGAATATTCTAATTTAGAGTACGTCGCGATGGTGCAGCTGTACGCTAGGGCTAACTACGACTCCCACGCCGCTCGGCGACTTTACGCGGAACCGGACCATTTACAGTCGCTGCGTCTTCGGGGGATTTTAAACCCCCAAGTTCCACACGGACGAACAATTGTCGCCGCAACACAGCGGCTGCTTAACCACGGGCAGTTTCAAACGCCAGCACATGCACAGGGCAGAGGTCGGCCGGCTGTTTACAATGCAGAACTCGACGAAGAGATCATCGAGTACTTCGAACAAGATCCTCGTCGTAGTACACGTATGGCTGCGGCTTTTTTCGGCGTAAACCAATACTACGTGTGGAAAGTGCTAAACCGAGAGGGACTACATCCTTATCATTTTCGGAAAGTGCAAGCCCTACACGAAAACGATGGGCCAGCTAGGGTAGCTTTCAGTCGGTGGTTGCTCGATAACAGGAATGCTAACATTTTGTGGACGGACGAAGCAACATTTACGCGAGTGGGACTTTTTAATCAGCACAACGAACATTTTTGGGCTTTTAATAACCCACATGTAATCCGCGAGTGTGCTCATCAAGTGCGGTTTAGTGTAAATGTGTGGGCTGGGATAGTCAATGGCTACGTTATTGGCCCTCATTTCATAGTTGGAAACTTGACCGGGGGAAGTTATTTGGAGATGTTACAGAACGTTATCCCGGACTTATTAGACGACGTTCCGCTAGCAGTGTTAGCAGATATTTACTACCAGCATGACGGGTGCCCGGCTCACTATCAGCGCGCCGTGCGGGCCCACCTTGATGCCGTGTTTCCCCGGCGCTGGATTGGGCGTGCTGGGCCCGTGCCTTGGCCAGCGAGAAGCCCGGACCTTACTCCGTTGGACTTTTATTTGTGGTCTGAGCTAAAGCGCCTAGTGTACCAGCGGGAATACGAAAATCGAGAAGCGTTAACAGTGGCAATAACCGACGCTTTCGATGTTATTAGACGTGACAGAGACACACTAATATCATTGAAACAAAATCAAATCAAACGTGCCAGATTGTGTATTGAACGTGGCGGATTGCAGTTCGAACAATTATTGCGGTATCGGGAAGTTTAAGTGTTTAAGTTTTTGATCATTAAAAGCTTGATCTTAACTTGTTATGTTTACTTTTAAGGATCTGCAAACTAACTGCACGTAAAATGTGTGAAGGAAAAATAAATGGAACTACTTTTTAGGTTATTTTGTTTCATTCACTCAAAAGAATCAGGTAGGTACTACTGCAGTGCTACTACTGGTATAAGTTCACTTTCGAGTTTCGTTCGACACATTTATAAATCTGGCATTTCTTAACATTATTTAAAAAAAAGATTACACATCGACTGTATATCGATAGCAGAATCATTTCGTTGCGGGAAAACAACCACTAAAATTTCACGGTGTATACAGTGTATTACTAAAAGAAATTAAAAACTAGCTTAAATCTAAAATAGGCCCTTGAGGCATTGTACCAAGGATGCTGGCGACATTTCCTCGCTGTATCGCAATGCTGATACGTTGTGCGAGGTAGCCGCCAGCTCTTCGGTCACCAGTTACGTCAACCAGACGCTTCGCGATTTCTGCGAACAACTTATGCGCGCTGGGACCCCATGGACCTAGAGTTTCAACTCCAAAAGGTACAAAATGGTACTCTCTACCGAGGCTCTTATATTTGTTACGTTTTAAAATTTCGGCGCTTTCCGCCGCCCCGCCCGCTTTTACATTAGTCCGTTGGAGGTGGGTGGTGCCAGTGTGTCTACGCAGGTAGCATCCCACACTAACATCCGTCCCAAGCTCCAAGGAACTAAGGACACCCCATCGGGCCTCTTGCCATCGTCTCTGAAAATGCCAGTCGGCTCAAGAAGAGCAGGCACATTGATGGTGGCAAGAGACCGACGGATTATGTCATTAAGCGACGCATGTCTCGAAAAGCGTCCTGCACTTTATTGGGATTTTCCCTGGCCCTATTACTTAGACTAAAGGCTTTTTAAAGAATCAAAGCATCGAATAGCATTGCAGCACTACACTTATACTTTTGTTCGTAAATATGTTAATAATGATAACTTATCAAATTCGCCATGTGAAAAGATCATAAGTGTCTAAAGCAGTGGTTCCTAACCTGGGGGTAATTACCCCCGTGGGGGTAAAACTGGTATTTTACGGGGGTAATAAGCTAACCTAATATAACAATACAACAAACGTACACGTTTAAATTTTTTATTACCATTGGGAGGAGGGGTAAAATCAGGTTCCCTAGTTAGTCATAGGGGTGACTGGACTGAAAAGGTTAGGAACCACTGGTCTAAAGTTACTAAGTTCAGTATTTTATCTCATACATTAAATAAGGCCCGGGTCCGGCCCTTGTTACCAACAGAAACAGTCGGCCTTCGAAGCTTTAGAACAGGTTTTATTTATTTTTAATAACGTTGCAGCTATCATATCAGTTGATAAATGGAAATGGTAGTTTAGAGACCTATAAAATTATTTCCAGTTATAAGACGTATAACATAACACAAACAAAGTGACTAATGAAGTAATTCTCAGAATAATGAAACACATAAATCCGGGTAAAAATTTAATAGAGCGCGCGCAAGGCTTTCGTCCATCTTTGATCTTATCACTTTTGCTAAATAAAAAACAAATATAATTTGGTTTTCCATGACTCATGTAAGCTTTATTTTTACTATTTTTTACTACAGGCCATTTTAAATTAAAGGCGGAATTAATTTATTATTAAAGGGTAATAAAGCCAGATCATTCTTGTAGTGACCAACCAAAAATATAACAAATAAATAAGAAGGTAAATGAGCGCAAATAACCATTGATGAGCGCAATATTACAAAAAATATGGACTTTTTTCGGGACAATAATTATTAATATTGCATTTAAAACCTTCGCGTTTTGAACACATATTAACTCACATTTATAGACGGGTCTAACGCGAAATTTATTCAATTACCTTTATATACCGACGTTTCGACACAGGTTTCACTGGTCATGGTGGTTGGCCGCGACCATGACCAGTGAAACCTGTGTCGAAACGTCGGTATATAAAGGTAATTGAATAAATTTCGCGTTAGACCCGTCTATAAATGTGAGTTAATATGTATTAATATTGCCACTAGGATGACGCAATTGTGGTGCTCAGAACCTACAAAGCGAGCAAGCGACGCTCCCGTACGTTTTAGATGCGATTTTGGCAAGTTAGGTCTTGTTGCCCTCAGGTACCTTTATTTTTATTTTTTTATACTAAATATTCTCTGTTATTCTTGAACTTTTACTAGGGCTAAGAAGGTCCGATGTCAGTCCGGGTAACAAGGCCTGGACCCGAGCACTATGGAACGTAAGTATGAGATCAAATAGTTAATTTAAATATTTGAAGATAATTATGAGTTTTTTTTATTTCTTAACAAGGCCAATTTGATAAGTTATAGGGAAGCATCACTTACTGACTTACAAAAGTATAAGTGTTAGTGCCTGAATTTTATTAGATGTTTTATTTTTCAAAAACCCTGAAGTTCAATAAACCCCAAAACAAAATTAGTTATAAGTGAAAATTAAGGGGTAATTTTATTTTTAGTCTACTATTTACGAGTAAAATAGTCGATTTCTTATATATTTAGGATAGTAAGGCCCAAAGCGAACTAATTCCACTACATAAAAATATCCTCCAGTTGTGTAGATATAAGATTTTTTCAATTAAAAACAATTAAAATCTGTTATATATTTTTGTTTCGGCCTTAATACCCTGCTAATGTTCAATAAGGCCCAAAATAGTTCCTTTATAAAACGTGTATTTTTCAAGAGTGCCATAATATTTTTATAACTGTTTTGATATATGAAGATACATTCTGAACAAATGAGAAACCTTTATTGAGTGAGTTTTAGGTAATATCCTGATTATTTCTAAAACAATTTCAGTTAAAATATAGGAGTAAAGTATCATCTGAGAAAGTTTCAGTTGGGATGTATTGACGAAAAAAGAATTTTACAAGTTAAACTTCCATTCATTTAATTTTGCGCCTTATTTAGCTTCGTTCGTGGTGGATAACATTATCCATCTGACTTAATAAAATACTTAACTCCTAGGTTTTATTCGGTCTATCTTTACAAACCGCATACCATGGCCCACACAGTCAACTGACAGTACGGAAACCTTATTACAAAAGGCATACCGATGTTCTGTTTTTAAGAGTGTTGTTAATTGTTTGTACCTACTCGTATCTTAATACAAAAGTCAACAACGAAATGAATTTGGATTATTTGCGTTTAAGTACGTCACATATGACATGAACAAACAAGGAAAGTTATATAAAACGTGTTTTTTCTCTGTCTTCTTACAGAGGAACGATTTGACAGTTTGAATTTTTCAAAGGAGGTATGGTTAATACCAAACTCAAAAGAACATTTTTAAAACAACATTAGGGGGTCACTGACCTGTCCCAGTAAATTGAGGTAGTGTGCGTGGGCTGCGTTTGTGTGTGTAATGGGGTAATTTGACAGAATCTGAAAATTTACCCTCCTCTACCCCCTCTTAAAATCAAAACAAAAATAATCAATGGGTTTGACAATGGCGACAATATAAAATTGCGTAATTTGAAACTTTTAAGGGCATTACATATTTATCTGTACCTACTTAAACCACTTTTACTATACATATAGGAAATATATAGGTATATTCCAATTGTAAACTTGTTTTCCAATGTCACTTAAGTAGGTTACGTGGAGTTTTTGTAATGTTTAATCATTCTTAAGGTTTCCTTATTTTCCCGTTGGCCTGGTAGACGTAGTAGGAGTACGAGTAGCTTATTAGATACGCAATTTGGCCGTCTACAATACGCAGCTATTACTCATTCGCAGTACATCTCGCTCGTACCAATAGATATAGGTATGTTTAACCTTTAACGTCCCACGGTGCGAATAATAGTACCTACTTTTTTTTTATAGCTATTATTACGAGTATAGTTGTAGGTCCTCGCTTTCAGTACGGGCGGCCTATAACTATTATAACTTCGTTTCATTAGTTTTATGAATGTATTATTATGCTTAGTTTATTTAGGTACTTATATAAAATATTAATGTAATGTTAATAATTATAAAATGGATAAAGATGCATTTGTTTTATTCCCTTAGATTAATAAAAAAAAAACAAATTCACTATTTTCCAATATCTACTAATGATTCAAATTCCACTAGCAACTTTTCTTGTACGGTGAGCCACTAGAGGTTATTTATACCTACCTATACCTACAAATTACATTGAGATCAATAATTTGTTAAGTTGAAATCCTCCTGGGAAAGGGTTTGGTGGTGAGCGTAAGGACGCCTATAACGCCTTAATAGTCTCACTCTGGCAGCTACTGGTAGCTACAAACTTCGTAGCCCGTAGAAGTTTGCCCGTTCGTAGCGTATCTATATATACCCACCTAATACTTACCGTAGCAGTTATTGCAGCCACTCAGAACAAATATTATTGCGCTCAATAACTCTGCGCTACGGTACTCCATTAAAATTGAATTATCAATGTTCCGATATGAAAACTAACTTTATATTCATGCGTGTATCCACCCACTTACAATTATTGGAAAATCCGTATGTGGTGGCATAGCATAGGCATACATGAATGCTTTCCCCTACAATTTGTGTCAATATTTATAATTGTCGTTCTAATATAAAAAAAGAATGATTTTAGTTAGAAATGTATTTATTGTGGCTGTAAAACACAAATGAAGCAGCAACATGCCTAAACTAAGGTTTGCATTGTTTTAATTACAACGTCCGTCATTAAACTAACTCACTGACACAATAATATATTCATATGAACATACGAGGGCTGTTTGATAAGTACCCGTTTTCCAAATGTATTAATATCACGGGCCGAAAATATGTATACAATCGTTTTAAGCCATTTTTCAGAGGTGGGAAAATTTAAAAAAAACAGCATTCTTTTGTTTTTTTTCTCATTTGACAGCGATTCAGTGAAAGCGTGAACTTAAAATTGTGAAAATGGAGAAAGAGCAGTATCGGTCTGTAATTAGATTCTTGTTTTTGGAAGGAAAAACATGTGATGAAATAAAAGTAAGAATGCAAGCGGTTTACCATGAATGTGCTCCTTCTATGACAACCGTCAGATACTGGTTTAACGAGTTTAAGCGGGGGAGAACAACCGTCTTTGATGAGGATCGCCCAGGCCGCCCAATTGAGGTGACTACAGACGATATGGTTAAGAAAATTGAAAATATCGTTTTAGCCGACCGCCGAAATGAACTTCGAGAAATCGTTGATGCTGTAAATGTTCCAATCGAGCGGGTACAAAACATATTAGAAGAAAAATTGGGTATGAAGACAGTATCGGCGAGGTGGGTGCCGCGTTTACTCACGGAGGAGCAAAAACGGAACCGACTGACTACTTCGGAGCAGTGTTTGGCCGTGTTCAAACGTAACCCGAAGGAGTTTCTGCGTCGTTTCGTGACCGTGGACGAAACGTGGGTCACCACTACACCCCGGAAATGAAAGGGCAGTCGAAGCAGTGGATTTTACCGGGTGAACCTGCGCGAAAGATAGCAAAAATCGTTCCATCGGCTGGAAAGGTCATGGCGATCGTTTTTTGGGATTCGCAGGGTATTATACATATTGAGTTCTTAGAAAAGGGGAAAACGATAACAGGGCAGTACTATGCCAATTTATTAGATGAATTTGACGCTGTGTTGAAGGACAAACGACCCCATTTAAAAAATAAAAAAAGTACTGTTTCATCACGACAACGCACCAGCTCATTCGTCTAGAGTTGTGATGGCTAAATTAACACAATTACGCTACGCCCTATTGCCTCACCCCCCGTATTCTCCAGATTTGACCCCATGCGATTTATTTTTGTTTCCCAACCTGAAAAAATGGCTCGGTGGTAAGCGATTTGGATCAAATGATGAAGTCATTGCCGCCACAGAGGCCTATTTTAATGACTTTCCGAAATCATACTTTTTGGATGGTTTATTGAAGCTTGAATATAGGTGGAACAAGTGTATAGAGTTAAAAGGAGACTATGAAGAAAAATAAATGCATATAAACAAAAACAACTGATAATTTTTTTCATAAACGGGTACTTATCAAACAGCCCTCGTAGTGGTCTAAAGGTAAAAGTTCAGCTGGATTAAACAGCAGAAAAAGGTAAAATAATCACATCAAGTTTGATTACAGAGAATAAACGCATTGTTTTATGAGAGGAGTGTAGGAATTTATAAAAGATGATCTATCAACATCCGGTAGATATTTAATTACCTAATTACTTTTTCAGCCTCGCCATCCATCCCATAATTTAAAAACCTAAATTCAAAATTGGATATATGATACCTAGATGACGGACCCTAGGTGGTGACGCGATTTCAGTTCTCGGTGATTTGGAAAAAATTAAAACAGACCTCACACCTCAGACCTAACTTTTCAAAATGCGAACTCTATGTTATGTTACAGACTCCTGTCTAAACAAGGGACTAACAATAGTACAGTTCGAACTTCTAGCCACCTGGAACCAAATTATTAAAAAAGAAACGCTTCACCTCCTTGGTTGTCCCATCTTGGACCAATGTTTTGAAAATTTTATAGATACAAAAATTAAAAAAATTAAGGTATCCTCACATCGACTGATCAAAATTAATATAAGTAGGTACATTCGGTATATTGTATCATAAAACATTGTCTATTTGTCCCAAAATTCACATATATTCTTCGCGGGTCACACCTTAGGAAACAACCGTCTTTGATCTCAAATATGGACAATTTAGTTTTATAAACCCTCACCACCATTTTGAACATGTCTTTTGGCGAAAGAACAGGGACTAACCGATCCATTTAGGTTAGGCGGCCTGGGCATCCGCAAAATTTCCAGCGTAGCGCTACCCGCTTTCTTTGCTTCGGTACACGGTGCTCAAAACCCTTTCGGGAAAATTTTAGCCCCTTCCCTTGGGGTCCTCGGGGCTTCGCACTGTACCGAGGCAAAGAAAGAACGTATGGTCTTTAACATGTCCTAACACAGACCCGCCTGTCAACCCATGTTCGCAGAGGCAGTGGGATGAGCCTCTCTGTCGTCTAACTAGGAACCGTCTCCTAGATACGGCACTTAGTCAGACAGTTCGAGCTCGTCTTCTTGCCACTGCGGAGTGGGAGTCTGGTCTGTGGTTGTAGACACTACCAGCCACAAAGGTGGGCACCCAATTAACTATAATTCGTTTTTTTAGCATTAGAAAGAAGGTAAACAATCTTGACGTGTCTTTTTATTAAATCCTACTGCCCCTACAACCGCCGCCGCCCCATTACACTGGTGAGCATACATGGCAAGTAAGGTACCTACTACTACAAAACAGAAGCGAACGCAAAAGACCATACGTCTTTTATAAAAACGCAGAAACGCACTGCCAATCCTACTAGTAAAGCTGAGTACTACCGTACTACCGTAGTAACACTACCGTAAAGCTGAGGAAAAGCCCAGAATAGGAAAGTTATAGGCGGCAGCCACCCGCGCAAAGGCAGGAAGTCGCCAAAGGGCCGGTACCGGCTCCCGCCACCGATGTAAGTGCGAAAAGCAGCAGCGCATATATATACACATGACAAATAGTAGCTTTTTACTATACTAACGATCACTGAGCTAAGCGGTGGACACACAGAGAGACAGAAAGACGGACATGACAGTTCCTAGCTGACTTCGGAACCCTAAAAAGCTCTCTCTCTCTCTCATCTCATGTCGCTGCGTAAATGAAGTTCGTCGCGTAGCAAAGACAAAGATTAATACACAACAAGTCCTGTTTCAACACCGTCGGCACACTTGAGTGGGAAAATAAAATAGTACCTACATCAACAACTTCAATTAATTGCGCAAGTCTTGTCCGTGCACACAGGGGCGGGCGCCGGGCGCGCCTGTGTGGCGCGTCGGACAGGTGCGGGCCGCGGCACTCGCAAGGGGGCCGCCGACGTGCTCGCTCTCCCGAGCCCGATGAGCCGCGTCCCCGGACAACCCGCGCCCGCTAAAACTTCGCTATTTTATTTTCCCCAATAACGTTAAACTCTTTATTTTCCGTATAATAAATGTCAACGGGAAATACAATTCGTTATATATGTGCAAGTAGTGAGTTGATATTAAAAACGATTGTAAAATAAGTGAGTGATTGATGCAATAAGCTGGACCGCCACTTAAACTTACCGATAGTTTTCAACGACATTATTAATATCAAAAGTGACTGCACACTGGTAAGTTATTGAATTGTGGGCATAAACTGCGGTGTTCATTGGTCTAAAAAAATGTATACTTACCTACGCAATATTTAAGTTTCCAATTACGATTTCCTTGCAGATAAAAACGACCTTGCCTTACAGGTTTTCGAGTTCGAGGCATTTGCAAGTATTGTACCTATATTTTACCAGCGTGTTTAATAACATGTAGATCACATGTTATATGTATTTTTCTATCACAATTTATTCGAAGTTTTACTTTTATTTGTACTCAGGTATATGTATACTATCGTGTGCAAACAGTTAAACTTTTACACCACTTAAGGTGGATTTAGGTATACCTACATTATTAAGCGTTTATAGAACATTATTGCAAAGCCATTACTGAATCGTTTTGTAATAATGCTTAGCTAGGTAGCTATAGGTTATCCTCATTAAGACGTATTTTTTGACGTAAAATAATTTTTCAACGTAAGTACCTAAGTACAGTAATAATATTAGGTAGGTACATATTATCGGGACAAAAATAGTTTTTGGCCCCATACTAAGATCAAAAAAACGGCTTGTGCCTTATCCTCTGAATAAATACGAGTAGTACCCACATTATTGCAGAGGCCGGAAAAGGGCAGTTCGTGAATGAGCAATTCGTACATTAGGCCCGTCTTTAGATAAGTATATGTCAATGTGCTCGACAGCACAAAAGGATTGACAAGTAACTTGTATTCAATTAACAAGTAACATACTTATTTAAATATGTCGTTTTAAATCAAAGGTTGTCCCCTACGTGGTGAAAGTGTATATCTGTGTTGGTATGTCCTGTCACGGTCGGTAGATTTGATGGTCACGCCTTTGACGGAAACACTTGTTAAAACGAAGCACATATGTGACCTTATCTATGAAAAGGGACCTTATTGTCGATGGCGCTTACGCTGCACAGCGTCGCGCGGCGTTGTATTTATATCGGAGCATCGTTAATAATGGCGTAAGCGCCATCGACAATAAGGTCCCTTTTCATAGATAAGGTCACATATATGTATTTACAGGAATAATACAATAATAGGTCTTGGTATGATGAAGCTGTTTTTCAGACTGCTATGGCCTATGGTAACGTATTCAACTTTTACAGTGATATGGTTCTAAAACAAAATAAGAATATGAACCGTATATTTTAAACCTTTTTACATTAGAAGAGCAGAATACGAACAGGTAAGGTTTGGAAAATATGATACTGAAAATGCAAGCACCACCACGATTCATCATGCAAATAGGTACCTTTATTGTACGATAAGGTAAACCTGACGCCCGAATGGCACACCGTTTAAATGACTCCAGTGTATAATTTTAATACTTAGTTTACTGCCTGTATTGTAGAGTCACCTGCAATAATATGCTACTCATCGAAGGCCGCAAAATTATGTGACACGCTCTTATGGTTCTACAAATAAGATCGTGTCAGATATTCTTGTGGCCTTCGTTGTGTACTGGTGAGTGTATTTAGGTGACTGTACACAATGTTTTTTATCACACTTGCACATCTTCCATACTTGGACCCGGCTTTTTGCCACCCCACAACTCATGGAACCCGGGGGTCCTTATACCGCGCCTCACACCGTCATTAGGTACGATTTAGGGCAAGTTGCATTGTTCGACTCTAGAGTTTTAAGCTAACTTTGCACCGATCTGAACAGAACAAAGTGAGGAGGTGTCATTACAAACTTCATATTATCATATACATTTTACGTTGATGACTTTGCCACTCTATGTCTTTAAAAACGCAATTATGCATAATTAGCTTAATCCCGACTCTATAGTTAGTAAGGTTGAAACAGCGTTATTGAAACACTTTTCAATTACGTAAGTACCTATTCGTTGAAATCCATATCTATTACCACTTATACAGTAAACGACTTTTCTTTTAAGGGAGTTGCTCAAGGACACCCCAGGCAGGGCAATAAAGTCATTAATATGCACTGTGGCAGGCGCGAATGAGTGATGAGCGCGCGCCGAACGAAATAAGTGACATTTCTTTAAATTTTACTTAAGTAGCATTTTTTCCTTACGGGTAAATTGTAAAGAAAAACTACCATTTCAATGCACAATGTGAAATTTTCAGACAAAATGTAACAGCAGATTGTCGGTTGTGATAATGTCGATTTGTAATTGATTTGTAATGGATGTTCCATTTGAGTATTTGAGTAAGAAAATACTTGTATAGAATATTTAAAATCTGTGACGTCAGTGACTAACGCTTGCTTGCACCATCACGAAACAGTACCAGACAGTACTTACATTGCTTAAGGGGACGGTATATGACGTTTTCGATTTAGAGCTCACTTTGTGCAATCAATTTGTTCAAAAAATGTTTAATAACTGCATTAAATTATACGTAAATTTGTTCACGAAGAAGCCGTGTACCGGCTCTTCACGCCATAATATTTTTTATTTGCTGTAAATTTCTCCAAATCGACACTAAAAGTATCCAAAAATCGAAATATGGAGTTCCGTTTGAACAACACGCGTTACAGTTTTGTCTTTGACAGTAATTGAGTTGTTGTGTGATTTTGAAAGCTAGATAACTAAACTAGCAAATTATTATCTACTTATATTTTTACTCACAAATACAACACAGAAATTCAATCCCAAATGTAAACTTTCGTACAATTTCCATACATTGACGACATCACTCAAAATTCTTCTTCAAGTCAGATGCCCGCTGGGCTTGCATGGAAGCAGACGTGTACGTCGTCGTAGCTCGTTTTTGACATTATTATAGACATTTCTGGACATTTCATCATATACGCATACGAAAATGTATACCAGTAGATAAATTGTATTTCAAAACATAGGGTAAATAAATATAATTAAAATTTGATTTGTCGTTATTTACAGGTCGTAACGATCGAAAACAGCAGTATACTATCCTGAAACAATACGATTAAAATCGAATTTAAGTAACTTGTTCCTTCAAAACCCGCTTAAAATGAAAAAAGTTTAAAGACTCGTTTTACTGATTGGGATTGATTTTCATTACGCTGGTATCAATTTTGCGTCATTAAAAAAATGTATATGACTTCTATACGTCAATGACTTTTGATGTCAATTGTAATCTTGTATTTACGTTAGAGAATTATATATTCATTTAAATATTACTTACCTATTAATACGAAGCGTAATTCGTTTAATACCTGAAAGTCTTACAGTGTCTACACCTACTTTGTTGCCGTTCGTTCCGTCTATATGTATGCGATTACGTGCTGTTCTGATAATCTTCAAGAATCAAGAATAAAAATAACGGCAAGACCAGCATTTAGTACTAACTAGTTTTTGCGGATTTGGAGACCGAGATGAAGCTTGCAGGCCAATATCGCAGCGGCCTGGTTATTATTATGTGCATATATCGAGTATTATATAAATTTACTATAAAAAACAATGTTTTATTTCAATGACATTATGTGCGTAGGTATGTAGGTATGTTTCGGTGATTATAAGAATTTTGTCCACACAATAATTGTGCAAAGCAGAGACATGCTTTCTTTACGGTATAAGTGGTATGGTACCGTTATTATTTATCAATACCGGTTCGTTTTGAAGTTAAAACTATACCGGTTGAAATATAAAGTACGGTACCGGTATAAAATTACAGCAGGGACCACCATTTTTATAGGTGTACAGTCAGCTGCAGAGAAAAGGTACCACCCTTGCAAAGATGATTGTATGCAGGGGTGGTATATACTTTTCCTCTACAGCTGGCTGTACCTAAACCATCATTGACCGAGCGTTAGCGAAGGTCTCCGTTTCAACTTGGGCAAAAATGCTTTCGTATATCCGAATTCTTCTCCTTTGCAAATAACATTCCTCAACTGATTCTGATTAACATTTGTAAGGAGGTTCGGTACTCGGTAGTTCGATATAATTATTCGGTTTCTTTTTTTTGAATAATTAAAAAAAAAACATTTATTTCAGACAAACATGGTCCATCCATATTTTGTTAGTACATCTTAACAATTTAAAACTTATAGCTAAGGTTAACTTAAAATAAAACTTAAATAACTATCATAATATCTAAAAACTCGAAAATGCGCGTTTTCCCAGAGATAAGACCTAGCTAGATCGATTTTTCGCCCCCGAAAATCCCCGTATAGCAAATTTCATCGAAATCGTTAGAGCCGTTTCCGAGATCCCCGAAATATAAATAAATAAACAAGAATTGCTCGTTTAAAGGTATTAGATAGATTAAAATAGGCAGAAATTGTCATAAAGGACTTAAGCGCCAGTAGGCTCTGTGACACTTAAGACCATTGTGATTATTAGGTACTTACTGGCCCCTATTTCACCACGACCACGGTGACAGATGCGACAATTGTCGACATCACTGTTGCTGACGTCACAGGCCTCCAAAGGCTACGGTAACCGCTTACCATCGGACGGGCGATGTGCTTGTTTGCCTCCAACATTTTAATAAATAAATAAACTCCATTATATTGCCACTAAAAGAATCTTATTTTGTGGCAATTGTCACTAGAAACACGACAATTGTCACGAAATTGCGACACAGAACTCATTTCCTGTCAAGACTTACTGAAAACTCTTTGAAAAATCTTGTGACAATTGTCACAAGATTTTTTCGCAAGAGAAACGTCTGTTTTATCCGATAAAATAAAGTTTTTTTAAATAATACAATGACGGTGGTAAACACGAATACGACCCGCCCGATGGTAAGCTGTAACTGTAGTCCATGGATGCCTATAGCGTCAATAACAGTGATGTTTTATAATTGTCGTACCTGTCACCGTGGTGAAATAGGGGCCAGATTACGCCGCGCCGCGTGAAATGTGAAGTGCATTGGGATAAGTGCATACCGTTCACTCAAGGAAAAAAATATCCCTTATAAGATCACTCGTGTGTCTGCCATTTTGTTAAAGCCAATTTTCACCGTAACTACTGGACTAGTTCAATTGAAATTTGGTACACATATGTCAAGTAAGGAAGTAGTAATTAAGTCGGTGATCCGAAGACGGACTACTAACGTAAATAAATGAACTTTTATTAACTTTGCGTCGATTTTGGTATCATGTGAGATGTCAGATATAATACATAATTAGAAGTAGGTAAGCAAAAATGTACCATAACCTATCTCAGAATTGTATTACATATACAAAAAATAGTTCAACGCCAAAAGATTAATGGAAGACCTATGTCCTATAGGTGAGTTGGTCTTAAACAAAACATATGCAATAAAAATGTGTAACTGTGGAACCCATAGTGAATCCTACTCGTAGGTACATGATCGGTTTTTATATTATGTACCTATAAGATATTTTCTACTTTATACTTTATAAGTGTACCGACATAGTATTTACTTAGATTTTATGAAAGCGACTGCCATCTGACCTTCCAATCCACAGAGGGTAAACTAGGCTCTTATTAGGATTAGTCCGGTTTTCTCACGATGTTTTCCTTCACCGAAAAGCGACTGATAAATATCAAATGATATTTCGTACATAAGTTCCGAAAAACTCATTCGCGATCTCCGAATTGCAATTCGCACGCTCTTACCGCTAGGCTACCAGTGGTTTCTAGGCCTGCAGCGATTTTTTTGAAGTATGTATAGCACAAAAAATTATTTAAAAATGTAACATTTAAGGTAGGTACATTGTAATTAAAATAAGGTATAAACATTATTGGAGGAGACTTGGAGGAAGTGTCATAGGGATCTACATTCGATGCGTAAAAAACAAGTTCTTTTGTCTAATTATAATCGATCGGCAATCACGCGAGCGCATAAATCGAAAAATCCTTTTTTTTTCACTCCCTAAAACTCCATTAACCTAATAACAGTAAAACAAAAAATAAAAGATATAGGGTTACCAACCAGCCAAAGAATTATAAGTAGATATATGCACTTATCCCAACGCACCTCACGTTCTACTCTGCACGGGGTTCATTGCCGCTCCTACCGCCGTAAGTAACTATCAACACCTACATTATATTTTTTATTTTCATTTTATTAATTTAATAGCGAAACAAAAGGCATACCACATAAAATTAATCGGTAAAGATATTATTAGATATTAGGGCCAACACTGCTTCCATATATTTTCAAATTTTATTTTGTCCGCCTTATTGAAATTTTGCACCCTGCCGGAACTTTATTTATTTAAATTCTCATTGAATTGATTTTGCGCCTTATGAAAAGTCGTATAGAGTAGTAAATAAAATTTTACATCTGACTTATGACATCTGGTTTTATTCGGTTTAACTTTAGAAAACGCGTATCTCGACAAAGCCATAATGTAGAAAATTGTCAACAACCAAATGAATTATTAGAATTTAAATACGTCACGTGTGACATGAACAGACAAGGAAAGCAAGATTAAATGTATTGTTTCTCTTTCTTCTTTCAATGGAACGCTTTTCCTAAAAGGAGGCCACTAAACTAGCGATGGGCGAGTCGAGTTATCTGATTCGAATAATTCGAATCAGCCTACAGATGAGTTAATTCGAATCAAGACTATTGGCAATTCGAATCAACTCGACCACTAGCTAACTCGGCGAATGTATCGCCAATTCGCCAACTCGCCGAGCCGAGTCAACGCTATCACACTGCTACTAAGGCCATTTAAAAATAAACCTTAATACCGTAGCCCGAAGGCTCTTTTTACAACAACTGCCACTCGATTCGCCGTCTTAACTCGAGTTGTTACTATGCCCATTCAAAAATAAACCTTAATTCCGTGACCCGAAGGTTCTTTTTACAACAACTGCCGTTTGATTCGCCATTCCAAGTATCCCAACTCGAGTTCACTGCTAGTATGGCCATTCAAAAATAAACCTTAATTCCGTGCCCTGAAGGTTCTTTTTACAACAACTGCCGCGTAACTCGCCGTCTCAACTCGCTCCGCGCCTGTGCCTGTGACCTTGTCGCGAACCACGCGAATGGTCGAGTCGAGTCAACTCGATTTTGAATTCGAATCAGCGGCCGAATCAATTCGAATGATTCGAATTGAAAAAAGTGGACTCGTCACATCGCTACACTAAACTCAAAACGCTATCTTAAAAAAAACTTGATGGGTCAATGACCTGTCGCAGTAAAGTGAGGTAGTGTGCGTGAAGTGCGCTTGTGTGTGAAATGGGGTAAATTGACAGAATCTGAAAATTTACCCACCTCTACCGTCGCCTTAAGAGGCGGCGTAAAGACACGAAAATAGAAGAGAACAAAAAATATATGGCGCGCCGCGCGAGACGGTGGACCCTTTATTACCTTTTATAGCTGGTTAACCAAATCTTGTCAGTAAAAAAAGGCGCGAAATTCAAATTTTCTATGGGACGCGATCCGTTCGCGCCTACATTTTTCAAATTTGCCGTCTTTTTCTACTGTCAAGATCTGGTTGACCAAGTATATCTCAATTCTCTACTTTGAAATACTTCTGTTTAAAGTTTTAGTGGTCCCTATACGTATCTGTAAATTGATTTCGATGATATTTACAATATAAGTAACTGGATTACGGATACGAGAAGTCGATCTCATAGCTACCCTCGTGAACATATTTCAATATCTACTCATGATGCACATACAAATTATGATGCTATTTTCAACTAAAAATCTAGTAGGGCTCCAAACAAACGAGAATTTTATTCGCAGTCTCATTTTCGTTTCCAGGACAACGATGGTATTTTTAAAATGAACTAAAAAAAATTGTTTGTGGAATGCGAAGGCTTGTAGAGTGAGTGCCATTTTTTTACATCAAAGGATTCCTTTTAGTGTTTTTTTAGGCTTTCTAGTACAAATATTATATATTAATATTATGCACCGTGGTTTTTTAAATTGCATTTATTTCTAGGGGTATTTTAATTTTTTTACCTTTATGATTACAAGTAATTGTACATTAAAAAAAATTAAATAAACTAACTTATCTATAAAATAAAACTAAATTAGAACTAAAAACTAATACTAAATTACAAAAAACCTATAAAAGACCCAATCATAAAAGAAATGCCCCGTCCAACAGTTCGGCCTGCGGCATGGACCCCATTACACTGGCGGCGTTACCTCTCTGTACCGCTAGCGCGATACGCTGAGAGAGGTACGCGCCAGTCCTACGGTCCCCTGTGGAATCGACCAGTCGCGCCGACAAAGCTTTCATAAATGCCTTCATGTCGGATGACCAAGGTCCCAGAGTCTCAACTGCAAGCGCCGCAAACTCATAGTCGTTAACTAAGGACGAGTATTTGCGGCGCTTGAGAATCTGGGCCTGGTCAGCCGCAGCGCCAGCCTGGATGCGAGTCGCCCCGATGTGGGACTGTGCAAGGGTGTCAACCACAGACAATCCAACCTCTAGACATAGCATAGTCGCGCTACCCCCTCTGCCACACATACGGTAGCGTTACTCCATCTTCGAGTCAATCCCGTGCCGTGATTGGTCCGTGTCTTTGAACGGACCAATCACGGCACGGGATTCGCTCACCTCTTCCCCCCGCACCCCCGTATTTTTGGCAACATCGGATTCATGAAAGAATTGGCCTAAGCTCAGTCTAGAGGTTGGATTGTCAGTGGTGTCAACGCACGTCGCGTCCCACACCAGGGCTCTTCCTAATTTCCACGGCACTAACGTGGCTCCGTCGGGACGCCTGCTAAAACTGCAGGCACAGAGACGGTGGCAAGCGCGCGACGGACCAAATCGTTGATAGTGCCGTGGCGATACATGCGGCCGGCGCTTTTTGCGCAAGAGAGGCCATGCCGGCCCAGCTGGTCCACGCTTTTGCCGCAGGCACATGTGTGGGAAACACAAATTCTGGACCCAAGCCTCAAGCCTATTGCTATTCTTAGGCTACTTGGGTCCAGAACCGTGCCTATTGCCTTGGAAGGGAGAGCCTGTAACCAGTGGCCCGACTCGGGGGCCGAAACTGCCAGAATTCGAGCGTGATCAAAGTCGTCCGGGCTGTTGTCTATGAGTGTGGCATGGACTACCTCTAGGCGAGGGGAGTCCCAAGCCCGTTGAATGTGCCTGTCGTCTGGGATGTCCGCACTCGGGCATGACTGACACCATGCTTCCCTGGCCTCCCTGAGGCTCGCTACCTTATCGTCGAGTGTCTGAGGAAGGTTTAAAATAACACCGATGAGAGACACAGTTCCTACTTCTAGGGTGCATTCCTGAACTTATATTAAGTTACTTAAGTTACTTTACTCAATTTTGGAAATTATTAATAATTTATCTTTATCTGTTAAGGCCTCTACGAGCGTGTACACTTGCCTTAGGGGTTGTTTACATATTGCTTAGTGTTAATTACTAGTTTGTACATTTGATAGGTACTAAACGCAGGTACCTACTATCTCGGACGATCATGTTCGAAATCACATTAATATATCATATACCACCACTTTGTCAGTAGAAAAAGGCGCGAAATTAAAATTTCCTATTGGAGGTCAAGCCTTAGCGACTAGTTTTTAGGGTTCCGTAGCCAAATGGTAAAAAACGGAACCCTTATAGATTCGTCATGTCTGTCTGTCTGTCCGTCCGTCTGTCCGTCTGTCTGTCCGTCCGTATGTCACAGCCACTTTTTTCCGAAACTATAAGAACTATACTGTTGAAACTTGGTAAGTAGATGTATTCTGTGAACCGCATTAAGATTTTCACACAAAAATAGAAAAAAAAAACAATAGATTTTGGGGGTTCCCCATACTGTGAACTGAAACTCAAAAAATTTTTTTTCATCAAACCCATACGTGTGGGGTATCTATGGATAGGTCTTCAAAAATGATATTGAGATTTCTAATATCATTTTTTTCTAAAATGAATAGTTTGCGCGAGAGACACTTCCAAAGTGGTAAAATGTGTCCCGCCCCCCCCCCTGTAACTCTAAAATAAGAGAATGATAAAACTAAAAAAAATATTGTTTTTTTAGGGTTCGTAGCCAAACGGCAAAAAACGGAACCCTTATGGATTCATCATGTCTGTCTGTATGTCTGTCTGTCCGTCTGTCTGTCCGTCCGTATGTCACAGCCACTTTTTTCCGAAACTATAAGAACTATACTGTTGAAACTTGGTAAGTAGATGTATTCTGTGAACCGCATTAAGATTTTCACACAAGGAACCCTAAAAAAAGATATTTAAAAATTAACCACCTAGTTAAGTATGCCATTTAGTTTCTTTAAATGAAGTTAGCCATACCCAGAAGTTAATGGAATTCGATAAAAACACCGTAATTTTTCATTACCTTTTTGGCTCGATAACTGGAAAAACAGTTACCTACCTATAACAAAGTGTTTTTACCGGCCCAAATTAAGACAATTTTATTAAATCCTTAATTCACCAACTCGTGACAGGTTCAAATTAGAGCGAGACAATCGGTTTTCGCTATTCGTCCAAAAAATCGATACCTAGCGGGCGTTCCTGTCCTGATAGGACTCCAGCTGCTTCAAAAAGTGTCTTCCAGCTATAAAAAGAATTTAAGAAGAACATTTCTTGATTATTATTCTAAAAACGTTTACTGAGCGATTCTTTTATTTTTTGCCATTTTTATATACAGTGAAACCTGATTAATTGACACCTGGATAAATGCAAAACCTCAGTAATTGCAACCAAAGGTCCGGTCCCGGTCCCTTGAGACCAAAAGGCCTCTATAATTGAAATTTTGGAACCTCTATAATTGCAATTTAGATTTAATTGCTTTTCGGAATTTTGCCTCTGTAATTGACCACATTGCAACTAAGACCTCTATAATTGACACTATGCTAAAAAAGTCCGTTATTTTAGCTCTTCTCATTGCCTCTATTATTGAAACAAGTCTTACTTATTACCTCTGTAATTGAAAGAGTGGAGACTTGTAGAGAGCAGAAACAATATTTTAATAGCAATGATAATTTTATTTTAAATTTTCATCCGGATGTCAATTTATTTATTGGCTATCTATCACAGAGTGTAGTAGGTGAAATAGTTATGATTAAAACAAAAATATAGTATGCGTTTTACATTCCAATTAAACTTTCTTCTACAATTCAAGGGATTTTTTTTAAGACCCAAATGACTATAAGAAAATTAAGTAGTAATTAACGTAGTGTAAAAGTGCAAGTTACATAATAAGGCCTGATTCGTAACGGATTTGAAAAATTAAAAAATCTGTTTCTGTCAGCTTAGTGGTTTAATTGACAAAAATATATGATTTTATATTAAAAAAACAGTATAAAATTATCATCTCGTGACTATTATGGAAATTCTACTTTTTCTCCCACTCCTGCCGCAATTTTTGCCGAATGCCCTCCATCAGCCGTGCGACAGTGTCATTAGCCACTTTCCTACTCGCTGCGTTCCACTTTCTCAGGAAGTCTTGCTGATTGCTGGCAGTCTTACCTGTCTTCCGTAAGATTCTTTTGACCAGAGCCCAATACCTTTCGATAGGGCGACACTGTGGAATATTTGGCGGATTCAGTGCTTTAGGCACGATCTGGACATCATGTCGTTTGAGAAAGTTTAGGGTATCCGTTGCATAGTGGGCTGTAGCTAGATCTGGCCAAAATAAGGCCGAGGAATCGTGTTTTTGAATGAATGGTATTAACCGTTTCTTCAAGCATTCATTGATGTAAATGTCTTTATTGATTGTGCCAGTTGTAACATATGCACTGCTGCGATCGCCGCATGGGCAAATTGCCTGCCAAACCAGATACTTGGAGCCAAACTTCTCCATTCTTACGGTAGTTTCCGAATCTGGAAGATTTTCTCCATCAGCTATAACGTAAAACTGATTGCCAGGAAGTGTTGAAAAGTCCGCCTTCACATAGGTTTCGTCATCCAAAATCAAATGAAAATTGTCTGTACCCAGAAAATCGTACAGCTTTCGAGACCTGGTTTTGATTGTTAGTTTTTGCTTTTCCGATGTTTTCGGCACTTTTCGCTTCTTTTTAGACTTCATACCAGCCCGTTCCTTGGCACGTCTCACCATTGACTGATTGGTAGAGTTTTTTTTAGCTATATCCCGTTCAGACATACTGCGGTTGTTGCGAATCGTCTTAATGATTTTCCTGTCTAGCCTAGGATCACGAGCACCACCATGTTCTACGGTTCGAGGCTTCTGAGCGGTAGACAAGGTCTCAAAGTATCGGTTTAGAACCGTATCAACGGTATTTCTTGGGATTTTTAATTGTTTTGCGATGAAGTGGTTCGGTCGCTGTGTATTTTCCATCCATTTGGCGACAATCTGATCACGGCGTTCACGTTGATTCATCTTTTTTTAGTTTTTTCAGCTCTTACGTAATGAAAAACGATGCCTACATAATTTGGAGACATTAGTAATGTCAATATTAAAAACAAAAGAGGGATATTTGTCTTTAGAGCTATGTGCCAGCATTTTGAATTTTTCAAATCCGTTACGAATCAGGCCTTATATAGACCAGAAACCCAGAATATAAGCTTGTAAATCTTCTTTCAATTGTTATTTGCACCTCCATAAAAGCAATTCGTCAGAACGCAACCTCTATAAATGAGAACCTCTTTGACACAACGATTTTTTGAACCTCGTTAATTGACACGACCTGCTTAATTGAAAAACCTGGTTAATTGACAAAAAATTGCCGGTCCCTTGAGATTGCAATTATCCAGGTTCCACTGTATTGTTACCTTTTTTGCACTTTTTTGTTATTTCTACTCAGAATCACGAGCTCTTTCGATCCTAAATCCTAATGGGATAAAAACATGTCCCAGAGTTTTTTTCCTATTGTGTTACCATTTCCCCATATAATTTGTATGGTGGTAACAAAAAAGGAAAGTTTGAAAAATGTATGGTTATTTTTAGGTCACTTTTTTCTCCTATAACCACTCACATGATTCCGATTTTAACAAAATGTGCCCTGAATTGCTCTGCCATTTCGAGAAACGACGGCACAATGTAATGATATTTTCAAAAATCGATAACTTTACTTCTGCTAAAGCATCTGCAATGATTGTTTCGGTTTTTTAATGTTAAAGAAACAAAGAATTTACTACTATAGCATTGTTCTGTTATACTAAAAATAATTATTAAAAATTCACAAAGTTTACCCAATGAAATAATGTCCGCATTATAGTAGAAACCTATTTTTAATTAAAAATCTAAATCGATAACGTATGTTTTTTTGTATTCAATTTAAGACGACTTAATAAGCTTTTAATTGGTACTAAACACCTTGATAGCTCACCTATGAAATTGCAGAGTAAAACTAATTCGAATTCCGATAAGAAACTTCCGAATTGCTCAATCTGCCGTGAACCTATATATTATGTTCATGATTTTTTTGTGGCTAATTTAGACACTGAAGTACTAAAATATAGTAAAAAACAGTTTAAGACACTAATAATCTTGAAATAAAATGCATAATTTATGCAATTATAACGATGATAGTAGCTATATAACTTAAAATAACAAAAGAGTATCTACGTACCTACTAAACTTTGGTGTTTTTAGGGTTCCGTAGCCAAATGGCAAAAAACGGAACCCTTATAGATTCGTCATGTCTGTCTGTCTGTCTGTCCGTCTGTCCGTCTGTCTGTCCGTCCGTCCGTATTCTGTGAACCGCATTAAGATTTTCACACAAAAATAGAAAAAAAACAATAAATTTTTGGGGTTCCCCATACTTCGAACTGAAACTCAAAAATTTTTTTTTCATCAAACCCATACGTGTGGGGTATCTATGGATAGGTCTTCAAAAATGATATTGAGGTTTCTAATATCATTTTTTTCTAAACTGAATAGTTTGCGCGAGAGACACTTCCAAAGTGGTAAAATGTGTGTCCCCCCCCCTGTAACTTCTAAAATAAGAGAATGATGAAACTAAAAAAAATATATGATGTACATTACCATGTAAACTTCCACCGAAAATTGGTTTGAACGAGAACTAGTAAGTGGTTTTTTTTCATACGTCATAAATCGCCTAAATACGGAACCCTTTATGGGCGAGTCCGACTCGCACTTGGCCGCTTTTTTATTATTATAATTGCCGATCACCAACAACCGAACAAACTTATAACTACACTAAGACGTTTAATATATCCACCATAACACACACTTCACAACATATTAAGCACAATAAGCAAATAATAACTATTAACACATAAAATTATACTGATTACAAACGTAAATAAGCCGGTAAACTGACTTCTTCCATCTCAAAAATAAAGATGGCTACCCATTTAGGGCGGAGACACAACAGCGCGCGGTGCAGATGTTCAACAGAAATAGGAACTTTAAAATTGTAATACCTAATTAATTATTTATTTAATCGTATAATTATTTAGTTTATTCAATGTAAATAGCAAAGAAATATTAGTAAATACAAATTATAAGTAACAAGTAAAGAAAATCATAAAACGCGTATGCAACGCGTCTAGGACACCACATGCCTTACGATATGCAGAAATGATTTAAGCAACCAGGCGCGGCCCGCCTTAAGGAGCGCTTGTGCGGTGCACTCCCATAAATAATCAAAATGAAATTATGGTACTTATTTAATTTATTACTATTTAAGATCTATCGTAAAAAACTCAATACCAATTAAATAATAACCTTTATTCATTATACTTAAGTTTATAGACAGCTCACCACTACCTACACGGCGTACTCCTATAATTTCATAGAAATCAAAGGTAACGCGCGAAGCGGAGCGCTTTGGATTGCGCTCCTATGGAAAAAGATTTAGTACATTCGATCAATAGGAAATTCAATAAGAGCGAAAGAGAAGTTTCGACAGAGCTCCGCGCGTGAGACGGAATATTTTCTATGAGAGAAGAGGCAAAATCGGTGCGGCGCTCCGAGTCCGTTTGATCTGCGCGCGCATCCCGCGCGCCATGTTGATATTGTTGTCACTTGTTTCTAAACAGACCTTAGTCAATTTTAAAGTATGTGCGGGAATGCAATTTTGGCTTTTTTTCATTCTAAATAATGAAAAAAGAGTTTAAACAGTTAAAGCACATAATTTGTTTGTTGAGAGGTGTTTAAAAATGAATGAATATAACGTGAGAATGTGAAAAAGTTTACAAAATCGACTCGAGTTAAATTATGGACGACCTTGAACTTTCGTAGCAATGTTAGTCAAAAGCAAAAACTTATATATTTTTTAAATCAGATCAATAAGCAAAAACACCGTGGTTGTGTTGTGTGAATGTGATAAAAGTAACTAGCTTATTTTGTTTTTCGTGTTACCTATATGTTTTGTGTTTGGCGCGGGCGCGGGCGCGGGCGACAGCTGTGCGGTGAGTTTGTTTAGACCGAAACAGGTGTGTTAACAATTTAGCACATCTTTCCATAAAATTTAAATAAAAACATTATATCCATTTGTAAAATGAACTGCAGTTGGCGTCTATCGGTCGTCAAGATATTCGTAATACCGAAAATCTATGAGAGAGTTCAATGACCGGGTGGACGGAAACCAACATCTAGGTACTTTGCGACGGTTAATTGAATGTGTAGGTTTAGTTTTTGTTTTTTAGGGTTCCGTAGCCAAATGGCAAAAAACGGAACCCTTATAGATTCGTCATGACTGTCTGTCTGTCCGTCTGTCCGTCTGTCTGTCCGTCCGTATGTCACAGCCACTTTTCTCCGAAACTATAAGAACTATACTGTTGAAACTTGGTAAGTAGATGTATTCTGTGAACCGCATTAAGATTTTCACACAAAAATAGAAAAAAAAACAATAAATTTTTGGGGTTCCCCATACTTCGAACTGAAACTCAAAATTTTTTTTTTCATCAAACCCATACGTGTGGGGTATCTATGGATAGGTCTTCAAAAATGATATTGAGGTTTTTAATATCATTTTTTTCTAAACTGAATAGTTTGCGCGAGAGACACTTCCAAAGTGGTAAAATGTGTGTCCCCCCCCCCTGTAACTTCTAAAATAAGAGAATGATAATACTAAAAAAAATATATGATGTACATTACCATGTAAACTTCCACCGAAAATTGGTTTGAACGAGATCTAGTAAGTAGTTTTTTTTTTATACGTCATAAATCGCCTAAATACGGAACCCTTCATGGGCGAGTACGACTCGCACTTGGCCGCTTTTTTATTGTGAGTGAACACCCATAACACATAGCTACCAGCCGCCTCTGTAAGCAACCACAGTTGCCGGGTTTGTACTTACAATTTACCGTCACATGTTTTAATCGCTAATCCTACAGTGATTTAATACATTCTATGGTTTATTAATGTAACTTAATAATCGAACTATTTAATGGCTATTGGTTGCTCAAGATATATTTAGTAATCTTAGAAATGTAGGGCATTCAAATAAGAATATCGTCAAAAATCTAGAGCTATTGTTTTGAAGTGATATTTTTTGGTCATCAATATTAAGTAGGTCTAAAATATAGTTTCAAACTAATAGACCAATAAACGCGGAGTAGTTTAATATACAATACTAATAGAAATATCTAAATTTGAATACTTGAGGCATTTTAAAACACGCAGCAACTTTTTACACATCGCACTGCCTGAACAACTTGCAAAGTAAAATAGATAAAAAATACTGTGGTTATGTCTATATGGTTGAAACATTTTTTAAATATTGTCACGTTGGTAGTCTGTGTTTTAAAAATTGTTTATACAATTAATACAAATAAATATATTCTATTCTATACCGTATCTGTATCCGTTCCGTACCGTATCTTCACAGATAATAAATTAAAAACCGCATACACTCCGTTTGGCAATTCGAGTTGCGACGGTCATTTTAGAGGTGCGCAATGTTGAAACTCTAGTTGCTGGAATCATGTGAGTGGATAAGGATGAAAAGGGCTCGCGATCCTGGCTAGAAATAACACAAAAGTGGCAAAAAAGGTCACAATAAGTATATCTTTGAAATGGCGCCGAACTGTCCATAACAGGAGGGAAAATGTTTTAATTTGTTTTTGTTAACTACACTACCAAAACTTTTGTAAATTGTCGATCGGTATAGTAGTAACAAAGCAAATTATAACGTAGATGTATAAGTACCTATATGTTATAATTTATATATATATAGATTACATGCACTAACTATGTATACCTACAAACCTACATCATACATAATTATATTATAGTTACAAAGTATCACGTAGTTATTGTAAGACTTAAAGTTCAGGTTGAAGCTAAACTTCTTCAATTACATACTCTCTGAAATTCAATTTTTACTGGAATTACAATCAGGAAACGTGCCCGGGCTGGAAAAGGTACTAAATAAGATTGAGAAGAAACGCGAAGATAAGCATTTAGACGTTTCAAATAACTTTCCTGGGATTAGAAACTCAGCTACCGTCAGATTCCATTACGTCTCGGAAATAAATTTTAATGGTAAATTATAAAATCAATTCCAGGTGCGGTCTGACCTTGTCGGATTATAACCAAATGGAATTTTACAGCAAACCGTTTTTTTACTGTACATGTTAAATGATCTCGATGCTTAATACTTGGGCTAATTTATTCCCACTATAAGTGTATATTCGGTTGTATGTATAATAAGAGTCGATCGTGAATATCAAGTGTCGTAGCTAATAAACTAACATCAGAACTATACTAGTATGTGCATATAACTTCGATCAACACGGAAGGGATGCGGCATTCGCACTATTTCCCCTCTGCCTAGGTACAAGATCAACTGATCTAGCGCGGGTAATAAAACTAGTTGCGCTCGGATTTTTAACTAGACCGAGTCCAGACGCGCGAGTGAACACAGCAGCAGAAAAAATGCCTAATTGCTCGGTTTTCTGTTGTAAAAAGAGGTCGGGGACATCAAATTTACAAAAATGTAATATTTTTTTTACATGTCATACGTTTAATTACATTTAAACACAATTATTATATTTTAGTCTCATGTAATTGCTGGATTTATCGATTTTGCTCGCCCAGTACAAATTGCGGATCGGTCGAGCGATAAATCCGACTTCTCATCTCTCAGAAAACAATAAAATTCTTTGACGAAAATGTGTTAGTGTGCGTGTTGTGACACTTGTGATTCGTCCGTACACAAAAACAGATCTAGGTGTGCAAGATTTGTCTGTGTAGGGTGTCATTTTCTATGTATTTGTGTCGTCATTACAGATTGGATTTTGTACGTAAGTGTGTGAGAAGTGCGACTGTGTGCACGTTCCCCCCTGCGAAAAATGGCAGAATGATTTGAATGTCATGATATCGCTTGGGCCTATCCCTTCCGACCTGTCGGAAGCCCGTGTTGATCGAAGGCATATAAGGTTTGTAAGTTATTCCCGTAAGGTATATGTGTAAGGAAATTGTGAAATTTTAATATAGAATATTTATTTATAATGATGCTGTAATAAGCAATTCGCCGCAATATTTTAAGTGACGAGTGAAAAATAACTTTTTATAATCACCGTTTCGGAAATGGGCTTTTTCTTCCCTGCTAGGAGGGATCAAAGTGGCAGTTTTCTGTTCAAAGACATTTTATTGCCAACATAAAATATAAACACAATCCTACACCTTATAAAACATATTAGTCCCCCGCCGCGTCTGTCTGTCTGTATGTTAGCGATAAACTTAAAAACTACTGAACGGATTTTCATGCAGTTTTCACCTATCGATAGAGTACCTCTTGAGGAAGATTTATCTGTATAATTTGTTAAGTTTCAGTGTAAATTGGTTGAAATATGACGATTTGCTAATGATGTCGGACAAAATCAAGCTGTCTAGGAGCTTTATTCGAAAACGTGCGTTTAATATAACATTACTTGGGTAATAGGAACCTTACATTACTATGGAAGTGAAGTAAATGCTAGGTGACGTTGATTTAGAAGAGGCTGAAAAATACCTAAGTATTTAAGAAAGTTTAAGGGTGTTATAGTTAAATACCTACGTTTACCACTTTTACCTACCTTATGCAATGAATTTCATGCCAGTGACCTTACATTTGTGAGATCTATTGGATAATTAATAACTTATGTAAGTAGGCTGCTATTATAGTTCTTACTTGGCTCTTACTGTTTTTTGATACATACATAAATAATACAAACAAAAACACCAAACACCTGCGTCTGCCTTGCCACTACGATCTGACAACTGCGAACAAATGCCATTGCAATCTCGCTAGATCCCTTTAGATTTAATTTATCATGTTTCTCTGTATTACTTGTTTAAATACAAATAATTTATTGAGAAAAGCATAACATACCTATAATGAGTTTTAAACATGAATGCGAGTAGGCAGACTGGCTTCTGTCGGTAAGCGGATACAACGAGCTTAATAAGAAAGGAAACGGAGACGGCAGGGGTGTGAGGAAGGTATACTCTGCTTAGCGTGTGTTGTCATACGACCAGCCTCAAGGGGTTAATGGGTTAGTACGTGATTCCGACCCCGAGGAAATTACATTGCCACCATATTATTAGTGCAATATTGCATAGGTACTTAAAAAGAAGACTCACGTACCTAATACATCTCATAAAAATAAATAACACTTAGTCGAGCAGAGGATAGTCGCATGTTGTGATTACACAACAGATTATGAAAGAATTTCACTTAGCGCTGTTTTCGTTTTAGCACGAACCCAGAATCGTCCGGAAACAAAATTAAATCGCGGCCTAAGGCCGTAAGCTTTTGTGGCTTTACAAAAGAAAGAACCCATGCGATGTCGACGAGTGATAAATTGATGCGCTCACTAATCCTTTCAACCAAGTAGAAGACGACGCAAAAAATTGTTTACGCTTTTGTCATTCGGCCCTTATCATATCGTACATAATTAATATATATACCTAATTGTTTTGAAGTGAAAATTCAGGATTCTAGTAGGTAATGTTGAGGAGTTCAGTATTCAGTACAAATTTGAAGCCGCATTTAATAAGTAGACCATTCTAAGTATAATCTGGACGAGTACTTTGATAAGATATTTGATCAATTCAGACAAATTACACTCATTTAATTTCATTTTATAATGTTTTGGACTGTTTTTATTATTATTTGTTGAATTGTCGTATGTGTTGTATTTTATTCATTATTATTCTAATCGAAATTACTTTTTTGTTTTGTTTAAATGTTATAAAGACTGTATCGAACGTGCACGACTGTCACGCAACCAAGCATCCGCAACTCTAGGGGAAAACGTCAATTTACTACATCTTATAAAACTACTCAAAAACTACTGAATGGATTTTCACACGATTTTCATCTATCGATAGAGTGATTCTTAAGGAAGGTTTAGGTATATAACTTATTAAGGTTTTATTTAAAATAGTGGAAATATGACGATGTAAACGGAAAAAAGGCGCTGACTAGGAGCTTTAATTGAAAACGCTGCCTAATCCGTTTGAGCTATAACAATACAATGTATGGTGGGGTTGTCTTTCATGGGTCTACAAAAAAGTGCGCGATGGTGTATCTTTTAAGGATAACTTACTATACCCATTCTTAACTTCTAGAAAATGATCACATAATATGTGGCATTTGCAAAGCTTTTTACACTTATAGAGCATCAATTATTATCAAAATAATTAAGTTAGTTATATTAAGCATTTCATACAGATTACAATGGTCCATTACACCATACAATTTAAATGAATATCTCAGGAGTAATCGTAAATTAAAGTTCCAGTTCGAGCCATATAACTTGTGTGAAATGAGACTCTGTCCTTTTTTAGTTCCCATTTTCACCACCGCATGCGCTGTGATGGCTTTAGTTACCCCCACCATCTGCCCTCCTAACGAAAAGTGCAATAACTAGAGTCAAGCTACTTTCGAGAAAAACGCGGTAAAAGAGTTTAAATTTGTTTAGTTGATATCTCCAATATTATACATCCTATTGACTTGAAACTTTGACCAAAAAATATATAATACGTATCTACGTACCTAATAATTATTTATTTATTTATTAATACTATAAAAAAATGAGCAAACGCACTTATGCTTAGGATGGTCCAATACAGACATGATATAATTATAAGCCATAACTGCAATAAGTAGTCTACTTATTGCACTTATCGTAAGTAATTCAAGAATTGTGAACCAACTTTTCTGCCGCTTTTTGGCTTATCATTGAAGGACAGCTCCTGACCATACTTTTTGATAGCAAAACGGCAAAATACCTTCTTCGCGTACCTACGTATTTGTCCACGATTTGGTTTCGTTGCTCTGGTGTTAAGCCTCTCATTTTGCGAAAATAAATGAAGCTAGTAAAAAGTGTTAAAATACATTGCTCTATGTCATATCACCTGACACCTACATATGACATTTATAATTATAATTAATAAATTAATTATTATAGGGACAATTGTTTCTGGCCACTATTTTTTTTTCATTTGTTTTTTAATATAAAAGTGATTTGATACTGTATTTCCACTACTGCATGGATTTTTCCTTATTAGCAAGAAAAGCATTGAGTAATGAATATAATAATAATGTGTCGGAATATTTTTCCATATTGTCAGTCATGAGGTATGTGATGTCAGTTCCTGTGTCCTGCATGCTCCACTTATTCCAATCCTGGAACATAAAAAGAATTAGTTTTAAAGTAGGTACCTTCGAGGTACTAAACTAAACAAAGGTTTTATAAGACTTGAGCCTTTTTTTACTCTTATTCTTAGAGCAATATTAAGAAAATAAAGTGTTTAACTTACTTTTGCCGCTAGATAATCCAAGTCAGGAAAGCATTGAGCCGGCGATTTGATGCTGTGAAAATCTTCAATTTCTTTGGTTTGTGACCGGTCGAGGTTGTTTTAGGAATGCAATAATCGTAGTAATATGAACATTCTTCTTTACTTTAACAGTTGATTTTAGCATTGGAAATGTACTCCAAAGAGTACTTGGCTTCTGTGAATTGGCTTATTCGATAAAATATGATAATAACACCGTTTCGGAGAACGTTTTAGCTCCTTTTTTATGACTTCGTACATTAAATAAATCCAATGCTTGGACGGTAGGTACTTTACTCGTGATTTTTAGGGTACCTAATAAATATAAATTTTCATTTTATACCTCACGCCGCAATTCAGCTGGAGTGTCAGTTCTAATTCTTCTTCGTCCTAATTCGCTCGTGGTGGTGGTGGTGGTGGCGGCTGGTGTCGTTCGTTCTAATTCGTGATCAGAATTAAAATTAAATTAAACAATCAAAATAATCACAATCATACATCAAATACATAGGCATTAAAACACATTCATTACCCATGTAGAGAAAATAAAACCAATTTCAATTATTTAACCGTTACTTGGTTTGTCACTTGAGTACATTTTCCTTATATCCCGACCTGTGATGTAATAGTAGGTATAATGTGATATGATATAATATGCCCTAGAACTAGCAGCTCTACGATGAGTGCTCGTTGTACAACGGTTTTAAATTTTGCATCAGTGAGGCCATATGTACAAGAAACGTTGTACGATAGGTACACGTACAAATAGGTAATTAGCAACTCGTGACGATTTAAAACACTCCCTTCGGTCGTGTTTTAATTTGTCGCCACTCTATGCGAATTTCCTACTTTTCGCACTTGTTACGATACAAGTTTTTGGAACGAAGTTCCTGATTTTTTGCATTTTACTTATGCTTTATACTTTTGCATACATTTTGTTAATAGATAGGTATGTTATTTATATAAAACATAGGCACAGATTATATAATAGTAATACATAGGTTGTAAATATTAAATGTTTGACCTTCTTTAGACGCATACCTGCGTACCGGTACCAAATGTATATACTATGGTGCAGGTGGTAATTACCGCCGACCTCACCTCAAAGCGGTGTAACCCCATTCTGAGTAACGTTTCAGAACAATTTACCTGTTAATGCCTTCACTGTTACAGTTTAATGGAGTATTTAAGTGTCCTAAAGAAAAAAGTTCGAACTTTATAGTACGGGGAGCCGACGGGTTTTTTAAATTATATTTTTCTTATCGTTTGGTTTGATATATTCATGACCTTAAAAAAACCGGCCAAGTGCGAGTCGGACTCGCGCACGAAACGTTCCGTACCATTACGCAAAAAACAGCAAAAAATCACATTTGTTGTATGAGAGCCCCACTTAAATATTTATTTTAGTCTGTTTTTAGTATTTGTTATAGCGGCAACAGAAATACATCATCTGTGAAAATTTCAACTTCTAGCTATCAAGGTTCATGAGATACAGCCTGGTGACAGACAGACGGATAATGAGACGGACGGGGTGGAGTCTTAAAAGTAGGGTCCCGTTTTTACCCTTTGGGTACGGAACCCTAAAAAAAAAGACTAGTTATAAACTTGCAGTCATTCTTGAGTTACCACTCACTGAGCAATTTAGGGAAAAAGATCGTTGTTAATGTAAATAAAATAGATTCAATGAATGTATCAGAATGGAAGTTATACGTCAAATCCGTTTAGAACCGAATTTTCATTATTAATCGTAAAAACTATGCCTACTTGCAAAACAAAAATCCCTAGGGTCGAAATGTAAAATCAACCTATTATATCTAATCCACTTTTTAGAGTATGAGAGAGGAAAACAAATTAGGTATCCAGATTAAACGGATGAGGTTAAACGAATTTAATGTAAACCAATCGTGAATTAGGGAGGGTAGGGGAGATTTGTATACGCATTACTTGTCTGTTATATGCCGTTTTTTCACTGATAGCTAAATAACAAATTATATTAGGTAGGTACTTCATATTTATGCCTCTTGTAATTATGTTGTACAGTAAAAATTAAATAAACGAATTAACCGCATTCATATAACAAAATGTTTTTTGTCAACAGGTGGCGGTACCTAATCAAGAATTCTTTCACAATGAGTTGCTTACAGTCCATATACTACATTTATGAAATAAGGTGAAAAGCTTAAATAGTAAATATGAGCGGCGTTTCTTAAATAAAATACTATATTGGCATAGATTATCAGTCATGAATGGTCTGCAGCTTTTTCAAGAGGTTACCACCCCAATAAGATACTCCGCTACCGAGCTATCTGATGAAACGTTGTACTATTCCTTCAACGAGAGCGTACTTACAACTCTAGATAATGTTGAAAAAGAGTTAACTGACAGAGAAAACTACAATGGGTGGTTTGCTTCCATGGAGCTATGGAAAATTAATATATGGGCCATACTTGCATCCGTTCTGGTAGTCTGCACGGCGGGTGGGAATATCCTTGTCTGCATGGCGATATATCTAGAACGGAGACTTCAAAATGTCACTAACTACTTCTTGATGTCATTGGCTATAACGGACTGCATGGTGGCGGTGCTTGTGATGCCTTTAGGAATATTATCGCTAGTAAAAGGTGCGTATAACGAACAACGATGTAAGCATAGTAGGTAGAACCTTAGGTACTGTTACAGTACTCTATACTATTCCTACAGTACTCTATACTACTCCTACAGTAGAAGTTAAAACATTCACAACAATGCGCTTTGCTTTGTATTTTTGACTGCCAAATATCTCAAACTTAGTCTTTTTCACAGCTAGCTACCTATTATTTTTCTGCTTGTTACGTATATGTTTTGGCTGCTAACTTTATTTTTATGCTAACTTGGGATGTCGTTGTTGTCTAATATACTTTTGTACATGATTATTCGCAAATTGATTCACAATGAAAATCTATTTATAATAGTATGAAAAGCTTCTTAGGTCAGAATTCTATTATCGCCCGACATATCGATAGTTTTCGAATTACGAGCTATTCTGAAATATAATTGTCAACTTTAAGAACATAATGGACACAAATATACATGAAAAAATTATGAAAAGTCAATTTTTTTATAAACTAGGTAACCACCCCTTTATATTATATGATCTCTAAGTGGCCCATTTAAAGAACTTGTCTTAGTAACTACGAGTAGTAAAATATAAAACATATGAAAAGCCTAGCATTATACATTATTATGTTACATTTTGATTGAGAACGCATTGTTGCGCAACGTTTCAGTACCTACAGTGACATCGCCCCATCAGCGCCCGTTTCCCGCAGCTACAATCTAAGTAATACCTTTTCCCATCAACATTTTATGGCGATTAATACCAAGTAACAAATAAGGATAACTGTAAATAACTTGACTACTCCAATCTATTGTAATTTTCCGGTCAAAGTGAGTTTTAATAGTCTCTGAATAAACAGATACGAGTATTAGAGCAGTCAGCCATAATAAGACCGTAGAATGATACCTGCACAGCTATATTATCCCTTATTTAATCCTTAGGTCAACATTGACATAGGTAACAGTCTAAACTGGAATATCCACCGCAAAAGGGTCATCAGATAAAGGATTTTGAGGATGTGAATTTTAGGGTCCCGATAATGCTTGCCTTGAGTAGATTAGATCCTTTCCTCTGCGTAAACGGTTTCCAATAAGTTTATTTTATTTTATTTCATATGTTAATACAATAATTTTGACAGTAATATTATATAATTCAGAGTACGCTCTATTACGATTAGAGCAATTACGGGGATAAATGACCAAGGTATGTAATAGTTGGGTTTATACAAAGTCACCAAAAAACATTTCATGTGAAGTTAAAAAAAAATCTAATTATTCAAACAAACAAGTCAAAGTTGCATAAAATTTGAAATTTCATAAAGTATATGACATGTACAAGTATTTGTAGGTTATAATATTAGAAGAAGAAGAAGAACGACATTTATTCCATAAACCACACATACACAGGACAATAAGATGAAATAAATAAGATAAAGAGAAAATAATTAAAACAGCAAAACAAGATACTTAATACACACATGATATTACACATGTTTAATTCTTACACAAGTTAATTTTATTTCGATAGGTACTTCCATCCATGTAAATTGTAAGTACATCTACAAGTTCGCTGGAAAAATATTAAATATATATGGAAAATACGCGCCTACCATTTAGGTATGTCCGCAAATCCGTAAGGCGTTTATTGAAATGCCTGATGAAATCCTACATGTAGTTTCATGATTTGGTTAATACTATTAAAAGGCGGCATCGTCAAACAGCGGTCTTGACATCACTACGAGAACCGGCAACACTGGGAGCAGCATGATGACGTCTGTCATCTAGAGATCGGTTTTTGCGCGTGATCAGCGTCGCGTATTACCTAAGTCCCTAACTCTCATATTTTGTGATTCTCTAATAAATATTGTTATAAATGGTGCTCTGGTGTTTTTACCCTTACAGCTTCAGAAGTGGGATAGTGGATTCCCGCCTACTACGATATAATTTGTCGAAATTGACATTACGAAATTTACCGCGCGTAGTCCTTCCTTGTTTCATTGTTCTGATCGTTAATCTGATTGTAATGAGTAAATGCACCAACACCACTCATCAGTTAGGGACTTAAATATACAAAGTCCAAGATTGGTGTCAAAATCATACCTACAAGAATAGCCTACAAAACTAACCTGTGCCGGCTATTGGCTGGCGTAGGTATCGTACCTTTGCCGTGTGTTTTGTGTGTTTTGTGTTTGATTTCAGATACCTATTTCAGTTTATGTACATCAATGATCATGACTGTCAAAAATAAAACATTGACAGTGTAATAAAGCTGCTGGCATGTATGTATTACAATATTCACAGCAGAAGATCACAAGATATAAGCTGACAGATACCATTAGGTACAATTGAATTTTGATATTGGTATGAATGAAATAAATCCTTAAGATTACAGAGTAACTCAGGTAAAAGTTAACTCAGGTAAGAAGTCTGTTGATCCAACACCTAACAGTGCTCCGGGGCCATAGTGGTAAATATTCACTGCCTCACTTATATGTTGTGTTATTTTTGTAATCTATGTGCTTTCAGATACATAACATAATGTGATTAAGTATGTCTACATGACATATTAACAAAATGCTATGAACATTTTCTAAAGTTTGTGTCGTGGTGAGATTTGCATTCAAGTAAAAAGCATATAAAACAAGTTTGGTAATGTAAATTTAGCCTTGATTGATGCTATATGAATGGTGGTATTATGCTTTCATGATTAACAATGAGTGCTATTTAATACTTTATCCTTTCAGTCAAATTAAAATAGATTACAAGTTTTCAAAAACACTGGAATATTGGTTACAACAACAATAAGGAGAAATTACTTGTTGTTTCATATGTGTGTGTGTATGATATTACACATGTTTATTGCAACTGACATAATGCTTTGTTGGTGTGTTTTTGGTTTGTGTAATTTCCAGATATTTGACAGCAATGATTCTTGAATTGAACGACCATACCGTCATTGAAGACACTAGAGTGGCTATCGGGTCGGGCCTCTATAATGAACCCTAATGGACATGGGTAATATTTCAAAGTTAATTGGTTATGGATGCCAGGTATATTATGTCCTAGTGCTCATAATTCATATATGGGGAAAATATGTTGATAAGTGGCTATTCTCCGAAGTCATGGAAAATGAGGTATTTATTTAGAAATAAAATGTTTGTTCATGTTGTACATGTATACTAACGGTCAGTATGTGTTACATTGACTGTGTGTGGTTAGTAAAGTGCGCTTTGTGAACAAGTGAAAGGTGACAGTTATTTGTAGCTGGTTAGTATTGTCTGTGACACAAGTAGTCGCTCCATGTTTCCGGAGCCTCCTCGGACTGAATATTTTAAAAGCCAGTTCATTTCACATATAACCTCCTGCATCTTTGCAATTAACACTAAGCTGCAGACATACTGATAAATAAGGCAGTAAATCATTTGAGATGTTGAGAAAATTTCTGTCTGTACATATTATTGATTGGTTCTATGTATGAAAAATCTTATGAATGTTTATACAAATTAATTGCATACAGCTTATAGTATGTTGTGGTTGTTGTTTTGTTCATTGGGATGTTGGTTTAAGTTTGCATTGCAAATATTTTTCACAAAATGTCATGTTATAAAATGAACCAAAGACATATATTTAAACAGACTTACCAAACTAATGAAAGTTTTATTGGCATGACATTGTCAAGTGTTTGAGTTATTGACAATGATAATCATTTGTGTTCTAACAGTATGTTTCAGATGCATTTCATTATAACAAAACTTTATTACTGATGAAGTTTGATGAATTTCCAAGGTTAAAATCTTGTCAAAGAGATGGACATATTGAACAAGATATTTACTGAGCTGAGTATGACACTGGTAAAGCAGGTTGTTGCTAATGGTAAGCGAGGTAAATACTTTCAGGAGTCAATATGGATATTGACGGTCTACATGATACATGTCTTTTACATACAAGTGCGACTGGACTCTAAACGTTCCAGTCCGATAAGTGTTTTATGGGTGAATATTAAACGAAGGTAAATAGCTTGGTTAAAGCTTTCCAAATAACTATTTTAACCCATTCACTGCTAATGAACATTGACCGAAGAATATCGTGTCATGAGCTACTGTTTGAAGTTATTGACGGTTTTCGTCTGAACTTGTAGTGTGTTATGGTACCGTTTGCATTAATAAACAGTACACTTTTATTACTTCTGGGTTTCATAAATCAGAAGTTATAAATAATAATATGTTTCACAAATTTTGTGGGTTCACTAAGTATGTATTTCATTGTTTTGAAAAATGCATAAATTGTGGTTTATTATGTTATGAACTCATTTATCTTACAATGTGTGCTTGCATGGCATTTAACAAAATTATTTAGTTTTGTGCAGGTATAAGTTAACCTGGATGATGATGTGTTGAGTTATCTACACATAAAATGCACATGCACAGCTGGAGAAAATCAACCATGTGTGTCTTGGGATTGGAAGCTTTATGGTTTAAGCATATGTGCCATGATTTGACTGATTGGTCATTATCAATATACACTTCATGATGGTTGAAAAATACAATTTGTGAAACCTCGATAAGGCGAACCTGGGTAAGAGAGGAACCTCGATAACATGAACTTCTGTTCAGGCTCTACTGTAGTTCAATGTGGTATAGTAAGAGTGTTGCCTTTATTTAGGGGCACGGAAGAGGCAAGCCAAGTTGCACATGATCATTTACAATTGGTTGCATAGTAGCAACTGCTTATTATTTTATATTTCCCATGTTAAGGGCAAATGCTGTTATTTCAGGTACTGTTTTCAGATTAAGAACTGACCACGAGTATATTCTCAGATTAGGAACTGAGATATAATTTTATGAGACACTCGGATTGAGAACTGAGTGATTATTTTATTTATATTACTTACTCTCGAGTTCGGAATCGAGTTGTGATTTTGTTTTATCCCAGATTTAGAACTGGGTTACTGTTGTCATACTTATGTGTTTTGTTAACAGGTTTGCCGACTAAAATAAACACATTGTGCTTGATTAATTTTATTAGACACTCGGATTGAGAACTGAGTGATTATTTTATTTATATTACTTACTCTCGAGTTTGGAATCGAGTTGTGATTTTGTTTTATCCCAGATTTAGAACTGGGGGTACTGTTGTCATACTTATGTGTTTTGTTAACAGGTTTGGCGACTAAAATAAACACATTGTGCTTGATTAATTTTATTAGACACTCGGATTGAGAACTGAGTGATTATTTTATTTATATTACTTACTCTCGAGTTTGGAAACGAGTTGTGATTTTGTTTTATCCCAGATTTAGAACTGGGTTACTGTTGTCATACTTATGTGTTTTGTTAACGGGTTTGCCGACTAAAACATGGACTAACCTATTAGGACTCGCAATCGCCATTTTGAGTAGCGTACCCCGGAAGAAAACATTTTTTTTGTATTAGACTTAGATGGCGTCGGTCATTCAGCGGGCTGTAGGTTGTGTAGCCCATTCCGCAAGAGGGCGCTGCCACTAGAAGAGTTGTAGACGTTGTAGTTGTTAAGGTGTAGTTCTTAGTTTTTCTTAAACGAATGGATAGATGGCGCAATAATTTTAATATTAGGTAGCTGGTCAACCAAATCTTGTCAGTAAAAAAAGGCGCGAAATTCAAATTTTCTATGGGACTACATTTTTCAAATTTGCCGCCTTTTTCTACTGTCAAGATCTGGTTGACCGAGTATACTACCGCATCATTTGCGTTTCTATGTGTGAACAGCGCATCTGTACACGTGTCATTGTGTGAGTTAGTTGTTATTATTATAATTAGGGCTGACTTTCGTTTTTTGTCACAGATAGCAATCAAATGTATATGTTTTAGATAAAAATGGTCTTCACAGCAAGATGTGTTGTCGTTAATTGTGTAAACACTAGCAGAAATAGTGACTGCAAATTTTATAGATTTCCAAAAGTAGTGTGGAAACAAGAACACGCAATAAATGGATAATTGCCGTAAGGAGAAAAAAAGTAAGTCACCTAACCTAACCTCTAAAATCATACCTTCCTTAAATACGCAAAAATTTGATTTATGTTGTAAACGTATCAAGTTTTAACGGTGAATTATTTTGTTATAGTCCCGATGGCACTCAAAACCGGACGACAGAATTTGCAGTGCTTACTTTATTGTTGGTAGAAAGGCTGATGAAAGTGATGAACAAGCCAGTCCCAGCTATGTTCCAAGAATCGAGACAAATCAAGACGGATTGACGAAAATGCGGCAATATCGAGGTTCCAACGTTATATGGAACGAAGAAACGCGAAAAAATAGAAGCTGTTAGTGCTATTAATACAACTAATACAAGTGACTTTGAATTGCTGGAAAATAGTGTTAGTGTGACTTCAAAATATTGATAGTGAATGTCAAGTGGACCTGTATACAGGTGTACAAAATCCAGGAAAGACGTTTACGTGCAACAGGTACATATTTTATGGTAAAAAAACGTGATGCCGAAGTTCAAACAGAAATATGTATGTACACCTGTGTGTACAAAATCCAGGAAAGACGTTTACGTGCAACAGGTACATATTTTATGGTAAAAAAACGTGATGCCGAAGTTCAAACACAAATATGTAGATATCAGTACCAGTGTACGAAGATTATTAAGCATTTTAAAATAACAAAACTCGAAGTCTGTAATACTGCTAAAAGTATTTCTCTGGATCTAGCCACCATAACTGACAGTAAATATTTTGCTGGATTTTAATTTATTAAAACCAACGAACAGGGGCCGATTGCATAACAAACTACAACTAATAATACAACCGGAACTCCTTATTTAATAAGTTAAATTAGAAAAGGAGTTCCGCTTGTAATATTAGTTGTAGCAAGTTGTAATTTGTTATGCAATCGGCCGCAGCTTGTAGATCTTGCAGGTGTTACTCTTAACAACTTCAACTTTTTATTAAAAACTACACAAATAAATTATATGGTGAGCGAAAAAGATAGACTTCTACTTTTCTTGATGAAAATAAAACTTGGTGTCACATTTTCAGCACTCAGTGTTTTGTTCGGTATTCATAGAACAACAGTGTCAAGAATATTCTGCCCGTATGTTGAAGAAGTAGCAGCTGTTACATCAAATTTGGTTTTTTGGCTAGAATGCTTCCGTCCGGAGTATAGTAACACTAGAGTACAGAGTTGCCTATAGTACCTACAGAGCAAGTATAGAAGTACCATCAAGTTTTGCTAATCGTGTGTATTGCTACTCACACTATAAAAAGGGTTTTACCTCAAAAGTGCTTATTGGTATTACTCCAGGGAGGCTTCATATCGTTCAAGTCAAAAGAATGTGGTGGAAGAAAAAGTGTCTCCCAAATAACGAGTCAGGATTAGTAGACTACTTAAAAAATTGGGATATTGTCTTGGCTGATAAGGGATTTCCGGCAATAAAGAATGTAATTGATGAAAGTGGAAAAGAAATTGTTTTTTTAGACTGGAGGAAACCGGCCTGTTTTGAGAAAAGTCGTCGACATCTCTTCTAAATACCTAAAACTGGTATGGATGTGTTCCTCGTGATCTCTAGAATACGAATTGACCGGTTTTGGTTTATGGAGGGGGGGACGGGTCGAAAAAAGGGGGGGGGGGGCAAAGATGTCGGCCGACCATCATTGATATTTGTGCTATTATCTATGAAAAGGGAGCTTATTGCCGATGGCGCTTACGACACTGACATCGATAAGCAAAAAACGTAGTAGTTTAAAATTGGGGATTCTGGCACATGTTTAGTTGTTTTGATTCCCAATTTAGCAATTAAGTTTCTTTGAATACTGGAACATTCAATGTTGCTGTCTATCCAATGCGGAGGTCAATTTATGTTATGTGACGCTGATGGACTGATCAGTCATGTTGTGTTAGAAAACTTAAATCGGATTTAAAGGTCCCTTTGTAGTTTTTTATAAATAACTCTTAGACATAGACATAGAAAAGTTTTATTCAACATCACATGAAGTTGCACGCTTAAACGGTGACCTGTAGCAAAAATGATCTGATACATAAGTAATCTTCATAAAATTTTCTACATTAAATATTCTATACGCTTTTTCGCTAGGATCAATATTTAAAAAAATATTTAAGGGAAAAAGTTAATTATAATCAATTGTTAATATTTTTTGTAAACGGTGGCCTGTAGCAAAAAATGTTCTGATACATAAGTAATCTACATAAAATTTTCTACATTAAATATTCTGTACACTTTTTCGCTGGGATCAATATTTAAAAAAATATAAAAGGGAGAAACTTAATTATAATCAAACAATTAATCAATCAATTTTTTGTTAATAACTCGTAAACGGTGGCCTGTAGCAAAAAATGGTTTGAAACATAAGTAATCTACATCCAATTTTCTACATTAAATATTCTATAAAAAAATTCGGTAGGTTCAATATTTAAAAAAATATTTATGGGAGAAAGTCAATTATAATCAATTGTTAATAATTTTGTAAATAACTCGTAAACGGTGGCCTGTAGCAAAACATGTTCTGATACATAAGTAATCTACATAAAATTTTCTACATTAAATATTCTGTACACTTTTTCGCTGGGATCAATATTTAAAAAAATATTTATGGGAGAAAGTTAATTATAATCAATTGTTAATATTTTTTGTAAATAACTCGTAAACGATGGCCTGTAGCAAAAAATGTTCTGATACATAAGTAATCTACATAAAATTTTCTACATTAAATATTCTGTACACTTTTTCGCTGGGATCAATATTTAAAAAAATATTTAAGGGAGAAAGTTAATTATAATCAATTGTTAATATTTTTTGTAAATAACTCGTAAACGGTGGCCTGTAGCAAAAACTGTTCTGATACATAAGTAATCTACATAAAATTTTCTACATTAAATATTCTGTACACTTTTTCGCTGGGATCAGTATTTAAAAAAATATTTAAGTGAGAAAGTTAATTATAATCAATTGTTAATATTTTTTGTTAATAACTCGTAAACGGTGGCCTGTAGCAAAAAATGTTCCGAAACATAAGTAATCTACATCCAATTTTCTACATTAAATATTCTATAAAAAAATTCGGTAGGTTCAATGTTTAAAAAAAATATTTAAGGGAGAAAGTTAATGGGGAAGTTAGTGCACTGAGTTGTCCCTTTTGTCCCAGGCGATGCCGCTTGACACAATTGTTCCTTTGATCATACTTAATTGATGTGAAGCCTTAACCTGGATATTAACTTTTGGCTTACCCCCAAAAAGGGAGAGGAGAAAAGTGGTTCCGGCTGTACACTGCGCTCTGTTTGATATAAAGCCGCAATCCGATGATTGATTGACATAATTGTTCTCCCAGGAGGTTCGTGGGGTATTTGTCTTTGGTACGGTCGTATAGAGAGCGGCTGGGTGACCTCCAGAAAATTCCGACTTTTGGTCTACCGCTTCCGGTCAGAAAAATGTTTGACGGCCCGGCCAAACGGTCGGACCTAGGTGGGGGGGGTGCTCGACCAAATGTCATAGAGGTACCCTGGCAGTTTTTGACGCCGCCATTTTTTTGTCAAAATGGCAGACTTTTATTTTTTATTTTTTCAAGTTTGTCCTAGCGCGCTGAAATTTTGGTCACGGAAACTTGGGGTCCCCTAGATTATTTGTAAAATGTTTTAATTGCGGAAAAACTGGGCACTTTTATTTTGTATGGTAACTTTTAAACGGTGCGTGATAGGTGGGGGGTGCTCGACCAAATGTCATAGAGGGCCTCGAGGGAAATAAAACTGCATTGAAAAAAATTCAAAATGGCCGACTTTTATTTAATTTTTTCAAGTTGGTCCGAGCGCTCCGAGATTTGGCATGGCAGGAGATAGAGGCCTCTAGATTCCTATAAAATTTTTTTTTTTTTTTATAAAACCCAAGATGACGGAAAAAATGGTAATTTTTATTTTGTATGGCAGCTTTTAAACGGTGCGAGATGGGTGGGGGGTGCTCGACCAAATGTCATAGAGGGCCTCGAGAAAAATGGAACTGCATTTAAAAATTTTCAAAATGGCCTTTTTTTTTTAAGTTAGTCCGAGCGCGCTGAGATTTGGATGCGACAAGCCTGGGGGCCCAAGAATACTATGTGAAAAATTTATTTGGAAAAGTCCAACATGGCGGCGGACACGGGCAAAAGTCAAATTTCCAAGTAGGTTAAGCGAGCCCGTAGGGCGAGCTTCAGGCTGGGAGGCCGAAGGCCGACCCCGCGGAGGGCCGTTAGGCCTGGAGCTTCTCCCCGAGTGTCCAAGCGTGGCCTACCCCCAGTAATTTTAGGCGAGGCCGAAGGCCAAGCTGCGGGAATGACGAACCAAGCAAAATCCTATACAAAAACTGTGTTAAGCGAGCCCGAAGGGCGAGCTTCAGGCTGGGAGGCCGAAGGCCGACCCCGGCGGAGGGCCAAAGGCCCGGAGCCTTCACACCGACTCCCAAGCGTACAACCCCCAGTAATTTAAAGCGAGGCCGAAAACCGAGCTGCGTGAATGCAGCGCTTCCAAGCGTTCTACCAAGTCAACTGTCTTGATAAGCGAGCGTTGGCGAAGCGTCGAGGTTCGCGAAGGCCGAAGGCCGAGCTCCGCGTAGGGCCGAAGACCCGAAGCGTTACACGAGAGGGGGAAGTTGGAGCTTAAACACGACCCAATAGTAAAAGTGGCTTAGACAAGCGAAACGGCGGGCCGAAGGCCGTAGGCCTCCTGCCATGCCAAATCTCGGTGCGCTCGGAGCAACTTGAAATTTAAAAAAAAAAAGTCGGCCAGTTTGATTTTTTTTCAATGCAGTTTTATTTCCCTCGAGGCCCTCTATGTTATTTGGTCGAGCACCCCCCACCTATCATCCATCGTTTAAAAGTTACCATACAAAATAAAAGTGCCCAGTTTTTCCGCAAATAAACATTTTACAAAAAAAAAATTTTTCATAGGAATCTAGGGGACCCCGACTTTTCGTGACCAAAATTTCGGCGCGCTAGGACAAACTTGAAAAAATAAAAAAATAAAGTCGGCCATTTTGAAAAAAAAAATGGCGGCGTCAAAATCTGCCAGGGTAAAATATGACATTTGGTCGAGCACCTCCCACCTAAATCCGACCGTTTGGCCGGGCCGTCAAACATTTTTCTGACCGGAAGCGGTAGACCAAAAGTCGGAATTTTATGGAGGTGACCCAGCCGCCCTCTATACGACCGTACCAAAGACAAATACCCCACGAACCTGCTTCTGGGAGAACAATTATGTCAATCAATCATCGGATTGCGGTTTTATATCAAACAGAGCGCAGTGTACAGCCGGAACCACTTTTCTCCTCTCCCTTTTTGGGGGGAAGCCAAAAGTTAATATCCAGGTTAAGACTTCAGATCAATTAAGTATGATCCAAGGAACAATTGTGTCAAGCGGCATCGCCTGGGACAAAAGGGACAACTCAGTGCACTAACTTCCCCATTAACTTTCTCCCTTAAATATTTTTTTAAATATTGAACCTACCGAATTTTTTATACAATATTTAATGTAGAAAATTGGATGTAGATTACTTATGTTTCAAAACATTTTTTACTACAGGCCACCGTTTACGAGTTATTAACAAAAAATATTAACAATTGATTATAATTAACTTTCTCCCTTTTATATTTTTTTAAATATTGATCCCAGCGAAAAAGTGTACAGAATATTTAATGTAGAAAATTTTATGTAGATTACTTATGTATCAGAACATTTTTCGCTACAGGCCACCGTTTACGAGTTATTTACAAAAAATATTAACAATTGATTATAATTAACTTTCTCCCTTAAATATTTTTTTAAATATTGATCCTAGCGAAAAAGCGTATAGAATATTTAATGTAGAAAATTTTATGAAGATTACTTATGTATCAGAACATTTTTGCTACAGGCCACCGTTTAAGAGTTAATTATAAAAAACTACAAAGGGACCTTTAAATCCAATTTAAGTTTTCTAACACAACATGACTTCATCAGTTCATCAGCGTCACATAACATAAATTTACCTCCGCATTGGATAGACAGCAACATTGAATGTTCCAGTATTCAAAGAAACTTAATTGCTAAATTGGGAATCAAAACAACTAAACATGTGCCAGAATCCCCAATTTTAAACTACTACGTTTTTTGCTTATCGATGTCAGTGTCGTAAGCGCCATCGGCAATAAAGTCCCTTTTCATAGATAATAGCACATTTGTTCACATCTTGAGTCCTATGCGACCGATCGGTTCGTGTGAGGTGTCGTTTGAAAGAGTATTAAATGTGCTATTATTGTTTCATAATAACTGTAGTCAATTACAAAATATTTTAAAATATTTGAGTTTTTACCGTGCATGGATGGCATAAGTAATGAAATGATTAACTATGCGTCTAACTCAATAAATTACAACTATACCGCAATTATTTTATTACAAAATATACGAGACATTTCATTAGCTTACCAAAAACATAATAGACCCCGAGCCAGGCGCAAATTTCGTCAGTCATCGCCTCCCGGGTGAAAACTCGTATACTGGTTAACGGCCATATATGATGAGCCCTCGTGGACGTCAGCTGCCGCTACGTTATGACTTGGTTATATAATATCATACACCATTAAAACTTATAGACCGCGAGCCACGAACAGGTTTCCATGACCAATTAACGGCTACGTATGATGAATCCTCGTGGACGTCAGCTGCCGCTCCGTTGGTGGGTTGAGGAATGGCAGCCACCGAAACATGTAAAAAAAATTGCGGTAAAGTTATAATTTATTGAGTTAGACGCATGTTTTGTCAGTACTTATGCCATCCATGCACGGTAAAAAATCATATATTTTACAATATTTTGTAAACGACTACAGTTATGACTACGGTTATTATGAAACAATAATACCACGTTTAATACTCTTTCAAACGACATCTCACACGAACCGATCGGTCCCATAGGAGAGCGTTCAAGTATTACGTAACGCAATTTTTGGACATTTTTGACCCCCCCTCCCCCCCATGTAACGCGCCGTAACGTTTTTCTGTAACCCCCCCTAAAGGCCACAATTATGTTGCGTAAAGTACCGTAAAGTGGCGAAAAGTTCTGAAGGGTTAAAAAACAATGTTACGTAACGCGTAGTTTAAACCCCCCCTCCCGCCTTTGTAACGCATCGTAACGTTTTACAAGAACCCCCCCACCCCCAAATTCGTTACGTAATACTTGAACGCTCCCTAGGACTCAAGATGTGAACATATCAATGCTGGTCGGCCGCCCACTATCCCCCCTTTTTTTCGACACGTCCCCCCCTCCATAAACTAAAACCGGTCAATTCGTATTCTACAGACCACGAGGAACACATCCATACCAGTTTTAGGTATTTAGAAGAGATGTCGACGAAAATCGTGAAGGAGACGACTTTTGTTTAATTTACCTATAGACTATTATTATGCCACCTTTTCTCCAGAATAAAGGTGAATTTACAAGGGAAGTGACCGATGCAACTTATAAAATAGCTCGAGTCAGAATTCATGTCGAAAGAATAATGCAGCACTTAATAATTTATCAGATACTACATAAAATTCCTGTAAATGTATTTTATCATAAACTGAAATAAATGTCATATACTCAGAAAAAAACAGAGACCACCGACCGAGATCGAGAGGTAACAGGCACCTGCCGCGATAGCAGAGGACGCTGGTTCGATTCCAGCCTGGGGCACTAGAGGCTAGGGTCACTTTTTCTGAGTATATGACATTTATTTCAGTTTATAATTTATATAGTAGTGTGACTACTCAAAATAATAACAAATTAAAATATTTTCTAAAAATAATTTAATTTGTTCTAGTATGTTATTTTATCATATTGATGATATATTACATGTTTAACCCTTTAACCGCCAGAGTCTGATATATAAGACATTACATATCCAGCTCATCTCGCCACAGTCTGATGAATAAGATAAAGATCTGATTTGGTTTTTACAGCACATTTATAACTCCCGTAACTATGCCAACCTTACTCTGCGTGGTACAATTACTGTCGGTGGTGACACGAGCACGCTCGATCAAAAATTGCTGACGGTTAAAAGGTTAATTGTTGGGTACTAGTAAACCTGCAACCACCTATATTTTCAAACAAATAAAACAACAGTTATTTTTACAATATTTACATTATTTAAAAAGCTATTAAAACATTGCATTTTTATTTAAATTTGTTTTTATTTCACACATAAAACCTGTAAATATTATGTGACTTTTCATGCCTGAAGGACCCTTATGCACATGGAGCATAAGGAACCACAGGCATTGACCACCACATATTTATAACATGGGCCCGTGGACCTATGAAAATGTGTCAGTCAGGTTAGGGTTTAATATGTCCAAGCACTGGACTGATCAACATTTTTATAAGTCTAATGTACAGTCAAGTCAAGTACAATGGATTAAGGTTAAGAAATGCATACATATTTATGAACTCTACTGTACATACCATTAGTCATATTCCTTTATTTCAGTCACATGCATAAACTTACAGCTAAGGATGCCAAAACGCTTATGTGGTAGGGACAATACATACATCAGAATCAAACATAGTCTAAAGCTAAAGATTATTAAAACAAAACAAAAACAATCAAATAAGGTCAGGTTAATATTTAGGTATGCTAGGATTCTAAGATATAAAAATGTTGAGTTCCTTACTTACAGGCCTTCCAGCTAGGTATGCGTATTGCAAATTTTCACAAAGCGTGATACTGCAATATTCAGCTTTACTATACATATAAAAAAAACAGTAATAAACATTTTGAGTTAACAACATTTAAACATATTATTTTACTTAATACTACTACTACATACTACTATTTGAAAAGTTAATTACCTAACATTGTATTGATTATATTTTTTCTGTAAAACTACGCTTTGGCTGGTTTTTCTCACTCAAAGTTTGGTTTGTTCTTGTAGAATACAAGAGCCGTAGATAATGAGCGAAGTAAAATTATTCACTTATTAAAATTGCTGCTTTAATAAAGTCTTTGTCTCTGTCTACTCTTACTATACAACTACCTTTTGGTGAATATATAAAGAGATCATACATAGTCATACCAGTGACATACATTTGCACTTGGATTTGGGTATAAGTTAATATGGTTTGCTTCTTTTTAATTCTGGTTGATCATTCACAAACTGCGAATATTGCACATTATGACATTACATTTTTGTTTATCAAAATCTGCAATAGGTGGTTTTTACAACATACAGGACATTTAACTTCTACTAACACTGACACATTCATCGCATATAACAACACCATCTACACTAGTGCACAACCAAGGCTGATCTTTGCTAACAATCACTCCGACACAAGAAATTCTTAGTCTCCTCGCCGAGTACCACTCTTCAGACATTGATTGTTCTATTGTGTCACTACAGAATTTAAAAATGTCTTTATCTGCCAACGCAACATTTGCTTCATAAAAGTTTTTCTAATGTTTTTTCTATGACTAAAAAAAATTTTTCTATGACTTTTTAGTCTAGCTTCACTTTTGTACACATCAAACTCTTTTCTAAAAATACTAAAGTTTTCAAGACATGTAACACATTCTTCTTTTTTTTTATCAGTCTGTTCTACTAAATTTTCCGACAACCTTGCTAACGGAAATTTCAATATCTTCTGTACAATTTATTTCAGCAACTTCCAGTACACGTTTCAAGGCACAATCTTCCTTTAAATCTGTGACATCGAACTGAAAAGGTTCACACTTGTGTTTCTTTGATGTAGGATACATTTCGTGGAAGTATCTCCCTTTGGAATACTTTTCGTTCGTAAATTGTCGAACACTTGGCTTGCCCCATTTTTGTTCCTGGCTGGTTTAGGTGGAACTCTCTTCATGATTGATGTAGTAAATTAGTGCTGCAATGCTGCTTGAATTTGCCACTTTTGTTATAAACAATCGCATGTTACTCTAGTAACATGACGATTGATATTACGAATTAAGGCTGTCTTATACGCTGTCGCCGTCACAGAGGCTTGACGAACCACTCGGGCTTTGATTATGTAGCTCCTGTCGCCTTGCCAGATGTCTTGCACCTCCAGTACGTGCCGGTAACGACCAAATTTCATGGGTTATGGCACGAAAAACCCTGTTCCCGTCAGAAGCACGTTCATTTTAACTGAAAACCACAATGCTAATGTAATTGTCAATACAGCCGTCGTCCAAATATGTCGAATAATTATACTGTAATATCATTAGATTTCATTGAAATTATTACGATGTTTACTTACTTCACGTTTGAAAGTTTTCTGACAGAATATCTCAAAGTTGCGCTCGCTAGGACAGAGAGTCATACTATCTTTGTCTTACACTAGTACTATCACCCAAAAGAAAAGGATGAGTATAGTTTTTTTTGTTCCTATTTACTGATCTATACCTATATTCGATTTTTCAAAGATATCTTTGATACGTCAAATACGTAAAGGCGTATCCAGATTAGTCAATTTTTCACCAATCTGGAAGGGAAGGGAATCGAATCAGGAGGTGCGGACGCAAACGGCAATTTGGCTCACTGATTCGATTGCCCGATCAAATCAGGAGGTGCGGACACAAAAATGCCAATTTTCGAAGCTAGTATCTATGGAATGCTAGGATCTGTACGTACTTTTTACAATCTGATCAAATTCTCGTGTCGAATCAGGCCGAAATACCAATTTGATTCCCCGATCACATCAGCAGGTGCGGACACAAAAATGACAAATTTCATAGTAGAATGCAAATTGGTGATTTAATTTCTGTACGTGTGGACGCTAGGCAAGATAAGATTGGCCAAATATTTTCCTGAACAAATCGACTGATTTGATCAGTCCCGTCTGGATACCCACTAATTGGCCAATCTCATTTAGCATCCACACGTAGGTACACAAATTAAATCACCAATTTGCATTCCATAGATAATTACTGTGAAAATTGGCATTTTTGTGTCCGCACCTGCTTATTTGATCGGGGAATCAAATTGGTATTTGCGTCCGCTCGGCCTGATTCGATCGGAGAATTTTATCAGACTGGCGAAAAATTGACTAGTCTGGATACGCCTTTATGCATTACTTACCTTTTTAGGGTTCCGTACCCAAAGGGTAAAAACGGGACCCTATTACTAAGACTCCGCTGTCCGTCCGTCCGTCTGTCACCAGGCTGTATCTCACGAACCGTGATAGCTAGACAGTTGAAATTTTCACAGATGATGTATTTCTGTTGCCGCTATAACAACAAATACTAAAAACAGAATAAAATAAAGATTTAAGTGGGGCTCCCATACAACAAACGTGATTTTTGACCGAAGTTAAGCAACGTCGGGCGGGGTCAGTACTTGGATGGGTGACCGTTTTTTGCTTGTTTTGCTCTATTTTTAGGGTTCCGTAGCCAAATGGCAAAAAACGGAACCCTTATAGATTCGTCATGTCTGTCTGTCTGTCCGTCTGTTTGTCCGTCCGTATGTCACAGCCACTTTTCTCCGAAACTATAAGAACTATACTGTTGAAACTTGGTAAGTAGATGTATTCTGTGAACCGCATTAAGATTTTCACACAAAAATAGAAAAATAACAATTAATTTTTGGGGTTCCCCATACTTCGAACTGAAACTCAAAAATTTTTTTTTCATCAAACCCATACGTATGGGGTATCTATGGATAGGTCTTCAAAAATGATATTGAGGTTCCTAATATCATTTTTTTCTAAACTGAATAGTTTGCGCGAGAGACACTTCCAAAGTGGTAAAATGTGTGTCCCCCCCCCCCCCTAACTTCTAAAATAAGAGAATGATAAAACTAAAAAAAATATATGATGTACATTAGCATGTAAACTTCCACCGAAAATTGGTTTGAACGAGATCTAGCAAGTAGTTTTTTTTTTAATACGTCATAAATCGCCTAAATACGGAACCCTTCATGGGCGAGTCCGACTCGCACTTGGCCGCGTTGATGGTGCGGAACCCTCCGTGCGCGAGTCCAACTCGCACTTGTTACATATGTTGAGTATAATATTTGAGGTTGTCATGGTACCCAGTGTAAATAAATATGTCAATAAAAAAATAGAACTTTATCAAATATATTACAAATAGGTAAAAATACTTTTCTCCAATATGCTCGGAAATGTTCACCTTATTGTAGCAAAAATAGTACGGGAAGATCTTCGTTATTGTCAAACTCTAATTTAAAAAAATCAAACTATCGCTGTCCTTTTCTAGCGGACGGGAAGTAAAAAAACACTACAGTAATAACTTATTACTGTAGTGTTTTTTACTTTTTAAAAATAAAAAACGTAAACAGCCAATTATTATAGCCGCGAGCCGCGTCTACACGACCCGATCAGCTATCATTTCAAGCTATAGGATAGAGTGAGATAGTAAGCCTTTCATGTCTCGTTCTTACAAGACCGTTGTGCTCGTGTCTGATCGTGCGAATACTGCTTAATAAAATCAAAGATTATTTTTATATATTTTTTAAGGATCTAAATCCGTGTTAATATTAAAGCTTTTATAGTTTGTCAAAGGACTATCTCATTTCAAACATAGACAGAGAGAATCATACTATCTTTGTCTTACTCTAGTACTAGCACCCAAAAGAATAGGATGGGTATAGTTTTCCTGGTTCTTACTAACTGACAAATTGGTTTGACCAACTATATTGCACAATTATATTGAATGAACGAATATTGAATGGTACTGAATGGCCGAATAAGTTTGTGCCTTTAACTTTTAAAAATTAATTAGAGGGGAATTGTTTTTGACATTCTTGATGTGAAGGTTCGATTTGAGTGATGCTTGATGCTTAAATAATTATTATTTGAGCTTATTTCCTCGCATGTTTGGAGAAAAGCACTATATATGCCTCGGCAGGAATAGCAATTCGTGGATTCGTCTTCTTTGTCGGACTCCGCTTCGCGTCGTCCGACAAAATCGAAACTCATCCACGAATTGCTCTTTCCCGGCCTCTGCAATAATGTACTATAAATGTAATGTATCGTGTTACCGCGCGTCGGTAACATTAATATTATGTGACAGAAAAATGTATTACGAGTTATTAAAATTAGTAAGACATCGCTAATGCTATTATATTTATATTTTATATGAATGAATATATTTATATTTTTTTAATATCAAACATCCAAAAAAAATGCGTCAAATGAAACGAATTCAGTACGGGGTATGGTCGAAGCGCCATCTCACGAAATATATTATCAACATTGAGGCAAGACGAGAGCATGACGATAGTTGTCATTCCAACCCGTCACATGGCATTGATACAGAATCACACTTATTGCAACATTTGACACTACTAGAGACATCTGCTATACTTTTGGGAACTAAATATAAAGTCACGCTACTCAAAATGGCGATTGCGAGTCCTAATAGGTTAGTCCATGACTAAAATAAACACATTGTGCTTGATTAATTTTATTAGACACTCGGATTGAGAACTGAGTGATTATTTTATTTATATTACTTACTCTCTTCAATGTCTGCTATAGAGCTTTAATTATTATGTGCTCTTTAAGAAGGGCTGTTACTTTAGTCTTGGCAAGGGATGCTATCCTTAATAGGCTACTTCCTGGCGCCGGTAATCGCAACAGAGGCTTTAAGGAGCGGCCTGTTGCTTGTCACTATCCTTGAGAGGGTGGTTGTTGCTGATATTTGCAGTGTAGGCTTTAAGAAGCGGACCATTGCATGTGATATAAGACTATCCTTCAGAGGATGGTTGTTACAGGTATTTGCAGTGTAGGCCTTAAGAGGCGGACCATTGCATGTGATATAAGACTTTCCTTAAGAGGATGGTTGTTACTGGTATTTGCAGTGTAGGCTTTAAGAGGCGGACCATTGCATGTGATATAGACTATCCTTGGGAGGATGGTTGTTACTGGTATTTGCAGTGTAGGCTTTAAGAGGCGGACCATTGCATGTGATATAAGACTATCCTTAAGAGGATGGTTGTTTACTGGTATTTGCAGTGTAGGCTTTAAGAAGCGGACCATTGCATGTGATATAAGACTATCCTTAAGAGGATGGTTGTTTACTGGTATTTGCAGTGTAGGCTTTAAGAGGCGGACCATTGCATTCCTTAAGAGGATGGTTGTTTACTGGTATTTGCAGTGTAGGCTTTAAGAGGCGGACCATTGCATGTCATATAAGACTATCTTTAAGAGGATGGTTGTTACTGGTGTTTGCAGTGTAGGCCTTAAGAGGCGGACCATTGCATGTGATATAAGACTTTCCTTAAGAGGATGGTTGTTACTGGTATTTGCAGTGTAGGCCTTAAGAGGTGGACCATTGCATGTGATATAAGACTATCCTTAAGAGGATGGTTGTTACTGGTATTTGCTGCAATGCAGGCCTTAAAAGGCGGACCGTTGCATGTGAGCTTAGATTATCCTTAATAGGCTAATTTTGTTACTGGTATATCTGCAGTGCAGGCCTTAAGAGGCGGACCATTGCATGTGATACAAGACTATCTTTAACAGGCTAGTATGTTCCTGGTATCTGCAGTGCAGGCTTTAAGAGGCGGACCATTGCATGTGATATGATATTATCCTTAAGAGGACCATTATTTCTACTACCGATGAATGTTTTATCTATATCGTATCGTACTATTTGTTGTTGACCTTGAGAGGTTGGCTTGAGACCTTGTTTACAAAAGGATATTTTAATGACCTTAAGACTGATGATCTCAAGGTTACCTTGAAAGGGTTGCTTGCACTTATACCTTCTAGGGATCGCTGGCGAAGTACCGGATCCAGTAGAGTTGGAGGGAGTGCCTGTTCGAAATACCCAGTTGGAGCGAGTGCGTGCACCGGGCTCCGTGACAACCTTATCGTGAAGGGCCGACTTCTACGGTCGTTGCGCCTACAAGGGCAGTGGTGTCCTAGCCTAGGCAGCTCCGCACATGCATGAGACGTGTCCCATGTTAGCCTCTCACGAGTTGTACGCATTTTTGTGCGTGCATGCGAGGGAGTCTTACATCCTACAACGGAGAAGCCAATTGTGAGTTTGTTCCAAGTCTTTGCTTTTAAAACGACACAAATAGTCATTGTTACGTTAAGCGGTCAGTATGAACGCACCGCTCAATGGAAGGTTTGGGTTAGCTGCATGGGTATACATGCTAGAAATTTATCAAAATCTAATAAATCCTTCAAAGTTATATGACGTTATTCACAAGAAAATAATTAATGTTAGATGGTGTTACAAAAAAAGGGGGTGGTTTATCTACCTGCCGCTAGATGTCACGCTCATCGCAATATTTTATTATTTTGCATAATTAATTAATTGGTATTTATATCCTCTTGGTGTCATATGCACGTGAATTAAGCCTTTTGTGTATTTCAAGCAAGTGCTGAGCAGACTTGCATATCCTAACACCTCTCATACCACGGATTATTTGGTACCTAGCCTGGTCATGCTTTCTTACATTTGGTTCAGTCGGCTTAAGCCCTTACTCCAATTCGACTGAAATAGAACTAAATATCTTGGTGTAAGTTGACAATAACGAAATAGACCGTTTCAACGGAACTCGAGTCGAATTATTCAAAAGGACCAAGGCTTGTATATCGGCTGAGCGTAAAAGGTGCTTGTTCAATTCGCAGAATATTGAACTGGTGGAGGCTACATCCACCTGGTGAAGACCCAGCTTGCTGCGACTGCGTTGGCTGTGGCAGACTTCAGTGGCTGCACTGATGACAGTGACCTGCGGGGCGCTGGTCGGGTCAGGCGATGGCCGAGCTAAAAGGCGGCATCGTCAAACAGCGGTCTTGACATCACTACGAGAACCGGCAACACTGGGAGCAGCATGATGACGTCTGTCATCTAGAGATCGGTTTTTGCGCGTGATCAGCGTCGCGTATTACCTAAGTCCCTAACTCTCATATTTTGTGATTCTCTAATAAATATTGTTATAAATGGTGCTCTGGTGTTTTTACCCTTACACTATAATAAATAAAAAGGTACAGCGCTTATTTTTTACATGTTTATGCAAGTAGCTGACGGTCTTTCCACCACTATACAACCGGTTGACGGTTTTTTTATATTTATAATAACACCTAAACTATCTTCTGACTAACGGCCCAATTCGAACTTTAAGTTACGTCAGTTAATAGATCTATAAAAGATATGGATTAGATATGTCAGTATCAAAAGTGACGTTTTTGTTTGAAGAAATGTCACATTTGACACTGACATATCTAATCCATATCTTTTCTAGATCTATTAACTGACGTATCTTAAAGTTTGAATTGGGCCGAAAGTATCAAACAGGAGGCGATGACAAAATTTATTTTATTTTTTTACGTTTCGGTGGCTGCCATTCCTCAACCCACCAACGGAGCGGCAGCTGACGTCCATGAGCGATCATCATACATAGCCATTAACCAATAAACGAGTTATCGCCCGGGAGGCGATTGGTCATGGAAATCTGTTCGTGGCTCGCGATAATGAATGTTGATGGTACTCATTATAAAGGCACGTTTTGTCGCAGGCCATTTTCCGCTGCCGGCCGTGTACTGCCTGCTGTGGATATGTTTGGACGTACTCTTGTGCACGGCGTCTATCATGCATCTCTGCACCATTAGCATCGACAGGTAAATTCATTAAATTTTTAGTTGTAGTTATTGTAACTATGCATAATATATACAACTAGGGAAAAAACAAAGCTATCGGTGTAAATTTACCACTTTTTAGCGTTATTCTGCTGCTATGCGAGAGCAAGATAATTTTCTATTACTATGCGTATCACTAATGCTAATATTATTTTATACTATGCAATGCTAAAAAGCGATTTTAATTCATTTATAATATGTTTTACATAGTTGTTTCCATGTCCTTTTATTCGTTTGTGTAATCGTGAGGCCCAATATCCCGACATACTAAACCATTTTTCTGGAATATTATGAATAAAAATATTATGTCTTTTCCAATTCCTCCATAATGTTTTTGGAACAATAAAAACATATAGATAAAATGTTTTGTAATAATAAAATTGGGCTCAACCTTTATTACCAATACCATACACCCCTTCAATACCCCTCATTAACATGGACAGATATAATACTATACTTATAATTATGTAAGTAGTTTAGAAGTACCTATACTGACTTGCAAAATGTTAAGGTGGAGGTTCGCGCCGCGACAGTCAGCCATATTCGAACTTTAAGATACGTCAAATACTAGAGATTGAAACGATATGGATTGGATATGTCAGTATCAAACAAGTGTCAAAAGTGACGCGTTTGTTTGAAGAAACGTCGCTTTTGACACTTGTTTGACGCTGACATATCCATTCCATATCGTTTCAATCTCTAGTATTTGACGTATCTTAAAGTTCGAATATGGCCGAGAGACAAGCGACCGAGACAGAAGACCGCGACCATCATTGACAGAGTGTTTCTGTCTCCTATCTCTGTCTCGCTCGCGAACTGTCGCTTATATGTTGCCTATCGTCAAGTGACGGTCGCGGTCTCCGGTTGCGGTCTTCTGTCTCGGTCGCTTGTCTCTGTCGCGGCGCGAACCTCCACCTTTACCTGCTTAAATTAAAACGTGTTCACGCAGTTGAAGTAGCTACACGGTTTTTCACTCGATCGTGTATACATGTAGGTACACGTATTGTTTATATTTGCCATTTTTATTGTACTATGCTGTTCAATGTTGGCTTTTCCACGTAACTACTTCGGCTGCTGATTATATAATAAGTAGGTAAGGTTGGTTTTAAATTTATGTGTGTATTTCTATGTTTATTTAATTACATAGTCAATGGAACGGTCTATAGTGGTTCCAACAGTATTACGTGTTATTTATTTCAGATATCTCTCGCTTCGGTACCCAATGAAATTCGGACGTAATAAAACAAGGAAACGTGTAACAGTAAAGATTGCCTTCGTTTGGATTTCATCAACGGCTATGAGTCTACCGCTAAGCCTTATGTATTCGCAGGTATAATAACATACATCGATACCCAAGTACAGTCGTACTAATTACGCGGAAAATTTGGTTGTAACAACTGTATGTTTGTGCACTATGGTACTAATTGCAAGACATTTTTCTCCGTAATTAGTACGATTGTGAAGTAGGGTATCGACTTACAGTTGTGTGCAATATAATAGCGGTCAATAGGAAAATGAAAATTTGGGGAAAACTTTAGATAACTTAGATTAATTATATTGGATATTTTCTTATAATTCTTCTGCATTACTTGACATTGTTTCAAAATTAGCTGTAGCCTTTACTTAAATAATATTGGAAGTACAAAAAAAATATCATGAAAATCGGCTTTTTTACTAGGTACCTCGCGGAAATTCTTATAAAAACGTAACATTAACCTACGAAAAAAAAGACAACTGTGTAATATTATTGTAACTTAGTATTTTGCCTATTATTTCCAATCGAAGCTTTACATCTAAACCTATGTCATCCAGAAAAAAATAAGTTTTCTATAAGACGATCTTTTTTTACTTTCAATATTATTTAAGTAAATGTTACAGTTAATTTTGAAACAATGTCAAGTAACGCATAAGAATTATAAAAAAGATCCCATATAATTGATCTAAAGTTATAGTTGTCCCCTAATTTTCATTTTACTATTGACTGCTTGTTTAAGTAGATTCAAAAAGTCTATGACAATCTTCATCACTGCTATTATATTGCACACAACTGTATAAAGCTATTAAAAAATAGATGTTTTTGTGTTCGTTTTATTTTTACGACACCGAGGCATACAGTGTGGAATAAATCAATAGTATTCAATAGGTATTAATACCTACATGACCTACAACCGCCAAATGTGTAACAAACATATTAATAGATATCCTATTTATTTTGTTATATCAGCGGGTCGTCGTTCTTCATTTTTAGAGACGGTGGTTTTGCCGCCGCATGATTACAATATTTCAAATAGAACCTAGTATTTCGTCAGGTCAACATTGATTAGTACCTAATGCAAAATTATTAATGCAATTGACATGCTTAAAAATATAGTTTTCATTTACCGATTTATCGCCAATTGAGGTTCAGTTTATCTTGTAATTAGTACGTAGGTACAATATAAATTAAGAAGTTTGTTTTGTTGTTTACAAATTATAAACTAGGTAACTTTAGGAAAAACTTCGTGTTAAATGAGCGATCAAGATATTCCGGAGACGCCACCCTATTCTGGAGTTGCGCTACAGAGAAACGATGCTGCAATGCCGGTTCCCGAAGACATCATTGAGAACTTATAATATGTGTGTAGATAAAACAGAGTAACTGTACGTAATTAGGCAATAATACACTCGTGTGCTCCATTTCCAACTCACATTTTTACTTTCCACACTCATATTTTAATGCCTTTCATTATGTAACAGTCACACAAACTGCTATATTTTTAATTAGTGTTTGTCCTTGCAGGATGTAGAATCTCTGTTAGTTGATGGCGTATGTCAGATTCCCGACCCATTGTACAAGTCAATTGGATCTATCGTCTCGTTCTACATACCGCTGGTTGTGATGATGGTGACCTACGCGCTGACGGTGCAACTGCTGGCGCGGCAGCGTAAGGGGCTCGGGGCTGGTTGGGCAACGAGCTGGCTTGGGGCTCCTCCAATAGGTACGAAATCACAACATCCTAAAATGTGCGAAACCGACAGTAGAGCGACCCAAACCGTTGAGTTGAGTTGTGACAGATTTGAACATTCCGATGGCGGCAGAAATGCAGCAACGATGATATTGATAGGCGTTATGGGGTGATAACAAAATTACATCATTTATAAATATATCAGAATGTACGTTTGAATTGTCCTCCCGGTTGGTACAATTCGTGGTGATTAACCATGTTTATATAGGTATTTAAAATTTAGGTTTATTAAAAAAAGTTTGCATCTTTAGCCTGAAGTTTAGCCTAAGTACAGGTTTGAAATAAAGCCCAAATATTTTATAAGATGCTTTTATAATATGCGAAAAAATAAATGCTGGTCCATTCGGCTTTTGTATGATCTATGCATGTCAGAATCGTGTTGTTCATATTTCCTGCACATGCACTTGTTTTTTTGTCTTCGGTTATCGCGACTTACTCATGAAATATAATCTTTAATAGAAAAAAACCGACTTCTCTAACTACTAGCCTAACCCACATAACGGTGCTTATACTTTATTTGGTAATATGTATACATTTTATGGTAATCATAGTGGTTGATTTAGTTTAGGTATCATAGTGGTTTTCCGGGTCTGGGTCCAAGTCCGAGTACGGGTCCGAGTCCGGAGTCCGGGGCCCAATCCAAGTCAAAATCGAAATTGAAAATCACAAAACGTGTACTATGCGTCATTGAGGAGTTCTGTTCTGATCATCATCAGCAGTTCCACTTCATCAAATGCCACAGTTTTTAATGTAAATGCTTGATTTTCTGATGAAAATATATAAAATTCTATACGGATGCCTTTAAGATTTGAGAAGTTCCCTCGATTCCTCATGGATACCATGTTCAGGACTTGAGATTGACATAAATGTGCCTAAAAACCTAACTTGCTTAACAAACATAACGAAAAGGACAAATCGCCAAATGCGAGCTATGCGTCGTTGAAGAGTTCCGTTATGATCATCATCAGCAGTTCCACTTCATCAAATGCGACAGTTTTTAATGAAAATGCTCGATTTTCTGATGAAAATACAAAAATCTCTATACGCATGCCTTTAAGATTGGAGGAGTTCCCTCGATTCCTCGTGGATCCCATCATCAGAACTCGAGCTTGACAAAATTGTGGCTTAAAAACTTAACTTGCTTAACAAACATAACGAAGAGGACAAATCGCCAAACGTGAACTATGCGTCGTTGAAGAGTTCTGTTCTGATCATCATCAGCAGTTCCACTTCATCAAATGTCACTTTTTTTTATGTATATGCTTGATTTGTTGATGAAAATACGAAAATCTCTATACGCATGCCTTTAAGATTTGAGGAGTTCCCTCGATTCCTCATGGATCCCATCATCAGCACTCGAGCTTGACAAAAATGTAGCTTAAAAACTTAACTTGCTTAACAAACATAACGAAGAGGACAAATCGTCAGAAGTGTGCTATGCATCGTTGAAGAGTTCCGTTCTGATCATCATCAGCAGTTCCACTTCATCAAATGTCACTTTTTTGAATGTATATGCTTGATTTGTTGATAAAAATACAAAAATCACTATATGTGTGCCTTTAAGATTTGAGGAGTTCCCTCGATTCCTCATGGATTCCATCATCAGAACTGGGTTTTGACAAAAACGGGACCAATCTGTATGCATATACATATAATCAAAAAAATAATTTTCAAAATCGGTCCAGTAATGACGGAGATATGGAGTAACAAACATAAAAAAAATAAAAAAAATAAAAAAAAACAACCGAATTGATAACCTCCTCCTTTTAGATTTGGAAGTCGGTTAAAAACTATGAAAACGGATTATATCGCGTACTTATATTGAATTTATTATAGTGGGTAAAGGGTTCGAAACGTCGGGATGTATTATATTATAATATCAATATACGCGATATAATCCGTTTTCATAGTTTTATTTCATTTGCTCGCTTCGTTTAACAAATAACTATATTTGTAAGTAGGTAAGTCACTTTGAGGAGCTTATTCGGTCCACTATGTTCAGTATTTTATCACATTAATAAAGATGTACCTAAACCATCAGTTGAAGGACCAGATTTATCAACCTACGAATATATGGGGCTTTTACGTTAATCTGATAAAAGCATTTATATTCGTATTGCAAAAAAGCTTTCTATTAAATATTCTTTTAATTATTTAGTATGTACAATCCATAAAATGAAATTTATGCGGGCAGCTTAAATTTAGAAATCATATTTATAATATTGATGTATATTTATATTTTATATTATAGGGGTTAACCATAGAGAAATAAGTAAGCATAGAGTGCTCACTCCATACACGAGTTTTCTATATTATTAAGGTGTTTAGGAGGTATCGTAAAACGTGTTGCTAATTAGTTTACTTAAGGTGGTTCGATTTTCATACAAAATTCAATCGACTTTCATTAAGTAACTACACACTATTACTACATACATATTTCCGCATTTATCTTCTTTCGAATATTCATTTTCGCTAAATGAATAGGAACACAATGTTTCATACAGAAATCATGCAAAAATCATAGTTAACTTATCATCAATTTTACGTATGTGTGCGTCACAAATGTCGTGTACGGATACATTTGCGACGTTGCCATACCATTTCCGACGTTGCCGGGCTGACCACGGCGTGAATTTGAAGTGCCGTCATGTTTAGTGCAATTTTGTTGAGCTACCCGATTTTGTTGAATAAGTACCCGAAGTTCGTCAGCTTAGCTAAGAGCTATCATGGTGCGTTTTGTAAACAGTCGCTTTTTTGCTTACAAACGGAAGGTTACCGGTTCAATCCCCAGTCATTGTATGCTGGGACATAACTTTTTGTAATTTTTTACACCTAAATTTCGTACTGTTTTTTTTTTTAATTTTTCTTATTTTCAAAAATCGATTGATTAAGTATGGGCTAAGCGTATTCGTTTATTTTTTACAAAGATAATTAGAAATTATACTCTACCTAATCACTTTGATTTTTACAATCAGGACATTCAGGACATCCTCACAGCAATAAAAAAGAAATGTATAAAATTTAAAAGTAAAATTAAAAAGTACATAATCTGTGAAAATCAGGTAGGTATTGAATTTTTTTTTGAAAACGTTGATAAAGTAATTTATTGATAATAGCGACCCGCCCCGGCTTCGCACGGGTTAACAAATTATACATAATCCTTCCTCTTGAATCACTCTATCTATTAAAAAAACCGCATCAAACTCCGTTGCGAATTTTAAAGATCTAAGCATACAGACAGACAGACAGGAAAGCGACTTTGCTTTATACTATGTAGTGATAGTGATAGTGATGATGATGATACTGAATATTTGGGAGAAGCGCTGGTGGCCTAGCGGAAAGAGCGTGCGACTTGCAATCCGGAGGTTGCGGGTTCTAACCCCGGCTCGTACCGTCATACCAATGATTTTTCGGAACTTTTGTACGAAATATCATTTGATACCTATTTACCGGAACCTATTTATATATCGATACCTATTTTTCGGTGAAAGAAACCAATGTGAGGAAACCGGACTAATCCCAATAAGTTTACTCTCTGGGTTGGAAGGTCAGGGCAGTCGCTTTCGTAAAAAATAAGGGCCCATGCCAATTCTGGGATTAGTTGCCAAGCGTACCCCACGCGAGGAAGAAGAGATTGAATATCTGGGAGACCGACCAAAGCTCAGAAAACATATAAAAACCCAAAAATGCGCGTTTTCTCACAGATCAGACCTAGCTAAGAAATCAAACCCCTTATAGCAAATTTCATCGAAATCGTTAGAGCCGTTTCTGATATCATCCAAATATATAAATAAATATATATGTATAATAATTGCTCGTTAAGATAACACAAAAAGGACAAAAATAAACAAAAAGAAATTACCTACTCGCACCAGTCTTGAACCCCAATACTCTTGCACGTATTTCCACGAACATACCGTAACGCTATTGCAGCATACTTACGTTGTGTGAAATTGTCTACTACAAGCATCACGGAAACACTGTTTGCATGTGTGAGTTATAGTAGGAAAAAGCATGACAGCAACACTCCGTCGACTTTAAAGGGTGGTTTTTGCACAATGAAGTATTCAATGTTTATTATAATAGTTCAATATTTACTTAAAAGAGTTCGCTAAACATACTTTTAAGTATATAAATACCAAGACCATTCCACAAAAAAATAAAACATGAAATTTTGCGAAAGTGACGCCATCTAGCGAGGGTTAAGCTTTGGGTAACCTAGTCGAACCACCTTAAAACTAAATAAGTACTTACTTATGAAGCTTAAATCGTACTAGAGACAAACCAAAGAAAGTCTGCAGCGCTAGATTAAAAGTAGTTTTTAAAAATCAGTATGCGACAACACCACAGAAAATGGATTAAATAGTCTTGATACTTGTGAAATTTCTACCATATTTACCGTCTATGAAAAAATTAAGCTGTATGCACAGCTTAATTTTTATGGTAAAATAAATTTCATTCCAACAATAGATGTCACTATTAATATTATGTAGACATATACTAATATTGATAAATAATATTGGGAGAATGTGACATTTGGCTTCATCAAAATTAATAAGCTTTTGTAATATCCGCGACGGCGGTAAATAGGTACAGAGGGCCTACCGCGAAAACCGAAGTTCTCAATATGCGAGCATCTTTCTCTTTTACTCCCATTAAGGCGTAATTAGATTGACAGAGAAATTGCCCGCAATTTGCGAACTAAAGTTTTCGGAAAAACGAAATAAACCATTAAAACAATAAACATATATTAAAAATTAATTTTAGCTTTAACTAGTAGGTACCCATGCCGTGAGCATAAGCATGGAGGTTGTGGGTTCGAGCTCAAAACCCGGCTAGTTACCAATGAGTTTCTCGAAATGTTAGAGGAAGTTCATAAGTATGCCTATACCTATTAGGTGTGTTCAATTTGCTGTGAAACCTTAGTCTAAACCAATATTATATTATCTAAGTAGGTACATATGGTGAAGTATTAAGATGTTTCATTCCACTTACCCGTCATCAACTCCAAATTTTGTAAACATTGTCGTTTTTCAGCTTGAATCGCCTCGTGCTGACTTTTTACAAGTGTAAAATTATTCGTCATGCGGAAAAGTAACTCCCGCACGCCGGTTTTGTAAGGTTTCACTATGTTTATTCCGTTCATCACAAAACACAATGAATATTTAAACGATTTTGACAAACACATACCATAGTGCATGACGTTTACTGACTGCTTAAAAAACATTGCCATATGTAGTTTTTTAATTCGATGTCAAATTATTGCGCTGCAGACTTTCTTTGGTTTGTCTCTATAAGTAAATAAGTTTTCGCAACGCTTGGTTAAAACTTCTCATAAATAGGTTTTATCTTTGTATGGAGTGAGCATTAGGTCTAGGTATATATAGGTATGCTTACTTATTTCTCTATAGTTTTAACTTAGCAAATACGACTTGGTTACAAGTCGACCAAGCCCTCGGGGTTTCTATTTTCAGCTCTAAGGGACAAAAGGTATCTAAAGAAGGTCGATATAACGATCAAGAGATATAATTTATAAGACATATACATACGAATGACATATTCTTATCAGATATCTCTCATACAGTATAACATGAAGTTGATAATATATTTCAACCTAAGGCACATAAATACCTAGGTACTTTAAGTAGGTATTATAAGGTTCGGTACCTATAACATTAATTGGCTATAGACATTTTTTTGATATTGGAGTGTCGTAGTCGTATCAAGTATGGTATAGGTTAAAAAATAGGCAGAGGTATCCCCATGTCTAAAGAGTAAGTCGGCTCGGGGGGCTCGTATAACAAAGAAGAGCAAGTTCAGTTCAACCGACCGATATTTTAGGTCACCTTATCGTTATATCGACCAATCATTAGTGGTTATATATACTGAAACGCACCCAATCACTTCTGCCACAGTCTACTTTGTTCTTGTTAATTGTTCTACATATTATAGAGACTTTATTGTTATGCTATTACAGAATGGCAGATATACTTTTGACGCATAGTCCCACTCCCTATCAGACAAGCGCAGACCAAATTCACATTCAAGCGCATGCTGCGCAAGTATTTCCTTGACAAACTTTCCTCTTCGACTTAATGATTCAAACTAGGTATTTATATATATATATATATATATATATAGCGAGACACCAGAAAGACGTATTGCAGCATTACAGTTCATAGTTAGACGCCTGTAAAAGTCGATTGGCAATGTTTGGCTACGTATTATTTGCTTGTAACGAAATAATAAAGTTGCGTAGTGAATAACGCCACCATCTATTGGCGTATTGATGAACTAAAATGACAGGTAGAAGGTTTTGGAACGTCAACAGGAGTATCTTGAGTGAACGTAGGCACGAGCAGGCATTTTTGTCGTTATGTTGGTAGACTGGTCAGGCAGGTTTACCAACTTGAATTGGAGGCGGGAGCGGTTGGCTCCGCCGCTGCAACTGGCTTCCTTCTTCTTGATCGGACCGCGCTAGAGATCGGACGTTAGCCAAACTCGTGCCTAATTCGCTACGTTCCTGACGGCTTACGCCTGAAGGATTATTCTGAAAGCTTATAGATTCTCACGTTCTTTAACCGTTTAGCTAAGTGTTTTATTCCAAGTGTTATTTTGATTTCTTATGTGCCATTATAAGCTTACTTTTGTAAAATAAAGAAACTATGTGTTGTTTTGAAAAGATGTGTCCCGCCGAGTTTGTTGCCGGGTTAAATCTTCTCGGGTCAGAGGTGTAGGGTTGGAACCGGTTTAGTTTGACTGAAATAAAGATTTGAACGATTTCATGTGATCTTTTTATTTTCAATTTAACCAGACAACATTCTAATAGCAATTAGTTCTTTTCATCATTTAGTATTGAAATATAGTAGGCACTAGTATGGTTAATGAGTCCGAATGTTTATTTCATGCGTTGGTAGCATACCTACTATTTTGGCTGTGAAGTAATACATCTAGGTACTACCCCCACGCGCCCACCGCCATTAGGAGCATCCTTCTCCGATATCAGCAAGTGGGATGGATGCGGAGTTTCATGTATTGCTTACACAGCCACCTGGGAGCGTGGTGTATTTCTGGTGACCTACATTCCATAATCTGGACACTTTGTAATGGTAAGCTCACGTGTCTAACCTTGATTGTATGGTGAGTGTAATTCATTGTTATTTGGTGAGAATTATTGTGAAACTGTGAATTATGATTGAGGCAGTCGAGCATAGCGGTCTTTACGTGACGTCATCTCTGGGATCGTTACGTTTCTTTATAATTAATTTTTGTAATCCATTTAAATCGAAGCGATCTTGAGTTATTTTGATTTGAAATCCATACTGTTAATTAAAACCAAGTATTAGCTATCACGACGTGATATTATTTCATCGCTCACTTGTGAATCTACCCTCAATAATCGATTTTTCATGAAAATACAATTAAGTTTTAAAATCTATTTAAATCTAAGTGATCTTAAGTTATTTTGATGTGAAAACCATATTGTTAATTAAAATCAAATATTGGCTGTCACGACGTGATATTATTTCATCACTCACTTGTGCATCTACCCTCAAAAAATATATTTTTTTTTCATGAAAATACAATGCACCGTTAGAAATTGATCCTGCTGATTTGCCAATGCATAGGATTATGTAATCTTTACCCTGTAACGTTTAGTAATTAATAAAATTGCGACAAATTATTGCTCGTAATGCCGTGATAGATCACAAATCGTGCATACTATGGAAACATGAGCTACGCATATGAAAATTAATGTTACAGTGTCCTGCAGCCAGAGCCGAGCGAACTTGCAGACATCATACCATTACGCCCGTGACACAGAAGCAGCTGTGCAGTATCTTCTGTGCTGGAGATTTGGAAATAAAAGGACAGGTTTCGTTCTAATTGTTTATTAGTGAATTTTATTTTGAGTGTAATGGCGAAGCATAACAGTCGAACGTAACTAATAAGCTGTCACTTTTCCTATTGGCCCATTTTACCGTGTTACTTATTTTTGGAACACGTGTTTGTTTGTTGATAGAATGAAATAAAACGCACTCATTGAAGTTTAAATTTTATTCTGAGATTTTTGAAGTCCCGTATACATTGGAAACATGTTTTTTTGTGTCTGCTACCTTGCATTTCACAAACCTTTTGAGTTTAGCTTGCATACATGATAAACCTGATACCGTGCAAATGATGATTTCAGTAACAGCCAGCTATGTTGAACCACATCGTGTCTCTCGCAATCTGCCGCAGCAACTGTAACGTTGCACGTACATATTTTAATTATAAGCTTTAATTATTTTATTTTTACACCTTAAACTAATATAATTTTAACGAATTAACTTATTTATAATCGATTTTAAATTATTACTGCATGAATTATTATTTCACATTTTAATCTTAATTAATTCTTATTTTAAATTTTACTAATTATTTATTTATACACTTTTATTAATGAATTTTATATTTACATAAATTGTCTTATTCTACTTTACTATAGTAAAGTAAGACTAAATAAACATTTTGATGTATAGTTATAATCAAATTATATTAGGTATTGCATGTATACTCGGACGTTCACACTTTATTCGTACCGACTGTACTCGCGACAGTCGCGACCGGCCTATTGGTTGACGTCATGGAAAGATCTAGAAGCCGGTTGCGCGAGCGCAGCCCTCCCGCCGCTGTCCGCGGAGCCGTCACCGTCAGTCCGCGCCAGCCACCTTTGCATACGCACGTACCGCCGCGCACACGAAGCCTATCCGTGTCGTCTCGCGCGCCGTACGAATTTTAATCTTTTTAATTTAATTCAGGTGTGCGCGGACACCTTATTAATTTATAAATTTGCTCAGCGACGTTTTCGCATATTACGATTCCCGCACCCACGTATTGGTAAGTGCAAAGTGTTGAACGTTTCATTAGAATAAGTAGCTTTAGTGTTACAGTAGTTTGTTGTTCGATTCATATTAATCGCAAAACCTAAATTTAATCTTACGTTCCATTCCATCTTTTGCTAAATGCTTTTAGCTCCAGAATGATCTAGCAATTTCCTTTGTTCTCATAGTGGCGGGTACGAGTAAGTATGTGTACGTACCCTCCTACTTATTTAAATTCACTTCTTTGTTCTTCTTTCTTTCTTTACTCTGTGCTTTTCCTTCGTTTTTGTAACTCCGCTCTGCTTGTGAACACAAACACGCTTTCTGCTTATGGTGCACCGGCTTCCCCATGGTCCCATCATCATCATCACAGGGTGTTCACAAAAGCAGAGCGAGCAGGAACACCTTACTAAGACATCTGGAAATCCACAGGGTGCGTCGTAACATTTTAAATTCAAGGCAGGCAGGGTTGGAGCCATAGCCGTTCGCCCGCCGTCGCCCCTGCTCCTCTTCAGCGCTGTCGAGTGACACCCACCTGCTGCGGACCCTCGACCAGCCAGGGCAGTACCGGATCTCGGGTGCAAATTTAGACGGGCCTTGACCACCCACGACCCTATTCAAAACTTAGTTTTTTTATTTAAATAAATACTTAATTTGTTAACGAGTTGGTAGTACTTCTTTTACCTCCCCTACCAACAGGGACGTACTTCCCCCTTAACGTTACAAAACGGCAACGGCAAGCGGAAAGGATCAGCCTCCGTGCTTGGGTTGGACCTCACCACCACCACCTTTGACTTGGTCGCGTGCATCATACTTTATTAAGCTGGTGAGCAGTTCCCATTTCGTTGGGATTATTTTGAGATGTTTTACTTCTGCATGGAAGTCTTGAGCGAGTTTCTGTTTGTTAAAGCTAAAGAAGAAAGCTATCTTTAGTGATTTTGATCAGTAATGTTCAGGTTCATTTGATCAGTTGACGCTGATAGTACCAATGGTTCTGAGTAACATGATTTAAAGACCTGTTTTTATTTTCTTTTTTTTTTGGAATTCACTGTTAACATTGTTTTGCTTTCGACGGACTGAAAGCTTGTACTTTCGTAGGGCTGAAATTACGCCCGATGGACTGGGCACTACTGTCATGCTTTCGACAGACTGAAGGCACGCCCGATCGACTGGGCAATACTGTCATGCTTTCAATGGACTGAAGGCACGCCCGATGGACTGGGCAATACTGTTTTGCTTTCGATGGACTGAAAGTATGCCCGATGGACTGGGTATTGTTTAGTGACCGCATCAGAAGTGCCGGAGCTTGTAAGAGGTGCACGTGGTCTGCTTTTTATGTGCAGAATGCTCTTTGCGAGGAGCACTTACGCGGCTGAGATGGTTACTTCTGACGAGGGTCTGGTATCTGCCGAAGGACTGGCAATGCACCGAAGGACTGGTGTTGTTTTGTTAAAAATGAATTCCCGTATATGTACTGTGTCCATATGAGTAAAATTGGAACTATCAATTCAGAATCTTATTTATTTTAAGATGTCTTACAAAAATTTAGATCACATATGACCAATTTTTTTTTTTGTAATGCCAGATAATTTCCCCGTAAATTGATATTGACGACAATAGTAGTGATACTGTCGAGCAATGAATTAGAGCTGTTGTAATTTGTGTTTTGATGTTTGGGATTGATCTGTTTTCACATAAATTTGAGAGTATCCGCCAGATGGAGGCGATGATTATTGGAGTGTATCCGTTAGATAGCGGCGATGATTACTGATGATTATTTTTATTTAGTCGTTGCTCGATGGACTATTTTTGACTAGAGAATTGAGGACTGTTAAAGTAATTTTGAACAATTATTTTTTCTGGTTTGATTGATAACAAAGTTTGATTTTAATAGTAATTTGAGTGAGACCCAAATTGTTGGTCAGGAATGAGCGAGGGATGAGATACTGTGCTGAGTATTTTGTTTCAGTATCAAATGCATACACCCACACACGAGGACGTGTGTAGCGCAGGACGGCCGTGTCGGAGCGAGACACCAGAAAGACGTATTGCAGCATTACAGTTCATAGTTAGACGCCTGTAAAAGTCGATTAGCAATGTTTGGCTACGTATTATTTGCTTGTAACGAAATAATAAAGTTGCGTAGTGAATAACGCCACCATCTATTGGCGTATTGATGAACTAAAATGACAGGTAGAAGGCTTTGGAACGTCAACAGGAGTATCTTGAGTGAACGTAGGCACGAGCAGGCATTTTTGTCGTTATGTTGGTAGACTGGTCAGGCAGGTTTACCAACTTGAATTGGAGGCGGGAGCGGTTGGCTCCGCCGCTGCAACTGGCTTCCTTCTTCTTGATCGGACCGCGCTAGAGATCGGACGTTAGCCAAGCTCGTGCCTAATTCGCTACGTTCCTGAAGGCTTACGCCTGAAGGATTATTCTGAAAGCTTATAGATTCTCACGTTCTTTAACCGTTTAGCTAAGTGTTTTATTCCAAGTGTTATTTTGATTTCTTATGTGCCATTATAAGCTTACTTTTGTAAAATAAAGAAACTATGTGTTGTTTTGAAAAGATGTGTCCCGCCGAGTTTGTTACCGGGTTAAATCTTCTCGGGTCAGAGGTGTAGGGTTGGAACCGGTTTAGTTTGACTGAAATAAAGATTTGAACGATTTCATGTGATCTTTTTATTTTCAATTTAACCAGTCAACATTCTAATAGCAATTAGTTCTTTTCATCATTTAGTACTGAAATATAGTAGGCACTAGTATGGTTAATGAGTCCGAATGTTTATTTCATGCGTTGGTAGCATACCTACTATTTTGGCTGTGAAGTAATGCATCTAGGTACTACCCCCACGCGCCCACCGCCATTAGGACCATCCTTCGCCGACATACATATATATATATATATATATATATATATATGTAGGTTTATTTGTTTTTAGTATATGTGTAGGTTTAACAATATAGTTTATATTCATAATGATATAGTCCTGTTTTCAAATTAATTTATTCTAAAAGACACTGCATCTACTTAATCTTTCTGGTTTTACCCATTGGTTGACTGGTAGAGAATGCCTTAAGGCATTAAGTCCGCCATTTGTACCGGATCCTTTATTTTTACTTTGCACTTATTTTTAGTGACATTGTACTAGCAACACGTAGAAGTACTTGCAATCGTGGCACTATTCGCCTCGATAGATTACCGCCAGTAAAATAGTACCTAAATGTAATTTTGGCAAAAGTACTCCGCCCGTGCCCTACTAACAATAAGTCAAAAAGCGCTATCTCAAAAGCAAATGCATTGCTAACTTAAACTTTACTTTCTATTACTGATAGTTCCATTTTAAAAATCATTTGTTATTGAGATAGCGCTATTCGGCTTTGGAGGGCAACTGACAGACAAGTAACTATTTTGTAACGCTTTTAGAACGGCGCTGCACGTGGCGTCGGTTCCTCGGAAACAGAAGCACCCCACAGCACTCCGCCGCCTCTACTGACACAGAATTGCCGCCGATCGATACCAGGGATCTCTGGCTTCAGGATTCTAGGTACATATTACCTTCCTTACCTTACATTCTAATACTCGTAATAACGCTGTTTGTTAATATAAAGGCTAATACTAATGTAGCATTCATTTCAGTGTTGTAAAATATGTAGATACCTAGTAACATTTATTAACCGTAGGTACTATATTAAATTTACAAAAATGTGCTTAGTTTACTGCGTGAAAAAGCTATCGCGCGACGGCTAGCAAATGTAGGCCGTGCTTGAAAACGTATTAGCCGTATCAGAAATGTGTTTAAATTCATGGGTTCTGTATAGATACCGTAGTAACAGAATTTATACCTAGACTAGGTAATGAAAGGTCCAGTTCTGCAGCGATGACGATCTTCCCTTTAACTACTAATATCTGGGAGACCTGCTCTGCTCGAAAAACATATAAAAACTCAAAAATGCGCGTTTTACCAGAAATAAGACCTAGCTGTTCGATTTTACGCCCCCGAAAACACCAATATAGTAAATTTCATCGAAATCGTTAGAGCCGTTTCCGAGATCCCCGAAATATATATAGGTAAATAAATAAACAAAAATTGCTCGTTTAAAGGTATTAGACTATGACAGACTTTTTGACTACTACCCGTTCGCTACAAGTTGGCCGTTACGTCTCGGGCCGCTTCCCCGCGCAACCCCCTCTGACGCCTTACCCACTCGGCCACCACAGCTTTACAACTACTTTTATTACTTTTACGTCACCCTAGGCCCGTAAGTGGGATTTCTCTCAATCTCACTTCCTGGCCAAGGCAAGACGTAAAACTTTAGACAAACCACGGGCGGATATTCGTAAAGCCCCGGATCGCATATTTATGGCCCTCACCTTCGGTTTGGGCCACAAACACCTGCGACCTGGAGCATTCACGAATTCACCTCCCTAGGTATGTAATGTACTATCGTTTTATACAGTCACATAAATTATTACATAAAGTAGGTGAGCATTAAAAAATAAAGTAAACAATTATTTTTGTCGACAGTAATAGGATTTGTACCTGTGACGACATTATGTAACGGCTTGTAACGGTACGGCCAACTTGAAGCGAACGGGTAGGACGCAACAATTTTGAGGTAAGTAAGACCATTTCGAAACTATTAATTTAAAGCGTTTCGAGTATGAGCATTACAAGCGTTAGACAATAAAAACGGTTATTAACTGACTGCATCACACACTTCACACACAAATACTACGACTGCTTCTATTTTACCCATTTTTTGTGTCGCACTCGCTATTCAGTTCGAAACACGAATAAAGTTGATTGTTGAGTAGTTTTTGTCCTAGCAATTCACTGGAGAGCAATGGAACTAGGACGAAATACTGCTTTTTCGACCAAATTGTAGGCGTACGTATTTAACTTTTTCACCGCCATTGACTTGATATAGTGTCACTACATTTCGTGCCCCACATGCCACGACTTGATATGTTATACGGGTTGTTTATATGGTATGTTTCGTAAAGACACAAGTTTTTTTAGTTTTTAAAGCACAAGCCCCAACTAGCAAAAAGCGCTCTAACAACAGTCTCTAGACTACAATTTTTCGCTCTTATATTGATTTTATATCATCGTCTAAGCCCGGATTTGGGCACAACTTATAAGAGTATTTATTTTAATATCGTTCTAATATCAGTCTAATTGAATGCTGTTTGCACTCACAGTAATCTTTTTCAAAACTAAATTAAGCTGCCTTAGGCTAATGTCGCTTTTACTTAAGTATCTTGTAAGCCTACAACTACATAGGCTTATATTGGTCGAACGTAAGTATCTTGTAAGCCTAGATATGTAGGCTTATATTGGTCGAACTTAAGTATCTTGTAAGCCTACATAGGCTTAAGTTGGTCGAACGTAAGTATCTTGTAAGTCTACATAGGCTTATATTGATTTGTTTGTAAGGTCACACAGTCTCACACAGAGATTTGAAACATTCTATTTGTGATGTATAAAATATACGGGTGAAATTAACTGCAACGTGACAAAAATATATTAGTGTAAGTGTTTATGAATTATGTTAACTATAATAACGTGCTGTTTATCATCGTGTGTTTATGTTATGCTAAGTATTCACATGGGAAAATATTATTTACTGTAAAGTAGATCCCGTTTTACACTTCAAACTTCATGCGCCTAATCAAATATGGTATTTGAATATTTTTATAATTATTTTATTTCTTTATTTTGTATTGATAGTCAGCCATTGCTGTAGCTGTATTTTTCAAGCGCACTATTAGAGTCTTATAAGCATTCTGAATACAAATGATATGGCCATGTTGAATAAATTAGGGTTCCTTGCTTTACTTATACTTACAATAGTGTTCCCAAAAACGATTTAAGATCAAACCATCTTATATTGATCTTCACTTTTGTGATATAAGTGTCTTGATCCTATATCACTCCAATATCTTACTAAAGTGCTGCTGTTGATCTTATTATAGCTTTGAATAAGATCAGAAAAGTACGTACTTACAGTGTTCTTATGCTATGCCGATATTAGTCTTACATTCTTACAATAGCATTTAGAAATCTAATATAAAATTAAATGAACTTAGAGAATGGGGATATAAGACCAGGTACTCTCGAGTTCAATGAGACTTCGTAAATGTTGTTGTAAGAGCAAGAGGCTTAAAATAGTATTATGCCATGTTGATATTAGTGTTACATTCTTACAATAGCATTTAGAAAGTCTAATATAAGATCAAATGAACTTAGAGAATGGGGATATAAGACCAGGTACTCTCAAGTTCAATGAGACTTCGTAAATGTTATTATAAGAGCAAGAGGCCAATAATAGTATTATGCCATGCTGATATTAGTCTTAGATTCTTATAATATCATTTAGTATTATATTATTATATTATAATTTATTTATTATTATTTATTATTTACTTAGTAAATGTTATTGTAAGAGCGAGAGGCTCATAATAGTATTATGCCATGCTGATATTACTCTTACATTCTTATAATATCATTTAGAAAGTCGAATATAAGATCAAATGAACTAGCTTAGAGAATGTGGATATAAGACCAGGTACTCTCAAGTTCAATGAGACTTAGTAAATGTTATTGCAAGAGCGAGAGGCTCATAATAGTATTATGCCATGTTGATATTAGTCTTATATTCTTATAATAGCATTTAGAAAGTCTAATATAAGATCAAATGAACTTAGAGAATGTGGATATAAGACCAGGTACTCTCAAGTTCACTAAGACTTAGTAAATGTTATTGTAAGAGCGAGAGGCTCATAATAGTATTATGCCATGTTAATATTAGTCTTACATTCTTATAATAGCATTTAGAAAGTCTAATATAAGATCAAATGAACTTAGAGAATGTGGATATAAAACCAGGTACTCTCAAGTTCAATGAGACTTAGTAAATGTTATTGTAAGAGCGAGAGGCTCATAATAGTATTATGCCATGTTAATATTAGTCTTACATTCTTATAATAGCATTTAGAAAGTCTAATATAAGATCAAATGAACTTAGAGAATGTGGATATAAAACCAGGTACTCTCAAGTTCAATGAGACTTAGTAAATGTTATTGTAAGAGCGACAGGCTTATAATGGTATTATAAAATGCTCTTATATACATATATAAGACTAGGTAATAAGACTAAACTTACTAAAGTGCGTATTAGCTTGTCTAAGACTAATATAAGAGCGATGATATGTTCAAAACAAAAATAAGAGCGCTATAAGCTCACTACTCTTATAAAGTGCGCAATCTGAGACTTTTTTGCTAGTTGGGGCATTATTGTAATTGACTTAGTTCTACTACAGGGAAAATTAGCTGTCGTGACTGAGTACCTAACACTAAACCAATCGAGTGTATACGTTTGAACCGTACTAAAAAAAACACAAGCAGATTTGTTGGGACACTATTGTTATTTTGCTACAGAGGTAACCTTAGCTATCCTAATTGTTGCATGCTTATTGAATATAAGTACCTATTTGTTGATGTAGTAGGTAGTCCTCCGCGCTGTTCTATGTTTGTAACCATCTGTGTAGAGTTGATACGAGTACATGTTGTGTTGCACAGCGAGCCCGCCCCATCAGCAATGACCGCACTGCATCAGTTTGGGGCTGAGATGTTGCGCCTGTCCCGCGGCTTGGAAGCTTCCGCTGCGTCTAAACCACAATATAGCGGGTATATATCAATTGGCATTATTAATTATCTCAAAATTTAAAATATATTTTTTCCAAATTTATATAAAATAACTAACATTTGGGGCATTTCACGTGAAGCGGACAGGGTAAAATGGTTGAGGTTTCCAATTTCGGTTATATTCGAGTATGTTACACATGTATGAGTTCTCGACACAACCACAAAATATTTTTACAATTGGAAGCCTATTTCATAAATTATGGGTCTTAGAAGATTTGACTTAAGGCGAGATTTACATTTCTTTAAATGCCACGACTCAGTTAGAGGAAGTATAGTGAACCAAACTAACTGCTACATTTAGTTAACCCTTAAATTGCCTTTATTGCCTCATATTTCGATTTCGTTTAAAACTTATTTTTTATGAAAAAAAGTGTAAAATATTTTTTTTTTTTACTTTTTTACAAAGATCGCATTTTTTCAAAAAATTTTTTGCTTGTTATTTTGAAAGCCTATATTATGTTTATACTCTACGCAAAATTTCATAGTGGGCCGCAAAGTAGTTTAGGAGCTATACGAATAACAATACCAAAGTGCGGCGTCAGCCCCATAGTAGCATCACTCCGTCCATAGTTACGACGACACATTTTTGTTTCACATACATTTTAAATACTGTTATTAATGGTTGTGTCTGATTAATTCGGTGATTTCCCATTAGTTACCACCAAATAGTCACCAGTGGTAACAACTGGGATTTTTTTCCCCACCTGTTCCCACTGGAAACAATTGAAAAAAAAAATCCTGTACTAAAATACTAGTGGCATTTTTTCTCAGGGGTCACCCATTAATAAAATTTCATCACACGTTTAGGGGGAGGGGGAGGTCAAGAAATGTGACATGTTGTGACTTTGTAACGTCACTTAAACTTCACCTGTAACCGAACATGAGTATTTGCTGTATAGTTAGATAATATAGGTTTTTGCAATGAAACATAGTTTTTCTGCATTATATTTTTATTCCTAATCCGTTTCGTGTCATAAAATATCTAATACTAAAATAATAATACCTACGTAATTCGAATTCCTGATTTAGTTGAAAACAAAGTTGCAAAATATGTGACGTCACACTATGGGGTAGGGGGTTAGGCTTGTCAAATGTGACAAGCAGGGGGGGGGGCTGTTGTGACGTAATTTATGGATGACCCCCTCAGTAGTTACCACCAAAACTTTTTTAGTGTTCAATACTAATTAAAATACCTAGAATAATACACAAAAATGAAAACAATGTTCGGTTACAGGTGAAGTTGAAGTGACGTCACAAAGTCACAACATGTCACATTTTCTTGACCTCTCCCTCCCCCTAAACGTGTGACGTAATTTTATTAGTGAATGACCCCTGAGAAAAAAATGCCACTAGTATTTTAGTACAGGATTTTTTTTTTCAATTGTTTCCAGTGGGAACAGGTGGGGAAAAAAATCCCAGTTGTTACCACTGGTGACTATTTCGTGGTAACTAATGGGAAATCACCGAATTAATCAGACACAACCATTAATAACAGTATTTAAAATGTATGTGAAACGAAAATGTGTCGTCGTAACTATGGACGGAGTGATGCTACTATGGGGCTGACGCCGCACTTTGGTATTGTTATTCGTATAGCTCCTAAACTACTTTGCGGCCCACTATGAATTTTGCGTAGAGTATAAACATATTATAGGCTTTCAAAATAACAAGCAAAAAATTTTTTGAAAAAATGCGAACTTTGTAAAAAAGTAAAAAAAAATATTTTACACTTTTTTTTCATAAAAAAAAAGTTTTAAACGAAATCGAAATATGAGGCAATAAAGGCAATTTAAGGGTTAATTAAATGTAGCAGTTAGTTTGGTTCACTATACTTCCTCTAACTGAGTCGTGGCATTTAAAGAAATGTAAATCTCGCCTTAAGTCAAATCTTCTAAGACCCATAATTTATGAAATAGGCTTCCAATTGTAAAAATATTTTGTGGTTGTGTCGAGAACTCATACATGTGTAACATACTCGAATATAACCGAAATCGGAAACCTCAACCATTTTACCCTGTCCGCTTCACGTGAAATGCCCCATTTATAGCGTTTGCGGCATAAAGATACATCTACATTGAATAACATCCTAATAATCATACATCACAAAAAAGAGGCAATTTATTTAAGCATGTCTTTGTGTACGAGAAGCAGTGTTAGGTACGAGTACTTGTTACAAGTGCGGTCCTGGTCCTACTTATGCAATTTAACGCTTTCTGTTTTTATTACACACTTTTATTTAGCTTCACTGCGTATTTACCCATATTTCTACTTCTTTGTGCTTCAAATCTTGTAACTTGAATTTGACCCACTTCCGGGTGTCTGATTGAGCTGAAATTTCGCATATTCCATATTTCCGATGACAATGCAATAATATGCTAACATGGAGCTGATCTGATGATGCATTCAGAAGGTAGCCAAAGGAACTCTACGAATGTAAAAACATATACTCATTGAGTTTAGGCTTATTTGAAAGGTCTCGAGAAGTACTTGATAGACATGCAAAGTTGAGAAAGTACAGTCGGCAATAAAAACAGTTTCATATGCAGGGCAGGCATGAGTTTAAATAAAGTTCTTATAAATTGTGATATTGACATATATAGTGATAGCATACCAGTAATAAAAAATAAATTAACTAGATACTTCATGGGTGACAATAATTCTGGCGCAGGTCAGGGCTCGGTGCATTATTGAATGTGTATTACTCGCAAAAGGTTTTTTCTTTTTTCTTCTCTTTACTTATTTTTGTAAACATAGATCATATACATATAGATCATCTGTTCTTATGCTTTGTGAACTTGTATGTGTAACTAAGTTGGGCAAAAACTTTTTATAATTTATTGTATTTCTATAAGTGAGAACCTATAATTGGCTCTGTGATTCTATTGTAATTTCTGGATATATGTAGCGCTGTTGGTTTTCCATGTACTAAAATAAAAAAAAATAAAAAAATAAATAAAATAAAAGTGTGTATCAAAAAATATTTTGACGGTTACTTGTTTATTTTCAGTAGGTATACGATAAATGTAATTAATGCGATAATTTACAACTAGGAGAGTATACCATATAAATAAAATATCTAGTATAAAATACAAAGTTTGTGTAACAAGTACTTGACTTATCCGCAAAATGTCTCTTATTTGTGATGTATCCCAATATAATTCTTTGTGCACGAATGCAGACATACCTTTTGGTTCACAGCGTGTTAGTGGTATTCGTTGATTATCTCACACCATACACCAGACGCCAGCTCGTAAAGGCTCTCTTTATTTAGGCAAAGTAAAACTTGTTACTAAATTTGGAATTGATACCTTGTGTTGGCTGGTGGAATTGACATTTAAGTGATGATTTCGAATGATAAATAATTAATAGCGTTCATTTTAGTCTCTAATGTTTTACAGTTAGTAGATTTTAGTATTTTCCTCGCATTGGTGTGGAGGAAAATGGTGTGTTCCACTCGGTTGGAAATTATTTAGGTCTTTTAAAATCCCTCTTTTTCTTTTTTTAGACCTCATACATCAGAACGTGCCGGTATAGTCACACCTGGATCCATGAGCGTTTCATCTAGCTCACCTTCGTCGATGCATCGGGATAGACGCCGACTGTCGGCTGCTGTCGATACAGGTACATTGCCACATCGACCAAGAAGCGCTTCTGATGACGAAGGTAACGAAGGACTGCTTGTACCCAATGTCTTGACTACTAAATCTCGTAGTTCCGAAGATGGTCTGCTCCTGCCGCCTCCTTGCACGTGTCCTTATTTTGGCAATGAGTCGACTCCACCGAGACGTAATACAGATGTAGTCATTGTACCCGGAGGGGATGTTAATGACTGTAACGGGTTTTCTCGGCTCAGAAGTGATGAACCATCCATCTCCTACTCTAGGCGTTCAAGTCGTGGAGCATCTTCTATGGTTACATGGGAAGAGGAAAGGAGATGTGGAAGACGGGGTTCAAGTTTCGGCGTGTCTAGAACAATACTGGCAACTCCTGTGCGAAATATACGTACCCGAAGGTCATTAACATCTCGAGCACAACCGGCCAACCCAAGTCCATATCGCCACGCGAACCCAAGGACGCATCACTCACGGAATTCAAGCGTGATATCTCGGAACTCTTCGCGTCACGGTCGGATATTGCGACTTGAACAGAAAGCCACTAAAGTCCTTGGAGTGGTGTTTTTCACGTTCGTTATACTGTGGGCGCCTTTTTTTGTTCTGAACATGCTACCAGCTATTTGTCCTCGTTGGGAGAAAAACGTACCTTATTGGGTTTTTGATTTTGTACTGTGGTTGGGTTACTCAAGTTCTATGGTAAATCCGATTTTCTATACAATATTTAATAAAGTGTTTAGACAGGCCTTTAAGAAGGTGCTTCTTTGTGAGTATTGCCAGGGATCAAGATAGCCCGCCCCATGGGAGCGCGTGCGGCCCAACTCGGACCCCGGCGTGAGCGCGCTCTCAGTCAACAGAAACATTCGATCTCAATTCGTATAAAACAATAAAGCTCCTCATTCTTCTTATTTGTAATAATTTATTTATAATGTGTTCTGCTGCAACTTCAGACCGAGATTTAAAATGTTGTGAAATATCTTGGTAGCAATAGCTACGTTTTTGGCCGATTTCTTACGTTAGTTGGTAATCATAGTTACTCGAATTGTCACCATTAAATTTGTTTTATATTACAATATTTGTATCAAATGAAGAAGTACAGGTAAAAAACTTATAAATGATAATAAACCTATAAAAAACAAAAATAACACAAGTAAATAATCTTCTGCCATATTTGCTGATTTTTGTAACTGACTTTGACATTCATGACGCACACGTAAAAGATAAAAAAAACCGGCCAAGTGCGAGTCGGACTCGCGCACGGAGGGTTCCGCACCATCAACAAAAAATAGAGCAAAACAAGCAAAAAAAACAAGCAAAAAAACGGTCACCCATCCAAGTACTGACCCCGCCCGACGTTGCTTAACTTCGGTCAAAAATCACGTTTGTTGTATGGGAGCCCCACTTAAATCTTTATTTTATTCTGTTTTTAGTATTTGTTGTTATAGCGGCAACAGAAATACATCATCTGTGAAAATTTCAACTGTCTAGCTATCACGGTTCGTGAGATACAGCCTGGTGATAGACGGACGGACGGACGGACAGCGGAGTCTTAGTAATAGGGTCCCGTTTTAACCCTTTGGGTACGGAACCCTAAAAAATAATGTTACCACTGACAAGCCTATAGGTAGAGTATGTGCGGAAAGAGAAGAGTCGTGAAATGTATTGAGCCCCATAAAGTCTATTTTTTTTATTCGGTAGACTAAAATGACATTTCATAGTATGAAATGACACATGATGTTCATACTATGAAATGTCATTTTAGTCTACCGAATAAAAAAATAGACTTTACATTCCACGACTCTACTCTTTCCGACCAGACTCTATCTCTTAACCAAATTGTATGCGGCAGGCGTATGCGAGACTTGTATTTGTTGTATAATGATTAGGATTTAAAATGACGGTCGAGGAAATTGTTTAGCATTTTACAGTTCACTTTACAATGGACAGCTCTTATTAGCATAATTACCTATGTATTAATTATGCAACTAAAATTTACTTGAACCGCAATTGCTAAATAATCAATTTCCGCCACCGTACACCAACCGTACACCCTTTAGGAGTAGGAGACCTTAAGAATAATAAGAAGATAATAGATTGCCTACAATAGCGACCTACTCGTATAATTATATTTGCCCTAACCTGTAGGAAAATATTGTAAAGTGTAAATCAACTATACTCATGAACAAATTTAGAGCAAAAAATGTTTATTTACTGGATTACAGCTCCTAAATTAATTTTATAATTGGTATTTTACTGCGTTCCTCTAAATTTCTCCATGAGTAAGTATATAACACAAATACATTTCACAGGCTTTATACGGAGGTGCAATTATCCGCAGCCACATTGAAGTGATTGAGTTAAGTAACGGAACAGTACCTACCTACAGATGTCTTTCTTTCCTCTTAGATTTAAGCCACTAACTTATCATCATCTTCCTGCTACCTGCTTTGTGCGTTACTGACAGTTTCCCACAACCACACCCCCCAACAACGGAACATTCCGCCCGTCCAATATTCAAATACTGGGATTATTGTCAACTTTGACTCGTAGTCGAACTATGGGACTCGATTCCGAGACTGCGGGATTCCAGGATATTAGAAATCTGGGATTACGGGAACGGGGATTCCGAGATTTCAGGATTTCAGAATCCCGGAACTCCATGATATCGAGATTCAAAGGGTTATTTTAGAATTTAAGGGTTCCAAGACTTCCGAGATTACGGGTTTCCGTGACATGTATCTGAGCGCCTACCGCGAACCACGTTCGACGTGTTGCCTCTCTGTCGCACTTGTAAATTCGTACATAAGTGTGACAGGGAGGTAACACGTCGAACGTAGTTCGCGGTAGGCCCTCTGACGTGTCAGTCCAACATACGATTAACGTTAATAACGTTATATCTCGTGTTTTTCAGTCCATCGCTATGCTCAAGATTGTAAATTAGACAAGTAGGTACTTGAAGCAAAAGTGATCTTTGCTCTTTTGTTGCACAAATAACTCTTCACCTTTTAGATACTAAATGTGAGAAATTGTCAGTTGTTTAATAAGGGAGCAAAGTTGTTTACCCCTCGTGAAATATTAAGACCCAAGGAAGCAAAAGATTTCTAAATTAAATTACGAGTGAGGCGTATGGTCCAAAATGTGAAATTTTGAGTGTTGCGTGGGGTTCAAGGCACGAGAAGTGGTAAGTAAACAAACTTTATTGTCGAGTGAAACACAAGATTTTTCACCACATCAAAGCGAGGACAATACTAGGCTGTAAAACTTTACAAATCTCAACCAAATTTATTTCATTAAATATGTATGATATTCAAAATCATCACTCGTCAGTCGTCCATCAAACTATGTAGCTAACGTGAGTAGTGGGGGAAGGGCAGTCATGTATAGAGCAGTATGCACTTTTGTCTCAACTACCCCACTTGGCACGATTGTTATTTGGTTTATACTAAGATGATCTACCTTAGGCTCAAGATACACTTGTAAGTTTTACTTACGTAATACGCTATACGTACAGAATGAGAGATGAATATCGTTATCTCATTCTAACAAATAGCTTTATCCCTACTTACGTAAATAAAACTTTCAAGTGTATCTCGGGCCTAGCCTCGAGATGTACTTTTGGCTATCCTCAAAAAGGGAGGGGGCGGAGTTTATCTCGTGAGTAGGGGATGCTCTCGTGAGTAGATCAGCATTGTATGATCCAAAAACAAAGGCAGCCTTTCCGAGCGGGTGTGGTGATAAAGATTTTCTTCAATTTGTGGCTAGTCTGGCGCCCTGTAGCCGTGGTTGGTTTCTATGAAAAGATTTTGATCGTGAATAGACATTGAATCAAATAGCATAAAATAGTTATTTGTACAACAAGAGATCAAAGTTTGATATTTCTTCGAGTGCTTATTTTGAGTCCCGTGCAAGTGAAAGATTCTATGCTATATAATATAATTTAGAATCTTAAGCGTAGTAAGAGACTCAAAAGCGCACGAGATGTAAATAACTTTGATCTCGTGTAGTTCACAAAACTTTTCACCTCAAGCAGTGAGAACATATTAGAGAACCCGGAAAATGTATTCCTTCTTCCATGGACCTAGAATATTACGGACGGACTGTCACCTAAGACAAACTGTGACACTGCAATGGCGGACGGTTTGAATGTGTGCGTGTAGACGAGTGTTACCATGTAACACAAATTCTCCCCTAATGGTGAAACAATTATTTTTAATATCGTCCTTGTTTTCAAATAAAAAATTTAGGACAGTTTTACGTTAGACAATAAAAAAGGTGTGTACGTATCTGATTTTATAGGTCTTGAAAATGCGCAATATTGCACAATTACTTTGTGCAAACATTATTTTCAATATCTAATGATACTTAGCATCGTAATGAAATCAGTTCGTCATGTTTTTTTAATTTATACATTTAACTTGAAACATATCTGGTTTTCAACAAAAAAATATAATACATAACAAACAAACGTTAACTATCAAACATGCATGTAAGCGTCTAATCTCCTTAGTATCGGGAAATTACCATACCGACCTAGTTTGAAATGCACAATCAATAATTTAACCATTTAATAAATGATCTCTTAATACATAATGATTTAATAAGAAGGGTATCAATTACCCTACTTTCGGGAAATTACCCTATTCATGTTACTGGTCACACTCCTGTTTTGCAGTTTGATAATTTATAAACAACAAATTATCGTGATTTTACGTACTAATTGATAAACTTAAGTATGAAAAGTTATTCTGTGACTTTTTTTCTTTCGATCGGTACAATTCTAGCAGGATTTAACTACGTATGCCGGCATATTTTATATTTTTCTTCGACATGTTTACTTCAATGACGTTTCGATTCGTCTGACGGCAAACTGGTGGATGTGGGCTGTCAATGTGTGCGTGTCACGCGTAAATACTATGAAACTGGTGGATGTTGGAATCACAGTTGTGTTGTAAGCGAAACTCTGTCCGTAATATTATAGGTTCATGCCTTCTTCATCAAGTGATGAAGAATAAGAGTGTGAATATAAGTATATTTTTTCGTTGATTGTCACTGGCGGATTTTGCAGGTCGGGATATGGAGGGCTTTCATTGGCCCATTAAAAAATCTTGTTTATATCTATATCCTTGGAGATGGTGATAAGTAGGTAGGTACTATTTAAAGGGCAGCATTACGATGACTTGTGTTGCTTTTTGCTGTAGATAGGTATAATATATACCCATGTTACATTGAGCCATTATGGTAGTATTACTTATTGCCTAAGTAACTTACAGGGTTAAGTTAAGAGCGAATGAGATTATTTTGATGCCATGCTCTCTGGAAGCCCCACTTTTTGTTTAGCTTTAATTTGTCACGTAATATCCGTTACTATTTATTTATTTATAACTTAAATACCTGTTAAACGAAAGTCTAGTCTAATTACATACATTCCAGATAGGGAATGCTCCCGGTAGGTACTGAGTTTGTATGGCGTGAACCGGGAATTCCCGGTTCCGGTATTGTATTTGTAAAGAAAACCAGTACCGGGAGCACTCCGTAGTCCAGACATGTGATTACCTGATTTCTTATCTTTGAAAATTATCTCATACATAGTTACTCGAAAATATTTCAAACAAAGTCAGCTGCACCCGTATAGTAAAGTAACTACTACTTATTTAGTCATTTTATGTTTTAAAAAGGTTTCTGTTTAGTCAGAGTCAGATAAAACATAATGTAAGTAATTTCCTTAAACTACAATCTTAAGGTACCTAGGTACAATATATGTGTAAATCAATCATTTAACAGTTGATACTTGCAATGAATACAAACCACATGAATTTCTTAGAAAGCATATGGTATTCTTACAAGTCACAATAAAGCATAAGAATAAAAATCGCCCTTATATGTTTTTCTTATGTGGGCTTTATCCTACACTATGTACCTATTTAAGTGCTACATATTTATCATTTCTATACAATACGTTAAATCCTACTTTTACATTGCTTTTATGATGCAAGTGACATTTTGGCAGACTTTCTACGTTAAATCTCATGGAGTAAAATTAGTTCAAGCGGCTGCCGCTAGTACTAATGTCAGACATTCCATAAGATTACCCTGTGTTTGTGACGATCAGCGCCACTTCCCCCTCCACCGACTGCGCACCTTGCCAATTACAGAAACATAAATATAATTGAATAGGTTTTTTTTTTGTATTTGGTGTAAAAAGTACTAGAACATATTATGACTCGTGAAATAATGAAATAATCAAACATATGCATAGGTACAGTATACAAATTCAGTATTGTGGACACATTCGATATTTACAGTATTATTATATTTTAATATTATTATTTATTAGATATTATCTTTTAGCATGTAGTCACCTACTAGAGACCTGAGAGCCTTCTAATCTAATTGACTTAGATTGTATTGTGTTTAAGTGTCAATGTAAATGCCTAATAAATGTTTGAGATATCAGAATTATAAAACCCCAAAAAACTGTTTATTTCTAAATTGGCCTATAAGACTGTTGTAGATAAGAATCATATTAATTATAAACACGTGTAGTAGTAATATTACTTACGTTCTGTGATAAATAATTTTAATGCTTCATCTGCATCAATAGGTGTACTAGGTATACTCGTATTAAATAAACAAGTTCTTTTGTAAGGAAATTCATTTCAATTTGCAGGATGTCGATGTCGATACAAATGTTAATAGTTATTTGTTTTAGGCCCACTGGCACCATTCCACTAACCCGAGGTTAACCGGTTAAACCTGGAGTTACCATGGTTACCAGTACTGTTTGACACTGGGTTAACGGTTTAACAGCTTAACCCCGGGTTAGCGGGATGGTGCAAGTGGGCCTTACAAGAGGGTAAAGTTTGTTGTTTAACCGCTTGTGCTAACCCGACCAAGAGAAAGATTTCAAAATTGAACCAAAAGCGTAGCGAGTGGTTAGAAAAGTGGAATCTTGAGCGTTGCGTTGCAAGTGTTTGTAAGCGTTACGAGGGTTAAACAAATTTTGCCACCGAGTGAAACACTAAATTTGTCACCACATTTGTATCAAAGTACTTTGTCAATCTTGTGGATAAAGAGTGTACTATCGAGTCAATTTCAAGTACGAGTCTGCCCTTGAAAATGTAAAGTTTAACTTTACGTGTGCATTTTTTCATGACATTTGCCGGTATGTGTAAAAACTCAATATAACAATTAAAAGTTTGCGAGCCTCACACTTCTTAAGGTGAATAGTGAAACTCTTCTTAAGCTACTAGTAAATCTATCGAATTTCGGCTCTAATTATTAGTTTTGATGAGTGCAATACTTTGGAAATATAAAGTATGTATAGTCGACAATATTAATATCTATAAAGGAAAATATTATTTCCAGCAGCTTGTTTTTGTTGTTTGAAACTATTTGTTTGCTTTGACGTAAGTAATCTTTAATAAAGCGAGTTGGCTCCTTTTGTTGGGTTAGTAGCACGGGGTCTAATTTTATTATCCATTCGTCTAAGATGGAGCTGCTTGTCTAATTCGCAATTTCGTCTAAAAAGCAACTGGTCTACTTACTACTTTTTTTTAAGTAGCAACTTGTCTAACTAGCAGGTGGCCTATTAAGCCACTAGTCTATGTAGTAACTCGACTAAATAGCAGTTCGCCTAATCTAGCAGCAATTAATATTAAATATAATATTTTGTAACGTTTGAAGAAATATAATATTTCTTTTTTTTTTCATAATTTGTTTTATACTCGGTCAACCAGATCTTGACAGTAGAAAAAGGCGGCAAATTTGAAAAATGTAGGCGCGAAGAGATATCGTCCCATAGAAACTTTGAATTTCGCGCCTTTTTTTACTGACAAGATTTGGTTGACCAGCTATAGTTTTTACGATATTTGGGACCTCCACATCTGCACATTACTACTACCAAAATCTAGGCGTTTTTAAAAATGTGCTTGAAATAAAGCCTCTTTGCTTTACAATACTGTCTGGTCGATATTCAAATTCAACAGGCCATTTATTTATAAAAAAGTACCTAATGCCGGCTACACACGTAACTATATATCGTAGCGATTTCAGACTATGCAGATAAATCGAAGGTTCCTAGTGCCTCCACACGTCTCCGATATCGGCGTCGATCGTCAGTTCTCCGCAGAAGCTCGCGCAAGAAACAATAGAAACATGTCATCCAAGTTAATATGATACTTAAGTTTTCTTAGATTTTCTAATGTTCCGCGCAACTTTCTTATTTTTTTCTCTCATAAGAACCTTCTCCTGACAATAACAAACATAAGACAAAAAGAATAAGCGAAATTAGTCCAGCCGTCACGCGTGATTCCGTGACCAAGGGAAATAGGGATAAATTTTTAGGGTTCCGTACCTCAAAAGGAAAAAACGGAACCCTTATAGGATCACTCCTGCGTCTGTCTGTCCGTCTGTCACAGCCTATTTTCTCCGAAACTACTTACTGGACCAATTAAGTTAAAATTTGGTACACATATGTAAGTTTTTGACCCAAAGACGCACATGTAACGTAAACAAATGAATTTTAAATATGGAGGCCACTTTTGGGGGGTAAATGAGAATATTAAAAAATATATCAAATGAAAGACAATAGGCAAAAAATTACCATCACCCCCCCCCCCCCCCCCATTTATCTCCGAAACTACTGGGTCTAAAATTATGACGAAAATACATAAAATAGACGACAGGAAAACCTATTAGAACTGTGCAGTCAAGCGTGAGTCGAACTTAATTAGTTTTTGGTATTGTTAAAAATTGTGTAATGTACGGAACCCTTGGAACGCGAGTCCGACTCGCACTTCGCCGCTTTTTTTATATTTTTCATTATTTACTTGAAGAATGTACGTGCGTACACAAGCAAGCTACGTGAAGTACTGCCGAAATGAGCGATCGCCCTCCACACGCAACGATAAAACTGTGCAAACGCAATCGACAACGACTTATCACTACATAGTTATAAAACAAAATCGCTTCCCGCTGTCTGTCTTTCTGTATGTATGCTTAGAGCGGTTTTTTTAATAGGTAGAGTGATTCAAGTCCTCTTGAATAAATCCTTCCTAAGTTTAGGTATAATTTGTTAACCCGTGCGAAGCCGGTGCGGCTCGCTAGTTTAATTAGGGCGAGCGAAGCGAGCCCTATTACTATTCGACAAACTATGCATTCTTGTGGTACACTTTACGGAAAAACTACTGCACTATTAGGTTTGAGATTTAACATAATAATTTAAATTCATGTCTAGATGTGTTATCAAACATAAAAATATCATCTTATAAACTTAAAAAAATAAAATAAAGTAATAAAACTTTGTATTACTACTAGCGCCATCTGTTGGCAAAATAATGAGTTAACATTCGTGCTAATGTTAATAAAATCAGATGGCGTTAGTAGTAAATTAATAAATAAATAAATATTGGACATTCTTATACAAATCGACTAAGCCCCAGAAAAGCTCAATTGTGGGTTGTGGGTACTCAAACAACGATACCTATGTGGTGTTTTCAATTTCAATAATGTCGATGGCGCTTACGCCATTAACAACGATGAATACAAAAGTGGGTTAACATTTTGGATTCAGACCCACCTCGCTTCGCTTGGTTTGATTCCCAATTTAGCAATTAAGTTTCTGTGAATACCTACTAGAATAATTAATCTTGCTGTGAATATACTGCGGAGGTCAATTCACTCGTATGTGTGACGCTCATGAACTGATCAGTCATGTTGTGTTAGCTAACTTAAATCGGGTATTTTCAGTTCGAGAAACAGTTTTGGCGCCATTCATTTATTACGTAAGACGATTTTGAGGTGAAGGGGCGTCGAACATATCTTATTTTTTCATTTTTTTCTTACTCGGGGGAGGGAGGGGTTTTCATAGTTCTTACATAAGTAAGATGATAACAAAGATGCGATTTTTTATAATTTCTATGAAATTATGACGTTTAAAATAATAACAAATAATAATAATAATTCTACACTCTATGCTATCAAACACGGTGCAGAGTTAGCTTAAACGAGCTCAAAATAAGTACCTTTGTCCTCTACAAACGTACGTACAAATAAACATTCATAAAATATTTTATTGAAAAATAAACACTAAAACAAACCACACGTGTACCTACTCATTTTTTCCTTTAGATTTTTACGTAATATATGGTAATATAGGGGCGGGAGGGGGGAGGGGGTCAGCTTATTCTTATTATTTCTAGGGGAGGGAGAGGGTCAGAAACTGGCAAAATTTTCTTACGTAATTAATGACTGGCGCTTTTAGTGTTACTATTGCTTGGAACTGCTAAAATTATAAATAAAGTCATATTACAAACTTCAGTGACCTAGGGCCGATACGTACACGACTGCAACTTGTATGTAACTGCAACATATATAGATAGACACACTCTGTTTTGGATATCCGACTCGTCATGTGATCACTGGGTAGACCGCTTAAGTACCCAAGATAGCTGATGCTGAACCCTGACAGTACCTAGTGGAGCTCGGGTTTTATACAACAGCACACGCTGTTTTGGTCATGCGACTCGTCTTGATGAGTACTTAGGAAAGTAGTACCCAAGATAGAGCTGATGCTGAACCTTGGCTGTACTTAGTGGAACTCAGGTTTGGTGTAACACAGGCACACGCTGTCTTAGTCAATCGACACGTCTTTATAAGCACTTGGAAGAGCAATACCCAAGATAGAGCTGATGCTGAACCTTGGCTGTACCTAGTGGAACTCAGGTTTGATGCAACATAGACACACTCTGTTTTGAACATCCGACTCATCATGATGAGCACTTGGGAGAGCAGTACCCAAGATAGAGCTGATGCTGAACCCGGGCTGTGCTTATTGGAACTCAGGTTAGGTGCAACGTAGACACACGCTGTTTTGGACATCCGACTCATCATGATGAGCACTTGGGAGAGCAGTACCCAAGATAGAGCTGATGCTGAACCCTGGCAATACCTAGTGGAACTCAGGTTTGTTGCAACACAGGCACACGCTGTCTTAGTCAATCGACACGTCTTTATAAGCACTTGGAAGAGCAATACCCAAGATAGAGCTGATGCTGAACCTTGGCTGTACCTAGTGGAACTCAGGTTTGATGCAACATAGACACACTCTGTTTTGAACATCCGACTCATCATGATGAGCACTTGGGAGAGCAGTACCCAAGATAGAGCTGATGCTGAACCCGGGCTGTGCTTATTGGAACTTAGGTTAGGTGCAACGTAGACACACGCTGTTTTGGACATCCGACTCATCATGATGAGCACTTGGGAGAGCAGTACCCAAGATAGAGCTGATGCTGAACCCTGGCAATACCTAGTGGAACTCAGGTTTGTTGCAACATAGGCACACGCTGTTTTGGTCATCCGACTCGTCTCGATGGGCACTTAGGAGAGTAGTACCCAAGATAAAGCTGATGCTGAACCCGGGCTGTGCTTATTGGAACTCAGGTTAATTGCAATGTAGACACACGCTGTTTTGGACATGCGACTCATCATGATGAGCACTTGGGAGAGCAGTACCCAAGATAGAGCTGATGCTGAACCCTGGCAATACCTAGTGGAAATCAGGTTTGTTGCAACATAGGCACACGCTGTTTTGATCATCCGACTCGTCTCGATGAGCACTTAGGAGAGTAGTACCCAAGATAAAGCTGATGCTGGAGAGTAGTACCCAAGATAAAGCTGATGCTGAATCCGGGCTGTGCTTATTGGAACTCAGGTTAGGTGCAACGTAGGCACACGCTGTTTTGGTCATCCGACTCGTCTTGATGAGCACTTAGGAGATTAGTACCCAAGATAGAGCTGATGCTTAACCCTGGCTGTACCTAGTGGAACAGTGTACCTGGTGGCCAGTAGGTATCCAGACGGGATAGTTTTTCGCTCAATTGTGTGGTGTGGACGCAAAAATTAAATTCAAGGACATTGGCTCGCTGAGTTCGCTGACCCAACGTTATGTAGGAAAGCCAGTTGTCTTCCTTACAAAAAGTACTGGGCGACCGTGTAGGATGTAATAAGCACTTATGAAATTGTATATTACGTGTGGATGATATGGGCAATATGATTTTGTCGTCTGGACACGTTTTTAATGGACAAAGTAAAAGCTGTGACAGACAGGCGTACCGGACAGCAACCGGGGTCCGGTTAGTACATTTCTTTCTTGCTCTCACTTATAGCTGCGTTCTTAACGGACTTATTACGTACCCACTCGATCGAACATGAAACAAGCATCGGATTGGATCAAAGTCGAGGTCCGGTACGTTTAGGTAGAAAAACTCCGCGAGCCCTTACAAAGCTCTGCTTTTTGCTAGTATAAATTGCCACTGCCACCAATGAACGATAATCGACAACGATTTGTCATACATACGGTAGATAAATCTGCGCAAATCAGACTGCACAGATTAATCGCTACGATTTATAATTACGTGTGAAGCCAGCATAACTAGATGACAATTCTCATCTTGTCAGTTGAGTCAATGCTATGATAAAATGATAAATAAGTATGAGTAGGAATAAAAAATAATTTTAATTGATTGCAATGGATAACGGAGAAATTTCAAGGGAAGGTGCGGGACACGGACATTCAGAAATAATATTCATAGAAAGTCAGAGGCAGCACCCGTGTTTACATCACGAAGGTTTCCGATATAGTTTAAATAAAATATGTCAAAAATATTCTTCGTCTTCATCGCCTTACGTGTAACTGAGGGGAATGTAGTGCCAATATATAACTCTATGGTAGTGAGTGCCTCTGGGAAAATAAATCCCGAGAGAAGTGCTGTTTTTAAAGTGATCGGCTCATGCCTGTAGTTGTTTTTTGTTAAAAATGAAGTTATGGTTGAAAAATGCAAGAAGGAAGTTTGCCAAACTTTTGCCCCGGTGAAAAAATGCAGGTGTCTTCCACAATATGTCCACAATCGTTCTGAACGTACTATACTTCAAATACCGGCTTATTCGTCACAAAAGGATACATTGTATAGACGAATGAAATCGTTTTTGAAAGTCTCAATCATGGAAACCAAAGATTTAAACAAGATTAACTGCCTGAAATTATTGGTCATGATTTTCTTGTTTGCGAAGGTGGAATAAATAATGATGTACTTAATACTGGTATTTTCTTCGCAAGCCAGCCTAAAGAAAAGTAATGAAACAAAGAAAAGGTAATAGTTATTTGTACAACAAGAGATCCAAGTTTGATATTTCTTCGAGTGCTTATTTTGAGTCACGTGCAAGCGAAAGATTCTATACTAGATTCACGAGCGTAGCGAGTGAATCTAATTTAGAATCTTGAGCGGAGTAAGGGACTCAAAAGCGCACGAGATGTAAATAACTTTGATCTCGTGTAGTTCACAAAACTTTTCACCTCAGCAGTGAGAACATATTAGAGAACCCGAAAAATGTATTCCTTCTTCATCACTTACTTATTCATTCATGTTTTCTTAAGATATACCAACAATTAAGTTTTCACCTCAGCAGCTCGAACAAGGGTACTTTGCTACTTAAAAACAGTGAGCAAAATCGCATTTTGCTCATTTTGTCTCACTCTTAAGTAGCAAAGTACCCTTGTTCGAGCTGCTGACGTGAAAACAATTTTTCGGTGATGGCACTTTTAAAAGGGCACCGAAACCCTTTGTGCAATTGTTTTCTCTGCACATGGATGTCCATAGTAGTGATGAAAACACAAATATTGTGCCGGTTATTTACTTTTTACGGAAATTAAAAGAAAACTGAAATATAAAGCATGAGGTATACTGCATGAAGCACTGACATTAAAAGAAAATTGAAATATGCGTAGGTAGATTAAGAATACTGAAAGCAACAAATGCAATAAATTAGCAGAAATACGTACTTACAACGTTTTTGTTTGTTTTAAGAATAAATGTATTTTTTATTTTATTTTGTGTAATTAAACAAATTGTTTTATTAATGTCCTGTTAATTAGGCGAACTGCTTTTCTGTCAAGTTACTACTTAGACTAGTTGCTTAATCGGCAATCTGCAACATAAACAATATGCCACTCAAAAAAAAGTAAACCAGTTGCTTTTTAGACGGACTGCTATTTAGATGAAATGCCATATAGACCATTTGCGAATATAGACGGGCAGCTCCATAGACGAATTTATAATTAGACCCCTTTCTACTAACCCCTTCCTGGCATGCTTTGTTATCGGTAGTAGCTTTATCATCTCAGACTTCCTCTACTTATAAAAGTGTTTAAATTGGTAAAGTTCCGACATATTTATTTGACTTGTTAATCTATATCCCTGTTTATTATTAAAATATAGCCATGATTATTTCGTGTCACGGAAAATAGTAATGTGCACTAACTATTTAACTAAATAGTACTTATTTTATGTAATTACATAAAATAAGTAGATTAATGTTACTAAATACAAAATGTATCTTAGTCACAATTCATAACAAATAATATGTTAATAGGTTTTGAAATCATATTTTATACTATAATTGTAATAAAGTATTTGTACTTACACTTATTTATTTTCTTAAAAGTGGTAGGATAATGACCTAAATTATATATTATGTAAATTGTAACTTCATAATGAGAACTGTTATATTTACTAGATATCAGACTGAAATTTCTATTTTTAATACGTTTTATTAAATATTGTAATCTGTTGGAAGAAGGAATCAAAATATTCGGGTAAATTTACTTAACGAACGCCAAACAATACTGTATAATCAATAACATAGTCGCTTAGATAGCATAATGTAAAACATCTTTCTGTTTGGAGCTCGTCAAGAAATATGTTCTTCCAATGACAGGTTAATTTTATCTTTGCTATAACTATACTTCATGTTAAATATGTTAAGTGAAATGAAGTCTGTAATATCAAGCAAAAATGCATTCAACACATACACAAACATAGATTTTGCCTTCAATGTGATGATAATTCTGCAACAATAAATTATTTGGAATCAATAAATTTATGCATTAGAACTGTCGTTTTACTTGTAATAGGTAAATTTATTTAAAAACGAGCAGACCAAGCGTTCTCTCTTATCTCAGAAGGTCTCCGTTTTAGCATGGTGGACAAAAATGCTTTCGTATGTTCGGATGTTCTCGTCTACGTCGCATTTCTTAACCGATAAGTAGGTACTCGTTAAATTTTGTTCAGGTTCAAGAATTAAATAAAAATATTGTTCATTCAGTTTTCGGATACTTATTTTTGAAAATGGGATCTCAAGGTCTACTTACAGCTAACAGAGCCACTTGATACGAAGGTCCTTGTTGTCTAGCACCGCCGTCGAATTCCCTGGTCAACATTGGTAATAAAATATGCTGGTTTGCGGAATTTCCCGTAGATGGATTTGATCGCACTGATGGATGTGAGGTCTCACAAGTTTATTGAACGAATAACCGGTCAGTGGCTGCTCGCTCTGTTAGTCATACATACATCCAGAAACAGAGTACGAGCTCGCGGTGGGTAAAAGAGTACGTAGCGCCCCTCTTTCCGGCGATGGAAGGCCGAGGTATGTATTAGCAAAATTCGCGGCTTAGTTTTGACTAAAATTTGGAAACCTGATGGACAAAGAATAGTACATATGTATTAAAATAGGTATACTTAGCACAGCCGAATGATAATGTCAACTTCTGCAGTTTACTTATATCATAAGATCATTATCGGTCTGTCTACTGCACTTAAAATTCTGTTTGCTACGTCCCCGGATCGAGGACTTAGTTTAAGCCACGCTTTAATTAACCCTATCCCTTTGAAGATTTCAATTATAATTGTAGGTCGTAGGATTTGTGGCCAACGGTTATTAAACATAATTGGTACCCCTGACAGACGAGAGCTTGTAAAGGTTACAATTATAATCTTTAATAGAAAAAAACCGACTTCTCTAACTACTAGCCTGGACCCACTTAACGGCGCTTATACTTTATTTGGTAATATGTATACATTTTATGGTAATCATAGTGGTTTGTTTAGTTTAGGTATCATAGTGGTTTTCCGGATCAAGGTCCGAGTACGGGTCCGAGTCCGAGTACGGGTCCGAGTCCGAGTATGGGTCCGAGTCCGGAGTCCGGGGCCCAGTCCAAGTCAAAATCGAAATTCAGAATCACAAAACGTGTACTATGCGTCGTTGAAGAGTTCTGTTCTAATCATCAACAGCAGTTCCGCTTCATCAAATGCCACAGTTTGTAATGTAAATGCTTGATTTTCTGATGAAAATATATAAAATTCTATACGTATGCCTTTAAGATTTGAGGAGTTCCCTCGATTCCTCATGGATCCCATGTTCAGGACTTGAGATTGACTTAAATGTGCCTAAAAACCTAACTTGCTTAACAAACATAACGAAAAGGACAAATCGCCAAATGCGAGCTATGCGTCGTTGAAGAGTTCCGTTATGATCATCATCAGCAGTTCCACTGCATCAAATGCGACAGTTTTTAATGAAAATGCTTAATTTTTTGATGAAAATACAAAAATCTCTATATGCATGCCTTTAAGATTTGAGGAGTTCCCTCGATTCCTCATGGATCCCATCATCAGAACTCGAGCTTGACAAAAATGTGGCTTAAAAACTTAACTTGCTTAACAAACATAACGAAGAGGACAAATCGTCAAACGTGTACTATGCGTCGTTGAAGAGTTCTGTTCTGATCATCATCAGCAGTTCCACTGCATCAAATGCGACAGTTTTTAATGAAAATGCTTAATTTTTTGATGAAAATACAAAAATCTCTATATGCATGCCTTTAAGATTTGAGAAGTTCCCTCGATTCCTCATGGATCCCATCATCAGAACTCGAGCTTGACAAAAATGTGGCTTAAAAACTTAACTTGCTTAACAAACATAACGAAGAGGACAAATCTTCAAACGTGTACTATGCGTCGTTGAAGAGTTCCGTTCTGATCATCATCAGCAGTTCCACTTCATCAAATGTCACTTTTTTAAATGTATATGCTTGATTTGTTGATAAAAACTCAAAAATCACTATATGTATGCCTTTAAGATTTGAGGAGTTCCCTCGATTCCTCATGGATCCCATCATCAGAACTGGGTTTTGACAAAAATGGGATCAATCTGTATGCATATACATACAATCAAAAAAAAAATTTTCAAAATCGGTCTAGTAATGACGGAGATATGGAGTAACAAACATAAAAAAAAATAAAAAAAAACATACAACCGAATTGATAACCTCCTCCTTTTAGATTTGGAAGTCGGTTAAAAATATACCTATGTCTGCATTTGAATATAGTAACTTATTATTGCTTCAAGCCATTATATTTAAAACGGTGTGAACCTTCCTGATTATAATGCAATTAATTGTGTATAGGTATATAATTTTAAATGACAAATTCATACTAAAATCTGTGCGGAAAGAGAAGAGTCGTGGAAATCGTGGAATAATGTATTAGGCCTTTTGAGTATATAGCCTAAGGAGATGTGATACACGGGCGACCCCCTCCGGCAAAGTACATTGGTCAACTGTTCAAACACGTTATATAAAACTACTTGAAGTCGCTTCACCGCCATTTTGCATCGTTCCGTGTCGCGAGACGTTTCTCTTAAAAAAGGTGACTTGTTCAGTATTATCGTGTAAAAGGTGATCTGATAGCTCAAATTCGCAACAAGATTGCGTTTCCTATCATAAATAAGTATTTATACTAACTATTAAATGTATATTGAAGTACAATCTCCATTTAAAGAAAAAACCGTTGCGATACATAAACGACAGAAAAATGTAAACATGAATACAGTGGTACGGGGACGAATCGGTCTTAAGGGATGTGACAAAGTCAAAAAAGCGACTCAACATTTGAATGAATCATTCATTCATTCAATCACTGCAGTTTGTTTAATTTAATATAGCTGATCAAGCAAATAATGTCAGTAAAAAAAAGGCGCGAAATTCAAATCTATATATATATAAACGTGAAAGACCTGACTGACTGACTTAAATCAACGCCCAGCCCAAACCGCTGGGACTAGAAAGTCCAAATTTGGCAAGTAGGTTCCTTATAAGGTCTAGGGGTCCACTAAGAAAGGATTTTTCAAAATTCATCCCCTAAAGGGGTGAAATGGGGGTCCAAAATTAAAAAAAAACTCTCCTGCGCGTGCGAAGCCGCGGGCAAAAGCTAGTTTTCTATAAACCCGGAAAACCCGCGGGCGACAGTTTATTCCACAGTTTAGCTGTGCGTGCGGGCTAAGACACAAAGACACATAAATACAGACAACCATCATACAAACAATCATTTTATTGGCTACCTAATATCTTCAATGTACAGAATTTTCACTTTTACAATTTTATAATAAATAGTATAAGACAATTCAGTTCATTCATCAAACTGATTTGACTCATTCTTCAGATGTGACCCATCACTATTATGTTCGTATGTATGCTGCATAGTTATGTGAAAACTCTGTCTGTGTGCGTGTAATTTTTGATGTGTTGAATTTTATTGTAGTGTGCGTTTGTCGCAACAGCAAAATCTGTGTCTGTTGAGTCACTTATCTTTTGGTGGTGTGCTGTAGGTGTTTACCTTGCCCCCCGCTAAAAGTGGTGAAAAAATTTGTTCGAAGAGTTTACGTTATCACATCTCCTTAGGCTATATACTCAAAGATTAGGCCCCATACATTCCACGACTCTTCTCTTTCCGCACAGACTCTACAAGAGTGTATGTTTAGATTGTACCAAAGAGTAGTATAATATATATATGGATTGTACTCGTAAACACCATAGACAAATTTGTAAATGCAGGCCACATGATTTATTTTGTTACTTTTCCTAATGTCACTCTCTTGTTATGTCTGTATACATTAACATTGAATTAATCGATCCACATTAACATGATTAACACATGCGTGTAAGCAGAGCCGCAGTGGTGTCCGCCTTGGGACACGGTTTTGAAGAAAGATATCACTTTACGAGAAGATTAATTGAAATATAGCACAAATCGAATACGTTATTTTATTTTCCACATACGACATTGACAGAATCAATACATGACATATTTCTTTCTTTACGAGTTTAGTAAGTTTAGTTTAGTTTATATATATTATACTACTCTTTGGATGCAAGTCACACGTAAATAGTTTGAATACCTATAACAGATAGTATAAAAACTCCTTTAACAGGTAGCAGAGAAATAGTCTGGCTACAACAACTATTCATGGAAAACACAACATTAAGAGCAATTCCTACATTGCAGATAGATAATGATGCTGCAATAAAACTGGCTCAGAATCCTGAACTTCATAGAAGAACAAAGCATATTTCTATAAGACACTTTTATCTACACACATCACATGTCATTAGTGCTCTATAATGCGTTCAGAAACCGTAGGAAATGACCAGCTTTATTACAACCAATTTTACTATGAGAACTTTCTTATCTGTGGTAGTAGGAAAATCTGTACTGTAATGTTATAACATTACAACATACATTAATGTTATAACGTTATAAATTTTTTGTATCTTAGCAAACTTCTACCGATGCCAGGTGTGGACATTGCAAACTGTTTTAGAAAATATGAAAATGGTACCTGGTATCGATATTTCTGTTATGGCACATTTAAAAAAAAAAGCGGAAATCCTAACAGCTCAAAATAAAATCTGTGTTCTTTTGTTTGACGAAATAGCCTTGAAAAAAAGACTAATTTATAATGGTGCTACAGACGAAGTGGATGGGTTTGAAGATCTGGGCGGTCAAGGAGAACGTTCCGAGAAAATTGCGAATCATGCTCTAGTTCTGATGCTCCAAGGCATTCATAAGAAAATAAAACAACCCATCGCTCATTATTTCGTGAAGGGAACAATTACTACTCAAAAATTAGTAATTATTATAAAGACTGCTATTCGAGCTGTGACCGAGACTGGATACAAGGTGTTAGCAACGGTATGTGATCAGGGACCCACAAATGTGGGTGCGATAAATTTGCTCAAGAAGCTCAGTGGGGAACCTGTAGGATCAAACTATTTTTTGGTAGATGATGAAAAAGTGTTCATTATATATGACGTGCCCCATCTATTTAAGTCATTACGAAATAATTTTCTCGAAGGTGGTTTGTTAAAAATGAACAATAAAACAGCGAAATGGTCTCATTTGGTAGAATTGCAGGAAAAAAATCAAAGTACGCTTCACTTCACGAAGATCACAAAATCACATGTGAGCCCCAAATATAGGACGAAAATGAAAGTAAAGCTAGCTGCCCAAATATTAAGTAACACTACAGCTGCAATATTAAAGTTACTAGCTGAAAGCGTTGAAATTAAAGAAAAAAACAAAGAAATTTTAGAAACGGCGCATATAGTTGAAGATTTAGACAGATTATTTGACTGCACTAATGGGCCATCATCTCACAAAGATATTAAAAAAGGAATACGACAAAACGTTACAAAAAACAGTTACCACCATGAATGTTGGATAGAATATAAAAAAAAATTAAAGACTCTCCTATTTCCTCAAATCGAACAGCCAACTTAGGCTAAGGAATGTCCGTTGTGTAAATGGATACATCACAACTTTATCCTCTTTGCAAGACATATGGAAATATGTGGAATCCAAAAATTTTAATTATTTGAATTTGCGGCAATGCAATCAAGACTCATTGGAAAATTTATTCGGTATTATACGACAACACAGCCCGACCAACAAAAACCCGACGTGTCACCATTTTACCGCGGCATTAAAATCTGCAATACTCACCCGCCTTAGCACACCTATCAGTAGAGGATCGAACTGCGAAAAAGACGAAAACGACATTATATTCGATTTTCACGATATTGTTTTTGCAAAAAAACATGACCAAAAAGAAAAATGTAAGTTTTCATCGGATCACGACCTTCAAAATTTTAATGAAGACATTCCATATATCTTGCATATTCCTGAAGAAAAAAATATTGACCACGAAATTGAAGAAATAGAAGAAAGGTTAAAAGAATTCGATAAGCAGCCAACGGTTTATGTAAGTGGTTATCTGGCCAAGGTCCTCTTGAAAGATGTGACCTGTGAAACATGTATAAAGTCGATGAAAGTGTCTTTTCCAAAACCAAATTCTATATACAATTATATATCATTTAAAGAATGGTGGAAAGATAAAACTTCTCTAACATACCCCACTTTACAACTTTGCGAGGCAATTGATTCTGCAACAAAAATGTTGTAAAATTAGGTATTTGTAAAAATTAAAGTTAAAAGAGATGTTACTGACATGAGTGTTTTATTCGAAGTAAGGTAACTAGGCAAATTTAAAATATACATCAAAATAGAATAAGAAAACTTAAAAAACATTTGTCAGCACAAATAAGGTTACAAACTACAACAGCCGTCCTTAATCGAAGTTGTGCTAGACAAACACAAAAAAAACAAAAACTTAAGTTTCTAATCCTAAGTTAAGTATACACCGTTTATGTACTATAGGTCCTAGAGGCTTCGTAAGTACATCGGCAGGCATATCACTACTTTTAATATATTCTAATTGAACGACATTATTAGACACCTTTTCCCTAATAAAGTAAAACCTGGTATCTATATGCTTCGTCCTGTTGTGGTGTACAGGATTTCGAACGAGGTTGATGGCACTCTGACTATCAGAAGCTAAGTTAACTATATGCAATTTACCTGTTATCTCATAGATAAACCGACGTAAGTAGCAAGCTTCCTTCGTGGCAGACGCTAGTGCCATAAATTCCGATTCGGCTGAAGATAAAGCCACTGTAGGCTGCTTCTTGGACTCCCAGGATACTGGACCTCCACTTAACTTGAAGGTGTATCCGGTGTACGACCTTCTGTCAATCGGACAATTTGCCCAGTCCGCGTCACTAAAGCCTTTTAAAGGTTCTCCGGTCTTCCTGTAAACCAAGGAATAGTTTAAAGTACCCTTCAGGTACTGCAGAACCCTTTTCGCAGCATTCCAGTGTTCCTTCGTAAAACACGTATTAAACTGGCTTAAATAGCTCGTAGTGTAAGCGATATCTGGTCGTGAGTTCACCGTCAGATACATGAGGCATCCTATTAAGTTCTGATACGGATAAGACTCACCTTCTTGACCATCAGTTCTTCTCTCCATATTCTTTTTAACTAGAGGAGTATTCACGGTCTTACAATCCTTCATGTTAAATTTTTCCAATAAAAAAAGAATATAATTACGCTGATTTAATTTTATACACTCGGAACAGTGAAAGCATATAACTGGAAACCGCCTTTGGGAACATTACCGTTCAAATTCTCGGGCCAAATTAGCACACATACACAATTACGCCTACATTTAAATAAGACGATACGTTTACAGAGCCTGTCTCTATTACACTAACGTACACAGCTAAGTGTAGATGAAATGCATATAATGTCAATAACTACCAATCAGCGACATTAATCCGCTAATAACCTTCTTGCTGTACGTACTGGCCGCTGAGAGTTCGCGGTTCATATTTGATTAGAATATGACTTGGACAGGGATAGGTTTATGCCATACATTGAAGAACCAGTCAAATAATTCACGTATAATAATTTAGACGTACAAACTTTCAACCCCTTTTTCACCACCTTAGGGGATAATTTTCAAAAACGCTGAAATTAGTTTTCTTGTATTTTAATAATATATCTTTTTACGAAGTTTCAAATTCCTAGCTTAAAATAAAACTTGTACCCCATACAACATTTCATCCCCTTTTTAACCCCCTTAGGGGTTGAATTTTTCAAAATCGCTTCTTATCTCTTGTACACTTTATAAATGCAACCTAGTGTGCAAATTTCAACTTTCTAGCTTTTGTAGTTTCGGCTCTGCGTTGATGAATCAGTCAGTCAGTCAGGACACTTGCATTTATATACAGGGTGCCCAGTAATTAGTGGATAACCTTCTAACCACCGACAGAGCACCTTAGGCTGGTCCAGAAAATGCACTTATAGGTCTAGTAAAAGTTTCGTGGTTTTCGAGATAATCGAACTTTTCTGTCTTTTTTAATGGCTAGCTCCATACTTCACTTTAATCACAATCTAGGCCATATCTTTGTCTGTAAAGATGTAATTAGCGTGTGTGATACCATTTTAGAATCAGTATTAGATAAACTATTTTTAAGAAAGTTGGCCATTCTGTTCTCCATACATTTTTTTTTTCACCACAAACGATCAAACTTATTGAAATTTTTTAAGAAAAAATTGATTGGAATTTTTTGTGTGGCTACCATAAAGCGACAACCATAGGTGGTAACGAAAGGTCCGATCGCTGTGTATCGCTCCAACCTATGGTTATCGCTGCCACGACATTGAGCGACTTGCGACGGTGGCAGCGATAACCATAGGTTGGAGCGAGACACAGCGATCGGAGCTTTCGTTCCCACCTATGGTTGTCGCTTTATGGTGGCCACACAAAAAATTCCAATCAATTTTTTCTTAAAAAATTTCAATAAGTTTGATCGTTTGTGGTGAAAAAAAAATGTATGGAGAACAGAATGGCCAACTTTCTTAAAAATAGTTTATCTAATACTGATTCTAAAATGGTATCACACACGCTAATTACATCTTTACAGACAAAGATATGGCCTAGATTGTGATTAAAGTGAAGTATGGAGCTAGCCATTAAAAAAGACAGAAAAGTTCGATTATCTCGAAAACCACGAAACTTTTACTAGACCTATAAGTGCATTTTCTGGACCAGCCTAAGGTGCTCTGTCGGTGGTTAGAAGGTTATCCACTAATTACCGGGCACCCTGTATATAGATTTATTTATTTATATGTACCTATATATATGTATTTCAGGGATCTCGGAAACGGCTCTAACGATTTCGTTGAAATTTGCTATATGGGGGTTTTCGGGGGCGAAAAATCGATCTATCTTGGTCTTATCTCTAGGAAAACGCGCATTTTCGAGTTTTATATGTTTTCCGAGCTTTGCTCGATCTCCCAGATTTTTATTTTTATTCCGGAAAATATTGTAAGTACGCATTCAAAAACGAAATATTTCTTCTGACAAACGTATTTTCTTTAGTATCTTATGCACAGACATACAATTCGCGCTCGCGCTATCTTATGATATGTATGAAGGTTAGACGTCAGAAAACAATCTCATAACTATGAAGGTTTCTACCATACATATAATGTCGCGAACACACTTAAAAATTCAGGCCACCCGACACGTATTGAGTCAAATCAAATCCATATAAAGCCTGACCACAAATATATGTATGAGGATGCGCCATATTGCGGAATTTCACTGGAACTACTTTCTTACACTGACAATGATTTTACGATTATTTTGAATTGGTCGGCGATGATAATGTCATTAATGTCAATGTAATTCGTGGTGGCCGTTTACGTTTTTTTAAAGATAAATATTAACAAAATGCTAAAAACAATTCACAGTCGTGAGCGGAATATTACTAATAATGTGTACCTACACGGGTTTACTAAACGAAAAACTTTCAGAATAAAAAATATTTAAATTGTTGGCATATTAATCTTATAAATAACGCCCTCTTGAAAATCCTCACATTAGTGTTCAGGCTTTATTTTCTATGACCACAATCACATTATGAACACCGACACGACGAAATTTAAACAAACCTCGGTAATTTGTAAAGGCACAGATCGCATATTTATAGCCCTTACGATCTGGGACATTTACGAATTCACCTAGGGCAGGTTTGTAATGTACTATTTTTTTTGTTCCTGATTACTTGAAAACGCTGAACTAATTTGGAAAACCCTTATTTTAGTGCAAGTTCATGAACGATGTTTTTCGTCAGTCCTTGAGGTGTATGTATAAATAAATAAATTTGACGGTTTTCCTATCCGAGAACAGGCACATAGAACTGACCATGTGAAAAGCATGGATTTTCTAGATCCAATTCACAAATTGACATTGTTTGGCCATGTGATTTATTAATAGTCATCGCAAAGGCCAACCGAATTGGAAATTGCAGGCGCCTGAATGGAATCAGCGAGTCTGAAGGAATCATTGGGATCCGTGGCAAAAGAACAACTTCACCTTGAAACTTGCCGTTCAAAATGGTAGCTTGAAGTACATTGCCCATAATTTTTTTTATTACCAATCTTGTACCATTGCAATTTGCATAGCTTAGGTGCATTTAAATTCCGAAGTAAAATTATTGGTGCCCCAATTTTCAGTCTCAAAGTATGTGGTGGCATACCCGGTAAATCCAGTGAATTCAAGAATTCAACAGGGTAGTTGACTGCTTCGTCAGGATCAATGACAGTGTCAATCGATTTGAAAGTCATCTCATTGCCAGGCAATGACTGTTGTATTTTCAAATTAATAGCATCAACATCTATATTTTTTGCTGCTAGAATAGCCCGTTAACGTAGCCAAGCATCATAATTTGAGAATATACTCTCAATCAAAGCATCTTTCGTAGCTACCATTTCGCAAAAATTATCTTCAAATTACCTAGCTGGAACATGCATTTTTAGCCAATTATTCCATCTAAAACAAAAGGACAATTTTATATAAGCATAATTTGCTGTTAGAGTGCTAAAGAAAAATGTCGATAGCAGGAAAATGTTCTTCGTGATCATATTTCATTCGCATGTAACAAAGGGCGGAGTTGATTTATCGTTTCTGTAATGACGTCGACAAATGTAGATGTAAATATGACGGAAGGGTCTCTACAAGTAACACCAATTTGACTCAATATTAGTAAGTGAATGAGCTAATAATGTAATTGTGGTTGAACAAACCCTAAAGAATTGTAATAAAACCCTTAACCATGCCAGGATAAGGATAAAAAAAAACTTACTTTATTGTGTGACATGTCAAATGAAAGGGCTTGTGAGGATTTCTAATTTTTTAGGTGATACGTATATCACCTAAAAATATTTTATAAGTTTAACACATTCACTGCTACCTTGTGTTCGGTTTACGTCGTTACGATGCGATTACTGGTTAAATTCTGCACTAAATGCGGCCAAAACTTGACTTGAAAATAATTATTAGGGCTAATTTTTTTTTTAATAAGGCAGAATGTAACTTCAAATGCAAAAGATTGTCTGACATCAACTCTGTCTGATGAAAGTTTTCCTGATCTTAATTAAACGAATGAACAATTCAAACTCATTCATAATATCGAAGGAAGCCAGGAGCACAGCATTGTGATAAAACTTAGACTCGTCGCAGTCACCGGGGAGCCCCGACCCGCCCGTATTTTAGAATATTTGCCTTAGTATTGTAAGGGTAAAAACACCAGAGCACCATTTTAAACAATATTTATTAGGGAATCACAATAATAATCAGAGTTTTGGACTTAGGTAATACGCGACGCCGATCACGCGCAAAAACCGATCTCTAGATGACAGACGTCATAGTGTTGCTCTATCCCCGGTTCTCGTAGTGATGTCAAGACCGCTGTTTGACGATGCCGCCTTTTAGCTCGGCCATCGCCTGACCCGACCAGCGCCCCGCAGGTCACTGTCATCAGTGCAGCCACTGAAGTCTGCCACAGCCAACGCAGTCGCAGCAAGCTGGGTCTTCACCAGGTGGATGTAGCCTCCACCAGTTCAATATTCTGCGAATTGAACAAGCACCTTTTACGCTCAGCCGATATACAAGCCTTGGTCCTTTTGAGTAATTCGACTCGAGTTCCGTTGAAACGGTCTATTTCGTTATTGTCAACTTACACCAAGATATTTAGTTCTATTTCAGTCGAATTGGAGTAAGGGCTTAAGCCGACTGAACCAAATGTAAGAAAGCATAACCAGGCTAGGTACCAAATAATCCGTGGTATGAGAGGTGTTAGGATATGCAAGTCTGCTCAGCACTTGCTTGAAATACACAAAAGGCTTAATTCACGTGCATATGACACCAAGAGGATATAAATACCAATTAATTAATTATGCAAAATAATAAAATATTGCGATGAGCGTGACATCTAGCGGCAGGTAGATAAACCACCCCCTTTTTTTTGTAACACCATCTAATATAACTTTGAAGGATTTATTAGATTTTGATAAATTTCTAGCATGTATACCCATGCAGCTAACCCAAACCTTCCATTGAGCGGTGCGTTCATACTGACCGCTTAACGTAACAATGACTATTTGTGTCGTTTTAAAAGCAAAGACTTGGAACAAACTCACAATTGGCTTCTCCGTTGTAGGATGTAAGACTCCCTCGCATGCACGCACAAAAATGCGTACAACCCGTGAGAGGCTAACATGGGACACGTCTCATGCATGTGCGGAGCTGCCTAGGCTAGGACACCACTGCCCTTGTAGGCGCAACGACCGTAGAAGTCGGCCCTTCACGATAAGGTTGTCACGGAGCCTGGTGCACGCACTCGCTCCAACTGGGTATTTCAAACAGGCACTCCCTCCAACTCTACTGGATCCGGTACTTCGCCAGCGATCCCTAGAAGGTATAAGTGCAAGCAACCCTTTCAAGGTAACCTTGAGATCATCAGTCTTAAGGTCATTAAAATATCCTTTTGTAAACAAGGTCTCAAGCCAACCTCTCAAGGTCAACAACAAATAGTACGATACGATATAGATAAAACATTCATCGGTAGTAGAAATAATGGTCCTCTTAAGGATAATATCATATCACATGCAATGGTCCGCCTCTTAAAGCCTGCACTGCAGATACCAGGAACAAACTAGCCTGTTAAAGATAGTCTTGTATCACATGCAATGGTCCGCCTCTTAAGGCCTGCACTGCAGATATACCAGTAACAAAATTAGCCTATTAAGGATAATCTAAGCTCACATGCAACGGTCCGCCTTTTAAGGCCTGCATTGCAGCAAATACCAGTAACAACCATCCTCTTAAGGATAGTCTTATATCACATGCAATGGTCCACCTCTTAAGGCCTACACTGCAAATACCAGTAACAACCATCCTCTTAAGGAAAGTCTTATATCACATGCAATGGTCCGCCTCTTAAGGCCTACACTGCAAACACCAGTAACAACCATCCTCTTAAAGATAGTCTTATATGACATGCAATGGTCCGCCTCTTAAAGCCTACACTGCAAATACCAGTAAACAACCATCCTCTTAAGGAATGCAATGGTCCGCCTCTTAAAGCCTACACTGCAAATACCAGTAAACAACCATCCTCTTAAGGATAGTCTTATATCACACACACACACACACATATGAAACAACAAGTAATTTCTCCTCATTGTCGTTGTTCCAGTGTTTTTGAAAACATGAAATCTATTTTAGTTTGACTGAAAGGATAAAGTATTAAATAGCACTCATTGTTAATCATGAAAGCATAATACCACCATACATATAGCATCAATCAAGGCTAAATTTACATTACCAAACTTGTTTTATATGCTTTTTACTTGAATGTAAATCTCACCACAACACAAACTTTAGAAAATGTTTATAGCATTTTGTTATTATGTCATGTAGACATACTTAATCACATTATGTTATGTATCTGAAAGCACATGGATTACCAAAATAACACAACATATAAGTGAGGCAGTGAATATTTACCACTTTGGCCCCGGAGCACTGTTAGGTGTTGGATCAACACAGACTTCTTACCTGAGTTAACTTTTACCTGGGTTACTCTGTAATCCCAAGGATTTATTTCATTCATACCAATATCAAAATTCAATTGTACCTAATGGTATCTGTCAGCTTATGTCTTGTGATCTTCTGCTGTGAATATTGTAATACATACATGCCAGCAGCTTTATTACACTGTCAATATGTATTATTTTTGACAGTCATGATCACTGATGTACATAAACTGAAATAGGTATCTGAAATCAAACACAAAACAAGGGCAAAGGCGCGATACGCTAGCAGCCAATAGCCGGCACAGGTTAGTTTTTAGGTTATTCTTGTAGGTAAGATTTTGACACCAATCTTGGACTTTGTATAAGTATTTAAGTCCCTAACTCATGACTCTCATGAGTGGTGTTGGTGCATTTACTCATTACAATCAGATTAACGATCAGAACAATGAAACAAGGAAGGACTACGCGCGGTAAATTTCGTAATGTCAATTTCGACAAATTATATCATAGTAGGCGGGAATCCACTATCGCACTTCTGAAGCTGTAAGGGTAAAAACACCAGAGCACCATTTTAAACAATATTTATTAGGGAATTACAATAATAATCAGAGTTTTGGACTTAGGTAATACGCGACGCCGATCACGCGCAAAAACCGATCTCTAGATGACAGACGTCATAGTGTTGCTCTATCCCCGGTTCTCGTAGTGATGTCAAGACCGCTGTTTGACGATGCCGCCTTTTAGTATATTTTTTGGTTCAGGGTGGGTTCAGCTAAGTACTTTTATGATTTAGGACAAGCTACCTGCGTGCAAACACAATACAACTGGTACTCGTATGATGACTATGTATAAGAGCACTGCGTGGTAAAGTGTCTCATTAAATTAATGCAGTACAACGCCTCTTTTATGAAATTAGCGTACTTTGTATCTTTTTTTTCCTGAAAAATCTTACCGAACTTAAAAGTTGGTTTTGTGAATTTGATCTCGGTACTTGGATTCAGAATTCTTGTGCATATAGTCTAATAAATGGTCTTATAGGTACCTACCCAATATTTTGGATAACGATTTTTTTATTCGAGAATTTCGAGATACAGTCCTGAAAATAAATTATACATATAATACATAAACACTTTTTGTCAGCTATTTTAAGATCATTGAATGACCTGCATATTTATACAAATTACTTAATATATTTTGAATATGCTTACATATTTTGTGTCGGAGAATATATTCCTTACTAGATAGAGTAGATCTTACCTACCCAATATTTTGGATAACGATTTTTTTTATTCGAGAATTTCGAGATACCGTCCTGAAAATAAATTATACATGTAATACAAAAAACCTTTTGTCAGCTATTTTAAGATCATTGAATGACCTGCATATTTATACAAATTACTTAATATATTTTGAATGAATATGCTTACATATTTTGTGTCGGAGAATATATTCCTTACTAGAGTAGATCTTAGGATTAAATTTTCTCAAAAGATTTCCCTAGGGACAGTGCCACGACAGTGCGTTCCAATTCTCAATTTGGTTAATTAAGTTAGTCTGTGCCTGTTTCACTCGATTCCAAGAAAGTTTCTCGTTTTAATACCTAATATTTAAACCCAATCGAATATTGCCACCCTTTGTCCGGCAACGATTTGATTCGGCTTCGGCAAAGATTTAAAAGTTATTGTACGCGGAAAACGTGAATCGAATTCGGTTGTCAAAAGCAAAAATGCAAACGGTCGCACAAAAACGTGACGAAATCGTGACTGTAATAATATCAACAGTACAACAACAGTATCACTGGTGATAGTGGTGACCAAAGAGCTGGCGGCTTCCGGGAATGGGACAAAAGGACATTCCGTCATATCAGCATTGCGATACAACGAGGACATGCCGCCGGCATCCTTGCTAAATGCCGCAATGGCCTATTTTAGATTTAAGCTAGTTATCAATTCAGTTCAGTATTTGTACAGTTATTGTAATACCTCTGTATATAGTATATCTATTATTATGTAAATAAATGTAAAGTAAACTAAAGTGAATTAAGATTGTTACTTGGTAAAAGATGTTTTACCATAGTTTCATAAAGTATTGCCTCAAACAAAATGTATTGTTTTACATTCGGAATAATATTAAGTTTTATTAGCATAATATTCAATAGGTACCTACCTACAAAAAAAAACTTATCCACGCTCAAACTCGTAGCATGAACGCCAACCGGAGCCAAATTGCACCCCGGGGTATTGTTGTAACGCCCGAAAAGAGGTACGGACGGGCAGCCAGGGATTTTTTGAATATAGGTGGAATTCATTTTGTGAACGTAATAAAACAGGCCCTTTTTGTTACCTATTTTTTTTTCACACCGTAACACACTGTAAGTCGTGAAAGACTTTTCCACGACTGCAGAAAAATAAGTGACATTTTTCCACGTTCATCTGTCCATCTTCGCAGGAAGGGTCCTTGCAGAAACATCAGCGACGCGTTTTTACTTTTTAAAGGATGTAAGTTTGATAAGAACCTATTAAGACTTTTCTTCTTATTCTTCAACGAAGTATAACGGTATAACGAATATTTCAAAAATGAATTCCTCGTCCCTAAATGATATATAACTTGCCCTATCTAGTTGCTAAGAGCAGGAACAAATATAGCATAGATTGGACCTGGGGATTCAACCCTTTCCCCTCCCTTTTTGGGGGGTAGGCACGGTACGATCTCGTGTTAGAGATGGGTAGGGGTGAGTAAATACTGAGTATTTACTCGGTATTTAATCAAAGCACCCGATAAAGACCCGTATTTACTCATTTAGATTACGATTGCTTATAAAATATTAAAAAAGTGAGATTTGAGAACTAAATTGTTTTTTATTGAAGAGTGTTAACGTGTATTAACAATATTTATAAAATAAAAAGCATAAAACGCTTAATTTTTGAAACAAGGTAATTATCAGTGAGAGGCAACTTGTGATAATGCATAGCCAAGTAACAAAATTTCGTACCTACTATAAAAAGTCCTGAGAACGTTTTAGAGCGTGCTAATTAGTGTTCATGATTAGCACTATAATGCTGTTGTAAACGTTTACCGAACCCCAAATAGGCCCTAGTTTTATCACTGATTCATTCTATAAACATTACATAAAGGCTCTCACGGTGATAAATCAGCTCTATGGTTGAAATGTAAAAGTGACGAGAAACGCTTTTTAGTACTAAAATAGTGTTGTCTGCAACGTTTATGTCGCAATTTGCAGTTATAAAAGTAACCAAAAATATGTTTATAGTGCTATTTTGCACCGTAAACGATTCCAGTGATCTTTTTTATCACACTTGCTTGTCCGCCATTTGTTCGTGTTCTGATCGCATCGTCGTGAGTCTTGAAGTGCCTCATAAAATGTTAAATATCGGTAAGTTCATTCGCCATTGTTTCTTAAAGTGACATTTGTATTTAGGTAATAAAAATATTCGTGGACCGTTACTACGGTATATTGTACATGCGAAAATAATTGTATCGATAAAATCATTATGCTGATTTCAAATTTGACAACATATGCGCTCTCATGATTTTCATGTTTTAATTAAATTTAAATTAATAATAAAAGTACTTGTCCCTATAAATATACTGAATTAAACTTGTAATATCATCTTTTATAGATTTATTTAGGTAAAAACATAATAATAAAGGGAAACATATTTTGCTTGACAAATACAGGAAAAACAAGAAGAACGATATTTGAATTTGAAAACCAAAGACAAGAATAAACGCAAATAGGATTGTTGCCAATGTAAATGTACATTATATTATTAACACGCCTCCTTACATTTACACGTATGGCAACAAAACGACTAGGAACATAACTATTTAAATTATACCACTTTGAGAAAGCACAATACAAATATTATAATTATAAGTTGTATAAAGTAACCTATCCTAACCTTATACATGTCTTTGTCTATAACTTTATATTTAAAATATCTCTAAATTTAATAAATTTCACATTTCCAAGAGCCTTAGTTAATATGTCTGAAACATTATTCTCAGACTCAATCTTAACAACTTCAATTTTTCCTTCTTTGCAGTTTTCATGAACATAATGAAAGTGAACCTCTATATGTTTAGAATTCTTTGTAAAATTTCCATATTTGGCAATGGCTACAGCGCCAGAGTTATCCTCGTATATTTTGACAGATTGACTCATTTTTATAAACACTTCATTAATTAAACACGTTAGAAAATTTATTTCAGTTACTGCATCAGACAGAGCTACATATTCGGCAAAAGTAGATGACTTTGTAACAGAGTTCTGCTTCTTTGATTTCCACAAGATTATATTTCCAAACAATCTAATAACGTATCCAGTAGTAGATTTCCTATCAATTGTATCGCCTGCCCAATCTGAGTCAACAAAGCAATCTAAGATGTCAGCACTATCATTTTTATAATATTTTAGCTTAAGGCTTTTAGTTAAATATAAATACTTTAATACTCTCAACGCATAACTAAAATGTGTCTCATCACAGCAATTCTGAAAACGACTCAAGTAATTAACACTAAAAGAAATGTCTGGTCTAGTGCCAGAGCTGATATACAACAGTGCGCCTATTAAATTTCTATACTTTATATCTTCATTAAATTCCGATTTTTCCAATTTTAAATTTATTTCCATTGGCGTTTTGTATAATTTGGCATTTTCAATGTTATACCGTTTCGCTAATGACTCTATGTAATATTCCTGACTCAAAGTTAAGGTGTTGTCTTGTTCGTAGTTATATTCAATATCTATACCAATATATTTCTTAACTTTGCCTAAATCCTTCATTTTAAATTTGTCACATAATTTATTCTTTATATCCTTTATGATATTTACATCTTTACAGCAAATCAGCAAATCATCAACAAACAATAGAATGTAAACGTCGTAATCGTTTTCCTTTTTGAAATATAAACAGTAATCATATTTACTCCTTTGAAAATCTAGTTCAGTCAGACAATTGTTAAAACATTCATACCAAGCGCGTGGACTTTCTTTCAAACCGTATAACGATTTATTTAACCTATAAACCTTTTCGCTGTCACATTCATAACCCATTGGTTGTTTTACATAAACTTCTGAAATTACCTTACCATTAAGGAATGCTGTCTCTACATCCATCTGGTGGATTTCTAAAGACTTTTGACAACAAAATGACAATAAAAGCTTTAAAGTTGGCATTTTAGCCACAGGAGAA